>NW_027556180.1:143822650-144432650 GCF_003287225.1 Phascolarctos cinereus | reverse complement strand
GTGGCAAAAGCTCAGAGTTTGAGTTTGAGAAAAGATTGTTGTTGAATTGTTTCCCTTGTGTACTGCTCTTTGTGACCCCATTTGTGGATTTCATGGCAAAAGTACTAGAAGGATTTGACATCTCCAGTTCATTTTACAGATGAGGAACTGAGGCAAACAAGGTTAAGTGACTTGCCCAGGGTCACACAACTGGTAAGTGTCTGAAGCCAGATTTGAGCTCAAGAAGATGAGTCTTCCTGACTCTAGCTAATTTGAACTGGTTAATTATAGGGTCAAAACTGGGAAAAGAGTCTCTTTTTAGAGACTCAGATTTTTGTGTCAGAAAGAAGAATTAAAAAATAAGATCTGAGATTGAAGGATATTTGGTAACACTAGGAAGAGGTTCCAAGCGACATAATAGGAGATCAGTTAGGGAATAGCATCAAGAAGACTGGAAGGGTGGCAGCAATGGATTGGAACTAATTAAAGGAAGAAGTGAAAATTGGTTAGCATGGGACTGGAGCCTTTTGACGGAGTCTTGCAAATGCCGGATGAGTGGCAAAAGGTTGCCACTAGTTCACTTTCAAGAGTTAACGGAAGAAGGATGATTGGTCAGATTGACAACATTTAGTTGGATAAATAAGACAACAACAATAATCATGGCTCCTATTTATATAGGACATTAACATTTTAAAATTGATTTTATATATTATCTCTCCATCAGCACTTAGCACAGTGCCAGGCACATAGTAGGTGCTTAACAAATGCTTATTGATTGATCCTTACAATAATTTTGTAAGGTAGGTACTACTATTATATTTATTTTAAAGGTGGAAAAACTGAGGTTTGGAAAGGTTGTGACTTGTCCAGAATCACCAAGTTTATAGGTTCCTGTTGTAGGATTCAGACTGAGACATTTTTACTGTAAATCCAGCACTTTATTGACTCCCCCACATTCCTAGGATAACATATAAGGAAAAACAGGTAACTTTTCCTGTCTATTCTACATTTCTCAGACCCAAGATTTGAACTAAAATCAAACATACAAGATTAATCTTTATAAAAACTGATTTCATCATGTCAGTTCCCTGCTAAAAACATTTCAGGGTATCCATTACCCCAAGGATCAACTCTCCAGTGCCTACAGATCAAAATCCAAACTCGTTAGCCTGGCATTCAAGCCATACCATGACCTAGCCCCAAGCTGCCTATCCAGTTAATTGTCCACTGCTTCCCCCTAGGGACCCACTTCTCTAGAGTCTAGACAAATTGATATGTTACTCACTGTCCACTATATATTCTTATTTCTATACCTTTGTTTATGTTGTTTCCATTGCCTGGAATTGTTTGCTTTCTTGTCATTTATCCAATCATATCTGTCCTTCTAGTTCAAATGTCATCTCAACCATAATGTCTTCCCTGACCACTACAGCACACAATAGTCTCACCTTCCTCTAAACTAAATTCAAATTGGCTCAGCTCAACTCAAGCATTTACAAAATGCCTGTTCTAGGCATTGAGGGGGGAAAAAAAGAAAACACTCGGAGAAATTTTTATTTATTTATATATATATATATATATATATATATAAACGTAGAAGTAGAAAGAGAGAACATTTACTACTAAAGAGATTAGAAGAAAGATAAGGATTCTTAGAGAAAAGTGTATATTTTAGATATGAGGAACAGCTTGTAAAAATACTTGAAGGCAGGAGATAGAATACTGAGTTTAGGGAAAAGCTTAATAGGCTATTTTGGCTCCATTGTGGAGTTCATGAAGGTAAATAGTAAGATCTAAGTCTCAAAAGATAGGTTGGAGCCAGATTTTTTTAGGGTTTTAAAAGACGAGCTAAAGAATTTGCATTTTATCCTAGGGGCATGAAGGAATTATTGCCAGTTTGGGAGGGGAAGAGGTAGTGCCTTAGGAAGATAATCTCAGCAGTTTGTGAAAAGGATAAAGTGCATATGGTAGTGGTAGGAAGCAGGGATAAGAATCAGAAGATGATTGCAGTAGAGGTGAGAGGTGGTGAAGGTCCTCAATAATGAGGTACATGTGTGACTAATGAAGAGTCAGATGTGAGCAATGATATGGGGATGAAATTGATGAGAGCTGGCAAGTGATAGGATGGATGTGGGAGGTTAGAGATACGAAAGAGTCAAAGACAGCTCCAAATACATAAACCTAGATGAATGGAAGGATGAAAGAAATGAGATACTTTAGGAAAGGAAGGGTAAATTTAGGGAGGGAAATAATGAGTTCTGTTTTGGACTTGTTGAGTTGAAGATGCCAGTGGAATTTCCTGTCTCTTAGACGTTCAGCAAACTTTTGGTGATGTAGGATTTGAATTCGCTACAAAGATTAGGATGGTATACATAGATTTGGGAATGTAGAGATGATAATTTTGCCTATGATAGTAGATGAAAAAACCAAGAGTTTGAGTTTAGAGAAAGGCAACAAGCCTTTGTTTAGAGGGCCTGGGTCAGAGCCTTGGGGAACACTCAGGAGGTGAATGATGATCCAGAAAAGAAGACAGAAAAGGAACAGTCAGATATGTTGAATGAAAACCAGAACAGAAGCCAAGGAAAGAGATAGAGTATCCAGGAGAGGAGATGTGGTTGACAGCATTAAAGCTGATTATATTTATTGTCTGCATCATGCTTGTAATCACCTAATGTCTTATAGCCATTCTTAACATTATCATTTTTATTGTTTAAACTCTCCTCTGCGTATGTCTTATTTATCCAACTAAAGGACCTCCTGTTTTTTCTTAGTACTTCTTACAGCTCCCACCAAAGCACAGTATACTAGAAGGAACATGGGGCCTGGAGCCAGGAGGCCCAAGTTCAGTCTCTGACTTTGACACTTCATCACTGTATCACTGTTGATGTCATTTGACTTTCTTTGACCCCCACCCCACTCCCTACCTCATTTGTAAAATAGGGATGATAATACTTTGAGGGTAAGTGTCACAGTGGATAAAACTTTAGGCTGGGAGTCAGGAAGACCTGAATTCAATTCTGATCTCAGACATTTGCTATATTGTGATCCTGGGCAGATCATTAAATTGTTATCTGTCAGTTTCCTTAACTGTAAAAAAGGAGATAGTAATAGCATCCACCCCACAGGGCTGTCATGAGGACCAGAAGTCCTTAGTGTAGTACCTCTCACACAGTAAGCATTTAACAAATGTTTTGTTTTTTCTTTCCTACATCCTTTCTTATCAACCCTATGAGATTATATGTGTGAATTATTATCAGACTTGATAAATCTCTGTTAGACAAATGGATGAAATGAATGGTCCAGAGAAGATTAACCCAAGCAATAAAGCCTTAGGAAAAAATGGCAGGGATGGGTATAGGGTAGTAGGAAAGCTTTAAAAAAATGAGGTTACTGAGTCTGAATAAGACATGAAAAAAGAGAGTTTTAGGAAATGTGAAGGGTTACTGCAAGTTTTTATCATGCAGGAGTAATTAGAATGAGAGGGCTTAAGAAATACATTACCAATAGTTTCCAGATTATAAAGATCATGAGACATTTAAATATGCTTCCCAAGCAGTGCTTTAGAATCTCTTTCTGGTCAGACTTTAATGATAGTACATGTGTCTTAGTATAACCCAGCAGAACAAAGAAAAATTCTGTTATCTCTATTTTTGAAAGTAGTCTTCAGGACAGTATCTGCACAGCCTCTCCTGGGCAGGAATATCTTTCTGTTTATGGTGATTTTTTTTTCTTTTTTTCCTTTTTTTTTTTTTTTTTGATGAACCAAAGCTGTAATACACCCTAGCAACTATACATAACAGTTCTCTGAGAAAGTGATGGGGGTATCTATATCATTCATTTTTACTGCAAATTGAGTCAATGTAGCAAAATGCTGTTTTCATTACTCATCAGCTTTGATCCGTATTGTGGTACAAAAGGAAAGGAAAGATAGATTCTGTGTATAGCAGTGCTAGAGAGTGGGTTTTTGATGTTTTCCTGGAAAATTAAAACGGGCATATTCCTTGCAAGTTACTGCAAGTTATTACATATTGTCACTATTGGTTTTGAGGATGTAAATAATAATAATAAATGTCACAGACTTTTTTTTTTTTACTAACTGTACTGAACTCAGGGCAATGTGGGTTTCACAGTCTAGCTAAGAGCTACTGAAAAAGAGGAACAAAAGCTAAATTTGTGCCTTCAATGGTAGGAAAGAGAAGAAAAGCATTTTGGTTTTCAAGATTGCACTGACACATGCTGGTCTCTGTGCAGAAAACTATTTTAACCTATGAAGCATTTTAGGGGCCTTAGTGCTTATATTGATCAGTTCTGTGACAGTGAGAGAAGTGATGCTGTTAACTGTTTATTCATTAGTGGTTCATCAAGATAGCCACAAACAGGCTGCTGATCTGGGCTTTAACCTTGGTCTTTATGTGGGTTGCTGTGTTCTTGGAGAGGGTCATTTATGATGCTTGCCTTGTGATGGTCCACTGTTCATTGGCTTTATGAATTAATAAGTACAATGACAAACAAGACTATTTAGGAGATAAGGCCAAAATTGTAGGATCAAAGGATCTTTAAAGGGTATGGTTTTAAGGCTGGACTAGATCCAAGCATAAGTAGAGGGAGAGAGAATCTCTAAAAAGAAGGCTGGTCATAAACATCCATGAACTCACTAGCTTGAAGAAGTCCTGGAAGGACATAGAATGGATTTTCCTCTTTGGAGAGGCCTAAAATTGGTATGTGGAGGATGTGAAAATCACACTATTTAGCCACGAAGGGTTGATCAACATTTACATACATCAGCAAATCATGCAGTTATCCAAAAGGACATCTCCACCATTGTTCACTTCTGGAAGACTTGGATCTTTATTCCACCTCAGTCACTTAATACCTATATGACCCTATGAACCCAATCCACTTGGGCTGTCATTGATTGGACAATAGGTCCCTTCCCAAGCACCACTTGATGGTTACTTTTTGGGCCCTTCTGGCTCACAGTGAATGTAAATAACAATTGTTTCTCTTTCGGCCAGGGACTTTCTACAGCCAGCTTGAGGGTCTTCCCCTCTCAGTTTGTTTGTTGTTCTTGTTGTTGTTGTTTTTAAGCTAAAGGGGCCACTCCTTGGCTCATTTCTTCAACAGGCCTATTCACTGAATGAGCATTACCTCACTCAAAGTGACACCTATTAAAGACCTTAGCTTAAAAAGGCCAAAGTCTCCCATACATCCTGGGCCATCTCTAGTCATTCCGATCTATATCTGGCCACTGGACCCAGATGGCTGTAGAGGAGAAAGTGAAGTTGGTGACTTTGCACAGCCCTCCATCCTGTAATCATCTTCCTGATGTCCTGGTACTCTTTGAGAAGGAAGGACAAAACACAGTATGACTCTGAGCAATGTCTTGTCTGTAAAATGAGGGGGTTAGATATGAAGGCCTCTAAATTTCCTTCCAGATTCCATGTCTTTGCACATCCAGAAACTGCCATAGGGCCTTGCATGTGCGCTTTAAACACCTTGGAGGTGCTTAATAAATATGTGTTTAATTCACTGAAATTATTTATTCAGACCTGTTTTCTTTAATGAGAATAACAAAGGAACATGATTTGTCTGGGATAGCAGGATCAACTCAATTCATAGCAAGAATTCCTTACTTTCATTTACAGTTTTATGGACAAGACACAGAAAAAGAAAGGAAAGGAAGGACAGAGGTAAGGGGGGAGGAGAATGGCGAGGGGAAGAGAAATGTTGATAGGGATAGGGAGAAGAGAAGAGACAGAGGAGAGAGAGAAGGAGAGAAGGGAGAAAGAGTGGAAAAGGAGGGAGGGAAGGAAGGAAGGAGGGGGAGGGAGGGAGAGAGAGAGAGAGAGAGAGAGAGAGAGAGAGAGAGAGAGAGAGAGAGAGAGAGAGAGAGAGCTCTTTATTTTAAGATAACTAATTCTACAGAAGAACACCATGAAATCTTTCTTTTCTGACCATTTGCCTGGAGTAAAATAAGCATCTAAATTTCTAGCTTCTCTATTTTCCTACAGCAATATTTGTTATTCAGTTGCCTTCAAGCTCAAATAAGATTACCAGCAGTCTGGGGACTTGTCTTTTCTCCACATAGATCAACAACTGACTAAAAGCCACTGAAAGGAAGTTCTTTTGACTGATTCTAGGAGAGCCAGAATGCCCAATTTTATCCTGAAAATAATGGGGAAGAAGAGTCCAAGAAATCCGAGGGCACAAATTTAAAAGAGGCCACAACTGTTTGTCTCAAATCTAGTGACAGGATTCATATTTGGGAATATGGTATATAGTGTTCAAGTCTAGGATGCACTGGGGCTCGTGGGTAGTGGGACATGGAGTATCTGGATGAGAAATGCTGGAATCTTTTGAGATTTGTGTCACTTTGCAAGTCCTGATACTTGTAGCATCAGCCATTCTCTAGTAAAGGATGGCCTTTGATCATAGTAATAGATCATCTACCTCCCAGGGTTGTTATGAGGATGAAAAGTGCTTGGAAAAGTGCCTGGACCATACTGTACTATCGCCTCAGTGAGACAGACCTTTCCTGTTGACCTTCTAAGTTTTCTTGGGCTGGAAAATTATTTCGCCCTCTTCTTTTGTTGGTTGTGCACTTCTAGAATTCATTTTGAGCTGTTATTTTAAAGTTGTTTGGAGAGGATTTGGGGAGAGCTCAGATGAATTCCTGCCTTACTCCACCATCTTGGCTCTGGACCCCTTATCAACCTTAAAGGAGTATATGTGTGAATTTTTATCATGCTTGACAAATGTTCAAAAATTTGACAAAAATTCAGACCTTTGCTGCCTGAAGAAACTTGGTGCCCCAAGTGTGAGGTTGTAGCTTGTATAGTTTTAGGGAGGCAGTACAATTTAGTGGATTTTCAATCAGAGGACCTGAGTTCAAATCCCATCTCTGATGATTACTTTCTATATGACCTTAAGCAAGTCTCTTAACTGGGCCCCAGTTTCATCATCTGTAAGAGGACCATTTTAGTTCTTGTTATGATCTCATCTCTAAATGTTTCCCTAGTAAAGAGGGAGTGTAAAGATTTTAAAAGGTCCTTACCGTGGGACTTAGAAAACACCTAGGTGATTCAGTAAGATGTATACTTATAAGAAAAGCACATGGGAACATGATAAGATGTTTAATTGCTTGCTTAGGCATACCAAAAAGCCCCCTCTGGCTATGAGGAGTGGTGGCCAGTGGTAGGAACATAAATTCTCATAAACTCGAGAAATCATGATGCCCAGAGTTGTCCAATCTATTCATCTATTCCTAACTCAGCATCCATGAGGCCATAAGATCTCCATGGATATATCACAGAAGATCTGTGAACTTGGAAAAAAAAACATATAAAAAATGTTTTTTTTCACTAACCTCTAAATGAAATTTAGCACTTTCTTTAATTATTTAAAAATGTTATTCTGAGGAGTCCAGAATCCTTAATGACTCCATGACTTAAAAAAAGGTTAGAAATCCCTGATTAGTAAATCAGCAAGGCCTCATGCTCTATGCCCTCATGATCTGCTATCAGGTACCAGGCCAAGGTAGACTGCTGGTAGGATAAAGTCTGATACTGGCTACAAATGTTTAAACTCACCAAAAATCATAGTGCATTGATCTAAGGTAGGGTGTGCCTCTCCAATCCTTCCCTACCACCACAGTATCTTCTTCCCCAGTCAGAGGTCTAGGTCCTTATACTAGATAGGTCGCTGACATTGCTTAGTATGGCTCATACCTCTTTGCATTCCTGTTCAAATTATCTACCACTCAAATGGTCTATAAATGTCAACCCAGAATCGGAGTCTCAGTATTTTTTTTATACTGTTATTTAAGGTCTTATTCATTTAGAAAAGATGATCTGATTAGTGGCCCTGGCTTAGGTTATTACATCTTCGGGCATTCTTATCCTTCATTGGTACCAACTGAAGCAGTCAGCTCTTTCTCCTTGGCTGAGGTCATCCTTCCCAGGGGAGCTTAGGATGATTGGAAAAGATTTACAAAAAGCTCTTTGAGATCATCAGAAGATGCTATTGAAAGATAAACGACTATTAGTCAGAACCATGACAAAACACCTGCAATTACAACAAATATTACAGAGCTTTATTGATTTTTGTGCTTTAAGATATGAGATAACTATAAGCTATGGCAAAAAGGAATCAATCAAAGCTTTGCATACCCTGGTATCACAATGTGATTTTTCTTTCACAATGTGAAACAAAACAACAAAAACCAAGTGAGTTCAGGACCAAAAAATTAAAAGTTAAATAGAAATGTCTTTCATCATAGCCCTAAAGGCTATGGAAGATGTGTTAAGTATTACTGTTTGCGTTCTATTATTTTATATTGCTAATAACTGCAGACATTGACTAAATGGCTAAAGATGGGGGTCCTATATCTCTTTCCAGGTGCTTATCTAGCATCTCCAAGAATGGAAATCAGGTAAGTTTTAATTTAGGAAAGTTAGTGCTTCTAATGTTCTCAAACACCTTGCTGTGTCACAAACCCATCTTTATAATACTAATGATTTCCTGGGGTTTTATGAAGGAAATGATGAATTGTGGAGCACCACAATGGCATGTGACCCAAAGCTTATGGAGTGATGCAGGGTTGATATAAATAGGTTATAATATGTCACTGGTGATGACTTGAACGTAAGAATTGCCATTATCAAGGAGAAATATGATTATAAAAGGAAGTGGGTCAGTCAGTCATGTAGCGAGAATGAGGGATAACCATTGGACAACTTGAATATTGGACTGGTGTCCCCAAAATATTTTAAGAACTAAGAGGAGGCATACAGTTTGTTGGGTTGTCCTCTAAACAATTTATAGTAATATGTGTGTAAGAATTATACAAAATTATAACATGTGGGAATGGGTTATGATATACTTTGGTGAGAATACTCCTAAAATTGTGAATTTATTTATTATTTATTCATTTATATATTTAATTATCAGGAATTTATCAAGAACAGGAAGAGATCTCTGAGGTATTCTAGCCCAACTCCTTCATTTGGCTGATAAGAAGACTGAGATCCCAATAAATGACTTTCCCAATGTCAAAGAGGTAGTAAGGGAAAGAGCTAGGATTTGAGCCCAGGTCACATGAATCCAAGTTTATTATTCTTTCTACTGCAGCATGCTGCCTTCTCACACCTATGAGATCACAGATCCTTAAAATTTTGAAGTCTATGACTATGAAGTAAAATTCTAGTGTTATCAAAAAAATAAAGTATATGTACTAGGCATTAGTCTCCATCAGCAATGGTATACACTTATTAACTGATTTCACAATTTATCAAGACTTAAAGAATTTTAACTTAAAGGAATTGCAAGGAAGTCATCTAGTCCTGGCCTTTCTACCTCCCAAAATATAACTAGGTATTAAAGTTTTATGACCGTCCTCAGTATCTTGTTTTGCTGTTAAGTGGCCTTTCCAGTTAGATACTTTTTTCCTTGTGTCTAACTCAACTTTCTTTTGCTCCATTCTCAGTTCATATACTCCTTTTGGGCCCTTCATGGCAACAGATAGTGTCGGCTAGTATTCTTTTCGAATACTTAAAATTAGAATGTGGTTAAAGTTTCATTTCAATACTAATTTGTATAAATAGAAAAATTAAATGTCAATTGTCCTATTAATAAGGGGCCTTTAATAGAAGAAAAGGAAAGGGAATAATCATTTATATAGTGCATTTATTTAAGGAAATAAGCATTTATACTATGTTCCAGGACTGTGCTAATAGAAATAAAAAATCACAGAAGCTCAGAGTTGGAAAAGACCTCAGAAGGCATCTATTACATATAGCACTTTACACATGTTAACTCATTTTATCTTTACAAGAACCCTGAGAGACAGGTGTTATTATTATTCTCATTTTTATGGATGAAGAAACTGAGGTTGAAAGAGGTTAAGTAACTTCCCCATGTTCACACAGCTAATGTTTGAGCTAGGATTCAAAATAAGATCTTTCTTCCCCCCAAGTCCTATTTTCTTTTTTATTTTTATTAATTTATTTTGATTTATCAACAATCACTTCCATATGCTTCCTCACCACCCCCCTCCCCAATATGGCACACAATCTCATATAGGCTATACATTTACATTCCTATTAAACATATTTTCAAATTAGTGAAGTTGTAAGTAAAAAATTAAAACCAATAAGAGGAACCATTAGAAAGAGGAACCAAAACTCAACAGAAGAGAAAAAAAAATGATAGCAATTCAACTTCCATAGTTCTTTCTTTGGATGTGGATAGCATTTTCCACCACAAGGCCTCTGGGGATGTCTTAGATTCTTGTTTTGCTGAGAAGGGTTAAGTTTATCAATATTAGTCATCACACAACATGGCTGTCATTGAATAAGTAAATTAGCTTAGATAGGATTCTCATTTTTATTATATTAGCTCGGCCTACCCGTAAGCAGCTGATGTTTTTCCAGTTCTTTAGATCTGATTTTATTTGTGTGAAAAGTGTTTTTTTAATTGTGTTCATAGAGTTCCTGGGTTTATTTCGGTAGGTAGACTCCTAAATATTTCATAATGTCTACAATAAGTTTAAATGGGATTTCTCTTTCTATCTCTTGCTGTTGGGCTTTGTTGGTAATGTATAGAGATGCTGATGATTTATGTGGGTTTATTTTATAGCCTGCAACTTTGCTAACGTTGTTTATTATTTCAAGTAGTTTTTTACTTGATTCTCTAGGATTCTCTAAGTATATCATCATGTCATCTGCAAAGAGTGAGAGCTTTGTTTCTTCTTTGCCTATTCTAATGCCTTCAATTTCTTTTTCTTCTCTTATTGCTAAAGCTAAGGTTTCCAGTACAATATTGAATAACAGTGGTGATAATGGACATCCTTGTTTCACCCCCGATCTTATTGGAAATGCTTCTAGTCTGTCCCCATTACATATAATGCTTGCTGAAGGTTTTAGATATAGGCTATTTATTATTTTAAGGAAGACTCCATTTATACCTATGCTTTCTAGTGTTTTTAATAGGAATGGGTGTTGTATTTTATCAAAAGCTTTTTCTGCATCTATTGAGATGATCATGTGGTTTCTGTTGGTTTTGTTGTTGATATGCTCAATGATGCTGATAGTTTTCCTAATATTGAACCAACCCTGCATTCCTGGTATAAATCCTACCTGGTCATAGTGTATTATTCTTGTGATAAGTTGCTGTAATCTATTTGCTAGTATTTTGTTTAAAATTTTTGCATCTATATTCATTAGAGAAATTGGTCTATAATTTTCTTTCTCTTTTGACTCTTCCTGGTTTAGGTATCAACACCATATTTGTATCATAAAAAGAATTTGGTAAGACTCCTTCTTCACCTATTTTCCCAAATAGTCTATATAGTATTGGAATTAATTGTTCTTTAAATGTTTGATAGAATTCGCATGTAAATCCATCTGGCCCTGGAGATTTTTTCCTAGGGAGTTCATCAATGGCTTGTTCAATTTCTTTTTCTGAGATGGGGTTATTTAAGTATTTTACTTCCTCTTCTGTTAATCTGGGCAATTTATATTTTTGTAAATATGTATCCATTTCACTAAGATTGTCAAATTTGTTGGCATATAGTTGGGCAAAATAATTCCTAATTATTGTTTTAATTTCCTCTTCCTTGGTGGTAGCTTCACCCTTTTCATTCTTGATACTAGTAATTTGGTTTTCTTTTTTTTTTTTAATTAAATTAACCAAAGGTTTATCTATTTTATTGTTTTTTTCATAAAACCAGCTCTTAGTTTTATTTATTAGTTCAATAGTTTTCTTAATTTCAATTTTATTAATTTTTCCTTTGGTTTTCAATATTTCTAATTTGGTGTTTAGTTGAGGATTTTTAATTTGTTCTTTTTCTAGTTTTTTTAGTTGTATGCCCAATTCATTGATCTCTTCTTTTTCTATTTTATTCATGTAAGCATTTAGAGATATAAAACTTCCCCTAAGAACTGCTTTTGCTGCATCCCATTTTGGTATGTTGTCTCATTATTGTCATTCTCTTGAATGAAATTATTGATTGTTTCTATGATTTGTTGTTTGACCCAATCATTTTTTAGGATTAGATTATTTAGTTTCCAATTATTTTTTAGTCTATCTTTCCATGGCCCTTTATTACATATAATTTTTATTGCATCATGATCTGAAAAGGATGCATTTAATATTTCTGCCTTTCTGCATTGGATTGTGAGGTTTTTATGCCCTAGTACATGGTCAATTTTTGTGTATGTGCCATGTACAGCTGAGAAAAATGCATATTCCTTTCTATCCCCATTCAGTTTTCTCCAGAGGTCTATCATACCTAACTTTTCTAATGTTCTATTCACCTCCTTAACTTCTTTCTTGTTCATTTTGTGGTTAGATTTATCTAGTATAGACAGGGGGAGGTTGAGGTCCCCCACTAGTATAGTTTTGCTGTCTATTTCTTCCTGTAACTCCCTGAACTTCTCCTGTAAGAATTTGGATGCTATACCATTTGGTGCATATATGTTTAGTAATGATATTACTTCATTGTCTATGGTGCCTTTTAGCAGGATGTAGTTTCCTTCCTTATCTCTTTTGATTAGATCTATTTTTGCTCTGGCTTTGTCTGAGATCAGGATTGCTAACCCTGCTTTTTTTACTTCAGCTGAAGCATAATATATTCTGCTCCAGCCTTTTACCTTTACCCTGTATGTGTCACTCTTTTTCAAATGTGTTTCCTGTAAACAACATATTGTAGGATTATGGTTTTTAATCCATTCTGCTGTTTTATGGGAGAGTTCATCCCATTCACATTCACAGTTATGATTATTATCTGTGTCTTTTTCTCCATCCTTTTTTCTCCTGTTTACACTTTTCTTTCTCCTTTTCCTTTCCCCTTCACTAGTGTTTTGCTTTTGACCACTGCCTCCTTCAGTCCCTCCTCCCTTCTATTATTGCTTTCCCTTTTCTTCCCCTTTACCCTTACTGAGTGTTCCCTCTCGTCTTTCCCCCCTCCCCTTTCTTTCCCCTTTTCCCTC
This sequence comes from Phascolarctos cinereus, assembly GCF_003287225.1. Classification (NCBI taxonomy): domain Eukaryota; kingdom Metazoa; phylum Chordata; class Mammalia; order Diprotodontia; family Phascolarctidae; genus Phascolarctos; species Phascolarctos cinereus. The sequence goes on along the minus strand of NW_027556180.1, from coordinate 144,419,682 downwards.
CTACTGCCTATAAGGCCAGTTAGAATTGTATACCTAAGTGATTATGTTATGCCTTTCTTGAGCCAAATCTGATGAGAGCAAGTTTCTTTTTTTTTATTATTATAATTTTTATTTTTTCATAATATAAATTTATTTATTTTTAGTTTTCAATATTCACTTCCACAAGTTTTTGAGTTCCAAATTTCTCACCCCTCCCCCCACCCCAAGATGGCATGCATTCTGAATATCCTTTCCCCTGGTCTGCCTTCTCTTCTATCTCTCCCCCCTCCCTTCTCTTATCCCCTTCCCCTTCTATTTTCCTGTAGAGCAGGATAGACTTCTATACCCCATTTCCTGTATTTCTTATTTCTCAGTTGCATGTGAAAACAGTTTTTTTTAAAACTTTGAGTTCCAAATTTTCTCCCTTCCTCCCTCCCCACCCACCCTCATTGAAAAGGCAAGCAACTCAATATAGGTTGTACATGTGCAGTTATGCAAAACACTTCCTTAGTAGACATGTTGTGAAAAACTAACTCTATTTCCCTTAATCCTATCCTGCCCTCCCATATATTGTATTCTTTCTTTTGACCCTGTCCCTCCTCAGAATTATTTGCTTCTGATTACCCTCTTTCCCAATCTGCCCTCCTCTCTATCACCCCCCTGCTCTCTTGTCTCTTTCTCCCCCTATTTTTCTGTAGGGTAAGACAGATTTCCATACCCAGTTGAACGTGTATGTTATTCTCTCCTTAAGCCAAATCCTATGAGAATAAGATTCCCTCATTCCCTCTCATCTTCCCGTTTCCCCTCCACTGTGAGAGACTTTTCTTTTCTTTTTTTTGTGAGATAATTTACCCCATTCTACTTCTCCCTTTCTTCTCCAAGTACCATCCTCTCTCATCCCTTAATTTTATTCTCCAGATATGACGCCTTAATCTTCAACTCACCCTGTGCCCTCAATCTATCTATCTATATATACATACATACAATTTTTTTCCTTCAACTACCCTAATACTGACAAAGTTCTCATGAGTTACAAATATCATCTTTCCATGCAGGAATGTAAACAGTTCGATCCTAATAAGTCTCTTATGATTTCTCTTTCCTGTTTCCCTTTCCATGTTCCACTGGAGTCCTGTATTTGAAAGTCAAATTTTCTGTTTAGCTCTGGTCTTTTCATCAGGAATGCTTGCAAGTCCTCTATTTCACTGAATGACCATTTTTTCCCCTGAAGGATTATACTCAGTTTTGCTGGGTAGGTGATTCTTGGTTGTAATCCTATCTCCTTTGCCCTCCAGAATATTATATTCCATGCCCTGCGGTCCTTTAATGTAGAAGCTGCTAAATCTTGTGTTATCCTGATTGTGTTTCCACAGTACTTGAATTGTTTCCTTCTGGCAGCTTGTAATATTTTCTCCTTGACCTGGGAACTCTGGAATTTGGCTATAATATTCCTAGGAGTTTTCCTTTGGGGATCTTTTTCAGGAGGAGATCTGTGGATTCTTTCAATTTCTATTTTGCCCTCTGGTTCTAAAATATCAGGGCAGTTTTCCTTGATAATTTCTTGAAAGATGATGTCTAGGCTCTTTTTTTTGATCATGGCTTTCAGATAGTCCAATAATTTTTAAATTCTCTCTCCTGGATCTATTTTCCAGGTCAGTTGTTTTTCCAATGAGATATTTCACATTGTTTTCTAATTTTTCATTCTTTTGGATTTGTTTTACAGTGTCTTGATTTCTCATAAAGTCACTGTCTTCCAATTGCTCTATTCTAATTTTTAAGGAAGTATTTTCTTCAGTAATCTTTTGGACTTCCTTTTCCATTTGGCCAATTTTTCTTTTTAGGGCATTTTTCTCCTCATTGGCTTTTTGGACCTCTTTTGCCATTTGGGTTAGGCTGTTTTTTAAGGTGTTATTTTCTTCAGTATTTTTTTGGGTCTCCTTTAGCAAGCTGTTGACTTGTTTTTCATGATTTTCTTGCATCACTCTCATTTCTCTTCCCAGTTTTTCCTCTACTTCCCTTACTTGCTTCTCAAAATCCCTTTTGAGCTCTTCCAAGGCCTGGGACTGATTCATATTTTTCTTGGAGGCTTTGGATGTAGGAGCTTTGATTTTGTTGTCTTCTTCTGGTTGTATATTTTGATCTTCTTTGTCACCAAAGTAAGATAATACAGTCTGATTCTTTTTGTACTGCTTGCTCATGATCCCAGCTAATTAATTTTTAAACTCTTTGTTAAGGTACAAATCTGCTTCCAATGTGGAGAATGTACTCTCCCAAGCTTCAGGGGTTTGTACAGCTGTTTTCAGAGATACTTGTAGGGACCTGTAAATTTTCAGTTCTTCCAAGGTGGTATGATAAGGGGCAAGGTATTTACTCCTTTCCTGGCCTACCACTACAAGTACATCCTTTTAGATGGGTGCTGCAGGGTGTTTATCTGCCTGGGGCCCCCTTCAGTGTTGTCTCCCTCGGTTCTGCTAATGCACTGGGAGATTCCTTTGAGTTATAGTGTCGAGGCACCTGGTGGTTTAATGAGCTGGTTTCCCCTACTTCCCCCTGCCCTCACTGAGGCACTTGGAGGTCCAGGTGTTGGTGTTTTCCTGGTCTACTGCTGGGCTTCAGGATTTCTTCACAATTGGAGGCTGCAGGGCTCTGACAGCTCACCTGGTGTTGGGCTAGAACAAGCAAGGCCAGGGGGTTTTAGGAAGCCTTTAGGTTGTTTTTTTCCCCTCCTTTCAGATGAATGCCTCAGGGTACTTATCTGCCTGGGGCTCCTTGTAGTTCTGCTTCCCTTATTTTTGCGGAGGCACTGGGAGACACTTTGCTGGGTTGCTGCACTGTTTCTCCCTGTCTTTCATCTAGTTCAGCTGTTCAGAGTTTTTTTCTGGGTTTTCAGAGGTTGATAGGGTAGAGTGAGAGTGACTACCTTTTTACTCTGCCATCTTGGCTCCCAGAAGCAGAAGTCCCCCAAGTCCTATTTTCTGTCCCCCACCTAGCTGCAACTTTGCCCCAAGCATGAATTGTCTATAACCTCCCTGATAACTAGCTATCCTAATATGAAGGAGAGAGTTCACAAAACTTCAAATTAAAATTCCAGTTTGAGTCAGAAGTTTTGGTTCAGAAATCTGATTTGTATCTGAACATTCTCATGTACCAGCCTACTGTATCCAACCATAAATTTCACTTCCTAATATGCCAGTAACTTAAGCTTTTTAAACTATTTATCATAGACTAATTTTCTATTTAATTTACCATTGATGCTTTTTGATTTGCCAACAGGGAAAGGTCATATAGAGAGGATCAAAAAAGACTGATGAGAAAAAGGAATGAATCATCATAATAATTCAACAAAAATCAGTCTAAATATTATTATTGTCATGATTTATTCTTTGAATAAAAACCAGGAACAAACCTTATCGAGGCACTTCTGCTTAACCAGAAATGTTTATACAGTAAATAAGATATAAGAAAATAAAGTAGAATCATTTTAGTTAGTCTCACAATCTGACATCTCTCTCACTCTCATCTAAGAGGTTAGGTACTGGTAAGAATTTTTATGAACAAAACATAATGTGTTCAAAGAATATTAACAGGGTATATTTGAAAGGGGTCCCTTGAAGTAAGCAGTATCTCCCCAAACACCATCAGTCTGTTTATTGAATGATATAGTGTATTTGCTTCAACAACCTCACCTGGTCTTTATGCATTGACTGAATTAGCCCTTGCATTTAAAGAAGGCCAGATAACATGCATGCATACACTGTCAGCTTGTTCAATAATAAATCATCAGGTAACAACATTTGTTAGGGATTAATTCAAAGAATCTTCAGGGAAAATCTGAGTGAAGTGGAAACTCATTCTAAATACCTTTCTCTCTCTCTCTCTCTCTCTCTCTCTCTCTCTCTCTCTCTCTCTCGTTATTGTTATTTTAATACTCCTTTCCCCTATTGGTCTGATAATGGTGCCGTTGTCTATAGTAAAATGGTCCTAGCATTAACTCTTTCCATTCCAATAGCCTGGTTGGCCACGCTTGAATTAGTGATGCTAACTGCCCCCAAGATTAGGACAGAAAGCAATTAGCACCTAAATATTTAATGACATACTTGCTCTCTACTTTGCTAGGAGATAAGTCTATCCATTAAATTGAAAGAAAAAAGCCTTAGCCATAGTTCCCTTTTCCTTTGGCAACATTGTTACCAACCAGAATAAAAAATGAAGCCATATTCCTAATATTCCATGAAGGTGTTAGAAATATGGATAATAATAATAGTTGTGGCTATAAAGCTTTAAGGTTTAAAAAGAAGATCCTATAAAATATGTGAGAAATGATTTTTCCCCAGGCTTCTTTGTATTATTTATAAAAAAAAAAAGGTTACATGATTTGTCACTAAGGGAAACAATGTCTACTACCTACATAACTAGGTTTTCTAATTGTCCAAGAAACCATAGAATTGATAACCTTTTAGACATAGAAGATCAGTGTAAGGTTTACAAAGAATTTTGCTTGCAATTACCGTGAGGCAGGTAGTGGAGGTATAAGCATCCCCTTTTTGTAGATGAGACAACTGAGATCACTGAAATGACTTTTTAAAGGTATTTTAACTGGTAAATGTCCATGTTGAGTCTTTACCCTAGGTCTTTTGAATCTTATGCCTGAGTTCTTTTGAAATCATCTCTTGGGGTGAGGATCTGTGGCCTCAAGGCCACATGTGGCCCTTTCAGTCCTCAAATATGGCCCTTTGACTGAATCCAGTTGGGGCCACACTTATCCCAAGTCCAAGGGCCACACTTGAGTGCCTAGAGGGCCACATATGGCCCTAGGTTCTCCACCCCTCATTCTAGTTTAATGATCTTATATAGAACTAAGTCCAAATAAAGGTTATTATTTAGTTACTAGTAGGATTGATGACATCAATTGTTCTAAGTATTACAAGGACTCAGTGATCTCATCACTGTTTTATCAGATACCTCTTTGTTTGGTGACATACTATGTAAATCCTCAAAATACCTGTTGGGTGTATAAACATATATAGATATAGATATATAGATATAGATATAGATATAGATATATATAGTTGAAGCATTAGGGAACTTCTGTCTAAGGTCTGGATATCTACAACATTCCTTTGATATCTAAGACTCCAGTGGGATATTTTCCTTCAAATACTCCAGAGGGCATATAACTCTGCTCCTTTTTAGGGCCCTTATTTATTTGCTTGTTTAACCAATATTACCAAATCTGTGGTGACCATTGGAAGAAAAAAAGAAGACTACCCCCTCCATCACATACACACACACACACACACACACACACACACACACACACACACACACACTACACAGCATGACAGAGGAAGAAAAGAACACCACGCCTTCCTCCTCAAAAAAAGAAAAAAAATGAAAGGAGAGAGAATTCCATGATTTTTTTTTTCAAAAGGCATTAGTCTGTTTCAGCAAAGATCTCACATAAATTCAGAACCATCCCTTGGGGAAATGCCCTTCATTTCTCTTATTCCTATCTCTTTGCATATGCTTTTTCTTTTCTCCCTGTTGTTACAAATCTGCTATTAAGAAGGATCCTATAAATGATTGATTATTACTACTCACCTGGGAGGCATCTTGTATAGGTATGAGGGTGAGGAAATATTGCACTATTTGGTGAGCAAAAAGAACTCCCTAAATGGTATGATAGATCTGATTCTTATTATGAAGCTGTGTCCTTCTTGCTCCCATTTAGACCTTTTACCATTGTCTATAGGGAATAGTATTGATTGTATGGGGGGGGAATATCTCATTCTGTCAACAGAGAAGAGGCTCTCATGAATTTCTCAACCTTTTAACAACTACAAAACATTATGAATTTCATTCTGGCAGACTAGGTTCGATACTGTATAAGTAGAATGGGGAAAGCATCATAGTTGAGATGTGGGAATAGTAAGGGAAGTGGTATGTCTATTGAACTAAGAGAAATCAAACAGTCTTCACAGATACCAAAGCTACATAGTTATTATATTTAAGAAACTTTAAAATTTTAATAAATATTTTAATTTAAGAAATAATTAGCAGATATTAAATTATTTCAACTCAATAAGCATTTATTAAGTGCCAGGGTGGTACAAATACAAAAGTATTGCTGCTTTCAAGGAACTTATACTTTACCTGGAGTATAGAGCACATGCAGAAATAAGTATAATATGGTAAGTTTACAGAAAGAATGCTAAATGGGACTGGGGGGAGCTTAAGGAAGGTTTTAGAGAGAAGGTGGAAACAAGAGAGTTTTGAAGGAAGCTAAAGATCCAGAGAACCAGAGATGAAGTGGGATTGAATCTGAGGCATGGGGATACATGAAGGCAGGAATTTGTTGGTGGACTAGAGGAACAGGTTCAGTTTGAGTAAGTGCATTAATTGTCTTGAGATAAAGGCAGAATGGTTGGTAGGATTTAGAAAAAAAATCTTGAAATGCTAAGCTAAGGAGTTGGTATTTATTTAAAAGGGAGAGCCTAAATGTTATCCAGGAATGAAATAAGAGAATATCACTTCATAAGTCCTTTGCCTCTCCTTTCTCTCATTGGTGAATTCTTTCTGAAACCTCCATTTCATGGATGAGCTCAGGCTTTCCTGTCTTCATTCTCCTGTTAGCCCTGACTTCCTAGGCTTCAAAATCATGTCCTGTATTGGGGTATTTTTGTTTCTCCCTCCTTTTCCCTCTCCCCCTTTCAGATCTCTTTTGTGTGTTGTTTTCCCCCATTGGATTATAAACCACTGAGGACAGGGATTGCCATTTTATTTGTATTTGTTTGCCCAATACTAAGCGCAGTGTTCACCACTTAGTACGTTCTTAATAAATTATTATTTGCTTCCTAGAATCAGGGATATCAATAAGGGTTTTTTGCAATAATACAAATGAAAAGTAACAAAGGTCTATTCCAGAGGGGTGTGGGGGGGTGCAGTTGAGGTTAAGTGAGTGCTATATGTCTGAGGCCAGATTTGAACTCAGTTCCCCCTGACTCCAGGGCCAGTGCTCTATCTTCTAGAGCTAGTTTTGCATGAATGAAGAAACAGATAGCTGTGGATTAAGATTGTTGAAGGGAGGGGTTGCTGAGGAAGAACACAACCTGAAGGATGCCTGGGAATTGTGAGACTAAAAAAATGATGATCCCCTTAACAAAAATAGATAAATTTCAAGGAGAGATTTAGATCAGAAAGCAAGAGGTTCTGTTTTGGAAATAGTAAATTTAAGATGGTTATGGACCATCCAGATGGAAATACTGAGCAGGAAATTGGTGATGCTGGATTAAAGCTGAGGAGAAAGATGATGTTGTATATAGTATAAGGTACAGCCTCTTTTATATGTGAACAGTTAAACTGACAAAAGAAGACAAATAAAAGGACAATTTATAAGGAAAACAGAGATTCAACTTGAGATGTAGCACTACCTCTCCATTAAAATGATGACAGAGAAGCTATTATGAGGACTATATAGAAAACTGCCAATCAAATACAGAGGACCATTTTGAAAGCTGAACAAAATATGAGGTAACAATAGCTGAAGGATATTATGCCTCATCAACTTATTTGCATGAAACTGTTTTTAGAGTTTTAAAGGTTCTAACCAAGGAATTGAGAATTAAAAAAAACTGGTTGTGGTCTATGGAAAGAATGTATAACAATTGTTATGATCATCCCTGATTATAAGGTAGATTTCTTGACTTTTACCTAATAAAGTAAAAATGAGTTCCCAACTATTAGGAGATTCCATTTGAAGATTCCATTTGAATCTATCCTAGAAGATATAGGAGGCTGAACAAAGTGTGTGTGTGTGTGTGTGTGTGTGTGTGTGTGTGTGTGTGTGTGAGAGAGAGAGAGAGAGAGAGAGAGAGAGAGAGAGAGAGAGAGACAGAGACAGAGAGACAGAGAGACAGAGACTGGAGAAAGGTACAGTCACAAGGAGAAGCAGGAGAATGAACTGGGGGAATTATAAGAAACCAGTGACAGAAGACATAGAAGGCACTAAGCAAAGGTGTTTTTAACTGAGACAGGTTATAATCACCAGGAAGACTCATCATCAGTTTAGCTGTATGCTTACTGATTGGAAGAGAGACAATATTTTTCTTATTGGCTGTAAAAAGACTGGCCAACTGAGGGAATTCTTCAGCTGCTGGGCTGAAATGAGGAAAGCTGAAACCTGCTACTTTGTATAGAGGTATCTGAATTTACTGTTCTCTAGCTCTCTCTGAAACACAAAAAACATCTTTGGGGCGCTTGGTCATTCAGATTATCCTCTTCTGTCCTTTATGGTTTGAAGAAGGAGAAACAAAAAGGGAAAACATGACTTAAGTCTCTATTTTTCATGAGCTGTACTCATTGGAGAAAAGGTTTTGCTTTGATAGAAACTTACTGGAGAAAATAGAATTCTATTGAGTGAAGAGCGGCTGGGATTGTGTGCATTTCCAAGAGAGCTAAACTGTGGAGCTCTGCAATTCTCTGGCTTAAGGGGCCTGTGTGTCAATGAACAAGTGCAAAGGTGTTACTATCCTTACTACCAAAAAGAGTTTAACACTTTCTCAGTGCAGTATTAAGGGCCATTGTGAGCTAAAAGCAGCCATTAATGCTTTATTGCTTTAAGAGCAGAAGACAAATAGCTTTGCCTGACAGGAAAGTAGTGAGAACAATAAGGAGATGAGCTAGCAGGGGTTAAAAAAAAATGTGTGCGGTTCAGACTGTTCATGAAAGGACCAAAATCCTCAAGGCTGGTAGCCCTGAGCTGTGAGTTGCCCTGGATACATGAGTTTCCCCACTCACATATCTCCTTATTAAGTTTCTACACATTTGTGCTAGATCTTCCCCATAGAAATGGCAGGAATTGGTTGGAGAGTATGATCCAAATTTATGAGTGGACTGTGATGTTCTGCTTTTTCTTCCTTAGGCTCTTCAGTGAGTAAATGCTATCATTGTTATTTATTTTGGCTTCTATTGAATAAATCTTAAAATTATTCCTGCTTTTGACTTACTATTATGTAAATGTTTTATTCTTGAGAGTTAATGGTGTGGTAGTCACTGATTGATTTTGTGTAAATGGGAAGCACACCAATGAGAGCTCAGGAGGTATAGTGGTGTATACCTTCAATCCAGATTGAGCTGTAGGATCCTAAGAGAGTTATTTTAGTTGTAGCTGAGTGGCAGCGGTTCTGGCTCTGTTGTCTCTGGGGAATCTCTTACAGTGGTCAGTGTAGGACAGGTTGGGGTGAGTAATCTTAAGGGGGAGAGAGACAGACAGAAACAGAGACAGAGAGAGAGAGAGGCACAGAGAGAGAGACACAGAGACAAAGAGAGACAGAGAGGAGAGGGGGGGAGGGAGAGGGAGATGGAGAAGGAGAGAGAAAGTGAGTGTGGTTGCCATGTTGAACACCATTGCATGGTCTACACTGCTTCTCTGTGACCACATCTGAACTGCAGATCTCTGTGTCTCTATATCTCTCCCTCTTTCTGTCTCTATGTCATTCCCCACTCTGTCATCCTCATCCTGCCCCTGTCTCTGTCATTCCCTCTCTCTGTTTCTATATCATTCCTCCTCTGTCTCTGCCATTCCTTCTTTCTGTCTCTGCATCTCCCACCTCTGTCTCTGTGCTATTTCCACTCTGTCTCTACATCATTCACCCTCTCCTTGTCTTTACCTCATCCCTTCCTCTTTTTCTCTGTCTCTCTGTTTCTGTCTCTCCTCACCCCTAAACAGAGAGAGAGAGAGAGAGAGAGAGAGAGACACTATGTGACACACAGAAGTTAAAGACTAAGAGAACTTTCTCATGCTGAATGAGGGTCAAGGAGAAGGATCTAAAGAGACCTTTCCCGAGACAACTTAGTATACCTCATCCTGTGGAGGAGGATATCCTAAAGAGAAGTCTTGATAGACTTTGGCTGCCAGCTTACGAGAACTGAACTGTTGGACTGAGGAGTGAGCTGCAGCAATTAGAGGATCAGTCTGTCTGTGAGCCTTCTCACAACCACTAGGTCCTTGAAATGTTAAATGTCTTTGTATTGTTTGTTACACGGTTAGTAAACTGGGTCACCAGTCACACTATTTAAGCTAAAGGTTCGGTAATCTTTCTCCTATAGAAATAAAAAGTTTTCTCCAACTTATTTAATAAACTGAGGTGCAGGGTAGAGACTCAGTGTTGCTTGATGAAATAATAATGTACATTCCTATTTATAAGGAAGTATATGTTTTGATTGTTTTAGAGACTGAGATGAGAATTATTGTCAAGTAGAAGGCTGAGGGTTGAGAATTGGTGTTGTCACCTGATCTAACATACCATGCAGTCCCTCTGACCCTGCCCAAGCTAAATGTAAGGCATATCCATCCCCAAATCCTGCAACATATAGCATCAACAGTGTGCTGGAACCAGCTAGTACCAACTGGAGAGACTTAAATTTTCAGCATAAGCATTTACAGCTCAGAAATTGGCAAACACTACATACCAGGGTTTGACTTATTGTTTTATTGATGGTCTAGAAGACTTAGGAAAGGGATGTAGAATCTTAACAAGGTATATTATTGTAGATCTTAATAATCTTATTATTAATGTAGATCTTAATAATTACTAGTGATGTAGATCTTAATAATGCAGATTAAAATTAAAAGTGTTTCAACCTCCACAGACACTAGGTGTGTGTCCCTGGGCAAGTCACTTAACCCCGATTGAATCCAAAAAGTAAAACAAAACAACAACAACATAAAAAACAGAACAAAAATGTTTCATGCATACATGTTTTTCCTCCTAGGGAACCAGTTATTAAACATTTACAGCACACGCCTGGATAAACTATGTAGAACTAGAATGGTCATTAGAAGCCATGTAGATGAGGGGTTCTTAACATATGTGGTATATGTGGGTTTGTACTTATTCTTATTCTTCCCTTTTGGGAATGAAAATCAGTATGTCCCATCTTTGTCATCTCATGATTGTCATGAACATTGCTCTGGAAGAGATCGGGAAGTTCAATTAACTTTCTTCCCCAGTTGGCAATTCCAGGAACTTTTTCATGGGTAGCTAGTATAGAGTTTGATGAATGTATCTCATTCAATGAAATAGACATGAGGACAGAGTCAAGGAGACACAGAGATACACAATAAAAGGGACAGAAACATAACACACAGACTAGTGAACTTTGGGGGAATTTCTAGCTACACATAACCATGTCAATCCATTTAAAATGGTGCCTTTAAATTGAAGGTATAATTCTTATTAACTACCTCAAAGATGTAGATATAGATAGAAATGGAGAGTGATTATGAGAATTTTTGCAAATAAAATGGAATTTGAGTAACTTCCCAGGTACCAATTGCTGTTCTCAGAGAACCTAGCCCTTCCAAGGTGATGGTTTGGACCCCTGACATAGGACCAGAAAGGATTGTATTTGCGTATTCATTTTCCCTAGGAAAAGGAAAAAAAGAAACAAAAGTAGGAGCAAATAGAATTCTTTTGTGCATTTTTCCATTAGCTTTTGTCTACTTAGGTTACATGTAATCACCTTTCTCACGCTCTGTAACCCAATCTTCAACCTCACCTGAGAATTGGAGGCAAAATTAAATCTTCGTTCCAAGCTCTATGCTAGATTTAGAGGATTTGCAATGCGGCCCTCTTTTTAATGATAAGAGTTTTGAATCAAGTGCTACTATACTATTACTGTTGTTCAGTTGTTCACTCATGACTCTTTGTGAACCTGTGGACCATTATAACTATCCATGAGCCTTTCTTGAAAAAAAAAAAACCAATGCCCATAGAGGTTAAATGTTTTTTTTTTCCCCCAAGGCCTAACGAGTAATAACTATCAAAAGTATTTAAGTCCATTCTCTCTAGAATGACTATTCTTTTGTCCTTACCACACTTGAACCCAGTTGTTCCTGGCCCCACAGTTGGCTCTCTCCTATACTCAGTGATGCTTCTGTAACGTCTAATTTTATAGCAAGATCTGAGTATTGACAATATATTATTATGCTCCTTTTCAAAATGACTAGAATATATTGGGGGTGCCAATGAAAACAATATTAGGATTTTCTGAATGGTATGCCTTGAATTCCTACTTCTGTTAAGCTGTCTAAAGGGCCAGACACAGTTTCTCAACTAAGTGACCTCTTCCCAAATTTGTTATATGTCTATATGTAGGAAGATATTGATAAGGATTGGACTTGTTATCTAATTGGTATAGGGAATACCCAGGTGAGGAAACAGTAAACTGACGACTTCTCTGAAATTATAATCTCAAGAAAGTTGCCTAGACAGTTGAAGACGCACTGAAGGGGTTGCTAGTGTAAAAGGCTTAAAAATCTCTGGCCTAGGACACTGAGATCTCAAGTGACTTTTCTTTGTCATTTAACCAGTGCTTGTGATGTTCATATGGCAGGATTTCAAAGTCCCTCATTATCCTGCTTGCCCTTTTCTTGATATTCTCCAATTTGTCAAGGTACTTCCTAAAATGTGACTGGTTGTGCAGTTGTGTCCAAGTCTTCATGACTCCATTTGGGGTTTGTTTTCCTGGCAATGCTTCTAGAGCAGATTATCATTTCCTTCTCCAGCTCATTTTACAAATGAGGAACAGAGGCAAACGGGTTAAGTGAATTGCCCAGGGTCACACAGCTAGTGTCTGAGGCTAGATTTGAACTCAGGAAGATGAGTCTTCCTGACTCCAAGTTCAGCACTCTATTCACCATGACACCTAGCTGCCCCTGTGACACCAAGAACTCCAAATAATGCTATAGATGTTGTCTGGTCAGGGAAGAGTACTACAGGACTAATCACCTCCCTCTTGCTTCTCTTAATGCACCATAGGTTTGTATCCATTTTCTTGGCTGCCATATCCCATTACTGATGTGTGTTGTGGTATAGTCAACTAAAACATACGGATCTTTTTCTGAGTAACTATTGTCTAGCCATGCCTTTTATTTGTGAATATTTTTGAAACCAAGTGTATGATGACATTTGTTCCTATTAGATTTTCTCTTATGTAATTCAGTAGAATATTCTAGACTTTTATCATTTTGTTGGACTCAAACTTTTTCATCCATCATCAGCTTTGTGTCATTTATAAACTTGATATGGATGGATGGTATGTGTGTCATCTATTCAAGTTACTGATTAAATTGTTAAAGAACAGAAATGAAACACAGATTTCTGGGGCATTCTACAGGAGACCCCCTTCAATGTGACCTTTTAATCTGGGCATTCAACCAATTCCAAATCCATCTCACTGTCCTGTTTGTCTGACCTGTTTAATTTCCAAAAGAATAGCATGAAACACTTGGTTAAAAGCCTTTCTGAAATATAGGGATATTGCATCTATTTCTTCTATCAATCTAGTAACTATCAAAAAAGGAAATGTCTGGCAGGACTTGTTCTTAATGGAATTGTGTTAGCTCTTTGGGGATCATCAGTTGTTTTTTTCTCTTTTCCTAAATGTTCATAAGCTCTCCCTTTAATGACTCATGATCAAATTATGTTGGGAATCAAGTTCAAGCTCATTGACCTGTAATTTGCAGATATGTTTTCCCTTTTCATATATCCAGCTGATATTCATCTATCACCAATCTTGTGATACTTTTCCTATTTGCCATTGTCATTCAAAGATTGTTGAGCATAGCTCAACAATCACCTTTGCTAGTCTTTCCATACCTGCAGATATATCTGGGCTTAGAGAATTGAACAAATCAAGGGATTTTAGAGGCTCTTGGCTCTATCTTGGCTAATAACTCCCTATTAACCATTTTAATTTTACTTTATGTCATATACTGTGTGAGGGACTCAGTATACAAAAACAGAAATGAAATAATTCCTTCTTTTAATGAGTTTGTATTTTATTGTGGGAGACAACATGTATAGATAAAGACATATGCAAAATAATTTCAAGGTAAATCTTCTTTATAGTTCTAATTAATAGGGGTTTTAATTTTTTTCTTATACTGAAAAAAAAATTCTGCTTCCCTATAGTTTCTGCCCTCTAAGTGTAGCTCTTCATTCTTGGGGATACATTTAAACCCTACTTAACAGAATGACTCAAGTGAAGATATTCAATTCAGTCTTAAAAGAATACTCAAACTTTTTATTAATCACTACCTATATGTGAGTCATTATAGTTTCCCAAAGATTACCTCAAAATAGAACATGTAGAGGCCTCTGGAGTCTAGGAAACAGGTACTCTCAAAAGAAATGTTCAGTGTAGAATCTTACAGGTCCTTAGAGATCATTTGATCCAGTCCTCTTATTTAACAAATAAAGAATCAGAGACCCAGATATCCTAACTACTATCTCTGGGCTCTTTCCACCACACAGTGGTGTTTCCTATACCCAAGTCTCCTGCAAATACTTATTTTCTTTGAAATTTAAAAAGTTTTGTTGTTGTTTTTAAATCAAAGGACTTGGTTTGATACCCCATGTTATAACCTAAGGATTTCATAAAATAATTGTGAATGCCTGATTGAGCCAGTCATCCATGAACTAGTGAACATAATTGAAGCAATTCATAGTTAGTGTTTAATTCCAAAAAGGCACTTATCTGCAGTCGAAGAAAGCAAACTTCCATTTCTCAGAGTTGTGTTTACTTTTTATTAGCAATGATGAACATACAATATGCAGTATTGAAGGTAAAACTTGATATTATCCACACCATAGACATTGCTAACAGCCTTAAACATTTCTTTTTTGTAGTTTTAATCAACCTTCACAACTTTATAGGTTATCATTGCTTATGGTCTAAGATAAGTACAAACATCTCTGCCTGCTTTAGTGAATTTCATTGAAAATACCAGGAAGCCTGTGTTGCATGTGAAGCAGTTTTTTTTCTTTTAACTTTAACCTTGAGTGATTCTCATAAATGAAATAATATATTAAATGAAACAATAGAATATATGATAAGAAATTTTCATTATGAAAATAATTGCATAATTGATCTTAAAGATCATTACATGAAATGTTAGAATTAGAGCATTTTGTTTAAAATAGCTTAATATCTTTTTTGAGAGAGTAGAGAACACTAATGTTATTTCCTCAGCCAGACTGGGGATCCTCTGTCAAAAAGACAGGCCATGAAATGTCCTTCTAGGAGATTTGTATGCCCTCATCCACACATAATATTCTTTGCTTGCCAATTTTTGTTTGAGACCTGTTGACAATACTCACTTTTGACTTCCCCAAGGTAAACAGATACAAGGAAAAACTGCCTCATTGCCATGAGTAATACAGTTTGTTTTCTTAATCTGAATTTTTTTTTTTGCTTTTTAACAATTGTGATTTTTTTTTGAAAGGAGAGATATATGTTTGAAAATTTTAATTTTAATTTTAACTTTAATTAAAGTCATTATAAAACATAGATTTCATTTCCATCTGTTTTAAAGTTAATAACCATTCTGCCAAATGATCTCTGACATATTTATCTGGGTTGATGATACTGGCATGTGAAACACATTCCCATTTAAGAGAGACAACCTAATATTTTGCTTTACATCTTTATAAGGTATTTATTTAGATGTTTAGATTTTTTAAAATCACTTAGGGCTAAATTAAGTCTTTGCCCACTGGTTCTGGGGTAAATAGAGCAAATCCTATCATAACCATCTCCAAGAAATTTTCTACCTTTATATTTTATGTATATGTTACAGTGAATATTATTTGAAGAAGGTGGGCCATTGCTGGAATATCTGAAATCTTTATGCTCTCTGAAGATGTTCTGGTACTATTCATCATCGTAAAGCTACCTTACATAGATTAGTATTTGTTGGGGAGGCTGGAGGTATAAAAAGGTATAAAAAAATGAACAGAACAATCCTTGTGCTAATATTGTGAAGCCATTCTGACAACATGAACAGGATGTGTCTGTGTCCTCACAAAACCAAAGATGCCAACGAAAACTGAAAATTAATGTGATATGTATTGTTCCAAAGAACTACTATATGTATGTATGCATGTACATATACATATTCACATGCATATGTATATACATACATATAATCATATATGTCAACTGAATTAATTTAATTGTCTGTTTTAGTTTCTTGGTGACACATTCTCAATCAACATTGAAATTTTAAAGAGAATAATAAAAGAGGAGGGCTTTGTGAAATGTTATTACCCTTCCCCTTATGTCTGATAGGGGCATAAGAATATTCTGTGGTAGTTCCCTGGTATTTCTATCAGCCTTAAACTCTTCTCAAATTTTTCCCAGAACCTGACCTATTATAACTTCCTACTATGGGTGTTTGGAATCCCTAACAGACACCTAATACTGTCTCAAGCTGCTTTTATCACCTGCACTGGAAATACCCTCCCCTTGCTGCTTATTCCAACATTTAACCTACAAGAGAGATGACAGTTGCATCTGTTAAATCCATACTATATAGAGTCTGATATTTTCCCTACAAATCAGAATTGGTTGCCCTTCTATAGCAGTGTGTTGCTGTAGAATGTGCTATAGAAATCTGAAGACAGTCTCAGAGAAAGAGCTCCAAAAATGTTTTCAGCAATGGTAACATAGTTGTAATATGTAATATATCATAGATATGTATGCATGTATATGTATACATATTTTCATGTATATATGCATATATGTGTATACAAACACATATATATGTAGATATATACATATATGTGTGATTCTAATTAAGTATAGATTTGGCAAAGAATGTGCCTTGTTGATAGACTATTCCCTATGTTGGAAAAAAACTATTTTACTTCAATGATTTTTGCTGTTGACTGAGTCCTCTTCAGCTGTTTGTCAGAGGTCGCTCCATGTCCTTTCAAGTCATTATAAAAAGAGGCTCAGCACTTCTCTTTATTAGGATGACAGTTCACATTAATTATAATCATTGGCCATTGACCAAATGCGACAATCCTTAATAAAATCTGACTTATCTCTTCCTCCTTATGTAGTGTCATAGACATAACCTAATCATTGTATGCTGAGACATCTTATCACGACTGGGAAATCAGGGACTGCAGATCAGCAACTTTACTAATATAGGGGGAAAAGAAAAGGTATAAATGAAATGTTCACATTTTCTGGACTGTTCATAATTGCTTTTTTTTCCTCTGGCCAGTCAGAAGCATCTTAGAAATTCATTGATATTCAACTCTTCTTGGAAGTTTAGGGCTTTAAAAAACTCTAACAATATTCAGGATTACTTTCCAAAGTATAAGTGATTCATTTATCTATTTGGCCAAAAGAAAATGACTGATAGTCTTTAAAGAATTTTTCCACTTAAAAATCAATAAGTTGAGTAGAGAGACTCCTAAAGTGTAGTCCGTGTATGTGGTGTAGGATATCTAAATCTATTAGGCAAGCCGGGGAGTAGGGATAGTACAATGATATTCAAGATAAACTTGAGGCATAATGGAATGTGAGTCAGCCACAACCACAATAATCATCTATAAGATCTGTCAGTTGCTAAATTAAGTGGATAAAAGTCCACTAAATTCCACCGTGTAACAGTGTCATCCTCCAACCCAGGTTTCTTCTTCCTTATGACTTAAAAAAAAAAATAAAGCAGCCAGTGTTGATTGCTGGTAGACATGGGAGAATAATTTGGAAATATATGCATGCCGTATTATATTTTGTATTCTGTTAACATAGTGGGGTTTAAATTTTCTCTATTTTAAGTAGTTAATATGAAATGTTCCATTGTTTTACAAATTCTATACTACAAATTTACCAGGACTTTCTTTCAGAAAAAGAAGAATCTTAAAATATGAAAAAGTACAACATAGCAACGTATCCTTTTTCTTTTAAAATGGTTTCATGCTGTTTATATTTGCAGGAGGGATGTGCTATTTTTTCACATAGGCTATTCCCCAAACAAAGGAAAGATTTTTTTCTTTAAAAATAACCTTCATATTTTAAAGCAATGTGATAATCAGATACCTTCTGAACATTCAAATCTGGTATCTAAGACATTAATAAGATATATACCACCATACATATAATTTCTACATTCAACAGATCTCACTCCAGGCTTATGAAGGGAGGGAGGGGGAATGAAGATTGCAATAAACACATGAATCAAGCCAGAATTTTTCTGTTACCAAAGACTGAGAATGAATGCTGCCACACTAATCAGGGTAAATGTCATATGAGCAGTCACTGCCGAGCTTCTTGCTCCACTTGTGTCCAAAGTGCTTCCACCATCTGTTTGATGGATTTGCTTGACGTCACTGAGGTTCATCTCATCTGGCATCCCTGTGGAGGCAAAAAAACCCCAAAACATGCAAAGTTATAGATGTCCTCTTCATTATCAACCACATGATGCATCCCCAAACAACTCCCAGGATGCATAGTACAGAGTCCTTTTGGGTTTGGCAACTTATTCTAAGTGTTATCATCCAACTTCAACTTCTCAGTTAATGGGACATAAGAAGGCTTGAATTAGAGAGGATAGTCTCTTAAGAGGTAGTTCAAAGAAACATTTTAAGAGTAAACTTTACATTCAGCCTGTTTGGACTGCTGCTTTAGTAAAATGGAAAGTAATTGAAAGGAAAAATAATTTCCATAAATGTCCAGGGCTAAAGATCCTATGTATAAGGAAAATGGCTGAAACAGATGGGTATATCAATAGCACTTGCTAAACCGAAAAGCAAAAAGGCAAAATATGTTGAAATACAACTACTACCCCAAAGGATGGAAAAAAAAACCCAGAAAATTCTTATTTTATATTTAATGGATAAGAAATTAATTTGGAAAAAAATAGGTTCCTTATTGGCAAATACTCAGATAATTTTCATTCATTTGACTTCTAACATACGTGCAAACACACAACACTTGGTATCATAAACTATAGGTTTCACTGAATTATTATTTACTATGTGTCTAAATTTGATCCCTTAGTGTGAAGATCCTTCATAAGCGTATCCCATGGCATGGTATTATCAATCAAAATTAACAAGTTTAAATTCAGTGTTACTACAGGCAACAAATATTGACATTGTAATTACAGCGGGGATAAAAAAATGGTTCATATAAGGGAAAGTCAATATTTATGTAATTATATCAATACATATATATAATTCATAAGGTAAGCTCTATTGCATCCAGGAATGCAAGCATTATAAAGAAGTTCAGTTCTACTAATCTGACATATTGATTTTACAGTGTGAGTTCCTCCATTATTATTCATTGTTTGGGTACTTGTTTCACCCTTCTGTGTCATTAGGTAAAATGAATAAACTAATGATTCATTGGGTTATAGGAACTACAGTGGCATATAAATATTTTAGCCATGGTTTTATACCTTGTTAGGCTAGAGATTTAACAAGGAGCTATGGGGACTCTAGGAAATTTCTCTATTTTTCAAGGTAACTACTAGGCTTTCTGCTCTTAAAAATTCTCTTTTTTCCTCCTAAGCAGTGGGAGATGGACTCTGAAATGGATGCCTATATAGCTCATTCTTTTACCTTTCTGATCTATTTAAGATGAGAAAAAAAAATCAAATGCGTTGCCTAGAAAATCTGTTAGACACAGCCTCCCCCCCCCTTCCCTCTTTCATGACATTATTGAGATGGCACAACAGGTGACTGGGTTTTCAGATTTATTAAGGAACTTGTAATTGCTCCGGATTTACCAAAATTACCTGCCTAAGTAAAATGCAGCTAGAAAATAAATGAGGCACATTCGAAATGGTCTGATGAATCTTAGTGACTAGTAAGTCCCTGTGGCCTTGTGGGTATTCTGCAATTCAGCATAGGTTAAGGTAATTTTATATATAGATTTTTTGTCTTCTCTTCAATATTCTTATTAATAAAAAAAAACTGAGCTTTGAAAGAGTTTGTAGGAAACCCTTAAAAAAAAAAGAAATGCAGAATGCCCCTGAGGGTATTCTGACACATCATTATCACATAGCTCAGTTTCTTGGTCAGTTAAATGAGAATAATAATAGCACCTAACCTCCCAGGGTTGTTGTGAGAATCAAATGAAATAATAATTGCAAAGCACTTAGCACCGTGTCTGGCCCTTAGCAAGCCCCATACAAATGTTAGTTGTTACTATTTATTATTATGTACTAGATAGAGAGTCTGTCTTGGAGTCTGGAAGACCCTGTGATACTGGGAAGTCACTTAATCTCTCAGTGCTCCTTTCCCCCATCCCCTCCCCTCATTAACTCTGAAAGACTGTTCGCTAATGTGCATTGAAGGAGGAAGTTTCCTCACAGTGAACCTCCTCTCCTTTGCCCCTTATAATGACATAACAAGTCTAGCAAAACAACATCAACAAGACCACTAGACATTTAGAGGTGACTATCACTATGAGTTTGTCTAGTTAGAAGTAGCCAGATTATTGAAAACTGTCTGTATAAAACCCAGCTCCATGATTTATATGATCAGAGAGGCAAAATAAGAGTCATCACCTTAACTCTCAGAGCCATTAATGGCAGATCAAATAGGCTAATTTGGCAGCTGTAATTTATTAGTTATAAATTTTCTGTTCTTTTTGCCACAGATAAATCGCAGAATCTCAGAGTTGAAAAGTACCTCAGAGGTCACATGATCACTTGGGTAGAAATCTCCTTTACTATGTATCTAAGAATTAGTCATCTAGCTTTTGCTCAAATACTCCCACTATGAAGAAGTCATTATCTTATATGGCAGGCCCTTTGAATTTTAGACAACAATCACCCTGAGGTTTTTCTTACATAAAGCAGAAGTCTGTACTTCCTTGTACTTCCAGAACTTCTGCCTTTTGAGGCCAAAAAGAACAAATTGAATCCATTGAATCCATTTCTGATACAAATACCTGATGACAGCTATCATGTTTCCAAATTTTCTCCAGGCTAATTCCACTAATAGGAAATCATTCATCATAGTTTCCAGGTGTTTGGTTTTTTTTTAAAACATCACAGTGCAAGTCATCTCCCTCTTGATCCACTCCAATCTAACAACATCTTTCCTAAAAATTGAGGTGGCCAGAACTGAACTTTATGCCTCAGATGTGGTCTAACCAAGGGAGTGCATAAAGCAGAATACTTACTTACCTTTTTTTATGTATACGCTATTAATCTAGAAGTGTAGTTTAATGTTAAATTAACTCTTTCGGCTGCCATGTTATACTATTGACCCATATTCAGTGAACTTCATGTTTTAAAAATTAAATATTACTTGGTAAATTGTTTCTCCACTCTGTACTCTTACAGTTCATTTTTTGAAACCAAATATAGGAATGGAGAATTTTCTGAATTAAGTTTTTTTTCTTAGATTCAACACTATTTTTTTTTATTTTTGGAGTGTTATTGTTATTGTTGTTATTTTTTGCCACACTAATTTCACTTTAAAATCACCAATGCTACCACTACCACCAGACTCTCCCTTATAACAAAGGAAAATAATTTTAAACCAATAGATTGAGTGCCCATGTGTGATAACATATACTATACTGAATATTCATAGTCCTTTATATCTCTACATAGAGAAGGGAAGTATGATTCCTTATTTGTACATTGTTTTAGATTGTCAAGGATCTTTTTGCATTCTGATTATGTCATCTGATGTTTTCATTATCCTCCCTAAATTAATTTCATCTGCAAATTTTACAAACATGCCATCTATCCCTTCAAGTCACTGATAAAAATATTGACCAGGCAAGGAGAGATCCAGGATGCACAAGAGACATTCTTTCTACAAGGAATGTCTTATCCTCCATAGGAGAAATCCTTAAGTTTAACTAATTGATTAATCACTAATTTTGGGTTCTGGTCATTAAATCTGTTCTGAATCAATATACTTGTCCTATCATATAAGTCACTTCTCTCTATCTTTTCTACAAGTTAAATCACGAAAGGCTTTTTTTTTTAATGTCTTCTGGAAGTGCAAATGCATGCTATGGTAACAGTAGTAGTCTTAGAAAGTTGCAGTGACTGAAAATTTCATCACCCTGCTACATAAGCTGTAATAAGTCCCTAGGAATTTAACTGAGTGCCCACTAGAAGTCTTTCTAGTTTGGTAAGATCTGCCAGAGATTGTGTTCCACTGGCATAACCTTGAAGAAACCAAAGTTATTTGCACACCATCATGTAAGTAGGACTTAAATGTAGTATAGTAACCCTATCCCCCTTCCCACCCACCCCCAAGAAAAAAGAAAGGTTAGTTTGATATCTTCTTCAAGAAGGCACATTTACTCTTAGTGATTAGTGTTTTCCTTCCTAAATGCTAACAAGTCGTTCATTTAATAATAAATTATATAATTTTGCTAAGACCCGATGTCAAGATTGCTGCTAACTTACTGAGAACACAGCCTCTCCCCTCATCTCTGGGATATTTGCCTGTCTCTAAGCCTGTGGCACATCTCTCATTATCCACAAATTTTCAAAGGTCACTGACTGACTCAGCAATGATAGCTGCCAGTTCTTTCAGAATTCTGATGCATGGCTCATCTAGCCAGTATCATTTCACAAAAACATAAAGCAGTAGAGAGGAAAATAAGAATGAAGAAAATGAAAGATCCCACTCAGGCAGATCACCAAATGATCATTTGTAGAGAAAACTGGAAGGACAACAAACAGAAGCAAAAATGAAGAATTATTCGCCAGCATCTCTATAGTGTGTTCTCACTTGTATACTCAGACCACAGAACCCACTCTACAGTAAGTGCAAGTGGAAATGATGTTTAATACCATGATTAAGTATTTGCAGAGAAATCCGAACTTGAGGAGACAACTTTGCAAAGTTTTGAGTGACCAATTTTCAAGTTATTTTAAAAAGATGACAGTGAATTATTTGTCATACACATAGATACACACACACACACACACACACAAACACACACACACACACACACACACACACACATGCAGTATTATAACTAAAAAAATAGGAGGGGGTGACCAAGAAGACATATGTAACTACTGACCTATGTATATCAGTCCTCATCTTTTAAAAATCTTTATGAGAATGATTTATTTACCTATAGAGGTGAATATATCAAAAGGGGATAGTCAGGTTTAAGTAAGTGACTTTCTATACTGGTCCATATGATCACAGTCACAACAATTTTGGCTATTTCTTTATAAAGAAGTTTTTAATGATTTAAGCTTCCTAACAATGGAGTTGCCCCATGATTAGTGAGCTCCTTTTCATTGGAATTATTGAAGCAGAGACTAGATTAGATGATCATATTATGTGTTATAGTGGAAAGAGCTCTAGGATTGGGATCAGAAAACCTAGCTTCAAAATTGGGATTCTGCTTTTCTTCAGAGATTAATTTCATATTATTCTTTCTGACATACTCTAAGTTCCAGGCAAATTTTGTTACCTTCACATGATATTGTTTCTTCTTTGCCATTGTACAGGCTACCTTCCATGCCTGGAATGCTCTCCTCCTCATTTCTGCCCCTTGATATACATTCAAGGCTTAGCTCAAATGGAACCCTTAAAAAATATTTTTTCGTGCTCTAAATAACTATTGATTAGAGAAATGCAAATCAAAACAACTCTGAGGTACCACATCATACCTATCAGATTGGCCAAGATGACAAAACAAGAAAATGATAAATGTTGGAGATGATGTGGAAAAATTGGAACACTGATGCATTGTTGATGGAGTTGTGAAATGATCCAACCATTTTGGAGAGCAATTTGAAACTATGACCAAAGGGCCATAAAAATGTGCATACCCTTTGACCCAGCAAATAGCACTTCTAGCGTTATATCCCAAAGAGATCATATAAATGGGAAAAGGACCCACATGTACAAAAAATATTTATAGTAGCTCTTTTTGTGGTGGCAAAGAATTGGAAATTGAGAGGATGCTCATCCATTGGCATATGAATATAATGGAATACTATTGTGCTATAAGAAATGATGAACAGGCTGTTTTCAGAAAAAACCTGGAAAGACTTATATGGTCTGATGTTGAGTGAAGTGAGCAGAACCAAGAGAACATTGTACACAATAACAGCCATGTTGTAGGATGACTGATATTGATAAACTTTAACCTTCCCAAGAATACAAGGATCTAAGACATTTCCAAAGGCCTTGTGATGGAAAATGCTATCCACATCCAAAGAAAGAACTATGGAATTTGAATGCAGATTGAAGCATACTATTTGCTATTTTTTTCTTTTGTTGAGTTTTGTTTTCTCTTTCTGGTGGTTTCTCATATTGGTTCTAAGTCTGACTTACAACATCACTAACATGAAAATATGTTTAATGGGAATGTAAATGTAGAGCCTATATCAGATTGTATGATGTCTTGGGTAGGGTGGTGGGGAGGAAGGGGGAGAAAAATTTTAAACTCAAAAGCTTGTGGAAGTGATTGTTGATAAATCAAAATAAGTTAATAAAAATATTTTTTTCCCTGTTTTGCCAGTTGTTACTTCTTTCCCATCCCTTACCACAAAATTTCTTTAGTTACATTTTACAATTATTTCTCTGTCTCTGTCTCTTTCTCTCTGTCTCTCTCTATGTATGTGTAGATTTTTTTTTTTTGCTAGTAGAATGCAAAATCCTTCAGGACAGATCTATTTCTTTGTGATTTTGTCTTCCTGTCCTCTGCACTAAGCACTGGGCCTGGATGACCAAGGCAATAAATAAGTTTTTGTTGAATTCAAAAGAATTCAATGAATATCCTAGCTTTGATCCTTAACTATTTTGTGTGGCCATGGGCAGATCATTTAATTTCTATGAGCCCCATTTTCCTCTTCCATAAAATGGGGGTGTTTATGCCTATATTTCCTTTCTCATTCCATCTACAGATTGCAGATATTTTTATTGGCTGCTCCCCATTACTGGAACACTCCCCATTTTCATCTTTGCATTCACCAAGTCTCAGCTACAATCCCATCTTCTAAGAAATGTCTTTCCTAATCTCCCCAGTGCCATCTTTCTATTGATTATCTCTAATTCATCTTGTATATATCTTGCTTGCACATGGTTATTATCATGTTGTCTTCCTCATTAGCCTGTGAGCTCCTTAGGAGTAGGAACTACCTTTTGTCTTTCTTTGTATACATAGCACTTAGCATAGGGCATGGCGCACAGTGGGTGCTTAATAAATGATTTTTGACTGACTCAAGGACCACTGTGAGAAAGCACTTTATAAAACCTTAAAGGGCTTAATAAATATTAACTCTTATTATACATCTGTGATGTTGTAGATGATATTTGTGCCTCAGGTGGGAGTTTGTTTTAGATAACCTCTAATGTTCCTTTTCTTCTTAAGGTTCTGTAACCTCTAAGGTTCTCTGCTTTCCTAAAGCATCTTTAAGAGGAGATAATACTAAATGAATATTAGATGATCTATAATGTCTATTCTCTTCCTAAGGTACTGTGACTAAAGAAGCAAATTTTTCTCAAAATACTTGTACCATCTCTGTGTTGATACATGACCTAAAGTTTATGAGATTGGTGCTACAGGCTTACAGTTTATTTGAAATTTCTATAGTTACAAGTGAAACCCAATTCAGAGAATGGTCATATTATATATTTTCCTCAACTTTGTTTCTTTGGATATGGACACATCACCATAATAATGGAGAAGACCAAGTATGAAAATAACCACAAATAGATAAACTCTGCTGAGTTTTTATCCCCAAAAGGAAAGTGTATGGGGATTTTTATCATTATAGCCACCCAAATTTTTGGAAGTATAACCACAGGGAATAGGACAGTGAAATGAAATGTGGCAAGCAATAGCTGTAAATCCTCCACAGATCTGATAAAAGACAAAAGCTTAGCTGTTAGAAGGTTATCCATTACGTTTAAAAAACATAAAGAAGATTCTGACAGCAAAACATAACTGAGCCCAAAAGGTTAAATGTGTCCTCATTTCATTCTTGTTATTATAAGCCATTGTTAATAACCAACTAACAAGTCCATGCTACAACTCTGGATCCTAGTAAACATTCATTTATTATGGCACTGCCAAATTATTTGATAGATCACTATTCATCAAAGTTGACTGGGGTAGGGGAGAGCAAGTAATATGTAAAGTGGAAATAAGAGAAATTTTGTTTGGATCTTTTGCCAGTTTTTACAATGTCTACTATTCCTTAATGAATACTTAGTGAATCTACTTTATGGTATTTACAGAATATTGTGTGGAAAGACACATATCTGCTTTAAAATATATCAGAGTAGGAAAACAAGTTCATGAAGCTATTTATTTTTACAATTTCATGACAGTCATGACCTTTATAGTGTTATGTCAGTTATCTTTAAGTGATTTTTCATTCCAATTAAGATCTTAAAGAGATTTTATATATAATATATACTTACACACATATATATATAGTCATTCTTAGTGAAATTTGAATTTAAAACGGACTCTAAAAGAAGAGTTTTATGACCAAAAATTTTTATGAAATATAGATTGTAGGTACAAGACTTCAAGTAAAAAAAAGAAGGTTTTTTTTTTTATAACTAGGTTTGTTGTTATTGGTGTTGTCATTGTTTGTTGCTGGGGAGAGTAAGTGAAGAGTACATTGTCTGTGATTTTAGGAATTACTGATTTAGGTTTACTTATAGTAAATAATATTAATAAGTTCAAATATCCCAGGAGAAACATTGCAAAGCTCATGATGAAATAATTCCATTTCAGATGCAAAGATCTTCATTTACTATCTTGCTAATCCTTCCAAGCTATGGGAGAGATTTAATCTAGACAGTGACAAAGTAACTCATTTAGACAGTGACAAAATAATTAGTTAAAAGATGAAAAATTTAGTCATTCATCTATTTGACCCAACAATTTATTTGACTATTTTTTATCTAAGTTGACTGGTTTTGTTTACTCCACATTGGAACAACCAAAAAAGATGATATACTTAAGTCACTTTGTAAAACTTAAAGTGTTATATAAACATGTTATAATTAATGCTATTTGTAGTTTTCATGATGATGGTGATGAACAGCAACCCCTTCAATTCCCAAGCAATCATTTAAGTCACAGGGCAATATAGGAGTGATAGCAAAAGAAGGGAATATTGGCCAGCGTGATGGACAGCAGAAACTTTGTGTGACCACAATAACCAACTTAAAGACTTTGTAGAATATTGGAATTCCTAAGTTTTTCAAAAATTTCTGTCTTTATGACGTTATCTTAGAAATTGTTTTCCTGGTTCTTCTTGCTTTACTGCAGTTCATATAAGTCTTCTCAAGGTTCTCTTGATGCTTGCAGCATAATACTTTTCTATTATATTTATTTATCACAAGTTGTTGGGCTATTTCCCAGCTGATGGTCATCTCCTCAGTTCCTAATTCAATGACACTACGAAAAGTGTTGCTATAAATATGTTTGTGTATGTGGGACCTTTTCCTCTTTCTGTGATCTCTTTGGGGCACAAATCTAGTAGGAATATTACTGGATCAAAGAGTATGCACAGATTAATAGTTTTTTGGACAAAAATTGCTTTCCAGAATGGTTGGACCATTTCACAGCTCCACTAATAGACAATTAATGTACCTGTTTTCTCACAGGCTCTCTAGCAATTGCCATTTTCTTTCTTTGTCAACTTTACTAATCTGAGGGGTGTGAGGTGCTACCTATGGTTGTTATAATTTACATTTTTCTAATTATTACTGAGCCAGAATTTTTTTTTTCATATGGCTATTAATAGCTGGGATTTCCTTATTTGAAAACTGCCTCTTGGTAGCTTTTAATCATTCATCAACTGAAGAATGACTCACATTCTTATTATATTTGAACCAGTTCCCTATGTATTTGAGAAATGAGGATTTTTTCAGAGAAACTTCCTACAAAGATTTTTTTCCCTTCATTTTCTGCTTCTCTTATAATTTTAGTGGAGTTGGTTTTGCACGCACATAAAGTTTCTCTGTAATCATAATTCTCCTTTTACCTCCTGTGAATTTTTATCTCTTATTTGATCATAAAATTTCCCCCTCTCCATAGATGTGACAGGTATTTTATTTCATGTTCTTCTAATTTGTTTGTGATGTCTCCCTTTATATTTAAATCATGTACCTATTTTGACCTACCTTACATTAGTCTATAGGGCAAATTGTTCTTCTATTCCTAGTTGCTGCCAGAGTGCTATCCAGTGCAGGGTTGGGGAACCTGGGGCCTGGAGGTCACATGTGGCCCTCTAGGTCAAGTGAAGCCATTTGACTGAATCCAAACTTCATAGAACAAATCCATTTAATAAAAGGATTTGTTGTGTAAAACTTAGACTCAGTCAAATGGCCTCACCAAGGACCTAGAAGGCTACATGTAGCCCCCAGGCCCCAGGTTCCTCACTCCTGATTCAGTGTTTCCAAAACATTTATTGAATGGTGGATTCTGGCCCCAATAGTAGGGATCTTTCCATTTATCTGACATTAGGCTATTGTGCTCAATTATTTCTATATATTGTGTACCTAATCTATTCCACAGATGAATCTATTCCTTACCAAGTACAAAACTGGGATGATTACAGCTTTGTATTACAGTTTGAGATCTAGTACTTCCGGGACCACTTCTGTCCTACTTTTTTAGTCATTAATTCCTTATTTTTACCTTTTTTCTCAGACCAATATTGTTGTAATTTTTTCTATCTCTATAAATCCTTTTGTAGTTTGACTAGCATAGATAGCACCAAATAAGCAAATTAATTTAAGTAGTATTGTCATTGTCATTGATAACTTCCTACCCTTGAACAATTAATATTCATCAGGTTCTTAGATCTATCTCTATTTTTGTACACAGTATTGTATAATTTCATTTGCTTAGTACCTATGTGTGTCTTGTCAGGTAGATTTCCCAATATTTAATACTGTCTGTAGTTATCTTAAATGGAATTTCTCTTCCTATCAATTCCTTCTGAATTTTGTGAATAAGTACAAAAAAAAAAGTAAGTACAAATAAGTACAAAAATGCTGATGATTCATATTTATATTTTACAACATTGTTGTAGTTGTTAATAGTTTCCATTAGTTTTTAGTTGACTCCTTAGAATTCTCTGAGTAAGCCATCCTATCAAAAAGTGATAGTTTTCTCTTTTCCTTTATTTATTCCCTCAATTTCTTTTTGTCTTATTGCCATTGCTAGTATTTCTAGAATTATATTGAATAGTAATGGTAAAATGGTTATTCTTGCTTAACCCATAATCTTATTGGAAATAATTCTACTTTATCCCCATGACAGATAATATTGGCTTTGGATTTTAGGTAGATACTACTTTTCATAAAAAGGGGAAAAATTAATTTATTTCAATACTTTCTAGTTTTTTTTAAACAGGAATACAAGTTGTATTTTGTAAATTTTTCCCCTACATCTAATGACATAATTATATGGTTTTTCTTGTTTTTCTTATGAACGTGGTATATTACATCCATAGTTGTCCTAAGACTGAACCAGCCTCGCTTTTGATTTAAATCCAGTCTGGTTATAGTGTATAACATTTGTGATATGTTGCTGTAGTCTCCTCCCTAATATTTTCCTTAAAATATTTTGTGATAGTGTTTATTAGGCATAATCTGTAATTTTATTTCTTAGTTCTTACTCTCCCTGTTTTAAGTATTAAGACTATATTTATGTCATAGAAGGAATTTGATAGGGCCACTTCCATTTTTGTTCAAATACTTTATGTAGTACTAGAATTAATTGTTCTTTGTTTTTAAATACATCTGATCCTGGGTTTTTTTTTTTCCGTTGGGAGTTTAGGCATGGCTTATTTAATTTGTTTTTCTAAGGTAAGAATTATTTAAGACCTCCATTTCCTTTTTTGGATGTCTTAAATTTTTATAAATAATCATTCATTACATTTAGATTGTTGGTTTTCTTAACACATACATAGGCAAAAAAATTCCTAATAATTACTTCTTTTCATCATAGTTAGCAAATTCATTTTTTCATATTTGATACTGATTTTTTTTTATCAAGTTTCCTAGTGACTTATTTTTTGTACTTATGGTCCTAGTTTTATTTAGGAATTCATTGATTTTTGTTAATATCTTCTTTGGTTTTTAGGATTTCTCTTCTGATGTTTATTTGGAGGGTTTTTCATCTATTGTTTATTTTTTTAAACTTGCATAACCAACTTATTCATGTGCTCTTTCTTTCTCTCACTGATGGAAGCATTAAGACATACATCTTCCTCTAACAACTGCTTTGGTTGTGTCAAAATTTTGATATGTTGCTTCTTTGATGTCATATTTAATGAAATTATTGGTGATATCTATGATTTGTTCTTTGTCCCACCCATTCTTTAATATTTTTGTTTTTAGTTTCCATTTCATTTTTGGTCTGTGCTTCAAAGGCACTTTACTGATTTTTTAAAACTATAGTCTGGAAAAGATTAATTTAATATTTCTGCTTTTCTACATTAGTGAAGATTTTGTGCTTTAAATCACAGTCAGTTTTTGTGAAGCTTCCACACACACAACTGAAACATACATGTACTCCTTTTTATTCCCATTTAATATTCTCAGGAGATCTATCATACCTAACTTTTCTAAAGTTCTGTTCAGGATCTTAATTTCCTTTCTTTCCCTCCCTTCCTCCTTCCTTTCCCTCCTCCCATCCTTTCCTTCCTTCTTTCCTTCCTTCTCTTTCCATCTCCCTCTTTCCCTCTTTTTTCCTTCCTTCCTTCCTTCCTTCTTTCCTTCCTTCCTTCCTTCCTTCCTTCCTTCCTTCCTTCCTTCCTTCCTTCCTTCCTTCCTTCCTTCCTTCCTTCCTTCCTTCCTTCCTTCCTTCCTTCCTCCCTCTCTCTTTTTTTCTTGTTAGAATGAATGAAGTTTGATGGAAGTAAATTCCGGACTACCACTATTACAATTTAAAATTTTATTTCTCCAAGTAACTAATTTTATTTTTCCTTTTAAAAATTTAGTTGCTATTCCATTTGGTACATATATGTTTAGTATGGATATTAATTTATTGTTTATGCTTCCTTCAGCAAAATGTAGTTTCCCTGTTTATCTCTTTTAGTTAAGCTTTTCCTTTTTAGTGTTGTTTTGTCTGACAACGTGATTGCTATGCTTGCTGTTTTTATTTCACTTAAAGCTTAATAAAGCATTTTCTAGCTCCTTATTATGACATTGTATATCTTTCTGTTTAAAGTGCATATTGTTGGATTGTGGTTTCTAATCCATTTTTCTATGCTTTTCCATTTTATGGATGAATTTATCCTATTCACAGCTATTTTTGTTAACTGTATATTTTTCTTTATCTTAGTATCTTGTACTTTTCCCTTTTTTTGTTTTCTTCACCCTTTAAGAGTTTGTTTTTCTTCTGACTAATCCTTTCCTTAATCTACCCTCCCTCTTATTCTCCCTTCCCCTCAATTTCTTTCCCTCTTATTTCTCTGTTGTGTACAAAATGTATTTCTATACTCCACTGTGTATATATTAATATATGTATGTGTGTGTGTTGTGTATTGTTTGACCAGTTCATATGAGAGTGAAGTTGAAAGTCTGCCCATTCCCCACTTCCTTTTTGTTGTATAGGCTTCTATTTTGTATACCCAAATTATGTGATATAATTTTTGCCATTCTTCTCCATTCCCCATCCCGGTGTATTCCTACTCCTCTTCCTTTTCATTCTTCTGTTAAGACCATCAAACACAATAGGACCACTTTCATTCCCTCTATTTCAACTCCCTTTGTAACCCCTGATGATATGGAGTCCTGAGGAAATACGTGCATCATCTTCTTTTATAAGAATGTAAATAGCTTATCCTTGTTTAGCCCCTTAGAATTGCTCACTTGCGTTTACCTTTCTATGCTTGTCTTTGCTCCTATATTTATATGTCAAAGTTTATATACTGCTCTAGTCTTTTTATCAGGAAAGCTTTGAAATCCTCTTTTTAATTAAATATCCATTTCCTCCCTCTAAGGTTATGCTCAATTTTGCTTGTTGAGTTATTCCTGGCTGTAAGTCTATATCTTTTGCCTTCTGTAATATCATATTCCAAGTTTTCTGTTCCTGGTAGCTACTAAATCTGGTGTGATACTGAGTAGGGCTCCTTTTTACTTGAAATCTTTCTTTTGGCTGCTTGAAGTATTTTTTTCTTTGACCTAGGTATTATGAATATTACATTTATATTCCTGGGAGTATTTTGGCTGTCTTTTTTTTTTTCCAGGAGAAAAGTTTGAGGCAGGGAGTGGCACAGTAGATAGAGCATTGGGCCTGGGGTCAGGAAGACCTAAGTTTAAATTTGTCCTCCAATACTTATTAGCTGATGCAAGTCACAACTCTCATTTGCCTCAGTTCCCTTATCTGTAAAATGGAAATAATAATAGCACCTACCTCAGGGTTGTTGTGAGGATTAAATGAGATAAAATTGAGAAAATGCTTAACATAGTGCCTGACACATTCTAGGTACTTAATAAATGCTTATTCTCTTCCCTGCTTTCCTTTCACTTGTGATTTGTGACTTCACCTTCCTTTTGATATCCCTGACCTAAACCCCCTTTTCTGGCTCTCACTCTCCTAATAATTATAAAGTGTTTAGCACATAGTAAGAGCTTTATAAATGTTAATTGTTGTTATTATTGTTATATTTAGAATCTTTCTATATCCACTTTGTAATTTGGTTCTAAGAGGTTGTAGCAATTTTCTCTTATGATTTCTTGAAATATGATATGTAGAATGTTTTCTTGGTTTTTTTTCAGATTTTTCATGTTGTTTAGGTAGTCCAATGATTTTTAAATTATCTCCCCTTAATTTGTTTTCCAAGTCAATTTTTTTCTTGATGAGGTACCTTACATTATCTTCTGATTCTTTAGACTTTTGAGTTTGTTTTTAATATTTTTTGAAGTCTCAAGGAATCATTAGCTTCTACTTAGTTCTAATTTTTAGGAAGTTATTTCCTTGGGTAAAGTTTTGTACCTTTTGTGCCAAGTTGTTAGTTCTCTCTCCATATCTTTCTTCCATAGCTGTCATTTTATTTTCCCATTTTTTAAAAATTTACAACTCTCATTTAGATTTTAAAAATATTGTTAACTTAAACTTTTGTTTAATCTCTTTTAGAACTCAGATTGGACTGATCTGAGTATTGATTTGAGACTTTGCATATTGAAGTTTTGGAGTCATTCTCTTCTTCTGGGTTTGTGTTTTGAGTTTCTCTGTCACCATAATAACTGTTTATTGCAGGATTTTTTTCCTCTCATTCTTACTTCTAGTTTTCTTCATAATTTAATATTAGGGCTGAGTTCTGTGCACTTCTGGTGGTTAGGCTTTTGTTCTTTTTGGCCCATCTTCTGCTTTCTTATAGGACTGTTTCTTACAGTATTCTTATAATATTATTCAGTAGTTTCAGCTGTATCCAACTCTTTGTGACCCCATTGGGAGGTTTCTTGGCAGAGATACTGGAGTTGTTTGCCTTTCCTTCTCCTGCTCATTTTACAGACGAGAAAACTGAAGCAAATAGGGTGACTTCCCCAGGGTCACACAGCAATTACGTGTCTGAAGCTGGATTTAAACTCATGTCTTCCTGACTCCAGTCCCACTTAGCAGTCCATGTCTTGTAGTGTTGAGTGTTGTGCTATTTCAGTATCTTAGGGAGAGCTCTGGCTTGGGATTTATAAGTTTTCAGTGCTCCTAAAGTGATGTGATCAGGGTGCCCTCCTGATCTGAGATTTGTGAGTTCATTATCTAGATTTGAGTCTCCCAGCTTGTCTCTGGTTGAAAGATCTGGACTTCGCTATTAGTCCATTAGGAAGTTCAGAAGGTTCAGTGCAACTACAATGCAGACCTCTTATTGGCCTGGGATACTACTGTAAGCTTCATTCTGGGGTATGGATTATAACTGAGTCCTTGCTCTACTTCTGAGATCAGAGATGCATCACTACTCTTTGCTTCTGAAGTTGTTATTCACTTTGTATGTAGCATCAATCCACAGTCAAGACCACTACTGCTGCTTCGACCACTGCTGATTAGGTTCCTTCCTCCCTGGAACTGTCACCTGGAACTTGGTAGTGACAAACACAGTTGTCATCTGCACTCCCAGCCTCCCTGGAATCTTTTCCTAGCTTTGGTTCCTGCTATAATGTACTGTCTTGGCCTCCTTTTAGTCCCTAGTTGCTAGAATAGTAATCAGGGCATGCACTTAACCTTTCTGAGTCCCTTTTTTCTGCAGACATCTCTGTTTCCCTTTGCTGAAAAAGGGCTGAAAAAATTACTTTCTATGATTTTTTTTCTTAGGTTTCCCAATCGGAATTCAGTCTGATATGCTTTTCAGATGTTTGTGGAGAAATTACATTTGCTATGCCTCTCAATTTCTTGAGTAAGGATAGATGACTTTCACTCACAAGTGTTGATGCCATTCAGTGACAGGTGGAAGATCCGATTGCTGCCTCCTTTCCACATTCCATCCACTCTCCCCTTAGGCCAGGTGGCCCCTAGGAAACAAGCCTGGAGTTTCGGCCTTTTATTTTTCATACTTTTCAGTTCTAGTTTGAGAGAATAGAGCCTCTGATCCAGGAGCTCAAGCCACCAAACCATGTGTTGCAGACATTTCAGTAGGGAAGCTCTGAGAAACAAGGATTAAGCATGCTAGCTTGAGGGTGGAGTCTTTGGATTTGCATATAATAGGTCTAATGTTATGTAGTAATTGATCAAAACCGAGCCTAATAATCTTCCTTTACTCACTATAGATTTAGATGGTGTAAGTTTGTGAAATACTAGAGAAATTGACAAAAAATAGGCTGTAACTATACAGTTGTCATTTTCTTCCAGTATGTTCTTTCATAGGTCTGGTCCTATTGATTTAATTTTTCCAACTTTGCATTTGATATTATCTTGAGTATATAAGTACTTCTACTTTCTGTACTGCTGAATCTTGTACAAGTATTAATATTGAGTCTCATGTGAGAAATATGATGTTTACATCGCCAGATTCCTACCTATTAAAAATATATTTTTTTCATTTTTTATTTAAACACATCTAGACTGCTTGTAGCATTCTGCTAGCTATGTGCCCCACAATTTCTAAGGATAAGATTTGTTTGTGTCTAGAAACCATAGGACTTTGACTTTCTTTGCTACCTCTCTAAATAAGCCTTCTTGTCTGTGGGTCTTCTGAGCCAGCAATTTCATTAGGATTACCTTTGTAGTGGCTGGGACCCATTAGAGGAAATTTGGAGTGCCCTCTGGAATAGGGGCCAAGAGAAAATTAGGACCCCTAGAGAATTTTGCTGTTTCTTGAATAGAAAAGAACACTTAGAAAAAATTTTCCAGACACCTATCAAATGGCCATCTGAGCTATGGGAATAATGGAAGAGTTTTCACTAAAGATAGTTTTTTTTTTTCCTAATTTGAGTAATGAGGGAGTGACAACTAGTCAATTCCAGTTCCTAAATCCCTGAGCAGAGCTTTTTATGGTTTGGAAAACTCTGTATTGGTCCAATTTTTGTCTGAGATAGGAAATTGATTTTCTTTTTTTCTTCCTTCCTTCCTTCCTTCCTTCCTTCCTTCCTTCCTTCCTTCCTTCCTTCCTTCCTTCCTTCCTTCCTTCCTTCCTTTCTTTCTTTCTTTCTTTCTTTCTTTCTTTCTTCCTTCCTTTCTTTCTTCCTTTCTTCCTTCCTCCCTTCCTTCCTTCCTCCCCTCCTTTCCTTTCCTTTCCTTTCCTTTCCTTTCCTTTCCTTTCCTTTCCTTTCCTTTCCTTTCCTTTCCTTTCCTTTCCTTTCCTTTCCTTTCCTTTCCTTTCCTTTCCTTTCCTTTCCTTTCCTTTCCTTTCCTTTCCTTTCCTTTCCTTTCCTTTCCTTTCCTTTCCTTTCCTTTCCTTTCCTTTCCTTTCCTTTTTCTTGTGCATTGAAGAAAGACATTTGAAAACCAAGCAGCCTGAGTACTAGATAATCAGTAATCTTCGATAAACTTTGGGAAATGTTCCTTATTTGTTGAGTCTGCAAAATGTTTGTGATTAGAACTAATTCTGATTTTTCCCTATTCATGTACAGCTTGAGACTCTTTCCTGCATGGTAGAGGAGAGTGAAATGAAAAGGCAATTCTTTTGGTTCCCCAAAGACACCAGAGGACTATTCTTGATTGGGAATATGGACAGTGTGATGAAAATACATCTCCCATATTTGACAAAGACAGAAGATTTTTCAACTGGGGAAAGAGTATTAATGGGGTTTTGATAAATGTCTAGACCACCTAAAATTGAACCATCCTTATTAGAGATGTTGGGGACCTGCTTCTGGGAGACAAGAGAATTGGTACTTGTATAGACATTCTGGATCGATCTGTTCTGTGGTTGGGAGCAGCCTTTTTCCATTGGCCATGTAGCCAGAACTGTCTGTCATTAAAAGTGCTTGACTGAGCACAGTCTGGCCTTTCCCTCTGCATTTTCATCTGAGAATAGAGAATTTCTTCATTCATGGCCAGTGACACCATGGGATAAAGGAGAGGGGTGAGGGCCATCCCTTTCCCCTCTTAGGTTATGTGGTCCTGAGAAATAAGCCTGGGGTTTTGGCCTTTTTTTGTGCAGGAACACCTGGAGAAGCAAGATGCTAGCACGGTGGGCCTTTGGATTTGAACTTGAAGGGACTAATGCTATGTAGGAACTGAGATAAAAAGTGAACCTATTCCCTTCTCCTTCCTAGAGATATAGATTGCTTGGAGGAGGTAAACTGGGGAGCTAGGCTGCACTTCTTCTGAGTTGTAGTCTGTCTAGGGATTGTAAAATCTAACAGACCTAGCCCTCAGACAGCAGGGGCCAGAACAACTAGTGTTACAGGATACCCCTTATTGTACAATGCTCCCTCAAACTAGTCCTCCAACTTGAGCTTTAGATAAATCTGGTTTCCTTTGTGTTGACAGAAATCTTTCAATGTACAGAGGGGAATTCTAATTTCTCAGTTAACAAAACTTCTATATTAGTAGAGCCTTAAGATGTGATTTGCAAGTACAAGAAGCTATTAGCATCATAATTAGTGGTTAAAATCATGCCCATAGTCTTGGTATTCTTAGTACTTGAAATTCAGGCAGCAAATAAAGAAAAGGATATATCTATCATACAGAATGTATGGCCACTGGCTCATTGCTCATCTTACAAGCTATATACAAAAGAGCCTTTACAAGCAAAGATGACGGTTTATTTTCCTATTCCATATTTCCCTGAAAACAAATGCTGGGATCACTTATGTTAGTTAACATCATTCATTTCACTTGGTACCACATTTCTTCAGTGGTATTCTGTGGGTAAACACATGCTGGAGCATTTTAGATTTCTAATATCAACTTTAACTGAGGAACTCCTAGCACATTATTGACATGATTTTGTTAGTTTTTAGAAGAAAAAGAAAATAACCAGCCATAATGGCTTTCTTAGAAGTTCTGAGGGATTGAAATTCCCATAAGAAGGCAATTATATGAATTCTGAACAAATGGCAGAGAATTATGTCCTGCGTAATGAAATACAGTAAGAAATAGATGGAATTTTTCTTGAATTTACCTAAGTGCCATCCTTTACTTCCATAACTAGCACATAGATACATAATGGCTATAATTTTATCTATAAAAATTTATATATTGTATATGTAGGATGTCCTTTTTGCAAACTGAAGTACATTACTCTTCTTACTATGGTTAGATGCGCAAGACACAGTGAAAAGTAAATGGCCAATTGAATTATTTGAATAAATGCTCATTTGGGCGCTGAGCTTTGATTCAGGAACTTAGTTTCCTCAATTATTGTAATAGCGGAGTGTGAGGCTATATAACTTCTAAGGCTTTTCTCAGCACCAAACTTAGGAGACAATGACTTCGGTTGTTGTCTAGGCCTCATTATTTCCAAGCTCTTTGATCTTGAGAAAGTCTCTTAGCTTTTTCTGAGACTTTTTTTTTTTCATTTGTAGAACAGAGATAATACTTGCCCTACCTAATTCATGAGAATATCATGGGGATCAAATGAGATAATGCATGTAACATTCTTTATAAATTCTTAAATGATACACTAGGTACATAATAAGCTGTTGTTACCAAAATTATTATCATCTTTACTACTCAGAAAACTAATGCCTGAATTCACTAAAATCACAACTTGATTACTGTTTCCAAAATAAATCATTATCTCTAAATTCAGATATTCCTTTATTTGGCAAACATTTTACTATGTTTACTATGTGGAAAGCACTGGGCTAGTTCCTATGGAAGGTAAGACTTTATGGGGCCTAACTGCTGTTGAGGAATATGACATACACACAGGTCCAAGCCCTGCTAATGGAATGTACTGGAATATGTAAACCTGGGTGAGTGATTCTCTTAGTCAGTGCTCTAGACAGTTCTCTAAGACATTAAGTTGCAGAGAAGGGCCTGATCTGTATTGGTAAAGTATGTTTTCTCACTTGGAAGATCCCTATATGAATGGAAGAAATCACAGATCCAGGGGCAGCTAGGTGATGCAGTGGATAGACCACCAGCCTTGGATTCAGGGAGACCTGAGTTCAAACCTGACCTCAGACACACAACACTTACTAGCTGTGTGACCCTGGGCAAGTCACTTAACACCACTGCCCAACCAAATTAAAAAAAAAAAAAGAAAAAGAAAAGAAAAAGAAATCACAGGTCCACTCCTTATCCACTCCCCTTCACTCCTCCCCAAATATACAATACCATGCCATAGGACTACTTCCACAGCGATTGTTAAACAAGTTTCCATAATACCAGGTGGCATTTCTAGCACTAGAAGATCATTATTATTTCCTATCTTAAGACTTTAATAGTGCAAAAATTAAGTTATGTCATTGGCCACATAGGAAATGTCTGAATGCCCATCATAGAAGTCTGATAGCATTGATACTCTTGCCTGACTTTGGTCGTAAGGCAAATATAACTTACCAAGACTGTCAAATTTATTGCTTTACAGTTGGGCAATAGTTCCTGATTATTATTTTAATTTCCTTTTCCTTGGTGATGGATTCACCCTTTTAATTTTTGGTGATATAACTTATTCATTGGAAAGTATACTTAATATACCCAAGGCTTAGCTATGGAGTGTGTGTGTGTGTGTGTGTGTGTGTGAGAGAGAGAGAGAGAGAGAGAGAGAGAGAGAGAATGAATGAATGAATGAATGAATGAATGAGGTCCCAATTTAAAAGGAGTACCATTTCCTCAACTCTCTCTCTCTCTCCCTCCCTCCACTCTCCCTTCCTTTCTCCCTTTCCACATACATGCACACACACACACACACACACACACACACACATACACACACACACACACACCTCTTTTTCTTTCAATTATTTTTTCTGTGGTTCAGCAATTCATGATATTCAGATTCTGGGTTGACCATTGTTGAAGCAGGTTATGTGTTTCATTTCATTATATTTTTTGATAAATTAGCAACAGTGAGACCTGAACACTGATAAGACATTATCTATGCCTAGAATGAAATAAGAAATTAACCTAATACAAAATTTGCCTTTGTTTTACTTTATTCGGATTCCAGTTAATGAAGGATGCATTAAGTAGTTAATCCTTATAGCTGAAAAATTGTCAGAAATTCTAAGAATTTTGTGCAAGAGAGAATGTGAGGCTTATTAGACCTTAATATTAAAGAAAAATCAATTATCTAGCAATTGCACATGGGTTTTATATTTTGAATTCTAAATAAGTGTATTTAGTTTGATTTCTCTGTGTCTCAACTTTCTTCACTTGAGATGTTTGTGTTAAGAAGAAATTGCATTGACTTCCAAGTTGTATTTCAAAAAGACTATTGAGAACCAGTCAGTGTGATCAGCCATGACAAGGACAATTTCATTACCACCAATAGGGAATGGTCATTTCCTGGAAATTCTGGTAAACCTCAATAAACATGAGGATGAGTTCTTGGTTTAAAAGACGCAGACACTTCAAAAGTGCTTTTTAAAAAATTCCTCAATTCACTGTGACGCTGCCCTTAC
This sequence comes from Phascolarctos cinereus, assembly GCF_003287225.1. NCBI lineage: Eukaryota > Metazoa > Chordata > Mammalia > Diprotodontia > Phascolarctidae > Phascolarctos > Phascolarctos cinereus. The sequence goes on along the minus strand of NW_027556180.1, from coordinate 144,379,906 downwards.
AGTGACCTCAATTGAAAGAACATTTGCAGGCTGGGATTTGTAACAGTATTAAAGTTATAATTTACTGTATTTTGCAGTCTATAAGACATTCTGAAAATAAAAGGTCCATGTGTTAGGGGAGGATGGGACTGGATTGTATGAAGGCAAGTTTTGCTGATTTTTAAAATGACTCCATCACCTCCCCTGACCCAATAGGGTAATTCTTCTATTTTCCTGTTATATTCTTCTTGGAAAAAAAAAATAACACCCACACATTTTCCTTCTCAAATCCCTCTCATACACACAATTCTCTCTTCTCCTAACATCTAATCCTATGTTTTATATGGTAATGAATTGCATTAATATAAACCTTTCCTGACTTCCATCATTGACCACTCTGTCCTTATCCTTCCCACTTTTCCACAAGATTGACAAGTTTATCCCTCCCATTCTGTACATACTTTCTCATTGTCATCTCCTAGATGTAAAATTATTTACATTTTATATGGCAGGGGCATCTGTATATGTATTTCCTATGTCTGTCTTATTCTCCCCCCACTAAATGCAAGCTCTTCAAAGGTTTCATTTTCTTCATCTGTAACATATGATAGGATTTTCCACATTCACCACCTATTTTCTCTCATCCTAGAATAATTCCTGCTTCACTATCTCCAGTATGCATTAGCTGCTGGACCACACCTGCACTGTGAAAAGCTAATTAGCAACTGGATTAATCAAAGTAGTGACCACTGCACACATGGCAGAGACTTTATAAATGAATGATTGGAACTTTCTTGAACACTAGTTATTTCGTCTGCAACATCCTTCCTTTGAGATACAGTGGCTAACCTTGGGGTCAGGATGCCTAGGGTTCAGGTCCAATTTCTTGCATATACTGGCTATGTGACTGGGCAAATCATGTGACCTATGTGGCCTGTACAACTCTGTAAGATTTGGAAAAAGCATTAATGTTGAAATCAGAGAAATTGGGTTTGAATACTGGTTTTGCAACTTAGTAATTACAATATGTATATTTAGGCATTTAACCTCTCTTGGACCTCAGTTTCTTCATCTATAAATAAAAAAGATTCTACTAACCTATTTCTAAAACCTCTTTGAGCTTTAGATATATAATAAGGTAGAAAGGAATTACTGATCTATATCAGTCAAGGAAGCTGCCATATTGGGAGTTCCCTGTATGAGCTAATTATATATCTAACCCACCCCTCCCCAACAAGACAAACAAAAACACCCAGTCTGGCAAGTTTCTTGCTCAGTGTGTGTGCTGAACTTTAATCTATATGGGGACAAAGGTTGAATGTAATTATATGCTTGTTTAAAAGTTCCCTCCTCGCCAGACCTTTGTGGTACCTTGGCCAGCACTTGCCCTGTTATCTGTCCAATATTAGCTTCTCATTGTCATGATTCCACATTAGAACTCCCAGAACAAACCACATTTTCTCTGATTGATAAGCAACAGTCTGTTCCATCTTCAACCCACTTCTAGTTCCCCCCTGTCCCATCTCAGCTTTAAATTCCTTGGTGGTGAATCCCATTGCAAGCTATATTGCCAAAGAAAAGTTCTACTCAAGTGCCACAGATTTCATTCCTGCCTGCTACCTCTGACCAATTGTCCTAATGTGTACCATTCACCATAAGAGGGCTATGCAGGTGGGTATGGATGACTTGGCACAGTCCATCACCATGACCTACAAACCACTCAAAGTACACACCACATTTGTAGTGAAGCATCTCGGATAGATATTATCATCTATGTCATTATAAAAAGTATTACTAAAATTGATTTTTCAGATGTCTTATCAGACTACACTTAGAGTAGACTTACACTTAATGTTACATGAAGCTACTTTAGTGTGCTCAACAGATATTAGGTCTATAAGCAGATTTGAAAAAAAAAATCAAGCAGAATGGAATTATAGATGCCACTTAAATAAATCCCTGTAGGCATCTTCTTTCATCTAGAGGAAGGTGTTATCTATTGGCGCCATCAGTCTGCAGATAAACTGTATTTCCCTAAAGATCCATGGAAATATTGTCCCATCAGTTAGAAGCTCGTTGGAATTATTACAACAGCCACAATTTCACAAAATAAAACTTTAAAAGAGGGGGAAAGCCTACAGTCTCCAAGGATAGGTTTTACCCCTAGAAGGAGTTCCTTCTACTATAGCAGGAGATTGAAGAATCCTTTCATTTAATTGTAAGCAATTTCTTTCCTCCTGCATATGTTCTAACCTTGAGAGAAAGAAGGAGGGAAAGAAGGAAGAATATAAAAGCATGTATTAAGCATCTGTTTTGGGTCAATTACTGTGTTAAATGCTGGAGATATAAATGCAAGGGTAAGACAGTCTCTGCCCTCAAGGACCTTACATCCTAATAGGAGAAGACAACATATATAGGGGAGTGGTGGGCAGAGGATTTTTTTGGGGGAGGGGAATATAGTATAGAATCATTATAGAAGTTAATGGGTATTTTTTGAGCAAATGTAAGTAGTAACTGTTTCTCTTTTGGCCAGCAACCCTGAGGGTATTCCCCTCCCAGTTTGATTTTTTTTTTTTATTAAAGGGGCCATCCCTTGACTCACTTCTTAAAGAGGTCTATTCACTGAATGTATGTTGCCTCACTCAAAGTGAGGACCTGAAAAGACCTTAGCTTAAAGGGCCAGGGTCTCCTATTGCATCCTGGGTTATCTCTCCTCTTCTTGATGAATATCTGGCCACTGGATCCAGACGGGTCTGGAGGAGAAAGTGAGGCTGGTGCCCTTGCACGGTCCTCCCTCACTCAAAACAAAGGCAATTGCAAGTCATGTCATCATCTCCCTGATGTCATGGTCCTCTTTGAGAATGAAGGACAAACACACATAGGGCAGTCGATGATGCATGGGACTCTAAGGCATATCTTTGCAATGCCAGTATTGATTTGATTGCTGTTATTAGTGCAAAAGCTCTACGTGTAGGAAGTGGTGGGGGGACATCTCTGGAGGTTGGAAAGATGGCGAGATATCCTGGTAGACTCGAGTTTCCTGGTGTATGAGCAACCAAATTTTAGAGAGCAGTATAACCCTGCTGCATAATATAGACTGTATGTCTCATGAGGGAGTTGGAATGAAAGAGGGAGTTACCATGACTTACTCTGAAAAGGTACAACATCCCCTGGTGAAGAATTCTTTGAATCAGTTAAACATGGCCTTCACGCTCCTTTTTTGGTTTTTTAGTTTTTGTTCTTTAAGTGTAGATTAAGTTTGGTCCTTGCCTAAACTATTTGTAATGGCCCACTATTTCTTCTTTTGTTTCCTCTGATCTGACTTAAGGATATCATTTTTTTTTAATGTTGGCTTTTGGGAACGTCCTTGGTACTGGCTCTCTTTGACTACAGCTTCAATGTCTCTGCTCATGGCATATCTCATTCTGGCTTTGATTTCAGACTGCCTGAAGTGGTAACTTAGGAGTGCTTTTAGCTGGCATAGGCTGCCTCTGGATTGTATGACATACTTCCCTTTGGTAGCTGAAAATTATATCTCTACCTGAACTCATTCTTTGGACCATGTTAGCCTTCCCTAGCATTTTATGTTCAATACTTTTGACCCTTAAGGCCAGAAATCTAACTGCTCTGTCTTGCTCCCTGGCTGTCAATATTCTATCAGTCCTATTGTAGCACTCCATCATTTGAATGGAAGGGGGCAACGGAAGAGTTGACCTTTTGCATGCTTGAAACAGTAAGTTTCAGTACGTATTTCTAATTAGCAATTTGACATGAGCATACATGGCCCTAGAGAAGACTTTTTTTTTCTTAAAAAAGTTAAGAAGGATTTACTATCTATTCCTAAATAACATTATATAGTGCCAATGCTTCTGGTAGATAATTACACACTTCTGTTGTTTAAAATTGTCTTGGAAATTCGCAGCAAAATTCAAAGCAGCTTGTGAAGATAAAGCTTTTAGAAGTTCTCTAAATATTAGGCAAACGAAGTTTATTGTATGAAGATTGTCATTTGCAACCAGATGGTACACATTATGCACATGATAAAGGTCTCTCATAACATTCTCACTAATATTAACATGTTTATATAATAGTGAAGCTGTGACACAGACTGACAAGTACTAGGATGCTCAATATTTTATCTTCAATTCATTTTGTTGCTGGTAAACACAAGAGCAGTTGTATATGGTAGGTAATATAAAAAAAATCACAACAAGATCAAATTAAATTAAGGAAATGATGAATCCTCTGAAAATATCAATTTGTACCCAAATAGAATTTTTATTACATTAATTTCTCTAACTGGTACCTGTCATTATGTTCATGAAAGACCAATGAAAACTGATATTACAACAATGTTAGAGAGGGTATGTAGAACTTTTAATGACCCCATCCCTCCATAGAATCACATAATTTAAGAATTAAAAGTGATCTCATCAGCCAATTATCTAATGCCATACGTAAAAAGAATCCACTTTATAACATGCCATACAAATGAATGACCAGCCTGCTTGTAGATCTCAGAGAAGAGAGAACTCTCCATTCTTTAGGCAGCCCATTCCATTTGTGGGCAGCTTGAATTGTTAAGGAGATTTCTACCCAATCAACCACATTATGCCTATATCACTTCTACTCACTATTTCTGTTTCTGCCCTTTGGGGCAAAGCTGGATAAACATATCACGTTCTTCAACATGACAACCCATTACATACTTGAAGATATCATATATCCAGTTCTTTCAGCCAATAATATGCGGTCCCATCCATCATCAGCAACTGCATTATTGTTTACTGAGCACTCTGTGTTGAAAAAAATTTATTATTGACGTAGGGAAAGAGCTATAGGGATGGTGGTAAAGATAAAGACATGCGACCTCTGCCTAGTTATTCAAATTAAAGGGTGAAATGGTTAATTGGTAGAACTGCACTATACTCTAGATCCAAGAATCATTCTTCCTCATTTTTATAACTTAAGCAAGTAGCATTTGTTAAGTATCTGCTATTGCTAGGCAACTTTGTACATTCTTAGTTGTTTGGAATTGGATTTAAATGAGAACAGTGACACCTTTGATCAACAATTTAGAAATATAAGCACTCTCCTCCTCCTCCTCCTTTTCCATCCCACATATTCAGTGCTTTTTTTTTTACTATTAATGAGCATTAGTTAACTAATTATTAATGAGAATTAATTAATTCACACTTTAAGATCTTACACAGATATTGATCATATCTACTTTTGGAATTTGGATTACTAAGTCTTAATGACTCCTCATTAGACATTATGATCTAATGGTTATAAATTAGAAAACCAAATTCCATTTTGATCATATTTCAGAACTTTAATCAGGAGTTCATATAGGCTTTTGGTTGGAGTATAATGATCTGTTGTTAAACTATCTAACTCCTTAACATGATACTGAGGATACACATGTGCATCTTTATGAACTTTTTCTTTTGGGAATTAGCAACATGGTAGTTCTACTAATTTTTTTTTTTATTACAAAGTCATTTTCTTATTCACATATAACTTGCAGAATCCCAAACATTCTGCTTAGAAAATAACAACAACAACAAAAGAACATAAAATTGTACTACTTTTTAAACATTACCTCTGCAAATTAAAAATACATATTTAGGTTTTATAGGTGACCTACTCTGCCAAGTTACAGCAGGGAGTTGATTTTTATACCTGAGACATTGGGGTTGTACAAGCATAACTGCTCTAATAGGTGAGTAATAAAATCCACTGCTTCTGGGCTCAGAGCTACATGAAATCCCATTAAAATTACCACTTTTATCACATTATATCTTTATATCATTCTAAATGCTTGGAATCATTGGAAAAAAATTTAATGAGCATAGACTTCATGAGAACTCAACATAAACTCCCTTTCTTTCACCAATGTCTAACCATATACTTTATTATAGTTAAATTTTCAAACTTATTTACTTTTTGAGAATAACACTAGGGGAAAAATATTAGGAATGTACTTATTTGCAGAATCTAGGTTCCAAAGTACTCTATGTATAATATTTCCTATCCTGTTTAAAATAAAGGAGTGGGGCTAGATGGCTTCTATAGGTTTTTTCCCTCCTCCTGTATAATCTGACCATTTTGCTTATTATATTAAAATTAACTAAACTTCTGCATTTCAATAGGGTAGAATGAAACCTTAGCCTCATTGATATAATTTGCTAGTTCACCTGGCACGTGATTCATCCTTTTCTTTAGGATCTCCTATTTGATTTGAATATGGGTATATACATTTATATACCAATATCTAACTTTTGGGTATCTCTTAGCCCTTTTTCATTCTCCTCTTTGTAGGAAGGAAGCACTTAAAAAGATTTTCCCCTTAAAATAAAACATTTCCTATGAATTCTTCCTGTAGATATTCTTTATGATATAAATACTACTTATATGGCTTTTAATGGAAGATATTTGGGGTACAAGAGTATAAGAAAAAGTTTGCACAATTTGGGGGAAAAATTGGTTTTTATCTGGCCAGATTGCAATAACACTGCATAAAACTTACATAAAAGCTGGAATTCATCTGTACAAACATGATTACTGAACCTATAGGAACTAATGAGATCACTGAGGCTATAGATAGAAAAGAGAAAAGGATCTATGGTTGACCTTTGGGATATACTCCTTGGAAGGAGGAACACAGCTGTGGGAGAAGATGGACAGATTTAGGGAAGAAGAAGACCTGGGAGCATGGGCTCAGGCCTGAGAACTTCCATGGAGGGAAGGCTTCCCCTATTAGTAATATATAGCAAAGCTCTAGTTGTCTCTCCTCCTCCCACTCAGATTTTATTATCTTATATATCTTTACTTTCTTTTTTGGTGGCCTCTAGTCTATTCTTATAATATACCTTCTATTTTTCCCTTGGCTACTCCTCACAGGCTCTTCACTGTATTTCCCTTTTCTGGTTTTGTATTTTCTTGTACGAGTATATCTTTTTGGTATATAGTGATACTATCCCCTCCCATTTATCTGTTTTGTTCCTTTTAAATTTGGTGTACACTTGTATAGCTATATTTCAGTTATTAAGTTCTATCCTGCTAATTCTCAGTGATACCTATGAGGTCCAATTTGTCTTCTTGCATTAGGATCTCAGGATTATTTTGCTTGTTACAAATGTATTGACCATTTGTGAATAGACATCTTGTGCTTTCATTTTATTATTCTCTTCTTGCACACAGTCATTTCTATTGCTACTCCTCCTACATTTTAACTAAATAACATACAACCTTTGGGGCAGCTACATGGCTCAATGGATAGAGTGCTGGGCCTGGAGTCAGGAAGACCTGAGTTCAAATTGGGCCTCAGATATTTTCTAGTCATATGACCCGGGATAAGTCACCTAATCTCACTTTGCCTTAATCCACCAGAGGAGGAAATGGCAAACCCCTCCAGTATCTTTGCCAAGAAAACAGTATGGTCCACTGGGTCCATGAAGAGTCAGACAGGACAAAAACAACAACAGTACCACCTAATTTGTTTGCTGTATGTAGGCAGATTCTTCTTCTTTCTCTACCTTTTCAGTGCAAAGTCCTTTTGATTCAATTTGCAAAATTTCAGGCAAATATATATTTTTCCAGCCCTTATTAGAGGTACTAGATACATTAGATAGCAAGGAGCTATATGCTTATATTAATGCAAATCCTATTGTCAGCCATCAGCTTATTAACTAATTTTTGTTCACTTCCCTAAAATGAGTCTCCCTTTAAAAGTTACTGCTTTCCATGGGCAGCAGTGAGCAATATACACTGTCTATGCCCCTAAGGTCTTTAGTTTCTTTCCCATTAATTGATCATCCTTATCAATGCTTGCTAAATTCCTCTTGCAGTTATTATGTGGATTTTCTCGAGCAGGTAGAATTCAGCAGGCTTCATAAGTGTTGATTTACAAAGAAGAAAGTAAACCTCTCCCACTTATGTAAAGTAGAGAAGGCACTGCCTCATAACAATTATTAGGTAGTACCCAACCAGTCTCATAACTTCCTTCTTTTTCCTCTTCTTTCTTTTACTCTTCCTGGGTCGCCCCCCCCCCTTCTGAGGACACCTGCTCAAAAACATCATTCCTTGTAATATAAGAAGTGGCTTCCTTTTTAGAAGATAAAGTCTCTCCTCTATGGAAAGAACCTCACATCTATAATGAGCTCCAATACTTCAGTGTTCCTTCTTCCTTTTCTCTTATATTATTCCACCCTTGAACTTGGCGGCTTCAGTCAGGATCCTCCTCTGCCCTTTTACTTTTTTTTTCTTTGTATTTACCTTGAGACCCCTTTTTATTTTTCATTTTTTTCAAGGACTATTTTGTCATGTCTGATAACTTGGATAGTGGAATGGCCTTTTTCAACTTAAAAACTCTAAAGGGATGTACAGATGTATGTTCCTACATGCACGTACATACATAAATCAGGGGCAGGTAAGTGGCACAGTAGATAAATCACTGGGTATGGAGTCAGGAAGACCTGAGTTCAAATCCAGCCTCAGACACATGCCAGTTCTGTGATTCTAGGCAAGTCATTTAACACTATTTGCCTCAGTTTCCTCATCTGTCAAATGAGCTGGAGAAGGAAATGGCAAACCACTCTAGTAACTTTTCCAAGCAAACCCCAAATGGGATCATGAAAAGTCGGATGTGACTGAAATGACTGAATAGCAACTACATGTGTGTGTGTATATATATATATATATACACATATATGTATATATACATATATATGTATACATATATGTACATATATATGCATATATATATGTGTGTGTGTGTTTGTGTATGTATATATATGTATATATGTATATATATAATATGCATATAACAATAATACAATATATGTCAACTATTATTATAATAATACATGTATATCTACCCTTTACAGTTTTCAAAAAGCTTTCCTATCCTTTATCTATATCTATTCTGCTCAAAATAATTAATAATAATTTGAAGGTATTCTTAATATGCTTGCAGAGGATGTGAAACATAGCGAAAACTCCTGCTGTTGGATGACAGAGCCAAGATACTGACAGACAGAAGGATAATTTTCCTAGAGCTCAGATAACAGATAACCTAATTACTAAGAAATATTGTATTTTACTATGAAATAATTTCTTATGGTATGAATGAAAAGGACGTTTTTTAAAAAAGACGAACAAATGCAAGCTTGACAATGGGTTGTCAGAATAATTAGATATGGGCCCTTCAATTTGCATCTCTCCTATTCAATTTTTATTGTACTGTGTTATAAAAATACTTGTTTTGTTCTGTGAATTGAAAATAAAATAAATTTTAAGAAAGAAATTGAGGCAGACAGAGGTTGATGAATTTGCTCAAGGTTACATAGCCAATAAGTGTCTGAGTGTGGATTTGAGCTCTAGCTCTTTATTATTCAGGTAGAACTACAGTTATAAAAGTCATTTGCAGAGGTAATTAAGTAACTTCATCAACCAACATTTTCCAGTTTTTTTTTCTTTTTTGCTTCCTGGGAGGGTGGAGGGAGAAGATAAGTCAACAAGGATAAGGTAAAAATAAGATGGAGGTAAATTTATAAATTTTGAATGCAAATAGGATATTCATTGCCTCAATTTCTTCATTTGTGAAATGTGGACAATAATAGTACCTACCTCCCAGGATTATTGTGAGGATAAAGTGGGATATATTTGTAAAGCTTTTTTAAAACTTTATAGCATTATAGAAATGTTAGCTTTTATTGTTAATAAGGGCAAATCTCTTAAGGAAATGTGTAGGGATTGGATCTTGGTAAGCAAGTAATGGTAAGAATCAAAGTAAAGGCCAAGTTAAAAAAACTGCACTGATCAACCAAATGTTACATTGACTCTTGACAGTTTGTTTATACAACTAGCGAAAAAAGATTATAATTATAGACTAAACTCGAATGTCATTATTACATGGTCTGATTTAGTCCTGAAGTCATATATAGTGGTTTAGAGCTGGAAGAGTTTTATTCAGTCCAACTCCCAAAGGATAAAGAATTTCGTCTGATATTTTGTAATCAAGAGGTAGTATTGTAGTACAAAAAATTCAGGACTCAAGAGACCTTACTGGAATCATGGCCCCTAACTCTTATTAGCCAAGATAGCCAGATGGTATAGTTGACAGAACACTAGACCTGGAATCAGGAAAACCTGAGTTCAAATCCACACTCAGACACTTATTGGCTATGTAACCTTGGGCAAATTCATCAACCTCTGTCTGCCTCAATTTCTTTCTTAAAATTTATTTTATTTTCAATTCACAGAACAAAACAAGTATTTTTATAACAGTACAATAAAAAAAAAGATGATTGCACATGAAACTGCAAATCTACCAGGTACAACTTGCTATTCCCTCCAAATATACACAAAGTTATCATGTAAATTTTTTTCCATTTTTTTTTTTTTGCTTCCTGGGAGGATGGAGGGAGAAGATAAGTCAACAAGGATAAGGTAAAAATAAGATGGAGGGAAATTTACAAATTTTGAATGCGAATAGGATATTCATTGCCTCAATTTCTTCATTTATAAAATGTGGACAATAATAGTACCTACCTCCCAGGATTATTGTGAGGATAAAGTGGGATATATTTGTAAAGCATTTTTAAAACTTTATAGCATTATAGAAATGTTAGCTTTTATTGTTAATAAGGGCAAATCTCTTAAGGAAATGTATAGGGATTGGATCTTGGTAAGTAAGTAATGGCTGTAGCTCTTTATTATTCAGTGAGAACTACAGTTATAAAAGTCATTTGCAGAGGTAGTTAAGTAACTTCATCAACCAACATAGTCTTTGCCGTTTTTCTCACTTGGCATTTAGAAATATTGATGACAGACTTAGTCAAATTGCAGCTGTTTTTTCAAGGATGAAGAAGATGTCATACATGTGTAATATTTTGAGGTAATGAGTGATGTATGGTTAATGAACCAAGAAACCTTTCTTTCCTTTAGACTTTACAAAATGCAGGGCTCTATCCTTCTTTTGATCTCCTGGATCTTCCTGATTTATCCTTTCAGGTGTGTGAGTTATTTTAGCATGCTATCCTTCCAAGAACATCAAAAGAGAAGAGAAAATGTGGAGAACTTTGGAAAAGTCATTGTTTTTCCAGGATTTAGTCCAAAAAAGTATACATTTGTTATGCTTTTGATTTTCTCTGAATTTATTTTTGCCTTGAATCATAGAATAATAGGATAGCATATTTAGAACTAGAATCAATCAATCAGTCAATGAGTATTTATTACGTACTTATTATGTGGAGAGGCAGAGTAGCCATAGTGGATTGGAGGCTGATCTTAGAGAGTGGCACTTCTTCTAACCTTAGACAAGGCACTTAACATCTCAGTGGCCCAAGCAATTTTCACTGGAAGAGGGAAGGTTAGTTTGAACTAAGGTCTGCCTGACTTCCCTGAACCTAGCTGCCTCTAGGCATAAGAACAGGTAATTAAAAAGATAAGAATAATAAATGAAAAAACCTTTAAGTGTGTACTTTGTGGCAAGCCCTATACATATCCTGTGCTAAAGGTACAAGTAGAAAAATTGAGATGGAACAGGCTTTCAAGGAGCTCATGTTTTAATTAGGGAGACAATACCTAAAAGAAAAATCAATTGCAGGGGGTTCAGAAATCCTAAGGGTGCATAGAAAGGCCAAGATTTCTTGGGTTTAATTAGCAGGTCAGATGACAATGCCAGCGGTCAGGGGATAGAGGCAGGTCACATGGCAAGGCATGGAGGACCTTAAGAAAGGATCTGTTCTGGGTAGTCAGGGACAGGGAAGGAAGTAAAATGTTCAGAGATAGAAGATTGAGAAATGGAGTATCCTGTGTGAGGTGCAGGATATACAGTAAGGTTGAATAATAGGGAAAGGTCCCCTTAAAGACCATTTGTACCAATTGCCTCATTTTACAGATGAGAAAAATGGGGCCAAGAGAGGGTTAAGTGATTTGCTTAAAGCCACATTTCGAGTAAGCTGCATAGATCACATCTGAACTCAGGTACTGAGTCAACTATTGATATTGTTTGATAAAAATCATAGAATCTTGGACCTACAGTGGAGCACAAGGATTCTCTAGTCCAATTCACCTGTGCTCTACACCCAGAAATTTCTGTTTGTGCAGATGTATGGAAGGAGGGGTCAGGTGCTCTAGGGAGACTTTAGCAAAAGCAGAAAGTCTTCTCAGGCTATAGACATCCCTCACCCTAGAAAAGGTAACAAGCTTAAATACCTTAATTGTATAGGAAGAGGCCAGAAAGATAATGAGTGCATCCAGTCTCTAGCCATTTATCTACATAAGATTACCAAAGGAGACGGGGCAGCTAGGTGGCACAGTGGATAGAGCACCGGCCCTGAAGTCAGAAGGACCTGACTTCAAATCCGGCCACAGACCAAACACTTGACACTTACTAGCTGTGTGACCCTGGGCAAGTCACTTAACCCCAATTGCCTAAAAAAACAAACAAAAAAAATATTTTGAAAACTAAAAATAAATAAATTTATATTAAAAAAAAAAAAACAAGATTACCAAAGGAGTATGGAAGGTGAAAATTACTGAACTGAAACTAATCATACTCAGGCAACTTGGAGTGACCTATAGAGGGAAGGGCGCTTGAGCTAGGAAGAATTTATTCAAAGGAGAGGTAAGCCTCCTCCCACAAGCTGCCAGGAAGTTACAAACAACTTGATAGCTGAGGCTCTGAGGGGGTCAAAAGGAAGAAGCTTCTGCAATTCCTGAGCTAATGGTCTTTGCCCTAGCTAAAAGAGCTCTGTAGCACTCCAGCTGCAAAGAACACATTACACTCCACATGAAGAGATGTAGCATTATTCAGCCAAGCTGGTGACGAAAGGTGGGAAAAAAAGACTGAAGTTTTCTGTTGAAAAACAAGCCTAGGAGACCAGCTGATCTCAGAGAAATCCCACCATGTAGAGAGTCCAACAGCTGAGCAACCAACTTGGTCTAGTCTGAAAGCTACTGCCCAGTGGCCTTCCCAGTACCATCTGGCAGCTACCTGGGCCCTGGTCAAGGGCCAGGGAGCTAATGAGAAACCAGTACAGCCACCAAAGTGATCGAGCCAACCAGCAGATTGATTTGTCCATGTAAAACAAGGCACATTAAGAGGATCAGGCCTAGATGAGCTGGTTGTCCGGTAGACATGCCATATTCTGCAAAGATCCCGGACAGGAAGGTTATGACTCATAGCAAGCTCTGTAAGAACCCTCTGGAGATGCTGAGTTTCTGAAGTTTCAGATTTACGAGTTGCCTTGGCCACATGTATCCCCTGCGTGTGTGCCTCATGAACTTTGTGTTCATTCTTTACCTCCTCCTTGATTATCGTTATATTTTTGGTTGAATGTTTCCTTAATGTTTTTGGGGAAAAAAAAAGCTGTTGTCACTATGGTTCTTGCTGTGCCGTTTGAGTAAACGCCTCTGCTAAATAACTCAATCTGCTTGGTTGAAAGCAGTCAGCCAGTTAATGGGAAGCAAACTGGTACAGACTTTTGAATGAGCATTTAGGAGGATAGTCACTCATAGGGTTATCTCCAAGAGTCCTGGGAATAATGATATCTATCACTGTGGGGACTCACCTGTCCAGTGGTCGTATGAGTTGGTTAAATGAGTTCCCACGAGGTTTACCCACATGTGCATACACACACACACACACACACACACACACTCATATATATGCCTATTACAGGGCCTGGCATATAGTAGGGACTTAACAAACATATATTGATTGGCTAGATTGATTTCGCAGATGAAGAAAATCATACTGGCAAAGTGACTTTCATAGTGATAGTTACTGCTAGAGTCAGGCCTAGAACTTAGGTCACCTAACTCTCCAGATCAGTTCTATTTCTATTAGTGGAATGACTGCTATATTTGGATTCAGAGGTCCTGGGTTTGGATACCCATTCCAACATTTACTAACCATGTCACTTGAGCAAGTGGCCCCAGATCTCTGGTCCTTGATTTTATTATCAATAAAATGAGGGAGTTGGGTCAATAATACTCTAATATATTAGCCACTTCTAAATATATAGTACCTATGAAGTATTTCTAAGTTCTTACTCTAGTGCTTCTCAAGGGGTGTGTTACCAGCACACTAGTATTCAACTAAATGTGCTGAAAACAGCTTATGTAAATACAAATCTCCTGGTGTGTACCATAATCCCTCTTTATAAACAGTAATGTTCTGGGAACAAAAATGTTTGAGAGTCAGCGTTCCCATTCCACTATGCTAGTTTCTTAAAAGGCGGTATTGGGAAAAACAAATAGAAAAATAGTGGTGACTGGAAGACCTTGGTTCATAATCCTGCCCCTACCTTTTTAACTAGCTGTGTGACATTGGGGGGGAAAAAAGTGGTTATTTAATCCCCCTAGGCCTGTTCCTATATCTACAATAAAAGAGAGGACTTGACTAGATAATTTCAAAGGACCCTTGCATTTCTAACATTCTACAATTTTTTGAGAATGTATATACATCTAAATGTTATAATGAATGTATTTAGTAAGAGAAAACAGTGATCAGTTATTACGAAGGGCTATATTTCTGCCCAAGTATTTCAACTGTAATATCCTGTCCAATAAAATGCCAAGCAAAGGGAAAGATTTTAGAATTAGTTTTAAAATATTGTCATAGCCCACATATGAAGATGTATTAATGTAAGGTACTTATAAATATAATAAAGAGTTATTAAGGATCAATGAAAGATAATTGGTATGTGCTGCCGACAAATCCTTTATTGATAGCATTTCGTTCATTAATTTTTGTATTATTTTTATAACCAGACCAGCTAACAAAAGTAAATAGGTTATTACATGTAAAAGACTGTTAAATATTTGTCCCTGTTGCTGCTTATGTGGCTTCAAATCCCAGTTAGCAATTGAAAATCAAAAATACAAAGAGGCCTAAATCCCAGAGGAATCTGGATGACAGACTTATGTGTTCCACCCTTTTGGAAGTGATATATCTGGGGAGGACTTTCTGGTTAGATGAGAGGATTTCTGAGATCTCATCTAGCTCTAAATCCTACAATATTATGAAAAAGATAGTATGCCACAAACTAAAAGATGCCAGATTCAGTCTATAATTTATGAAGATGTGTCTCCATGAAACCAAGGAAGGCAATTTTTTCTCCCACTATGGGATGCTTAAAATCTGCAGCACACCGAACTCCCTGTGCCTGGAATTTCATTTTGCTAGTTTAAGCCAAACAGCCATGAATGCTACTTTGTGTAATTCTCACACTGGGATCATTTCCTGGTGTTATTTGCTAACACGAGATCTCAACTAAAGTGAGCCTTCACCGGCAGAATGAGGCTTACATCAAGTTCTAAACCTAGAGCAAACAAGTGGCTCTAGTCTGAAAATTTTCTTTGGATTTGTAATCAAACAGACCTACTTTGAAACAGCCAAGTACCCAAACTATGAAACAGAAAACTCTTATTTAAACACTTATTTTAAAAAGCAGTTTTCCTTTCTCCAAGTTAAATATGTTCCACTTTTGACAGGATTTATTTTCACTTTGCACTGAAATGACTTGACCATATTTTAAAATTATTTACAGGTGTTTTAAAAAATGTTTGTTGTAATCTACAAAATTTTCTTGTGATATCTATAGCCTCAAAGTGTTTTTTTTTAAATAGCATTCCAAAGAGTGGCTGAAAAGAAATGATCTTGAAATGATGGGGCTTGTAAAATCTCTCAGATTTATACAACTCTTTTATTGTAATTGCTTGAAGTGTTGAAATGTCCCACAATATGCAAAAATGTACTATCACTTTAAATAGCAGTGTTCTGAACATACATTTTAAATATAGACTTGGCTACTCTGAATATGGCATGTTTCCATGATTATTCTGGAATTGTAAAGGAAATGAATGTGATATAGAGTCCTGGTATAATTCTTTCTTTTGAGGGACTTTATTCTGAAAGACCCTCAGCAGCTGGGAAACTGTCAGTCATGAATGCAGATAGTAACAAGTTCATAGAACTAGAAACCTAACAGGGTATTAGTTCTGACCAAACCACTGGAACATCACATAGGAAAAAAAAATCTGGAAATGTAAAAGGATGTCATGAAGTGAGCTTTGTTGGACTGAGGGATAAATATCAAGCCATTCCAGCACATCCAATTTCAATTTACTTCTGCCTCACACAGAGCAGATTTAGACTGGGGATGAAACATGGAAAATGGTTAAACTTATTTGAGACATAAAAGTAACCCTGATGCATTTCCACAGGGATAGAGCATCAGTAATAATTTGGAAGGGCAGTTTGACACTGAGGAAGAAATAGTTGGTGTTTTCAGAGGTCTTGGAGCAGAGACTGGGAGACCATTTATTGGGGATGTTATGGAGGAGATTTTTGATGAGGTATAGGGTGGAGTCAGCAGTCTTTGAGGTCCCTTCCCACTCTGAGATTTTGTGAGGATGTGGCCAATACGATGTCATGAGGGTCTGGGTAAATTTGTTTTCGGATTCAGAATTAGTGCATCTATGTAGTCTTGGACTTTAGGAGCTCAGCGAATCCAATAGAAAATCAATTAAAGCTTTTATAAAATTAATGCATTGGTGAGTTTTTATAACATGTCAAAGTGATCCTTGAGATGGCAAGAAAGTATGTTGGGTAGATCTCTGTGTTGAACTTATGGGAAGACCTTGACAACATTAGTACAGGATGAATGGGTAAAGAAGGATTATACTATGAATTATGGTAGGGAACATTTACATTGATGAGATCACACATCTACTGGATAATATACATAAATTACCTTCCCTCACTCTAAGGTCTAGCCAAAAAAGCTTTCTTCCTTTTCCTCAGGTATGACATTCTGCCTCCCACATTTAGGCTTTTATTCAGGGGGTCTCCCAAGGCAGACATGTTCTACTTGCTCTTAGAATTATGTGTTTCCCTCACAGCTCTGCTCAAGTACTACCTTGTATGTACAGACTATTATGACTCCTTCAGCTCTTAGGGCCCCCATGCCAAATTACGTTGGATTTCTTTTGCATGTATTTTATCATATTCGTACATGTTATTTCCTTCACTTACCCTCCCCTAGAATGTAAGTTCTTCAAGGTCAGAGACTGATTCAATTTTTTTGTTTCTGTATTCCCAGCAATAATCACAGTGTCTGTCTACCCTTAATATAGGCTTCATTGATTGATTAATTAATTGAGCAAACTGAAACTACTTAAAAGCAAAAAAAAAAAATAATTCCTGGTTCCTTATTTTAAGTTCCTAACATTTTTCTCTATCTTCCAACTGCTCCCTTCTCTATTTTTTTTCCTTTTGGGGGAACAAAAGATGGAACACAAGTCAATGATTGGCCTGTTGAGTGTAGCTGACATTCAGCATCAAGAATGATGTCTAAGGGATCAAACTTAAAGCAATATAACAGGGTCATTAAAAGAAAAAAAAATCTTTTCACTGCCACTTTGTTGCCCTGACAGCAATGGCTGAAAATAGCATCAGATTAAGAATTCACCACTTTGAAACTTGTTCTATTTAGACTAATTGAAGATTTTTCCTGAGGGGGTTATTCTTTGGGTAAAAAGGTGCTGTAAAAAGGCAAAATAAATATATATTTCCTCTGGGGAGTTGTCCATGTCCATGTTCAGAAAATTAGTAACAAAAGGAATGACCCCTTAATTATTTCTCCCATGAATTTGACTGTTTTCTGACAGAAAAGCTGTTAGGAGATAAGTGAGTTACTATCTTAAATACAAGAAGACCCCTATGCTCTCTGGCATTGTTATGGAGATAACTTGTGATTTCTGGCCAAAATCAGGCCTATGGAAACCGGTTAGAATTATTTTCCCCCACCAAGGCCAGATTTATTTTTCTAGTGTCTGTCTGCAAACCATGTCACTGTCACTGAAAGCTTGCCCTGATAATAAGTTGATTTCTTGTTTTTAAACTCTTCTTTCAACCTCCTGGTGATAAATTATAATATATACATTTAGTGTTATGATCTCTTCTGAGCCTGACCATGGGACATATACTCTTAACATCAGTTTTAGTTTCACTGACTTTCCCTAGTACATCTTGGGAGATGGTACTTGATAGCATGTCTACCACTATGAAATGTCTCCCTACAGCACATTTTAATTTAATGCCATGCTTCTGAAATTTTAGAGGAAGTCTTTGAATATGAGTTGGGATACAACAATAGCTTTCCAAAGTGGAAATCATGGTTTTATGATTGTCCTAAGGATACATTAGGATCTGCTTTTCTGTGGTGGTTTTACTAGGTGTCTTCACTACTCAAATAAAAATCTATGAGGGCAAACATTGAGCTAAGTTGTTCCAACTTACTATGCATTTTTGATAGCGTTGTGTTTGGGAGATTGGCTATGTCTATACAATGGTAAAGCATATGAACATTAATTAATTAAGAGATGAAGGGACATTAGTGGTTATTTAGTCCAAGCCCCTCAAATTTTGCAGACAAAGAAAATTAGTCACAAGGAGATTATCCAACTTTCACAAAGCTTATAAGGTGTAAGTAGGAGAGTCAGGATTTGAACACAGGGCACATAACTCTAAATTTAATGTCCTTTAATTACCAAATTAAAAATAAAGTGAAATCATAAAAATGGGAAAAGGACCCACGTGTACAAAAATATTTATAGCAGCTTTTTCTGTGGGGGCAAAGAATTGGAAATTTAGAAGATGCCCATCAATTGGGGAATGGCTGAACAAGTTGTGGTATATGAATATAATGGAATACTATTGTGCTATAAGAAATGATGAGCAGGCAGACTTCAGAAAAACCTGGAAACACTTGTATGGACTGAGGCTGAGTGAAGGAGGAAGAACCAAGAGAACATTGTACACAGTAACAGCCATGTTGTGCAATAACTAACTTTAATAGACTTAGCTCTTCTCAGCAATGGAAGGATCTAAGACATCTCCAAAAGTCTTGTGATGGAAAATGCTATCCACATCCAGAGAAAGAACTATGGAGTCTGAATGCAAATTGAAGCATACATTTGCTTTTAAAAATTTTCTTCCATTTTGTTTCTTCTTTCTTGTGGTTCATCCTATTGGTTCTAATTCTTCTTTACAACATGACTAATGTGAAAATATGTTTAATAGGAATGTATATGTAGAGCCTATATCAGATTGCCCACCTCTTGACGAGGGAGGAGAAGAGGGAGGGAAAGAAAATTTAAAACTCAAAAGCTTATGGAAGGGGTTGTTGAAAACTAAAAATAAATTACTTAAAAACATAAAGTGAAAAAAATAGGCTCCCATCTAGACATTCTGCCCCTAACCCAGGCAAACTTCCAGGCATCTCAAAATCCTAATATTTTGCTTATACAGAGCCAAGTATATGGAAGTTTTTCAGACATGGTATCCTGATATTTGGCATCACCGGGAAAAAAAATACATATGAAGAACTGAATTATCTTGGGTAAAACAAGGAATATACTCACCATTAATAGGCACTCTTTGGGTGTGCCTTTTTAAGCATGTGTCAATAGTGATAAAATCTCATTACACATAATATCATTATAGAGAAAGGGAATATTTAATAGGATAATAATAGGATGATCATAGTTTATAAGTGTTTTACAAATACAAATCACTTTACATATATCCCTTTATTTTATCATAGCTTTATAAAGACAGTAAAGTAGATATTATTATACCTACCTTGGCAGGCATTTATTACTATAAATTCCAACTTTGAGAAAATGAAGGTCCTGAGAAGGTAAATGACTAGACCAAGGCTGTTCAACTCATAAATGGCAAAGTCATGACTCAAAGACAGGTCTCCAGATTCCAAATAGGGTCTTGTTATTGGACTATAACTAGGCCTAACTTGACACAAATAGAAGAGATGACTGCCTATCGTGTCCTCGTGATTTCGGGGAAATTGAGGAACTCTCTGCCTCCAGAAATAACTCTTTCACATATTTACTAACATTTAGAAAACAGTCAAAATTGGAGAAAGCCTTACAATGATAAATGAAGTAGACATAGATAAAAGGTGTCATTGCTCAGGGGAGGGGGGTAGGTAAGAGCTACTTTCATTCAGAGACACCAGGAGAAGTAAGACAGTTTGGCTACAAATTCCACAAAGGGCTTTTTGTGTTTTTGGTTTTGCTTTTGGATTGAGGATCTTTTTTCTGGTTTTGAGGCCAGGTTTAGGCATATCTGTTACCCCTTTATTACTGTTTCCACCTCCAGGCAACCAAGCCTCAGAATGAGCGTGAGAATGCTTATTGAATGCCCAGAAACCCTCAGAGGTGTTCTACCCAGTCTTGTCCAAGTATTCATAATTATAAAACTATTAAATTGCAAGGAACCTCAGAGGCCATCACTACTTCACTGTGTGTTTGTACCAGGATTGTGATCTGTTTCCTGAAGTTTTCATCTAATTCCTGTTTCTGTCTAGGTGGTCTGTAGTACAATTTAATGTAAATATTTCTTCCATTTCTATCTCCATTAAACTTCACCTCCATTTTTTCTACCATGATTTTTACTTCTATTCTCTTTATACCGTCTACCCAATCCCAATATGAATCTGTGTAGTATCTATTATAGTGTTGGTCTAAAATGAGACCTAATTAATTCAGTAATCTAATCAGTGCAAAATCATTCATAGGTGTAGATTCATTTCCTGTTTCTTCCTCTCTTCTTATTTAACAAATATAGAAAATAATGCCACATCTTAGATTGAGAGATTTAAATATAGAAAATTTCTCAGACTTTTGTTGTCTCACCTGAAGTTATGATTCTAATGCTAGGAATTTTAGGCCCAGGTATGAGGAGAACATCATAGCAAATTTATGAGGGAGAAAACTTTTGAGTAAGTAGGGCCCTTACTTCATCAGTCACCTATGCTAGGTCTGCTTTGCTTGCTTGATAAAGGGTCCAGCATAGTGCTCTCTCTCTCTCTGCATGTTATAGAATTCCTAACCAATCTTATTTGCTGACTACAAGAAAAATTATAAAATCAAAGTCAGTGATCAAAATATAAAACTATCTATGAATAGGCATTCAAAGAGAATTATAAAAGAAGGCAATGCTTAGTCAATTAGTAACTTCTTACCATACAATACAAAAAGACAATATCAGTTAGCACAGGATTTTTAGGAAAAAAAGTCCATTTTAATATTTTGTCTAGCTTAAAAATAGGCAAGCAGGCTCATAGAGTGGATATCTTTTCAGGCTAAGAATTGTACGCCTTCTTGGGGAAGGGGGAGGAGAAAACTTAAAACTCAAAATCTTATAAAGGTGTATGTTGAAAAGTAAAAATAAATAAATATTTTTCAAAAATAGAATTAGGAGACCAGGAATTGAATGTTAGATCTGACATTTCTTTGCTGTGTGGCCTTGAGCAAATCAATTCACTTTCAAAAGCCTCGGTTTTCTCATCTATAATATGGAACTGACAATGCTATGTAATCATCTACTTCATGGGGTGGTTGTGATGGAAGTGCTTTGCAAATCTTAAAACCCTAAGGAATATGGGCTGCTATAATTCAAAATTAGATTATCGCAATTGGGAAACCTGGTAATCTCCACAGTGTGTTCCAAAAGTCTTAGTGCAGTTTTTAGCTATTGAAACTTTTTTTTAATAAATAAATGATTTAAAAATCACTCATAGGTGTGGATTCATTTCCTGTTTCTTCCTGTCTTCTCATTTAACACATGTAGAAAATAATGCCACATCTCACTTGTTAGTAAGACTCAGATGCATAATATAATTTCCCCTATTTAAGCTTATTAAATCTTAAAATTGTACACTAAGACTTTTTGGAACGCCTTGCATAGTTTCACATAATAGAGTGATCACTGGAATAGAAGCAGGTACCACTAAAATCTCAAGGAGTCAGTCAGACAACAAGCATTTATCCAGTGCTTACTATAGGTGATGCTTCTCCTCTCTAGGCCTCAATTTTCCCTTCTATAAAATGAAGGGAATATATTCAATGATCTTTGAGGTTCCTTCTGCTTTTGAAATATGATGATTATAGACTGGAAGGCCCCAGGGGAACGTACAAGACATACTTAGGGAAAGCACCATAATGGACACAGAACATCAACTTTGCATGTAGCGGAACATGTGGCAACACTAAAATAAGTTATTTGCTCGTTTTATCTTCTCGTAATATTTTTGTCAGCATTTTTCTCTTTTGCTTGAGGATTAGATGGACTTTTGACTGAATTCAATCTCCAACATGCTTTAAATTTTAGAAACACCTTGGGTGTCCTTTAAAATTAAATGTAAATCTATATGCCCCATAAATCATGAAATGTCCTACAGTCCCATTTTTTTTCTTTCTTAATAAATTTTTATTTCAATAGCAAAGTGAAAAACGAAGGCAACTCTGACATTCCTTGCCTTGGGAATGTGCCTCACAGAAGGGATTTTCATGGGAATAGAACTATTCACATTTGGTGGAGAATCATAGTGATTAACATCAGCTCTCTCCTACCAAACTCTGTTGTGGTTTTGCAGTCCTAAATCACACAGTTTGCTGAGTTGATATTGATCACATAAACCAACAAAAATAATCACCGAGCTTTTATTCTACTTTGCTCAAGACCTGTATTCCTTTCCTTTTCTTTTTTTTTCTTTTCTTTTTCTTTTTTAGGCAATTGGGGTTAAATGACTTGCCCAGGGTCACATAGCTAGTGAATGTCAAATGTTGGTCTGAGGTCACATTTGAACTCATGTCCTCCTGACTTTAAGGCCAGTGCTCTATCCACTGTGCCACCTAGCTGCCTGTAAGATCTGTATTTCTTCAACAACATATATAGATGAAAAGTAAAAAAAAAAAAAATTTTCTAGATTTCCCCCCTTAACATCCATCTAGAGATTCTAGATAGAATTATTCACATTTTGAACAGATGAATATCATTGTGGAGAGGATTGTGTACTATTTATCCAATGTAATGACAGATTCTAATAATGCATGTATTTTTGAAGTTGACGTAGTCTGTATAAAGTGATTGTATTCTCTAATAATGAAGCATAGTTGTGATACAGTGTGGAATTTGAAGTCATAGGGCCTGAATTAACTATCTCTGTTACCTGGAGCAAGTTACTCAATCTTTCTGCACACATTTTAACTCATATTATAAAGTGATTGGATCAAGTTAAACTCTAAGGTCCCTTCCAGCTCCAGATCCTTGATACTATGATAAATGCTTATTAATTTAATTCAATAAACATTTATTAATTGCCTACTATGCACATAGTAGAGGCAAAAGACAGTCCCTGACCTTAAGGGTATGGCATTTGTAATGGGGTGATGCCATATATACAAATATAAAAAGCAGAAAATTTATCCAAAGAACTACAAAATAATTTCAAAAGGAAGAGAACATTAATGACTAGGGGGTCAGCTAATGACTTATAAAGGAAGAGAGGCAAACCTTGTTTTCTTGCAACTTGTGGTCAGTCAGTTGTTGATGTTGCACTCCACATAAAATGCTTTGCAAAATTTAGAGTATTACATATGTGAGGGTGATCATTATTAGAGAAACAACTGACCTGAAAGTATATATTAGATGCTTACAGTGTAGTCAATTGAGATCTGGCCTCAGAGTCAGGAACATGTAGGTTCAACTCTTACTTCTGACACAACTGTCTGTGACCAAAAATGGTCTATGCAAATCAGTTGTCCAGGCCAGGGTTTGGGAAACTGGGGCCTTGAAGCCACATGTGGCCTAGAATTCTAGGTCCTTGTGTGCAGCCTTTTGACTTGGACTCAGTCATCCTTTTGTTAAAGGGATTTGTTCTGTGAAGTTTGGATTGAGTCAAAGGGCCGCATTTGAGGACCTACAGGGCCACACGTGTCCTTGAGGCTGCAAGTTCCCCACCCCTGGCCCAGTCCTTTCCCTGAGACTATCAAAGGAAGAGCAGGTGTTGCCTAGCATTGATAGAGGCAGTTAACTCAGGGAGTGCCCTGCCTCAAGAAACAAAAATGTGTTCAGTGTCATGCTGTATTATTGTGGATCCAAATCATAGTATATTATCCCTCTTCTCAAATATAAATTTATTTATTTTTAGTTTTCAATGTTTACTTCCACAAGATTTTGAGTTCCAAATTTTCACCCCATCTCGCCCCTCCCCTGCCCACGATTGCATGCATTCTGAATATCCCTTCGCCTAGTCTACCCTCTCTTCTATCTCTCCCCGTCCCTTCTCTTATCCCCTCCCCCTTCTATTTTCCTGTAGGGCAGGATAGACCTCTGTACCCCATTTCCTGTATATCTTATTTCCCAGTTGCATGTGAAAACATTTTGTTAAACACATGCTTTTAAAACTTTGGGTTCTAAATTTTCTCCCTTCCTCCCTCCCTATCCACCCTCATTGAAAAGGCAAGCAACTCAATATAGGTTATACAGGTGCAGCTATGCAAAACACTTCCATAGTAGACATGTTGTGAAAAACTAACTGTATTTCCCTTAATCCTATCCTGCTCCTCCATTTATTCTATTCTTTCTTTTGACCCTGTCCCTCCTCAGAAGTATTTCCTTCTGATTACCCCCTTTCCCAATCTGCCCTCCTCTCTATCATCCCCTTGCTCTCTTCTTCCCTTCGCCCCTGCCATTTTCCTGTAGGGTAAGACAGATTTCTATACCCAATTGAATGTGTATGTTATTCCCTCCTTAAGCCAAATCCTATAAGATTCACTCATTTCCTCTCACCTTCCCCCATTTCCCCTCCACTGTAAGAGCCTTTTCTTTTCTGTTTTTTTGGTGAGATAATTTACCCCCCTATACCTCTCCTTTTCTTCTTCTAGTATAATCCTCTCTCATCCCTTAATTTTATTCTCCAGATATGATCGCTTTAATCTTTAACTCACCTTGTGTTCTTTATCTATCTATCTACATCATACATACATACATATAATTTTTCCCCCTCTACCCTAATACTGACAAAGGTCTCATGAGTTATAAATATCATCTTTCCATGCAGGAATGTAAACAGTTCAACCTTAATAAGTCTCTTATATTTTCTCTTTCCTGTTTACCTCTTCATGTTCCACTTGAGTCCTGTATTTGAAAGTCAAATTTTCTATACAGGTCTACTCTTTTCATCAAGAATAGTTGAAAGTCCTCTATTTCACTGAATGACCATTTTTTCCCCTGAAGGATTATACTCAGTTTTGCTGGGTAGGTGATTCTTGGCTGTAATCCTATCTCCTTTGCCCTCTGGAATATTATATTCCATGCCCTGCAGTCCTTTAATGTAGAAGCTGCTAAATCTTGTGTTATCCTGATTGTGTCCACAATACTTGAATTGTTTCTTTCTGGCATCTTGTAATATTTTCTCCTTGACCTGGGAACTCTGGAATTTGGCTACAATATTCCTAGGAGTTTTCGTTTGGGGATCTCTTTCAGGAGGAGATCTGTGGATTCTTTCAATTTCTATTTTGTCCTCTGGTTCTAAAATATCAGGAAAAGGTCAGTTGTTTTTCCAAAGAGATATTTCACATTGTTTTCTATTTTTTCATTCTTTTGGATTTGTTTTACAGTATCTTGATTTCTCATAAAGTCACTAGCTTCCAATTGCCCTATTCTAATTTTTTTTTTTTTTAGTGAGGCAAGTGGGGTTAAGTGACTTGCCCAGAGTCACACAGCTAGTGAGTATTATGTGTCTGAGGCCGGATTTGAACTCAGGTATTCCTGACTTCAGGGCCAGTGCTCTATCCACTGCACCAGCTAGCTGCCCCGTCCTATTCTAATTTTTAAAGAAGTATTTTCTTCAGTAATCTTTTGGACTTCCTTTTCCATTTGGCCAATTTTTCTTTTTAGGGCATTCTTCTCCTCATTGGCTTTTTGGACCTCTTTTGCCATTTGGGTTAGGCTATTTTTTAAGGTGTTATTTTCTTCAGTATTTTTTTTTGGGTCTCCTTTAGAAAGCTGTTGACTGGTTTTTCATGATTTTCTTGCATCACTCTCATTTCTCTTCCCAGTTTTTCCTCTACTTCTCTTACTTGCTTCTCAAAATCCCTTCTGAGCTCTTCCAAGGCCTGAGACTGATTCATATTTTTCTTGGAGGTTTTGGATGTAGGAGCTTTGACTTTGTTGTCTTCTTCTGGTTGTATATTTTGATCTTCTTTTTCACCAAAGTATGATAATATAGTCTGACTCTTTTTGTGCTGCTTGCTCATGATTCTGGCCAATTACTTGAGTTTTAAACTCTTTGTTAAGGTAAGAGTTTACTTCCAATGTTGAGAATGTACTGTCCCAAGCTTTGGGGGTTAGTACAGCTGTTTTCAGAGATACTTGTAGGGACCTGTATATTTTCAGTTCTTTCAAGGTGGTATCATAAGGGGCAAGGTGTTTACTCCTTTCCTGGCCTGTGCTCTGGTCTGTTAGTGACTACAAGCATTTCTTTCTGTCCTGGAACTCTGAGGAGGGTTTCTTATTCACAGCCACTACAAGCTCCACCATGCCAATGCTCCTCCTCACCCCAGGACTGCTGCCCAGAACTGTGACCCAGATCCAAGCATGGGCAACACAAGAGATTCCTGCCTCAGCACTGGCAAAGTGATCCTGCAATCCCTCTCTGATCAGCCACTGGATTTCCCCCTCAGTCTGTGGGCTGGAAGCTCAGGAAGCAGCCACCACCCAGGGCCTGTGCTCTGCACTCTGCGCTCTGGAACTGGCTTTGAAAACTAGCTCCTATTTCACCTCAGAAACAAACTTTTGCCACTGACCTTCTGAGTTGTCTTTGGCATTCATGGGTGGGGAGGCTGAAATCCACCGCAGCTGCTTGTGATTCAGTCCTCTGAGGCCTGCTCCAGGCTCACTGAAGCATGCATGCCCACGCTGCACTGTGCTCTTCTCCCAGCCTAGCATGGTATACTTTTCTGATCAATCATCCAGGTTGTCTTGGGCTGGAAATTTGCTTCATTCTGTCTTTTTGTGGGTTCTGCTGCTTTAGAATTTGTTTAGAGCCATTTTTTTATAAGTATTTGGAGGTGTTTGGGGAAGATCTCAAGGAAGTCACTGCTTTCCCTCTGCCATCTTGGCTCTGCCACTTATCCCTCTTCTCAAAGAAATTATAATCTAGTTGGGGAGATGACTTACATAAATGAAAAGGTAGAAAAGAAAATGGTAGGCATTAAGGATAAAATATGTGGCTTTAGACAGGTGTGCTAAGAGTTCAGAGATTAGATAATTTGATAAGGGGTAGAGTAGCCTGAAATTATTTCATGGAAGTACCTCCTTAAGCATGGAAACACAAGATTGGGATAAGGAAAAGGAGGAAGAAAAGAAAAAAAAACTCGCAAATACTTAGAACAGTCAAAAAAATATTGAAAGGCCCTCTTTGGCAAGTAGTGAATTATTTGTCTCTGGAATCCAGATTTCAAATGGAAGTTGGATCACCATTTATTGAAAATCAGATTTAGAAATGAAAGTGGCCTGAATTGTTGTAGATGGGATTGAGTTCAAAACTAGATGGCCTCAGAGATCCATTCTGACTTTGTGGTCCTCTAATTCCATCACTCTGTTCCAAACAAAAAGAATCCTATATATGAAAGAGTGTGAAAATGAAGAATTTGGTCCTAGGAGAGCGGGGATGTCTGTGTGACTAGAGAAGAAGTTACTTATAGGATGGTAATGAGGACAGGAAAGATCTAGGAAAGCCAAGGGCAGAATATGGAACACACTGACTAGCAAATAAAGGAGTTTAGAATCGATAAAATAAGAAAGAGGTGATTAGTAAAGGTTTTTAAAGGGATGAGTGAAATAATGCAAAGTAGCAATTAAGATCAGTCAAGTAATAATATGAAGGGTGGTTAGGAATGAAGAAAGTCTGGTGGCAGGAAAGTCAGTTAAATGGATATTGTAGTAATGTGAAAGTAAAGTAAGGTAAAGTGTGAAAGAAATAAGAATGGAAAGGAAGGGAGGGATGAAAGGCAGATCAAAGTAAAAATAGATAGGACTTGATTAAAAGTACATGGAGAATGAAGGAGAAGAATGAATCAAAGTGGACTCTAAGGTTGGCAGAGACTTGGAGGAGAATGAAGGAGAAGAATGAATCAAAGTGGACTCTAAGGTTGGCAGAGACTTGGAGGAGAATGGTATCCCTGAGAAAGAAAAGAAAGTTGGGAGAGGCAGGTGTAACCATATTTGATTACTTTCGATGTTTGAGCACATATTATGTAGCTATTTAAGTATCTGTTGATCAATATAGCTTAGTAAATGAGCAAGTGAGACAGATACATGTAAAGCATTTTGCAAACCTTAAAATGCTATATAAATTCTATGATGATGGTGTAAGCATTTAATTACCAGCCTACTGAGGATTAACCAAAGGATTCATGTTTTGGAGATGACTGAGCTCATTTTGATTTTATTTTTTAATGCTGTGGCTTATTCTGTTGCGAGCCAGTATTAAACATGTGCAATTGCCAAGTTATACCGCACCACAATACTTTAATCTCTCTGATTAGAATTTTTTTAACCTGGCCTCTCATGGTTGAACATAACTGCCTAAGTGACTTTTTTTTTTTATTAAGCTACTGTATAGCAAGCTATCCAAGGATCTGTCACTTTGGATTTGGTAACTGCTTCTTCCTATGCAGATCTACAGTTAGGCCTTTGGCTTTGGCCTATGACTTACTAGCCAGGTCCTAGAAAATCACGTTAGGCGTATACAGGTGAAGTGACTTTCTCAGAGTGACGTGGCTGGAAAGCATTAGAGGTAGGATTAGAACCCAGGTATTCCTGATTCCAAGTGACTTTCTTCACTATACCTTACTGTCTCAGCCTATATAAATAATTCATAATAATTCCATTGCATTTTTTTAGTTCTTTATATGTTTCAAAGTACTTTATCATTCATTATCTTGAGAAAATTGGGGTAGGTAAATTATAAGGCTCCTTCTGATAATATTCCGAGGTTCTATGGTTGTATTTCATTGTAAAAGAAGGAATTTTTTAATGAAGACTCAACAAACAGAAAAATTGTTTTATTTATACAGCTTGATAGCCTATTATAATTTTTTTTTTCAAATGAAGGATATTGCTCATGGCCAAATTTCCTTCTATTTCTGCTGATTCATCTATTTTCTACAGACCTATATAAATTTGACACTTCTGAATAAAAGTGACAAGTAACTGTAGACACACCTGGAGTGACAGTTTAATTTCAAAGTGAAGTGGGTTTGTTCCCATCTGGTAGCCATTTTTGTCCTTTTCCCAACTGAGGTAGTCTCCCTCTGGATTTTATTGGGGAACAGCTAAAGTATCTGTTTTCATTTTTAGGCCTCTAGTCATATCTCACACAACTACTGTGCTACTTTCATCATTGGACTGTTCTTCAGAAGATGGGGTTGGAAGAAGTCTGTCACCAGTTCTGCTACTTGTGGTATAACCATATTACCCCATAGTCATCAAAAACATCATTTAAAACATCTCCCTTTAAGTAGTGAATCCATCTACCTCACAAGGGTTGTTCTAAGGAAAGCATTTTTTATTTCTTACAGTTATATATATATATATATATATATATATATATATATATATATATATATGAGCTACCATTACTAGAGTCATTATTACTTAAACAAAGTAAAAATTGGCATTATTTTGTGCCCTCTGTATTTTCAATGCCTGCTAAAGACAATTTTTTTTTTATAGCACAAGACTCATGAAATGATCATTAAGAGCTTTACATTTCTTTTGAATTTTTTATTCTATAAGGAACATCTGTTTCTTTACTTAAAGTTCAAGGACAATCACATTTTTCAATTATTAATTTATTCTCTCTCTGAAGCTAAAATGCAGGTATTGTACACAAGCACATAATTCTGTTGCCCTGAGAAACAATGCAGTCATCTCCTAAGATCCTCATTTCATGTTTGCTTCACGCTGCTCTTTACAGGTGAAATTGATTTAAAGCTCTACAGTATGCCTCAATATTTCTTATAAATTTAAGATCACCAGAGGGCCTTAGTTACTTCAATTTCTACTTTATTGCATACTGTTCATCTTGAAACCTTATGCTCACTATAGATATTCTGGTTGTTTCCACACTGGTATGGCTTTAAGCCCTTTAGTAACAGCTTTTTTACCTATTAGACAAATTTTGGTCCAAATAAAATTGGATGGTAAAATTATGGGAAGCTGAATCTGGCATTATAATTTGTCAATACTTCTATATAAACATCCATGCTAGAGTGCTCACACAAGTAGATAAAATTCATTCTCTTTCTAATTTGTTTCCCTTTCCTATAGACACATTCTTTGAAGGGACATAAGTATAGGTGGTCTCAGTGTCTGCAAGTCAATTGTTTTCAATGGGAATACATGTTTTTTCCATAGAACAATTTTTTTAAACTGTGATTACTTTCCCAAAACATCTTAGAAAGAACAAACAAACAAACAAAAAAGAAAAAAACAACTAATTTGAACCACAATTTGATTGTAACAAAGCACTGTGCATTTGGGTAGAATCCTGCTGAAATACTGGAAACACTTGCTGCTAGCTATGTATACATAATGAATGTTAGACATTTGAAACACAGGATTGAGGTAGAAAACAATGTTATGAAGTAATTCCATCTAAGGGCATGTTGTTTCATTGCCTTTCCCCCCCCATTCATTTGTAGAGGAGACCAAAGTTGGGAAAAGGAGAGAATAATAGATTTAGAGCTAGAAGGCATCTTAGAGTACTAAGGTCCCATCTCATCTAATACAACCTACTTATTTGACAGATAAGGAAACTAAAGGAAAGTTGCCCAAGGTCAGGCCAGTGGCCAGCAGAGCCTCAAGATTCAAATAGCCTTTTGTTTGTTTGTTTGTTTATTAGAAGGTCAGTCGCCCAAAATGATGTTGAATGCATATAGTTTGGTAACTGTTGATTAAGTAGGACATTACAGAGATTTCCTTACCCTATGTTAGAAAGAGGTATGGGACAGAGACACTATTCTTGGTGAGGAAGAAATAAAGGTTAGAAACAACAACAATAGACTTAAAGGCTTGGGAGACTATTTATCAAAACTCTGTGTTCTAAAGAAGTAGATTCTTAGTCTGAGAACCAAACTGAAGTATCTATTACAACCAAGGTTATAAGAGACAGATTCTCCTTGTAGACAAAAAGCACCTATGGATTTCCTAAGACCTTTAGCTTTAGGCACTTGATTTTAATCTAAAAAAGAATCCAGAACTCACTCTTGCTTTGATGGGACAAAACCAGCCCCTCAGCTAAGGTCTTCAACAGAAGCCAGAAGGTGGATGAAGAGAACATTTATAAAACTTGGTGTCAAATGGAACCACAACTTACAGTAAATCGCAGTGACCATGTGAAATCATCAAAGCATAAAACCCAGGAGAAATGACATGCCTAAAAGAGAATACGTACTACTTGAAACTATTAGGGAGAAGGTCCAGTGGAAATAACACAAACTAAACACCAGAAAATATCAGAGACAGTGCTACATGAGAATCACCAAGGCAATAAGCATTTACTAAACACTCATTATACGCCAGGCACTGTGCTAAGAGGAATGAGTTCCCTCTCCACACATCTATCCTATATGTGTACCCCTTTGTACATTTGTCATAGAGATAAGTATCCATCATAAGTGTGACTTAATGTGTGTTCCTTAGGTGTACGTACTTTTCTAAGTGATGGTCTTCCAGAATGTCTGCTAAGTTTTCAGAGGCAATGTTCTATTGCTATTCTTCTTACTCCTCTATTACATTGGATTATCTTCTCTGGCTGAAAAATGTAAGTAGGTACATTGGTAGGGGCTTATGAGCTGTGAGATGGTTCTGCAAAGTACCTTGAACCTATGGCAACTTCTTTGGATGTGTTCCATAGGCAAAATGACGGGTATCCCTGGGTGCTCCACTGGCAATATTATGTTTTATATTCAGTTGAGGAAATCTACCCCCTCAGCCAAAGGCATGTCTTCTATGAATATGCATTCATTGATTCATTCATTCATTTACTATCCACATGCATTAAGTTCCTTCATGTTTTAGGTGTACCAGGTGAAGAGATTCAGAGATACAGATTCAGATGATATCTGCCTTAAAAGAATTCATAATCTAAAATGGAAGATAAGAAATGTACAAAAATAACAAATATAAACCTGAACATAATCTCTTATGGCAGTAAAAGAAAGCAGTACAAGCAAAGTGCTATGAGAACTGCAAAAAAGGAGATCACTTTCAGCTGGGATATTAGATGAGATCTCAAAGAGAAGGTCTGACACAAGCTCTACTCCTTCTCTGGTTTTTGATCCTTCTTCCACTTCCTGCCTTTAAAATAGGGATGACTTCTAAAGCTCTGCCCTTGACTTTCCAGGATTAAAAAAAAAAATGTTACCATATTAGAAGGTTGAGGTGATTCTAATAACC
This sequence comes from Phascolarctos cinereus, assembly GCF_003287225.1. Classification (NCBI taxonomy): domain Eukaryota; kingdom Metazoa; phylum Chordata; class Mammalia; order Diprotodontia; family Phascolarctidae; genus Phascolarctos; species Phascolarctos cinereus. The sequence continues at coordinate 144,347,574 of NW_027556180.1, read as the reverse complement.
TTAGAATAATTTTTGATTTCTCTCTCTCTCTCTCTCTCTGAACATCTCTCACCTTCATACCTTTCTTTTTCCCCATTCACACACAATACCTAAATTCAGACCCTTATCACCTCTCACCTAGCTGATTACAATAGTTTCTGATGTGTGTATTTCAGCATAATGAGGTCTTTCCTAATAGGCTGGCTAGTTGCATCAGAGGAGTTCTGCCCCATCTTTAGTCAGTCGGGAATTAGATATTTATAAAGGAAAATGGCTTGTTATCACTATTCCATGTATTGGAAGCAGGAAGTTGACAGAAAGCTTGTGCATGCCACATTGTGGAATTTTGGAAGCCAACAAGGATAACGTCAGTTCAGCAGCATGGAAAAAGAGTCATTAAAAATCACTGAGAGTGTGTTTGAACATAAGAGCAGAGAGTGGTTGTGGGTGAATTTGACAATTGAGAGCCCTCAGGGGTTTTTTGTTTGTTTGTTTGTTTGTTTGTTTGTTTTTGTCAAAGGGCACAGGAAGGCAGAAATTGAAAAGTGTTAATCAGGGTGGTGGCTGAGAACTTTGATGCTTTGGTGTGTCAGGAGAACAAAAGATGCTTAGAAGGTTGTCAGTGATTGCTTCAAGTATGACTTTTAGGTGAGCATCCTTTGTAAGAGCAAAGGATAGGAGTTCCTCGAATTAGAGAGCTCCTTCACAAACTTCTTCCCTACTTTGCCTGGGAATATTTGAGGAGTAAACAGTGTTAGACATCATACAATAACAATGTCCAGTATAGTATATATGAATCTGAATTCTGGGTACAGCAAAATTCACAACTGTCATTTCCTTTAAGAAACCTTATCTCCTCAAATTTCTCATAGCACTTTCATATTATCTTTCACAGTAAAAAAAAAATATGCCTTGCACCATAATTCTTTTTGTACAAGCTTTGTTCCCTTCCCTTCATTTTCAAACTATAAATTCCTTTAGCAAAAAGTGGTGAATTGAACATTAGAGCCAGTAAGACCTAAATTGAAATCCTACCTCAGACATTTATTAGCTATATAGCTGTAGCTAGGCAAACCACTTAACCTCTTGAATCAGCCTCAGTTTTATCATCTTTAAAATGGAGATTATTATAGTTCTTGTAAGGATTAAATGCAGTAACATGTAGAAAACATTTTGCCAATCTTAAAATAGTTATAAATTCTAACCATCATTGTCAGTATTTTAAAAAATTTTTTGCATCTCCAGCAGTTGGAGACTTGAGAATACTAGGTTTTTAAGAGCCCATTTTCTGTTGCTATGCATCAGTGTTCAGTAATAAAGTTGCAGGAAAGGTCCAGACAGATTGTCTATACCTGCTCATTTCTTTTACGGGAGGAAACTGAGGGTAAAAGAGTTGAAGCAATTTGCTTAACCTATTTCCCTCTTATAATGTATGATAAATTACTCATTCATTTTAAATTTGACATTATTTTGGGGAGGGAAAAAAAACTGGCTTATGGAATCTTTACATACTGTAATAGTCTTTTTTTTTGTAATCTACTGAAGTAAGCTACTCTATGTAGGTTCTTAGTTAGTCATCATTATATAAACATGGTGAAATCATTTGAAATCATTGCTTTAAAACCCTTTGTCATCACAGTGGCTATATGTAGGTAGTTTCTTGATGACTACTTCCTCACAAATGTGAAATGGAACTCTAAAGCCTACTGAGAACTTAATGCTTTTGGAAACAATGCCCCTTAACAAAATCACTTTATGTATTGTGGGCACAGAAAATAGATAGTCCATCATTTTAATAAGAGAAAATGCCCTTAACACTAGGGTACTTTCCTTAAAAGTTTATTTATTTATTTATTTTTCAATGATAGAACAAGGCAGCAAACAACAAACAAGGGTGGAAAGATTCCAGGCAAACCTAAGGAAATGTGATTTAGTCTTTTTGTTTATGTGATATATCTGCAGTGCTTTAGAAAGGACCATATTTGCCAGTGGCCTAGAGAAGTGCATTATTTTTGAATCAATCTTTCCTCTTTTCCAAGTCCCTAATATTTCTCATTCTGCTCTAGTCAGACACTTGAATGGTAGAAGTTGTCTATTATTCATCAAATACCTCAAGCTGTTCCTGTCAAGTTTCTCAACTCATTTCCTACAGATATTCCACAAAAATACAGCCAAAAAATTCTTTGCCAGGTATGAACCAATCTGAATAATGAACATTAGAGATTTTTTTTCCCCAAAAAGAGGTGGACTGAAAACCTGAACTTTTTTCAATCCCTGCAGTTTGTTTACTTTGTACCAACTGTTAAACCCTTTCCACCATCAATCTGATTATTCTTATTCATCTTGCCTGTCCTTGCTAACTCAGAAGGGACAATAGGATTTCTCACTGAGTTTGAGAAGGCACTATTCTTATATTTTATCCCACTCTCTAGTCAGAAGGAAGATCTGGTACATTGAGATTCTGACCATTGTTTTCAAAGCCCATATACTAACTATGTGGACACAAAAGCTCTCTTTATATGATGGAAAAGCATTTGGGACACAAAATTCACCTGCCAGAATATTTCATAGAAATGTGTTTCATATCAAAATGTTCTGCCATATGAAAATGAACTTTCCAGCCAGGATGGTATATTCAGAGAAACACAAAACAACTGAAAAATCTTTTATCCTTGATTCATACTCTGATGAGGGGCTTGTGATAAATTAACTTTGTATTAGGATGCATACATAGAAACACAGTATATAGAAAATATGAGATAACTCTCCCATATGATTCAACCTTCTTTCTCAGACTTTTTAAGGAAACAGAGTCCAATTCTGTGTACTGCCACTAAAGCGGAATTTACAGAACTTGGAGAGGCTTCAGTGGAGAGGCATAAATATAACCAAGGGTTGGAAGTAAGGCTTCTAACAAAAGATTAATTCCTCAAAGGAGGAACTAGAATTTATTCAGAATGAAGATGAAAGTATATAGTCTGAAGCACAAATTGGATCAACAAAATCCAGTTAATAAAAACAAAGGTTAAATTCATTCCAATACCCCCCCTCCCTTTTCCCCTTGGATGGGGGAACAATCTATTGTTTGGGCCCAAACCACAGTAATACATATAACGTATTTCAGATACATTATGTCTAAGGTAACAGGAGCCAAACTTGCGTATAAAAACATCCAAAGAAAAAACCAGGCAGTTAAACTAGTCTATTTTCTGGAATAGCTGAACCTGTTTCTTAAAACTTCTGTGAGTTATAAACTAATTTGTGACTTGAGGCCTTGACTGAGTTTTCTGCTTTCAGGGTCTTCCTTGCTTAGACTCTGTGATCCAGATCTTATTTCCTCCTTCTCTTCTGGATTTTTTGAGCACTTGTTCTCTTGATCCATCCTTTTTAGATTCTCTCTTTTCAGACTCAGCCCTAGCAATCCCTGCCGCATTGCTTCCCTATAGAACAAATGCCTGCCATGACACAGAAGAACTTTCTTTTATTTTATTTGCTACCTAGCATCTCTGGCTTTGTGGGCCCATCACATCTACATCATTCCCCAAACACCAATTTGACTAAATTTTTGTGCTTTTAAATCTCTATCTTAGCATTAGAAAAACATAGCCTCACATTTACATTTATATATCTGTATAAATATATAACTATATTATATTTACATAACATTTACATAAAGGGTATTGATAACCTGGTCTCAGCCTTCACTGGGCAAAATTACTTAAACTATAGTTATCAATAACAAATAGAATAGCTTATGTGATTTTATGATTTAGATCAGGAAGAAACCTTAGAAATCTTCTAATCCAGAGGTGTCAAACTTGAAGCCCCCAGGGGCCAACACCAGCTGTAAAACTCCTGAGTGTGCACCAATTAGATGAAAATGTAACTGGGATCTGTTTGACAAAATTTGTAAAAATACAACACAGAAGTTAATTTGTGGTTTGCTAAGTCAATATGCAGGCAGCAGGGATTTGTTTTATTTGAGCTTGACACTGCAATCTAATCTACCACTCCCCACAACTTTACAGATACTGAAACTGCCAAGTCAAAAGGGCAGTGGAGGAGTGATAAATCAAAGTCCCATCTCCTGACTCCAAATCCAGGGGTCTTCTCATACCATCACTCTGGAAGCAAAGCTAGGCACAACCCACTACCTTGGAGTGGTGACTACCAACATTAGGAATGACCTACAAGTATAAACCAGCCGACTAAGGTGGCCTGCTTATGATGAGATAGCTGCCCTGGGCTTGGCTCTGTATTTCAAACTTGGCAATTCTCTTCGGAGGAGGTTCCCTCAAAATGAAGGGATACCTACCATTAGGGACAAAAAATCATCTTCATATTGGGATGCCTTGTTACAGAAAATTCTGTTCTAACAAATAGGATATTATTTCAAATTGCTGAGTAGATAAAGTACGATATTTGGAAGAAGCATATGGATTCCTCAAGGTCATTCTTTCCAGTTCTAACATCCTGTTATGTTAAAGTAACTAAAAATTTCATTATTACATTTTAAAAATTTATCAACAAATATTTGCTATGTGCCCAGTTTTATAAGATACAGGTATTTCTGTATGAAAAGTCTATGTTTAAGTATCTGAATTATGAAGAGAAGCCTAGTACACAGGAAAAAATACTGAATAAGGTAGTAAAAAAAATAGGTGTTAGTTTTGGGAATGGCTGAAAAAATTGTGGTATTTGAATATAATGAAACTTTACTGTACCATAAAAATCAAAAATATGAGTCAAAGAATCAAAAAATATGAGAAGAATGGGAAGATTTATATGAACTGTTGAAGAAAGAAGTATAGCCAGGTAAATAATATACACAATGATTCCATCAATGTAAATGGAAAGAACAAAAAGGGGAAACTGAATTTAGTAAATGTAATGACTAAGATTGGTCCTAGAATAGATTTGAAAAAAATCTATCACCCTGTTCTCTTTTCAGACACAGGGGATTATAGCTGTGGAACATTGTAGAACATTATCAGACAGTTGATAGTTTAGTTGCTTTTGCTGAATTGTTCTCCCTCCTGCCCCCATTTTAAATCCTTATTTCTGTTTTTGTTTTATACAAGGAATGACCCCCTAGGTAGGAGAAGGGTGAGTGATGTATTTGGAAATTAAGATGAAATAAAGATATTAATTAAAAATAAAATTTAAATGTAAATGTTAGTTGGTATCATACAAAGTTTCCTAGAACATAACTACGCACATTGTAAGCACTTAAAAATATATATATTGAAAAGAGATTTTAATGAAGTCTGAATTATCAGAACGAGATCCATGGAAGAAGTAGGATTAAAACTGGTCCATAAAGGAAGAAAAAGATAGATGTAGGTAAAGCATTAGGGTGAGTATCATGAGTGAAGGCACGTAGGCAGAAATAACCATAATTTCTTCATGAGACACAGAGGAAATCAGTCTGAAGAGAGGGAAGAGAGGTGTCAGTAGGGTAAACTCATCGCTAATGTCAGCTGGAAAGAGACTCTGAGGCTACCTTTAGTCTACGCTTGGCAGATTCTAACCACTAAAAAGTAAACCCATCCACTCAGGGACAGTTAAGTCCACTGAGGATGTCAAAGTGAAGATACCTACAGAACTAGAGGGTGAAGGTGTGTTTGCTTACCACTAAATCACAGGATTGTTGTTCATCCTTTGTTCTTGAAGAGGACCAATGATATCAGCTGGGTGATGTCTTGACTTGCAAGTGAATTGGATTTAAGCGAGGCAGGGCCGTGCAAAGTCATCAGCCTCACTCTGTCCTCCAGACTCATCTGAGTCTAGTGGCGAGACATAGATCAGGATAACTGGCAATGGCCTTGGATGTAGTGGGAGACCTTGGCCTTTTTAAGCTAAGGTTTTTCACAGGTCTCAGTGTGTCTGAGGCAATGCCCATTCAATAGTTAAAGGCCAGGTAAGAACTGAGGCAGAAGATGGCTTAGTTTCCCTTCACAGAAGATTCAGTCTGGGAGGGGAAGACTCTCAGAGTTTCTGGCCAGAATAGAACCAATTGCTATTTATATTCAGTCTGAGCCATCAAAAAAACCCAAACAATGAAGAAGTGAGGTTTGGGCTGGGACCAATTATTGGCCAATCATTGAAAGGCAGAAAATCACAGGATCTGACCTTTGGAAGAGACTTCAATAGCCACCATATCCACTGTCTACCAGAATAAGAATCCTCTCCCACAACCCATAGCACCTTTGAAAACAGGTCATCCAGATTTGTTGAATAATCTCTAGAAAAGGGAGATTTGCTACCTTTTGAAGCAGCCCTTTGCATTTTTACTTACCTTTTTAGTTAAGAAGTTTCTGGATGTTTTTTCCTTACATCAAATCTAAGTTTTCTTAGAAGTTTCTACCACAGTATTTTCTCCTCTGCACTATGAGGCTAAGGAGAACAAGTCTAATCTTTTCTTCCTCACGATGACTTCACATATTTGAAGGTAATGGCCATGTCCCTCCTTCTAGAGACTAAACATGAATATTTGGTGCAACTAATCCTCATATGGCAGAATCTTGACACCCTTTTAGCATCCTGGTTGTTCTCCCCATTTTCACAAGCCTCTGTCTCTTACACACGCATACACACACACACACGTACACATACACACACACACAGATAGATCGAGAGAGAGAGAGAAGAGAGAGAGAGAGAGAGAGAGAGAGAGAGAGAGAGAGAGAGATTTGCCCATTTCTAGTATTTTGTACCTCTCCCACTTCCCATGATCTCTCACATAGCACTGGAAATGTTCAGTGATCAGAGCTGCCAGTTCTTTCAGTGCCCAGGGAAACAGTACCTCTAGTCCTGGTCATCAGTATCAGCCAGGTGCTCTTATATTTTTTTTCTTATTTTATGTGTCAACTTTCTAGTGGCCATATTTATTTTCTATCAAATCCACATCAGCTTATTCTATATTAGCACAAAGGACAAATGTCCTGCTTTTGAGCTTCCAGGAGATCAGAGACTCATGGATATTTGGAGGCATAAAAATAGAAGAACTCTTTGCAGGGAGAGAATTTATGTTGAAAAAGAGCATCAAGGAAGAAGATGAGAATGCAGTGAAGGAATTAGTGAAGCAGAGTTATAGGAGAAAAAGCATCCTAGTATGTTACAGATGCCAGGGGTTGGGTTGCAAGAATGAGCAAATTTGCCTTTAAAATGATATTTTTCTACAGGAATTTATATCTTCTGCTGTTCAATATGTACATAAAATTTATATTGAGAGCCTTATAGTTTTGTGTATATCCATTTTTTTCTGGATAAAAGTTAGCCACAATTTATGAGATTACTGAAGAGATATTAGTTATTCTCATAAAAAAATCTAAAATATTTTAAACATTATATAAGTGAATGAAAAACCTTTGGTTTAATTTTTCTAGTCACATAATATCTGTGCCTTCTTCCTAGTTTAGAAAATTGTACAAAACCATAAAATTTTATAATCTCATAAGGTACTATCCTTGTAATTAACAGATTGAGCACTTATGAAATATTGATTTAAAATACAGTTGTTTAGAATTCTGAAATATATTTTCAGGTCCATGAGAGGCTTGTATTATTTGTACTTACTAGTGGAGGAAAAAAAAAATAAAAAACCCGAAACTTGATTTTGCCCCAATGACTTTATTTACTGTAACATATGGCATTGATGAAAAACTTTAAAGTCAAGAAAATTATGTACTCTAACCAAAACATATGAAACAACATTGATGTTTTTCCATTAAATCTCAGAAAATATAAAGCCAATATTGATATTGCTTCCACATTTTCTTTTGTAAACTAACAGTTAATTTGTGGAGAAAGGAGGAAAGAACTTTTAGGTGAAGAATGGCATAAGGGTATTAGACGACAATTTAAAGGTACAGAGTGAAAATGATATTGGTAACTAGGAGAAGTTGAGAAAGCAGAATGATTTGCACTGTGGTAAAGTTATTGTTGTTTGTCCTTCTTTCTCAAAGAGGGCCATGATATCAGTAAGGTGATACCATGACTTGCAATTGAATTGGATCTAAGTGAGGGAGGGCTGTGCAAAGTCACCAGCCTCACTCTCTCCTCCAGAGTCATCTGTGTCCATTGGCAAATTCACAACAATAAATATAGGTGTAAATACAAATGGAATAATTAAAAACTGGTTACATTCAAGAACGGCCAGCAAAACTTCAGGGGATAACAATGTTACTGTGCCTGTAAATTATCATAAGCACAATAATGGTAGTTAGAAAAATAAACTAGAATCTCGAATAAATAGATGCATATCATGTAAAACCCAAGAGTTAATCAATTTGAGGCAGTATAATTTAGGTGAGTATGTTTCCTAGATTTGCAAATGGAACTGACATTAAACTAGTCAACAAGTCTTATTTGTTTCTTAAATTTTATGGAGACCTTTATAATTTTGTATATATCAATTTTTTTCTAGGCAGAAAAGTTAACCATAACTTATGACACTAGTGAAAAGATATAAGTTGTACTCATAATGAAAACATTACGTATTTTAAATGTCAGAAGTAAATGAAAAGAACAACATTCCTTTCACATTGTCACTTGTATCACTAAAATCTAGGCCAATAGCTTCCAAATTGAGCTCTTTGCCTCCTCCCTCTGTCTCTGTCTCTGACTCTGTCTCTCTATCTGTGTGTGTGTGTGTGTGGGGGGGGGGTATCTGTCTTTCTATGTCTCTGTCTCTCATTCAGTTTTACACATAGCTTCCAGATTGATTTTTTTTTTATACCTTGTGTTCATCATGTACCTTCTTTGTTCAAAAACCTAAAGTGATTCTCTCACTTTAAAGGTCAAACTTTTAAGAATGGCGTTCAAAAATCTCTGATATTTGTAATCCTTTTTACTCTCATTTTTCTTTTTCTGCTACTACTCCCAAGGGCAAATCTTTCCAGATAGATTTACTCTCTTGGTACTTTTAAATGTGATGTGTTCATTTACATCTCTATATCATTTCTCAACTTGGAGTGTACCACTTTTTTCCCTCTTCCAAAATGCTAATCATGCTTCATGGTCTAGGTCTTATTTCTTCAATGAATTCTTCCCTTATTACTGAAAAACAGATCTGATATTAGCTACCTTTGTGACTGTGGGGAAACCATCTCTCTCAGCCAATATTAAAGGGACAATTACATGTACTAGGGGTTTTGGTAAGGATTAAATAATATATCCATATGTGTATATACATATAGATATATACATATATGTATGTGTATATATATATGTATATCTGCATATTTGTGTGTATATATGTATGTGTGTGTATGTGTGTGTGTGTGTATATATATATATATGTATATGTCAAAAGTGTTTTATAGCCCTTAAAGCACTAGACAAATGCCAGTTATTGTTATTTCAATCAACATTGTACTCTTTCTTAACTCTTATGAAAATAAGTTCAAATCCTGCTCTGAAAATTACTACCTGTGTGACTATGGAGATGCCACTTTACCTCCTGATGCCTTCATTTTCTCATCTGTAAAATAGGCATAATTAAACCTGTACTGCTCTCACTCTCTCTCTTTTACCCTCTCTCTCTTTTTCCCTCTTTCTCTTCTTCCCTTCCACCCTTCCTCTGTTCCTTCCTTCTGAGCATCAAATTACTCATCATTTCTGGAGTAGTGGATAGAGTGTTGGCCTATAAAATAAGATCTGGGTTCAAGTCTTGTCTTTGATACATACTGTCCATATAACCTAACCCTTGGTCAATCACTCAACCTCTTAGCATTATAGTCATCTTTCTAAGAATGTAAGTTTCAGGGAAGGTCCTGACCACTATTGATAAATTCCTCATCTGGGAATTCCCTAATGCAAGGAAATCACAGTTTCAAGTCCTTATCGTACTGTTATTTAGATGTTTCACAATACAGTATTTTTTTGTTTCTCAAAATAGATTGCAGGGTCAAAATAGATTGCAAGGTACTTAAGATACAGAGGGGACCTTAGAGAGAACATTTAGTCCTAACCCTTCATTTTACAGACAAAAATGAAATCTAGAGAGGGAAAGAAGGGTCTTGTTTAAGGTTACCAGGGTGTGTGTGTGTGTATGTGTGTACGTGTGTAGATGTATATATGTGTATATATGTCTATGCATATATGAATGCATGCATGCATGCATGTATGTATGTATGTATGTATGTATGTATGTATGTATGTATGTACATATATCCTTCTTCCCATAAGCCTAGTGCCTTATTGAATTCACTATGCTCCCTTTTCCCAAGCAGGAGGGACTATTGCTTGCTCTTCTTTTCTAAAAACTTATATTTTCGCCCTAATACCTTGAACTAAGTGCCAAGCACATGTCATTAATATAAATGTAATTGAGGTTTTAGGGGGAAAAGAGCTTTTCTTAAGGCTTAAGTCTAGTTAGTTTTCTTTGAGTTTATTACATAAAATTGAATTTCTATCTCTACTGTGGAGAAAACATATCATAAGAGATTTGTCTCTAGATATAAGTAAGATGTTTTTGACAGAAAAGGTTACTAAGATGCCATGGGATTTCTTAGTCTAAAAAGCTTTAAAATTGTATAGACTTAGGTTCTTAGCTGCATATATTGACTTAATATTGTCCTACTTAAACACACATAAAATGACTAAAACGACAACAAATCTGAAGCATAAACACACGCACATCTTTTAAATTGGTCATATTTTCAAATGTTTAATTCTTCAAGAAAAATCCAAATGTTCAGGAATTTTAAATTCATAGATTTGGAAGAGACCTTACAGATTATCCAACTTCCTTGTACGAAAGAGACATTGTTATTGTTGTTTAGTCATTTCAGTTGTGTCCAACCAACTCTTTATGACTCCTTTTTTTTTTTTTACAAAGATACTGGAGTGGTTTGCTATTTCTTCTCTAACTTATTTTACAGATGAGGAAACTGAGGCAAGCAGAGATAAGTGACTTGCCCAGGGTCACACAACTAGAAACTGTCTGAGGCCAAATTTGAATTCAGGGATGTACAAACTAGATAATTTTTTGGAGGATGGGCAAGGATGGGGAGGCACTAGCTGCTGGTGGGGAGATAAGGAGGATTTAGGAAAGGCTTCATGTAGGTTAACTTTAAGCTGAGTGTTAGAGCAAACTAGGTATTCTAATAGGTGGAGATGAGGAGGGACCACATTCTAGGGACTGCCAAAGCAGGAGATGGACTGTTGTAAGTAAACAACAGTAAGAAGACCAGTGAGACTACAAGACTGTGGGAGGGGTATAGTATGTGATAAGGTTGGAAAGGTAAGTTGAGACCAGATTGTGAAGAGATTTGCACGCCAAACAGAGGAGTTTATAGGTAATCTTATAGGCAAACTGAAGTTAGCTGAATAGAGAAATAGGGAAATAGGGAATAGGGGAAAAAACTCACACTTTATAAAAATCACCTTACAACTGTGAGGAGGCAGGATTGGATTGGAATGGGGTGATAGACTTGAGAGACACAGACATAGTAAGTTGCCATCACTATTCAATTCTAAGCTCTGAGTTCAAGTCCAACCTTTTAGAATCTAATAGGGCCATCAATTCTTCCATTAAATCATCCTGACTTACAGGCATATCCCATTTAGTGTCCCATGAAACCATGACACTAGTGGAAAATATTTTACAAAGGTCATTTGGTTCCATTGTAACAAGACTGAGCAATTCAGAGCCAAAGCTGTCCTGACTTGGAGACTGAAACATTGTCACAGGTGCTAGGTCCTAGCAGCTAGGACATTGTCATGGAATGTGGTTCTAATATAATCATCCAATCATTGTGAAATGATATTGGTTAAAGCAATAGTATGTGAGATATTGCTGTATTTGATTAAATGATAATATATTCTGTTTACAACTACATTACCCTGTTGAACAAAGGTGTATTAATGTATACATCCTCAAAATAGTGATCTCATCAATGTGGATACCGCCTCCAAGGCTGAGGATCCTAACCCCTCTGTACCTGCATATTTTGTGTTACTCTTGTTCATGTGTTCCTATAAATGTACCACAGGAGGTCTACCCAACATGCTTGGGGCCTTCTTTGCTCTATAGAGTGAGGATACCTGGTGAGCACTGCAGCTGTTCAAAGATCATCCCCTACTCTTACTCCAAGTCTGCCATGACTTCCTTTTAAATCAAGCATCTCTTTGAAGATATCTTTTACTAAGACTGTCTTTTGTAATTCCTTATTTGTGAGATCTTGTAACTTGTTCTCACCTACCATGTACATGCCTCTCCATTTCCCTATAGATGATACAAATGTTCAATTCTTTTGAGGCTGTTGGAGTATAAATATATCACTAGTTTGGGGTGGTAAAAGATCTGACATTTTTTATTTCCCCTGCCATATGGTACTTTCCCATCTATATAAATGTTTTTATGAGAATAATCCACACATGCATTCAGGGCACCCTTGATGAGTGTATTAGAAGGGAACAGGCTGGCTTTTGAAAGTGATAATCCATAGAAGATCGTATCTTTACCATCAGAAAACTGACTTAAAGACAGAATGTAAGATCCCACTGTGCAAACTGTTTGTTGGCTATAAAAGTGCATTTTGTTCAGTGGAGCAAAATTCTGCCTGAAAAAGTATCTTCCAAGAAGATGTCTCCCATGTACATACCAAAGTTATATAAGATTGCTTTAAAGACAAAACAACAGAGCATAACCTTGTTTGATGAAACCTTCAGTCATTAATATTAAGTTAGGTATAAAAAAGAAAGACACCATCTTGTCAAAAGTATTGGCCACTTTCTTGGTGGAGTTATAATTCAGGGTCTAAGGCACAGAACAATTTCTCATAAAAATGAAATGCCAAGGTCTTCTTTCTTGTTTGTCAATGACGTTGTTCAACAAGTAATAATAATAACAATAATGATAACTAGCATTATAGTACTTTAAGGCTTGCAAAAAACTTTACAAATATATCTCATTTTTATCCTCACAACCCTGAGAAATAGGTACTATTATTATTATCTCCATTTTACATATAAGTTAACTGACTCACCCAGAGCCACACAGCTAGGAAGTGTCTGTGGTCAATGTGAACTCAAGTCTTCCTGATTCCAGGTCCAACACAATCCACTGTGCCACTTAGCTGTTTCTGTTACAATGGTAAACTTCTGGATGGATTGATCCATAACCAATGTAAAGAACTTGATCAAACCATGTGCATATCACAAACTGGATAACAAATGTTTATCATTCAGACATGATATGCTTTTAGATGGGCAACCCGTAGAACTCTCCGTTAGCATCTCCGACACAGATTCTTCAGACGGACGATGAATTTGGCCCAGAATTAAATGGGAGCAAAAGAGCATCTGGAGGGGCAGCTAGGTGGTGCATTGCAGATAGAGCACTGGCCCTGAAGTCAGGAGGACCTGAGTTCAGATCTGGCCTCAGACCAAACACTTGACACTTACTAGCTGTGTGACCCTGGGCAAGTCATTTAACCCCAATTGCCAAAAAAAAAAAGCATGTTGGATTGCAAAGTTATTTAAATGTCCCCAAGTTCTTCCTGATTAAAAACTCATCTTTTATTACTATTATACTCATAAGAAATGAAAATTACTGAAGAAAACAAAAACAGGAAAAATAGCTCACAGACATTAAGTATTATATCCATTTTCAAACAAGTCAGTATTTGTCAGATGCAGAACAAGAACCCAGTTCTTGCTAGACATCCATTGGCTATGCATAGATTTATTCTCATTCTCAGATTGTCTTCCTCAGTCCTCCACTCTCCCAACCCCTACTATTCCCACATGCTTTCTCCTCCTATACAATTGTCTGTATCCACCTGTAAATCCTCCATAGAGGATCTGTCCAACACACAATGGAGGCTTTCTTCTATTTTTGCTTTGAATGAATACCATATGGCATTGAGGCTGTATACATACAGGTCCACAGAGATACATTGATTACTCTGAGTATCACATTGCTGTTATGAAACTCCCTTACTCCTGGTGATTATTCCAGGTTGGAAACATCAAAGAGCTGTATTTCCTCCCTTTGGCAATGCAGTGATATTTTATGCTATAATCAGATGAGAGGATTTTCAATTGCTTTTCTTCATTCTGCCCTTTCTTATCCCCATTCCTCTTTTACTTACACTGTTCTTGACTAGAATTGCTTTCATCACTTCATCTTTTCTAGAGAAGTCTTTGTTTTTTTCAAGGCCCAACTCAGATGCCAATTCTTTCTATAAAGACAGGCCTGCCCACCAGCCACCACAGTGCAACATTATTTCTCTCATCAAAGTTTTCAAAGAACTTTGGCCTCTTTTTTCTTTTGTACTTGTCTTACTGCCTTGTATCAGTGTTATTTCTATAGTTATACTTTCTCCCATTTCATTATAAATTCACAGAGAGAAGAATCTACATCATATCTATCACTCATTAGTACATGACACATAATGTGTGCTTAATAAGTGTTTATTGATTGATTACCTGTCTTTATTTCCCCATGATGATCACAGTTGTCTGTACCTAAGGGAGTAAATGTTTGTTAAATTTAAATGAATTGTTGCAGAGTCATGGTACAGAGAAATATTTTACAATAGTATGGCTATAACAGTTACTGTAAGGTGAATTTCTGTTATGTGCACCTTATTTTATCCCTGAATTTGACGGTAAAATTAGACATATCAGTTATATCCCTTGTTACCTATGGAAAAAGGAATCTGCTCTCTAAGGTGAACTGTACAGGAAAAAATGTTATTGATATTTTCCCTTGGACCTCTTGGAGAGTACAGAAAGACTGGTGGAATGGAATTTATCCTCCTCCCCTACTCCTAATTGCAATGATTACAGGCACATGGCAGTATCCAGGGGAGGGGATTTCAGCTGTGGAGTTAAGTCACTGAGAAGAATCAAGAATCTGGTACCTAGATCAGAAATTGTCTTCCAGAAATGGCAGGCCCCAGAGCAGACATTCTGACCAGTTCTATAAATCTGGTCCTTTCTAAAACTGAATAGCAATGTCTTAGGCCAGTCTTTCAGTGGAGCCAAATATTCTACCAAATACAACCTAGCAGTGAAGCAGCATCTGGCACTGAGGCATCAGAGATGTGAGTTGTTCCTCCTTCGATGTGCCAAGACTACGTGTGTTCCTTATCCATGAGACTCCAAAGTTCTCAACTCTAATGTGTACTTTTCGTGTTGAATCTGTATCTATCTATCTATATTTATATCTATAGCTCTCTCTCTGTATGCAGACACACACGTACATATATTGTATATTTAGCTTATTGTATATTTGGCTATTAAAGCAAAGTACACTTGTAGGGACTTGTGAGTTATGATTTTAGGAGTGTGGACATACAGATTACTTTGAAGCTGGTGTAGTCATTCCCTAGGAACCCTGACCTGTGATTTCAGCAAAAGGGTAAGAGAAACCTAGAGAGATGACTATATTTTGGGGCTGATGTGGGATCTATTTCAGGGGCCCAATGCATTTGAAGAAATCCATTGGAGAAATTTTCATTCAAAATGTCCATTTAGAGAGGATTGCAGGGATCCTGTGGAGGGGAAAAAAAAGTAGCATTTTCAGCCTATAATGCGATGGTCAATTTTCTGATGTGTTTCTTTTACATGTAGACCAGTTGCTTTGAGATAACTTTTGCATAGCTATATTGAATACTTAAGTGATGATATCTGGTGTGTCACTGTTTCCTTTATTTGTATAGTATCTGATATAAGTAGAATAAATGTTGCATCTCTAAAGTATTGGAACCTGGCACTGTATCCTAGAGCACACCATAAGCACAACTACACTAATTTTTATTTTATTTTATTCTGAGTGAATCTAGATTGTTTGCCCTGTTGTGGCATGAGTCCAGACAGCTTGTCCAAGTTTCTTAAGGATTTCAGGTACCTAGGATAAGATATGATTTTTGGCCTGGAGTAATGAACCCTAAGTTCTTAATATTCTTTTTCGGCACACCATATCTTCAGGGCTTTTCTGAGTTTGACTTATTTTAAAGCTACTCTGTTTTCCTGCTGGGGGTGAGGGAGAGGAATTATGAATTCAAATCTCCATTGGAAATACCCTTCATGTTTCAGGGATTGGCTAGAGAAATTTCATTTGCTTTACATGTTGCAGGGACCCATTATAGAAATTTTGTGTTGCCTAGGTACTGACAAAATCCATTATAGGAAATTTATTCAGAACAGTTTAGTTTATCATCTAAAGGACAGAAGGTAACTTTCAGTCAACTCCAGGTCCTGAATTCTTATTGCAAGAGCTCAATATGCTCTGACAGTTCATTAGGAGCCAGACTTTGCCTCTAAGAGGGAAATCCTATTTGTTTTTTTCGGTTTTCATTTCCTTATCTTTGATTAGGGGTGGGCCTTTGCATGCATCAACAAAGTAAATAATAAGACAACAGAGAACTTTTTTTAAATGTCATTCATTTGAATCTGCATAACCAGGATTTTTTTTTTCTTGCAGGAGGTGAATGTCTAAGCCCACAAGTTATGGAAGGTCTGGCCGTTACATAAGATTTAATTATCAAATGGTGTTCAAACCGTGAAACATGGTCTTTATTTAAACTCTTTAATTCTAAGCAATGGAGAACCACTTGAAAGGATCTTGATGGAGTCATAAAGAAATTCCTCATTCAAACTGATAAAATTATAAGGTATTGGCTATTGACTGAAAACAATTGAAGGACACAGGAAACTCCCAGAGATTGGTCTCCTGAAGGATCAGTCATGACTTGGTTACCTTTAAAAAGTGACAGTCAGCTCTGAGGAAAAAGTCAAGAAAAGTATCATTATTGGAAGAAGAATTCAGCTTTTGAACTCTTGAGCAGCTCTTGCAGAGTTCAACAAGGAGCAGAGTTTCCTTCCTTTTCATCCCAATTGGTAGTTGTTTTATACAGCAGTGATACATGGCTATAAGAAACATTTCATCTAGTAAAGAATAGACCCAAAGAGTAGAGATATTGAGAAACGTTCAGGAGGTGGGGAAGTGACAGGGTAGCTGAGAAGGTGACTCAAAAGAAGATGGGAAAAAAATAAAGTGAAGTACGGCCAAAGCCTTCCTAGATATGTTGGGCACTGATAAATTAGGATATCAGGGCCCCAGGGCAGAAATCCCATACTTCAAAGTGTTGAATCCTACAGGACATTTTCCCTAGCCTAGATACCAAAATTATTAGTAGAAAGATGCCTGGGAAATAGAGTGAAATGTGACTGAATTCTTTCTAGATAAAAGGAGTGAGTCAAACTCTTTTCAGACAAAGTCAGAAGGCCTAAATACTTTAGCCATACATTATTATATATGATCTTAATTCAAAACATTCTTAGGCTATGTTGGTTGCAAAATGTTTAAATTCAGTAATGAATATTAAGAACTGAAGGTTTTTAAAGCTGTTTGAAGTATATTTATAAATTAATGAAAAAACTCCCTTTTATTTTTCAATAAAGAAATAAGAATATGAAAAAGTTCTAGAAGGATATTTTCTGAAGTTGGTTTTATATAATAACTCATTTATAATCAACTTGGGAATTTTTCCCATTTATTGTTTTTAACAAAGGTGTCATTAGAAGGTTCTTTGAGTCGATGAAACTGAAGACAGTATTTTCTGTTCATGGTTTGAGTCCATAAATTGATTACTGTATGAAAATAAAAATTAACAGACATTTCACCATTTTTCTTCTAAATTAAGCTGTTGGGATTAAGGTTTTCTTTGTGACTTTTTGCTTTTATGCTAAGCTGCTTTATTTACATAGATTATCTTTCATGTAATTTTGCTTGGCCTAGCCATTTATAATAGACGACTAATTCTCTACTAAGAATTCACTGTACAAACATGCTTTCTCTTCTTAATATGTGCAACATAAAAGAGGTAATTAATGAAGTTACATCTTTTTTGACAGCTTAAGACTATAATTAGCAGCTTTGAAAGCATAAGATTTTTCATTCCCAAAATTAGGAAAAATGCTTTGATGTCTTTTTTTTTTTTTTGGCTCAGGTAGATCAGGTATGATGGGTGTGGAATGTGATTCAAATTTCCTGTTAACCCATGTATTCACTTCTGCTTGATGGCTTGCCCTTGACTTATTAAAACATGAGGAAAGCCCCAGGATAGCCTGGTTTTGGATATGATAAATTTGACATGCTCATGAGATATCCAGGTGTACATAAGCTGTGCAAAGCTGGAAATCTGAAGAATTGAGGAAGGAAGTAAGACTGCAGTGAAGAGACAAGCATGAAGCAGTAGTTAGAGATGAAAGGAAGTGTGGTTAACTGTTCTCATCCTAGTGTTATATCAAAGTAGACAAGATCTTTAGACCCTTTGATACAGGTGATAGGAGGTAGGTAATGGGTAATATTTGAGAAGAGTCTCTGCAAATTGTTAGGAATGAAAGCCAGGTTATAAGGGGTTAGTGAATGAGTTCATTGACATTACATATAGATAACATTTTCAAGCAGGTTGACTATGAAAGGGAGAAGAGATAGGATGGTATATGGAAAGGATAAAAGGGTGAAGGGAAAGACATCTTGGAAATGAGGAGATATGTGTATATTCATAAGCAAATGGAAAGGTGTCAGGATAGAGAAAGTGGATGAGAAAGAGATGATTGTTGCAACAAGGGCCTGGATGAAGTAGGAGAGGATGACTAAAGCTATACCTAGAGGGCCTTTTCATGCATTTTCAATGTGATGTTAACTGGAAAGAATTATGTTTCTGGGATATGATTTGATATATCTTTTACTGCAGTTTTACCATAGAAATAAGTATTTTGCCTCCATCTTTGTAGATGGTACCAAACTAGGTGGCACAGTGGATGGAGATCTGGGCCTGAAGTCAGGAAGACCTGAGTTCAAATATAGCCTCATATATTTATTAGCTGTGTGACCCTAGGCAAGTTACTTAACCTCTGTTTGCCTTAGTTTCCTCAAGAGTAAAATTGGGATAATAACAGCATCTATCTAGTAGGTTTATTGTAAAGCTCAAATAAAATAATATTCGTAAAGTACTCAGGAGAGTACCTGGCATATAGTAGATGCCATATAAATGCTTGTTCCCTTCTCATCTACCTTAGATACTGTTCAGCTATAGGATCTATAAAAGGTCTTGCAACTTTTTAAGTTTAGTTGGACCCACCTAACCTTAGTCTTATAGGCAGTACACAGCTATTCCCCCCCACCCCCAGCTTCAGAAGGGAACTTCTTTTGGACATAATATGCAATAGTAGTACTTTGATCAATATACGAAATAGTCAATTTGCCTTTACTTAAATAATAAAAAGGAGAAATAGTCATGTATATAATTCATTCTCAGAATGTGAATTCAGTAAGGAGGCAAAACAAATGAGCGAAGAGAATTTTGAAGTTCAAAAAATTTTCATCAGATATTCCAATAACCAAATTCTATTTTTCCTCTTATAAAGGCAATTAAAAAAGATAAAAATCCATAATAATTGAAAATCCAGCTATCTCAAGCTTATCAGAAAGGAGCTAGCCATCTTAACATCACATTTAAATCCCGCCACCAAGATAAGATTAACAGATCTCCTTCCACCATCAGATATCCTGATATAAAAACCCTGATGCAGATATGATATTGGTTTTTTTTTCCAGATTTCGAAATTAATTAGTCTGACCCAAACATTTAGCATGAGAAAATTGAAAGGAATACCACTTTTCTATAGATCTTTAAGGTTCATTAAGGCCTCAGTTTCCTCATATTCATGTTCAGGTAGATCAGGTAAGATGGGTGTGGAATGTGATTCAAATTTCCTATTAACTCACTTCTGCCTGATGACTTGCCCTGGACTAGTGAGTCAGTAGTTATATTATAGTAATTATTTTTGTGAGGTTTCTTTTTTTTTGTTTGTGTGTGTGTGTTTTAGAGATGACAAAAAAGGAAGCTTATAGTCATGAACGTGTGGTTTAGCAATTACCAGAGTCAAGGTTCAAAATGAGGTCTCTTGACTGTAGCATCTCATTGCTTTTCTAAGTGTCTTGCCCCAAATCATACAATTAGCAGCAGAACAAAGAATAGAATTAAGAGTCTGAATCTCAAGTCAAGTGTTCTACGAATTTTCTGTGTTTCATCATACATAGAAGAAAATGGATAAAGATGGGAGAGAATATTAAAGCTCTAGTCCTTTTTTTTCCTTTTTCTTGGATGGATGTACTAACTACTAACACAGAATAGTTTCCTCCTTGGAGACTCAAGCATTCTTAGCATGTAGAACAATTGAAAGAATTCAAGAACAAACTTTGGTAAATGGTCTTATAGAGTTAATAGTAAAGTATATGCTAAGATTCAGCAGTAAGCTAAAAAGAGAAATTGTTTTTACGTATATAAAGATGTTTATGAAAAGCAAATTTGTATTAAATACCTGAAATAAGGATGAGATTTTTTTAAAAATTAGAATTCATAGGAGAAAATGAGTGACTTTTTCACATACTGAAGCTGAATTTAATGGTACAATAATGCCACAACACATTCTGTATAAAAATATGGACAAAATATACCTTCTCTCAACTTTTTTGCAAACTAAAATAAAGCACCATACCATTGAAATTGTGAACTTATGTGATCTAACCTATAATTGAATCTGAAGACCTATTAACAAAAGACATAAAGAATTGGTTTCTAGCAATTTAATTGAAAAATCTTATGGTTATTTAAGTAGTACCTTTCAGGGTAAACATTCCTAATAAAGGCAGTTGTTGGATAGGAATTATTTGAAATTAAGAATTTGATTCATTAGAGTCAGATGTAATAATCATCTCCACAGAATGACAGACTTGGATTCATTGTCTAGCTGTGTTACTCTTAGCCACTTAGTTTCTCTTTGCCTCTGATTCTTCATTAGTAAAATATGGGGGCTGATGTTCATGTCTTCTATGTCCCTTTGAGATCTGAATTTATCATCCTCTGATGAAGTTTTCTGAGTATATTTTTAAAGGAAGCTACCACCACTTTTCTTAGAAAGAGGTACACAATTGAAAAGTCTTTTTTACTATGATCAAAGTAACTTTCCTTCTGAAGATGAAAAGAACTATGAAAGCAAGATTACTTCGACATGTTCATCACTTAACATTAATTGAAATCAGCCTAATGGAAATTTAGTAATAGGCCTATAAAAGTGTTATATTTCATATTTTCTTTTAGTTTGGATTTTAAAAATTATATATGTATATGAATAACACATATGTTTATACATATGTGTCATATACATATGTCAATATTGATAAGCTAGGACTATTCAGTGGTTACCAATGAAGAAGTTAAGCTTGTTTCAGAACTTTTGTAATGCAAAAGGTAAGCTGTGCAAGCACTCAGATGCCATCTTCCTGCAGTTATTTATATTTATTTTTTTAATTCAAGTAATCTTGGCTTCATGGATATATCTTATATTTATACATATGACTAGTTATTTCGGGTGAATTAACTAGTTAATTCTGTCAAATAATTGGTTCATTCAATGAGAAATGAGCAAAACCACTTGTCTGGTATTACATGTTCATTCATAATGACGAATAACATCATCTTTTGCAAATATGTGCATTACATTAACATTTCAGATAGCCCTCTTTTCAAAATTCCTATTCATCAGCATAATGTAATAATAGGACTGTAGTTTTTCCCAATTTCAAATTCCCACTTGTTCTAATGGGAAAATAGACCAAAAATCAAGATTCTGCACTCATGCAGTGCTGTTCCACAAACAACAACATGCCTAGTCAACCTCCTGTCAGTTTACTTTGCCAGAAAAAACAAATGCTGATTGCTTTCCTATAGTCAGCACTGAATTTTGACGAAGAGGCAAAACAATCCAAAGCCAACAAACACCAGGAGAATATAACAAGGCATCTTGCCCAAAACTGATATCAGAGAGTTAAGCAGTTTCGACTTGAAAGTAAATCATCTCAATGGTAATCTGGATTTCAGTAATTTATCTCAGGCTTCAAAACTTAATTGGAAAAATGTTCTTCCTTTTCATAAACCAAGGCTAGAAACCAGTTACAAAGTAGATAAGTTCAATCCCTTTACTGAAAGCATCACTTAGTTTTCATAAAAAAATAACTTCTGTTGTGGTTGTTTGGTCTGCATTCTCAAAGAGGACCAATGACATCATGAGGGTGATGCCTTGATTTGCATGTGAATTGGATTTGAGTGAGGCACAGCTATGCAAAGTCTTCAGCCTCACTGTCTTCTCCAGAGCCATGGAATCCAGTGGCAAGACAAAAGTCAAGGTGACTGGCAATGGCCCAGGATACAATGGGTGACCTTAGCCTTTCTAAGTTAAATATCTTTCCCTGGTCTCAGTTTGTCTGAGGCAATGTGTAATAAAGTGTGGAAGATGGCACTGGTCAATGAGAAAGACTGCTTGGTAGAACCTCCCCTCCCTGCTAACACTTTGGTTACCAATGTAGGTATCAATACAAGAACAATAATTATGGAAATAGACTACTGAAAAGAGTTATACTTTACCATGAAATACTTGAAAGGAAAACATACTATTATCCCTTGAATATTTTATAGTTCACTTCCTGTGTGTATATATAGATTTTTTTCATGTACAAAGTGACTGCTACAGTGAATCATTATTGAACTAGAGAAAATACATGGCCAAATTATAGTTTAGATTTTAGGACACCCTAGTTCTAGCCTCCTGCTCAATTATCACATCTTTCCATTCCCTCCATAAGATACCATTGCTGGTCTCCTTGGAAGAAAACTTCAAATTTCCTCCAATATATGCTATTTCAGCTTGTGGTTTTCATGGTAATGTGAATTGCCTCTTTGCAAACTACAGAATAACTGAACTATTCAGGACTCCAAAAACAACTGTATGTAAAGAGCAAACTTAATTATCTAACAAGTGTCTCCTGATCTCTTCCTGACCTTTTATACTGCCTTACATGTTCAGTGACAGTTCTCCAAGACTGGACTGCACTATCTTTCCAGGACTTGACTTGACTGAAATACTTATTTTCTTTCAAGCTACAGATTAGGTTCCATTTCCTTAGTGGGTGTTTTCCCAGAAGAGAAGAATCATCCTTATTAAATCTCACAAAACTTCTTATTGAAAGAAAGGCTCTCTATATACAAAAAATTTCTAAAGCAACACTTTTTCTGGTAACAAAGAACTAAAAACAAAAAAAAAAGGTCATTAATTTGGGATGGCTAAACAAATTGTGGTACACTAATGTTATGAAATTTTATTTTATTGAAAAAAATATGAATTTAGAAAAGAATGATAAGATTTACATAAACTAATTCAAAGTAAAGTAAAAAGAACCAGGAAAATAAATATCTCAATGTCTATCAATATCTATTTCTAAATAGCCTAGGATGCAATGGGCAACCTTGGCCTTTCTAAATTAAATATCTTTCCTAGGTAAGTGAAAAGAATGACTAAAAAAGTGAAAGTTGCAAAATTACAAAGAACAAACATGGTCCCAATGAAGAGATATGAAAAGTCATCTTCCCTTCCCAAGTACATTATTTCAGTAGGATTATCCTTAAGACTAGAAATTGTATTAATATCAGATTTTTTAACATGTGGATCAGTTTCACTGAAGTTTTCTCTTCTTTCTACTAACAACTGAGGACATGCAATAAAGATTGATGTGAAAATTTCCATGTAAATACAACCTCTTCTAAAATAATTTAATTAACAGTAATGCCAATTGAAGTGGGAGGTTTCAATAGCCACTACTTATGAAGAGACTAAAGGAACCAACAAACAGAAGAAAACTCCTAATGTAGTTCATAAATACTATGAGTAATTGAATTGCTAGATAAAACTCTAGAAAAAGAAAATAATTACATAATAATTAGAGTAGAACCTTAGAAAAAGAATCCATGGACATAGGCCTTCAAGAATAAGTTGTATATCTCCTAAAAAAATGAAGGAAAGGATAAGGAATGAAATAAGAATATGAAGAAAAACTTGGAAGAGTAACAAACAGTTTAGAATTAAACTAGAAAACTTTACCAAACTAGTGGACATCCTGAAATGAGGGAAACAGGACTCATAGTGTCAATGATACAACAAGATTTATTGTTGCAAACTCAAAAGCCCTAAAAAAGTAAAATATGTGAGATGTCTACTATAAAAAATAACTGCATACAGAAATAGCATAGAGACATACAATTTAAGAACTTTGGATATCCATAAGGAATTATGAATCAACATTATATATGTATATATGTGTATATGTATATATGTATGCATATATATACACACATATATGCATGTATACATACATACATACATTATACACACACACACATATTTCAACACTGCATAAGGAAATGGACACGAAGTATTGGAACCAGAGAGCAAAATGAAAACGTATTAAATATATAGGTCATCAACTGAAGAAAAAACAAATTTAACAAACCAAGAAATGTGATTGTTAAACTTCAGAATTCTACGCCAAATAAAAATAATGCAAGTTTCCAGGAAGATAGATAACTAGTCAGAAAAGTCAGAATTACATAACAAAGAAGGGATAGAAAAATACAGAAATACAGTATGCAAAAAAGGCTTACACTTAAGAATAACTAGACCTATAAGATAAACTTAATTGTGTAGGAAAAAAAATTAATTACAATATATTGAAAGAGAAAGCCATAGTTAGGTAAAGTATTTCAACCACAAAAACAAGAGGAACCTAGAAAAGCAAACATGTTCAAGCAAATTGAAAGATCAAAATGATGATGAAGTATATAGCATTTTCATTCTGAGAGTAGGAGATAATATATTACCTTCAGAATATCACCATCTCTAAGTATTAATGAAGGAAGAAAAAAATCAAAATTAAGTTATTGTCAATTTAAAGAAAAACAGAATGAAACAAAAGATAGTAGGGAAGAGAAGACAGAAACTTAATACACATCATGTGCAAGTCTGAGAGTTAATCTGTCAAGGTATACTAGGTAACATAAGAATACAACTGCAGAACATTCTTTACAAGAAAAAAAGGCAAATAATTAGAGATAAATTAATCATTCAATGTTGGGCTGCCGGAACATAATAAAAAATATATATACCCTAATTAATTTATGGCTTTAGTTGCATAAACAAACAAATGCCAAGTCCTTATAGACTTACATAGAATAACAGAATTTATCTTAATGAATTTTTTAAAAGCAAAGAAAGTTGAGAAGCCATCTATGAAATGATATGATATATAGTGAACAAAGTCACAAGAACAATTTATGCAAAGGCATAATGATATAAAGAAGGGGTGAAACATTGAAAGGCATCAAACTTTAAACAATGCAATCAGTGATCTATCTTGAGATGGATGGTAAAATATGCTTTGTTCATCTGGAGCAAAACTGTAGGTGCAGAATAAGGCATACATTATCAGATGTGGCAAACAAGATAGTCTGTTTTGTTTCACTGTACTTTGTTGCAAATACTGGAAAGTGACAGTAATGCAAAAAATACATCAATAAGCATTGATTTTCTTTAAAATGAAAAACAAAATAGTGAATTAACCAATCTGATGTGGAGAACCATCATTGAGAGTACTGAATTGGCTATTTTGGCAACATATAAATTCAGTGTAAATAGAATTGTTTCCATGTTTGGCCCTGTGTATTTTAATGGGGATACAGATTAACTGGAATAGTTTTTGAGAATAACAAACCAAATGATGAGAGGAACAGAAAATAGAATTTAAGAGAAAATGCTTAAGGTGGTGGGTTATTTAACTTGTAGAACAGATGGCTCCTCTTGACAGGACTTAATTACTGTCTCCAAATGTATAAAGAGTTATTTCAAGGATGAACTCAACTTTTCCATATTAACTGAGGATAACCAAACTTAAAAGGATATAGCTTGAGCTGCTCAAGTAGTTATTATATGTAAGAAATAACTTACATGAAAACATGAAAAGGAAAAGACTATTGTGAAGGTTTATGAAAATTTCCCACAAATAGATCTTCTGAAAAACCAGTTAGATGGTATTCTATACTACAATGTTTATCTGTTGGAGGTAAGGTATTAAGCTGTATACCATTCTGAAGTTCATAAATGTATGCTCTGTCTTGATGATTGCTTATAATTATTAAAAGAAAGTATAATTATGAAGCAGTACTATTTTTTTTTCTTTCAAGGCAACATGTTCCTTAAGAAAATGTCATTTAAGTATCAGTGAATTTTTCTCAGAAAAGAATCCCTTTACTGAAGACCACTTTCATGTTAGTTACAAGGAACAGTGACTCAAGGTTTTCCTAGTTATTTAAATAAATATCAACCTATTGGGAAGAAATCCCAGACAATCCAAAATAATGAATGACAGTATTTTCCCTAGTACTTTCCAAAAGCATTTTTTAAAATATCCTTGGGATGAGCTCAAAATTTAGAATATTCCAGTCCACCATTCCGGGAAATTGTTTTGCCATGTTAATCATTGGGTCTGACACTTTAAATAGCTCAGTAAAAGTGTTCTGTAACTGTAAAACTTGTTTTAGGGATATATGAAACTGCTTGAAGTTCTTTTCCATAGTTCTCAAGGGTTTTGAAATGGCCACAAGAGAAACTTAACCAAGTCAAGAGACTTGACAATTCATAAGTTATAATGACTGTAAAGCTAATTATGTACAAATGATAGCCATATGTACACATATACTGAAATAATATTATATGCTATTTTTCTGTAATGTGAAGGGCACAAGAGAAAACAGGATTAGTTTTATGCGTTTAAAAATATATAAACACTGCACACTGTAATTTTTTACCTTTATTGAACTGTTTTTATCTGGATGCCAAAATGAGAAAGTTACAAGGATCATTCAAAATCTAGAATATAAAGTTGTCTATAAAAAGAATAGGGTGCTTTGGATTTCTATTATTTGAGAAAGGAAACATTAATTTTAAATAAAGGAAGAATTACTATTCCTAAGGAAATTCAAGAAAACTAGGTTCTCATTTTGGTTTAACTTTTAATGGTATGACTTTGGGCAAGCCATTCTAGTTCTTTGGACCTCAGTTTCCATAAATTAGAAGGATGGGCAGTATGTCTCTAAGGCAACTTCCAACTATAATATTCTACAATTCTATGGCCTCTTCTATACATATGACAGTAAAGCATTTTTCTGAATGGTTGATTTCATCTATAACATTCAGTCATTCACCTGACATAATAAGCTATGGCTTTTTCATCAGGTGGGGGTAATTGTCAGAGACCTAGAAGTATTAGTCCCTGAAATTGTACTGTCAAGCCCAGGAAAATGCATTGACTGTGGCTCATCAGTTTGAATGAATGTTGGTTAGAAAAGTCTGGAAATACTTTAGTCACTTCCTCCATCAGTACTTTCACTGTGGATAGACAGGCCTATATTTGAACAAAACTTCAGGGTTTGTCCTTGTCATGGCGTGTGAAATGATTAGACCATTATTATTGTTAGGGGAAATATGGACAAAGCAAAGGGGAAAAGGAGAGGGATTCAACTTTTCTGCCTATTTTCGTCTTTGGTTCTCAGGCAAATATTGTTGTTCATTCATTCAGTCATATCTGACTCTTCCTGACCCTATGAACCATAGCATACCAGGCCCCTTCTATCCCCCACTATTTCCTGAAGTCTGTCCAGCTCATATTCATTACTTCCATGACACTGTCTATCCATCTCATTCTTTTCTGTCCCCTTCTTTCACTTTCAATCTTTCCCAAGATCAAGGTCTTTTCCAATGAGTCCTGTTTTCTCATTATGTGGCCAAAGTATTCAAGCTTCAGCTTCAGTATTTGTCCTTCCAGATCCACTGGAAAAGTAAATGGTAAAAAAGAAAACCCAGTGGACAATATTAAAATGACAAAAGATGTGACAGTGGAAGATGAGCCTCTCAAATCAGAAGGTGTCTAATATGTTACTGGAGAAGAGTGAAGGACAGCTACAAACAGCTCCAGAAAGAATGAAGCAGCTGTGCCAAAGCTGAAAGGAAGCTCATCTACAGATGTGTGTGGTGACGAAAAGAAGTCTGATGCTAGAAAGATCAATATTGTCTATGAACCTGGAATGTAACATCTATGAACTAAGGTAAGCTGCATGAGACCAAGTGGGAAATGGAAAGGTTAAGCATCAACATCTTGAGTGTTGGTAAACTTAAGTGGATGGGAATGGGTGAATTTAATTCAGGTGATCATTACATATACTGCTGTGGGCAAGAATCCCTTAGAAGAAATGGAATAGACTTCATAGTGAATTAAAGGGTGAGAAAAGCATTACAGGCGTTTAATCTCACAAAAGGCAGAATAATATCTGTTCAAATCTAAGGCCAACTGTTCAACTTCACAATTACACAAATTTATGTTCCAGTCACTGATGTTGAAGAGGCCAAAGTTGATCAGTTCTGCAAAGAACTACAACATTTTCTAGAAATAACATCAAAAAGAGATGTCACATTCATCACAGGGGATTGGGATGGTACCCTGGAGAAATGGGTGGATGAGAGCAATTTATTGTTCCAAAGACCATGAAGGCAGCTGAAGAAGGAGCTGTGGAGCACTTAGAGCTTAGTCAGACATCAAAGATGCCAAGGTCAGCCACTGAATCCTCAGCCATTATCAGTAATGTTGATTTTTTTGTCTTGTCACTCCAGTGACAATAACTTCAATAACTCTGGAAGAGAGAGCTTTGTGTAACTCTGCTTCACTTAAATCGTATTCACACTTGAGTGAATCAAGACATCACTTCTTAATGTCATTGGTTCTCTTAGAAAATGAAGGACAAAACAACAACATATCTAGAGCTGAAAAGGACCTTGAAGGCCATGGAGTCTAACTCACATGTTACAGATGAGGAAATTGAGGCTCAGAGAGGTTTGGTGATTTGCCATGGGTCACACAGGAAGTAAATATTTGAGGCAGGATTTTAAATGAAGTATTTCTTACTCTAAATCCGGTACTTTACACATTACCCTTTTCATACTTTATATTACTTCAATGATAAACTCAGACTTGGAGATAAAAAATTTCGACAATAACTTCCTGTGCCAACCTAGGCAAACACACACACACACACACACACACACACACACACACACACACACACACACACGTACACACAGGGAGAAACTTGAAATTACACCTCGTCCTAGTATTTTAAAGCTTACTGACCTGGATGCAAATGTTTATAGTGAGACCTACAACTACTTGGCTAACTACCTCATAGTGGCTCAGTCTCTTCACTTGTACATGATGGCCATTTCTTAGATGACCTTTCTTGGGTAGGTAGGAAGTAAAATATTCATGAAAAAGAATGAAAGTAATCTTGTTAACCCCATGAGTCTGACAGATGTTGACTCCTGAGTGCATTGGGAAATACTTAGCAAAATATATAAAAATACAATAAAATAGATACAATTATATTTTAAAACTGTTAATATATGACCCATAGGGATTCTTGTGCATGGATTAATGGCTTGTTTCTATTTGAACTTGACATCAAGTAGACTATCAAATTCTGTGTCTCAATGCCTGATTGGGGATACATATATTCAAGGCAATCCTCCAGAATTTTTCATATAAACATCTTAGAATCTACTATGCCGGTATCCATCCTGTGAGGTACAATTATTAAGCTTATCTTCTTCAGCTACTCTCACCACATTATATGTGCAAAACTTCTAGCCCTGTACTGGATTTTCCCAAGCCCTAATTACTACTCAAATTAGGCTTACTCCTCTCCAAAGATCATTTGACCCATGATAAACCATTCCTTTCCCAGTCACTGTGTTCTTTTTATGCCAAAAAAAAAAAACCACTCCAAAACAAATAAAATAATCTCTTTTCCTGCAACATTCTTCCCACTTTCTTGCTTTAGTGATATGTGGCTTTCTCTTCAGAATTTTTCACAGCTCTCTACTTCTTCAATTTCCTCCAACTCACAGGACCAGTGTTAGATATATAAATGTTTTTTGATGCCCACTAGTTTCAAACCATTTTTCCACCAACATCACTCAGTCACATTTGTTCCTTAAAAGTTTATTAAATTTCTTTCATTCTTGTGGTTTTCATCTACTGATGTCCAAGTCACTCTCCTAACTTTCTCTTTGATTGTGCTAATAGTCATAATCTCCTCTAATATGATCACTTAGCATTAGCCTCAGGGATAATGGGAATATCAATACACCTGTTGATCAATTCTTTAATGCCCCATTCACATAATTCCTCAATTTTATTAATCAAACAACCTCCATCTTTATCCCAATTCTGCCACTCATCAATATTGTTAGAGTTAACAGACTATTTAGTGAACAAACCACCTGCTACATTGTGAACTTTGAAAATCCATTTTTTGGTCACAACTTTCTATCTTTCTAACTTTTTCCTCTCATTCACTTTCCAAATCCAAAGAGTCATTACATAATGGTGTCTATAGTTATGGGGTCTATAGCATCAATGAAATCAACCATTCTCTGTTTTCTGTTTCTATTTCTACCACCCCAGTGCAAGTTCACATTTTACCAAACACCTGGAATAATTCAATATCTTCAATAACTAATCTTCCCAATCTTCTCTTTCTCTCTTCCAGACAATCATTTAGATCCTACTACCACAGTAGCATATATTCATTCCTATATCTGGTCATATCATTTCTCTGCTCAAAATTCTTTGACTCTCTATTGTCTTGTAAGGTTCTAAAATCTTTCCTTGACTGGCTTTCAAGACCTTCTGTGATCTTTCACCACTCTATATATTCCAGCCTTGCTTCCTTTGCCCTCCATGTATTATTTTACTCCATTTATATTGCATTACTTAGTGTACATACTGAAAAATAATATTTCACTTCTGTGGTTTTGCTTATGCCGTCTTCAACCTGTTGAAATCCTATTTATCATTTAAAGCCCAAATCAAATGTTACATCTTCTAGGAAGTCATCCCTTTTGTCTCCCCCCCCCAACAATTAATAATGAAATTTCCATAACAATATACAAATTTCTTTTGTTTTTTTCTGATACTCATACAAATAGAACATTAGCATTAGTTATTAATGTAGAGGTGGCAGTGAAAGTAGCAGAATGGTAGAAAGGCAGAAAAGGATTGTAAATATCACAGTTTCTATCTTCTGCAAACATTACTTTAAACACTTGTCCTTGAAATGTGAGATCTTTGTCTCATCAGATATGCACACCAATATGGACACCCTCACTATAAATGATCAACAAAAACAAAGATATTCCACTGTAATTAAAAGATAGCTTACAGGTTTGCCTCAGAAAAGTGATTTTAAAAGTTGGTAAAGTTGGTTTCATCAAATGCCCAAAGGCAACAAGAAATATCATGAGACACCTGGTCGTCACACCTTGGAATCCTCAAGATGACTGTAAGCAAACAGACTACCATGGAGATAATTGCACCTTTTGCACCAGCATCTGTTGCAGAAAATGAAGAAGTACAGAAATGATATAAAGCATTTAAACAAATCCTCCAAATTAAATGGACACAAAACTTGATACTCAGTAATGTCAATGTGAACTTGATCACAGATGATGACAGCAAAACAAACATTTTGGGAATTGTGGTTTAGGATTAAGAAATTAAAGAGGCCTAAAAGGCTCAAAAACAACTTGGAAGACTTTTAACCATGTAGCATAAATATTTTCCTCAAAAAGAGTTAAAACTGGCTAGGTTTGGCAAACATTTAACAAAATTAAAAAAAAAAACACCTGTCTTTATCTTAGCAGGAAATAATCAACTGTGCATTCAGAACTTTGAAGGACTAAAACAGATGCAGATAAATACAAAATTAGGGGGGTTGTACAAAAGTGAAGCAATGCTATGTATGATTAGAGGAATTCCAACCCAACATATTCAAACAAGTTCTTGATACTGAAATATGGAAAATGGCTAAAAGTAAAGACACTATGATTATTATAATATGCGAAAGAAGTTTAGCTATTACAAAGCAGTTACCAAAACTGGGCCCAAAGAGCCCAGAAGCCATCTCTTCCAGCATACATTGGATTTTCTTGCAAATCAGAGAGACATGGAAACTAATGGAAATGCCAGTTTTAAGCACAAGTTCATTTGTAAAATATTTGAAAAAGGAAGATGAAAGAATAAAATAAGTTGTGTTTCAAAAAGTGGTAGAAAGTTAGGAGAAATTGATCCTGCAGAAAGGTCTGTGTCAAACTCAAGAAAAATCTGATCACCCCTAAGAGCATTTCTAGATCAAAGGAAGGAATTGGAAGGAGAATAACTCAAAGACATGAAATAGAATAAATTTGATAGCATTTCCACAACAATTTCTTCCTATCTTTGATAATATCTAAGATATATGCATACACTCACATATGTATATATGTGTATGTGTGTGTGTGTGTATATGTATGTATACATACCTATGAAGAAGTAAGAGTGATTTTTAAAATGAAGATGGGAAGAGCAATTTAACCCAGCCAAATGCAATCCAAACAGAAGCTAGGTGTGCCACAGTGGGTGGAGCACTAAGGAAGACCTGAGACTAAATCCTGCCTCTGACACTAACTTGTTTTCAAGTTTCAGCCTCAGTTTCCTCATCTGTAAAGTGAAGTTGTTGGACTTGATGGCCATTAACGTCCCTTCCAGCTAATTCTTATGACATCTGTGACTAAAATGGTATATTTCAAAACATATTCAGGGGTTAATTTTCCAGATGTTTTAAGAAAGAATGAGAAAAATCATAGACGCTGTTATTCACAACAGCAATGGCAATCAAAATCTACTGTTAATTTACATTTGTCCTTTAAAGGACCAATTCCAATGCTACCTTCCTCATGAGGCATTTCCTACTCCCCAAAATTAAGGGGGAAAGAACACTGGCTCATCAGAGAACTTGAGCTCTGATCCTGCCTCTGATGCCTATTAGCTGTGTTGTCTTGGACAATTCACTTAACCTCCCTAAGAAACAGCCCCAAAAGTATAAAATGAAAGCATTAGATTAGATAAATTCTTAGATCCATTCAGGCTCTAGATCTAACACCCTATTCCTCATACAGAACTTTGTTTTGTAACACTCTGTCTAATACATTGGCCATCTAAAATCATATACAGTCATTACCTGTATTGGTATCTTATTTCTTTACAAATATGTAAATTCCTTGAGGCCTGGATGATGTCCTGTTTTGCCTCTGTTTCTTTTGCTTTACCTACCATAGGAACCTGCAAAAACCACAAACTTAAGATATGTATGTTGTTTTAGAGTATTACATCTGATGAAAGGTAAGAGATCAAACTGGGTAATAAAATTTCTGGTCAAAAATGTGGTGTGACTGTAAGGCAGTGAAACTACCTGGAGGCAATTCTAGCAGTGGAATTCCGAACTTTTTTGAGCAATTAAGACACTGTTGGAATTACTCTCTGGCCTCCCAAGGTGACTTCTCAGAAGGACAACACTTATTCAAAAGTATAGGCATTCCAAGAGTGTTAGAAAGCAATTCTCACTTCTTAATGTCACAATCCAAACCTCAGGACAGAGCTATGATAGGTTCAATAAATTCTGGCTAACTGACCAAACACTCTCTTTGAAACTGACAGATGTCTACCCATCCATACCTGCCTATCCTATTTGATTCTTGTTCTTGTCCTTATAATTTGTCACAAGAGGTCTACCCCAAATTCTGGGTCCTTCTTTACTTTCTCTTAGCATGAACACATGCATGAAACAGATGAATGGCCCACAACTTATTTCATGCAGTCACCACGTGATCAGTCCATCTTATTTTTCAAAAGTGTACTTCTTCGACAGTATACATCATAATAATAATAGCTAGAATTTATAGAGTACCTGAAGGTTCACAAAAGGCTTTACATATGTTATCTTATTTAATCCTCACAACAACCCTATGAAGTAAGTGCTATTATTACATGTCATTTATAGACAATAAGACTGAGTCTGAGAGCATTTAAGAACATTGCCCAGGGTCACATATCTAGTAAGTACCTGAGGTAGGATTGAAGTCAGGGCTTCCTGGGTCCAAGGCCACTACTCTGTTGACTAGACCAATCGGCCTTTATATTAAGTCACCTCTTTCTTCAATATGACACAAAATTCATTCTTTGTAAAATACAGAAGTTTGTTTTTATCCATCATGTGCTTTTCCATTGCCCTTTGGGTGATCCTCAAAGTTCATTCTTGAGAGGTTGCAATTTTCTATAACTGGTAGCAATACTGCATTACTAGAAATTTAGTATTTAGAACATGGGTTTTTTGTTTCAAAGAGAAACTTAGGGGTCATTAAAATAGTTCTTGAAATGTTCCAAGAGCAATCCAGCCTGCTTTACCTCTCCTGTTTAACTGTGAATGCAATTCATTCTGTCAATTCATGTCTGTCCAAGATAGATCGTTGATGAGATAGTTCTATAGGTGATCCATCCTACTACATATTATAGTTTGTTCATTAGGCATTCCTCAACCACATTTTCCCCCCATGTGGATAGCTAGGCAAAATTTTTGAATATAGAACTCATTTAGGAGTTATTTCAGAGGCTTAATGCTGTCCATATGTCATTCTCAATGCATTATCCTCCCCCCACCAAAAAAAAAGTGAGCGCACCTGAAGTAATTCAACATCTATAGAAAATCTCTCTTCAGCTTTAGTGAACACTTTCCCAGTCTTCTTATACTTGACTCCCTTTTACCAACAAGAGACCTTCAATGGACTACTTATTGTTCCTTACACATGACCTTCTATCTTCTGACTCTGCCTTTGTATTGTGTCCCTCATGTCAAGAAGGCTCTTCCTTCTCACCCCACTTCCTGTCTTTCCTGAACTCAAGTTGGAAATTCTGCAGTACACAGAATTCACGGGTCAACTGCGCTGCTAATATTTTTCCTTTTAAATTATCTTCCATTGATGTTTTGTGTGTATGTACACGCACACACACACACACACACACACACACACATATTAATTGTATATAATTATATGCATGTTGTCTCCCTCCTTAGAGAGTCACGTGCTTGTCTTGCTTTGTATCCCTAGCACTTAGCATGATGCCTAGGTCATAATAAGTACTTAATATGCTCTGGTATTGACTAGCTGACATCTGTATCCTTATTTTATGTCTCACTTGACATTAATGATTAGGCCATATAAGAGTTTGATACGGCATAATATAACACACCATTTTGTACTACATTGCACAGAACAAACTGATAAAATATATCAGGAATGTTTTCACAAAAAGAATGTTTTAAAAACACAGAGTGTTATTAAAAATTGAAATGATAAAAAAAGCTATGGTAAAGGTAGAGATTGAGGTTCTCCAGAGTCATATTGATTATATGAGCAATCTAGGGCTTACTTATAGTCTAGTTAATACATTAAAAAAATCAGATTCAACTCTATGGCAGGCACAGCAGCAATCTGTCCATCAATCTACAAGCATTTGTGGAGTATTGAGTGTGTTCCAAGTACTGAGAGAAGTACTAGGAATACAAAGATATAAGTGAATCAGTTCTCCACCACTCATGAAACTTACATTCTATATCATGACATACAATCTGCTTGTGAAACCCATTATGCTTGGAGCTCTTCAAATTGCCAAACACACACACACACACACACAGAAAAACAAAAAACCTAGAAAATATAAGTTCTAGCTACTCATGGATCAGAACTACAACAGATGAAAGCAATTATATCCTCAAGAATATCTAATTTTGTTGGGTTATTGGAAATACAAACAGTAAGTAGACAAAGATTTGCTTGAGAAAGCGTCACCTTTAGATACTTATCACATAATCAGATTTTTTAAAATTTGTCTCAGTGGCACATTAGAATGCGGTTTCCTAGTAACCAAAATACTATATGATAAGACTAGATAATTCTAGTTGAAATAGAACAAGATATGGCCCATGAAGTTTGGTCATGCAAAATGCTATCAAAGCATGATCTTTGTGTTTTATGTCTAGGTAAGTGTGGTTATGAGTAACTACAAATTATAGGGAAAGCAGTTCAATTTTAGTGAGACATATGATGAATGTTTCTGAAGTTCTGAGCAAGTCAATATGTATTTCTATTATTTGACTTTTTAGTCTCATATGTCAATTAGAACCCATATAGAAAGCCATATAGAAGATGTGGAACTGCAGGAAAAGAAACAATTGGGAACAGAGACAGGTGAATCGTCTGTGACATATGCTTGGCATTATTAGGTTTAGTCTACGTAACCCAGATGCAGCCCTGTTTTATACCATAGTTATGAAAAGTATAATGATAAGTTGTGGTGTACAAATGTGATAGAATACTATTATGCTGTAAGAAATAAGGAAACAAAAACAAACAAACAAAAAGATATAAGGAAACAGATGATTTCAAAGAGACAGGGAAAAACTTATATAACTGATACAGAGTGAAGTAAGCAAAACCAAATAAACAATTTGCAATATGTCAATAGTATAAAAATGAAAAACTGAAAACTTTTATAAATGATGAAGATTGAAATGAACCAACCCAGGAGAATATTTCATACAATAACAATAGCATCATTAGGACAAACAAATTTGAAAGCTACAATAAAGGTACATTGACCATTATAATTCTAGAGGACTGATGAATAAACATAGTATCCACCTCCTACCACAGGGATGATAAATTTAGAATGTTGAATAAGACAAATTTTTGGAGCTTAACCAATAACAGAATTTGTGTTGTTTGACTATGCTTATCTATTAAGGGGATTTATTTTTCTTTTCTCTTTTTGAATGGAGGAGGAGAAATAAGAAGGAGGGAGGGAAGGACAAAAAAATATTAGTCGTGTGTGTTTAAATAGAGAGGTGGGAATGTGCTATAGATGTGCAATGTTGCATCCACCTTCAGAAGAGGTCACTTTGTTTTGTTTGTTTTTGTGTTACAATAGACCTTTCATCTGTAAATATCTGTAAATATTTATAATATAAAAACAAAATACATCAACAAAACTTTTTAAAAAGCAAAACAGATGTATTTCTTACAGGTAGGAACCTCCTTCCCTCTATTCTTTACTTTCCTTTTTTTCCTTTCTTAGATCACTTGGCTGGAAGATTTCCTATGCTGCTTTTTATTACACATACATAATACACTAGTGGTCCTGAAGAGTTACTTATGAATTTAATATTTTAATCTAGATCCTATTTTGCCATCTGGTAAATTGGCCAAACAATGGGCATACCAGTCCAGAGCTACTTCATCTTAATTTCTGGTTAATACTCAATAGGCAGCAGACTTTAACTATACTTTTTCTGACCATCAGCTGCAGTTAATGATTTGTAAACAAATGCTTAAATGCTGGGGGATAGCTCAGCTAACATAAAATAAAATAAAACAAACCACAGACCCTGGGGTGAATTCTTCTGTAATGCAAATAATCACCTAATTTATCTATTCTGAACATTCTGAATTGCATTATCAAGTTTTACTTAAAGTACAACACAATTTTAGTAAAATGATGCATTAAAACAAAGGAGAAATTTATAAGTCTTTCATTGGTAAGTAGTAAGAATCCGTTTTGAGGTGCATAGGAATCAGTAAGAGGATGTACTTCTTAAAGGTTAATTTACAAATGGATCAGTCAAGCACTCAGCTGGCATCCTTCTTTCTCATTTAGTTCAAAAGTACTATGCATGCAAAGTCATCCTGGAAATTATTTGAGGATAACTGCCCTGTGCCACCTGAAGTTTTAATAAACAAAACTGTACCTACAAACAAATAAATAAAAATCATCTCTCAAGAGCCTATTATATTTCTGAATAAGATATTCAGATCCCAGGACGAGTTTTGTCCCATAAAGCATGGTCATTGAATACATGAATAGATTTGCAAGTGTTTTGGGGAAAGACTTATTGGCTATCCAGAGAGCACTATTAACTTTGTAATTTATCACACTATTGTGCATGCTGGGTATGCATAAACAAAAAAAAAATTAGAGGAACTGGAAGACAAGCTAGAGACTGTTAAGTAGTGGGTGTTCCTGAATATTTTAGAATTTAAATTTGTGTGTGAATGTGGTTCTCAAGATGTTTACTGCATTGATTTTGAATAACAAAGCAAAATTCAAGTTGCTACAGAAGTCCATATGTTATTTTTTTCAGATATTCAGTATAGTGACATTTGTAATGGATTTCCAGAATTCTGATTGGCTGAAGAAAATTGAAGTGGGCAGCTCTTGGTTTGAGGTATTAATTCACTGTCTTAACTTGGTAACCCTGTTTCAAGAACACTTAATCTTGTTCAACATGTCTGTTCAGCTAAGAAAGTCACTGTGTGAACCGACATAAAGCTTTTTGAGGTGAAAATGGGTATATGGATTTTTAATTTTATATTGCTATAGCTATATTTATTTTTTCTAGTCTTAATCGATATTTTCTCTATTTACATAGACAAGATTGCCAAAAAGATTGAAGAACTTAGATTCAAGTTATGTGGCTATGAAATGTAAATGATGTTTGTATTTTTTTTTTTAACAAAGATCATCTTCCCCAACAAAGCAACAAAAACTATATACAAACAGTGAAGTTTTTCTTTAGTTCAAAACAAGTGCTTTTTTTTAAAATTTGAATATGTCCTAATGAAGCCTCCAAGTTTTTTGTTTGTTTGTTTTTGTTTTTGTTTTGCTAGGCAATTGGGGTTAAGTGACTTGCCCAAGGTCACATAGCTAGTTAAGTGTCAAGTGTCTGAGGCTGGATTTGAACTCAGGTCCTCCTGACTCCAAGGCCAGAGCTCTATCCATTGTGTCACCTAGCTGCCCTTAGACTCCAAGTTTTTAAAAAAAACATCTTTTAGCTCTCCAGACATTCTATTAGGCAAGTCATTTCTTGTAATTTTGTACTGTCAACTGATAGTAGTGAATGGGAATAGTCTAAATAAGTACAGTTAGTGAATAGAGAGCTAATGGCCCCAAAGGAATTGAAATCCCCAAATTTCAAGACAAAATGAGGAAATATCCTCTCATTCAACTGACATCAGCAGCAACAACAACAATAAACACATAGAATAGTATTAGTAATTTTCCAGAAATAACTCATTCTACCAATGTTTCATTTATTTATTATTTTTTTTAAATGAGATTTGGGTGGCTGTGAGCAACTACCTTCAAATGTAACTAATGTAAACTAAATCCTGGAGCATTTAAGTAAGTGTTTACAATGAAGGTTTCTAAAAGTGTCTAGGGAAAAGAGTGCCTTGACCAGTCAACTTAAGAATCCTGGTCTATTTAGCAAGCCAGGTATACATTATATTTCTTGGCAGGATCTGTAGTAGTAGGTTTGGGGAGAAAAAGATATTATGTTATTGTAGTTTCATGATACTATGCCAAGAAACCTTTTCTCAATTTGTTTTCTTAAGTAGGCCTATCTATTGGGAAAAAAAGAGGGGGCGGGGAAAAGATTGATACAGGTCCTCATTTGACTTGGTTGTAATATTTCCCACTATCTATTTAAAATTCTACAATCTGGCTTATCATTAAATTTATTCTTAGTCTGATTAGTGTTAATCCCTGGGGTCTGATTACCTTTCAGTGAATTGATTTTTTACATCAATCACATTTTAGTAGACCTGCTTCCTGAAATTGTGTTAGCACAATTGGTAACTATCTAAAAATGGCTATTGAATTGGACTATTTTTTAAAACTAGTTTCTATGTTTAGATAGCCTAAATAATTTCTGATGGTAAATTCAATACTTCATGAGTATGTTCCTTTTTTAAGTCATTTTACTATGTTGCATCATAATGCAATAATGTATAGATAACCTGTGATTTCTTCACTGAGGAGAACTCCCCTAATGCAGATCACAACCCATCTAAAACTTATTAGATAAATATTAGGGCACTTCTTAAGACATTTGGAGAGTCAATGACTTGCCTAGAATCGTTATGACTCTCTGCCCAACAATCTATCCAGCATCTCCAGGCTGCCCCTATCATAATGGAATAATATTGTATTAATAATTCTCACCTATTTTCTATAAAATATTTTCTCTATTTTCAAATATTTAGCCAAGAAAGAACATAAGTTTGAATCCACACAAGTATTTGATTCTTGGTTCTGATATTATTAGCTCTGTGATCTTAGATAAATCACTTAACCTTGCTTGATTTTTAGTTTCCAAATCTGTATACTGGGATGATAATGCTGACTCTACCTATTGATGATATCTGCCTAGGCTTATAGTGAGGCTCCATTGGAATAATGGGTATCAGGCTCTCTGTAACTGTAACATGCTATGTCATTGCTAGCTGTCGTTGCTCAAGAATTTTTGCCCTTTATGTCATAGAGACTATTTTACTTTTGCTCTTTTCTAGGTTCTATGAGGACTGCCTGGCACTAGGTGGCATGGGTTTCATGTCTCTTGTTTGACCACAGCATTTACTGTTACCTATATTAACCTCAAGGTTAGTTAAGAAAAACGAAACAGAAAAGACATAAAAATGAAATCGGCTGAGATTCTCTCATGAATGGCTCATCATAAGGAAAAAATGAATTAGAAACAGTTGCTTTTCTGACAGCGACAAAGCCTCTTATTCACTAGTTAGTGTTAGGCTTCCTTGACAGTTGAGGGAAACTACATCTTCTCCCTTTTATTTGATTCAGTGATAGGCAATTATTTCCTTGAATGACTAAGTTGTGGGTAAAGCCCATTAAAAAGTTTTGTTTTTCCTCAGTTCAAATTATCTTTTACAAGGTGCAACAACTTCAGGACAAGCCCATAAATAGCTGATATTAATCAAACCATAGCCTCCAACAATCTGATTAAATCTAATTAAAAGCTCTGTTGGATAGATTAGCACATTTCTAATTTTCAATATAAGTAAAGGAATATAGGGCTGGGGGAGTAAGGGATTGGTCTCCTTTCAATGCAAAGAAAACACCCAACAATGCCAAGTAAGGCTGAATTAATTTTTTTTTCTATGTGGTCATCTATTAGCCAGATTTTTAAAAAAATATTTTGGACAAAATGGCACTTCATTGCATTATTATGAGTTCCTTTGGGTTGAGCTCTGTGTGAAATATTCTTAATATTCTCTAGTAACAAATTCCCATATCTTGAAAAAGAAAAGATAAACCAATAGAATCGTCCAACCATATTTTTGCCAAGGACAGTTATTATGACAAGGGAATGCTGATGTTGGCCTCTTTGCTGTACCTTGATCAAGACACTCTGTCTCTTGACTCTGGGCATTTTCTATATCTGTCTCCCATTCCTAGAATGCTCTCCCTCTTTATCTCTACCTCTCGTCTTCCCTGGCTTCCTTTAAGTCCTATTGAAAATCTCACTTTCCACAGGGAGCCTTTTCTAATCTTTAATTCCAATGACTTCCCTCTATTGATTACTTCCAATTTATCCTGTGTGTAGCTTGTTCATGCATAGTTGTTTGCATGTTTACTCCCCATTAGAATGTGAAGTCCTTGAGAGCTTTTTCTTTTTTTTGAATCCTCAATGCTTAGCAGCGTCTGGCTGGATCATAGTGGGTTCTTAATAAATGCTTATTAACTGACTATTGGATTTTCAATAGGGGAGAGTTTTATGTGCAATATTCAAGATTTAGATGATCATTAGAAAGTATTTTTAAAGTAATTCATATATAGAAATTCCTCTGATACAGATTTGCAACTAACCTTACCATCTTTCAGAGAATTTTATAGTATGGAATTTTCCGGACAGATTGAGAGGTTAAGTGACTTAATAATAGTCCATGTCAGAAG
Organism: Phascolarctos cinereus; assembly: GCF_003287225.1. Taxonomy (NCBI): domain Eukaryota; kingdom Metazoa; phylum Chordata; class Mammalia; order Diprotodontia; family Phascolarctidae; genus Phascolarctos; species Phascolarctos cinereus. Next base: position 144,305,951 of record NW_027556180.1, on the reverse strand, counting down.
AAGAACTTTAAGACTTTTTCATTTGAAGTCTGGCTTTCAAAATACTTTCAATATGTTGCATCTAAAATACGTAGACATATAAATCAAACGCAAAATAGAATAAGAGAATTCCATGAAGAAGTCCAAAGTATTATAAGATTGGAAGAGGGCAAGATTACTTCCATAGGAAAAGAGGTTCAGGGGTGGAAGAAATCCATCTACAGAGGAGATGATATTTGAACTAGGCCATAAAGGATAGACATAAGTCCTATCGTTTGTCAGAAAATAAGATTCTCAAGTAGGTTCTAGTTCTTATAATAATAATAATAATAATAAATGTAGAGACTCTAGGTCACAGAGACTTTGACTGAATCCAGACTTCACAGAACAAATCCATTAATTGAAGAATTTTTTCTGTAAAATTTGGACTCAGTCAAAAGACCTTACCCAAGGACCTAGAATACCACATGTGCCCTTGAGGCTGCTGGTTCCCCAGCCCTGCTCAGAGAGGCATTCTTACAAATCCCAAGGATGTACATGTAAGTTTTAGGTCTCCCAAACCCAATTCATCTGTCTCTCCAATAGCACTTTTGTACATAAAATTATAAATTGAATATAATTACTTTGCTTTAAAAGGAAATGTAGGTGGGTGTATGCGTAGGCAGTACTATAAAAACTCACTAGTTGATAATGTGGTACAGATAATTTATATTTCATTGAAAGGTAATGTATTGTATGAATTGCCTTTCCTAGTCTAGAAATACATTATTTTTCTATAATTAATATCAAAAGGCATATTAGAATGAGTCTTGATTTCCAACAATTTCTGTATAAGAAGTAAGTTCAGTGACTGAAGAGAATAAAATGATAACATTTGTATTATGTACAACCTTTAACTAACAAATCATCATTATTTCTATTATTTTCCTCCTTATAGTTAAGTATCAGCCAGAGTACAAGAAAATCTTACGAAAACAAGGTCAACACCTAGCTATAATAAGGATAATAAACAGTCAACTAAAAATATTTTCATACTATAGAAAATAACTTTAGGAAACACTGGAATCATTAACTTGGTTAAAAAAAAAACAACCTTTCTCAACTATTAATTTAGGAAGGAGGGCCTTCCAAAATGAAAACTGGACTGAAGATCAGAATTTAATCTCTTGATCTATATCTGATGGTTCTATAACATGATAATTGTGATACTGGGTAAGTTTCTTTCATTATTATTAATGATAGTTAGTATTTTCATATGATAATAGTAAAGCACTGCAAATCTCTTGTAGCTAATGTCTAGTGTTTTAGTGAATTAAGTAATTATATCCCTATGGCATAACTAAAGAAGGCCAAAGAGAGTAAATTCAATTCAGTCTCATGAATTGCTTAACTCCCCACATCTTTTTCCAATTTCTCTAGTCAGATCTGTATACTTGTCTTTGTTTGGGGCTTAGCCCTGTCCACATTTTAAGATTAAATCTGTGTCCAGACAGGATATACATAAATTGTCCCAGTCTTAAAAGGCAATTGGCCCAGTAATAAGTTCTAGGTATATTGTTCTTCCTAGCCTTAGATTATGACTCTCATTTATTAGTTCCTCAGTTCCACAGTCTTTAAGTCTAGTTTTCCATCATCCAACAGTCAATCAACAAATATTTTTTAAGTCTTTATTATGTGCCAGGCACTGTGACTGACAAATATGAAACAGCACCACATCTCTGGGAGCTTATCTTGTATCAGGGGAATCAACATGTTATGAATTCTCAAGTTTTTTCCAGCACTAACATTCTATGATTTTAAGGGGATAACAATAAAGAAGGATTTCATGAACTTGATTTCATGACTGCCAAGACCTATGTACCCCACATGTTTCTTCTTGATCTTTCTAGACTTGATTTCTAGCCCTCATCCTATAGGATGACCCTCCTCACCCCACTTTTAGTAGTCAACACTACTCCCTCATTGAAATTACTTTGTATTTACTTAGCATATATATGCATATCTACATCTATATCTAGATTTTAAATTAATCGGTGTGCATGATGTTTTCTCACAGTAGAATGGAAGTTCCTTGAGAGGAGCTCAACTGATTGGTTTTTCCTTTTGCATCCTCAGTGCTGAGCTCAGTGTTTGGCTAGCACATAATAGGTGAGTAAAATTCACTTGTTGATTTATATTGAATAGTTTACTGTATTCATTATCCTGTCATAGACCCTTCCCTATTCCTGTCTAATCGTCTAATCTGTATGGTTTTCAGTGGTAAGAAAACAGTAGAATACACTAACAGGTACCCACATAGATCCATAAAGCATGCACATTTATCCTCATCTCAACAATGTTCTCCTTAATCTTAAGACCAGGGCTTCCCAGTCAGAATTTGTGTGTGTGTGAGTGTGTGTGTGTGTGTGTGTGTGTGTGTGTGTGTGTGTGTTTTGTTTTGTTGAAGAGTTACTTTGTCTCTTACCTGAAGCATGAGTTTCACTGGGGGATGTGGGGAAAGAAAAGAGAAATGTTGCATTTCTGTCGGATAAAGTTTCTTTTTTTTAATTATCACTACTCCTTAACTTCTTCACTTTTGTTAAAATTCTCTCAGAGTACAATCATATGTTGTACTAGCAATATAGTAATTCTAGCTTTCAATTCCCTTCATCTTAGGGCCTCATTGTAGGTTCTTAAGTAGTTGGGGCTATTATAATCCTTAAAGGCAGGGTAGCAAGCATGGAGAGGAAGGAATAAGTCTGAAACTTGATGACTCATCAGAGATGGGGAAAAAAGAAAAGGAAAGAAGCAAGATGATTTCCCTCATTCTCCCCTTTAAGCCTAGGAAACCTGAAGAATAGTAGAGATAGTGGTAGACATAAGCAAGTTGTCAAGAATAAATGGTTTGGGGATGATGGGGGAAAGCTAATGAGTTTAATTTTCAATAGTAAAAGGAAGCAGTCTAAGGGAGCAAATTAAGATGATTTTATAACATTTAAAAATATAAAAAAACACTTTACCAACAATGCATTATTTGATTCTCTTAATCTCCCTGTAAAGTATGCATTGGACCAAGAGTCAGAAGACTTAGATCGCAATCCTTGCTCTGTCATTAACTAGGTTTTTGTGACCTTAGCATTTTTTAAATGTGGTTCATAGAAACTAAGGGGTTTCTTTAAGTTATACAGCTATTAATATAGGTCTACTGGATACACATAAAATAACCAGAATAAATGCTTTGTAAACTGCAAAGTACCATATCAACAACAACAAAAAAATTTGAGATTCTACAATGTACCACTTTCTATCCAAAACCTTTCTTGAGCCATCAGTTTCTAATGCTCTCCTCCCTCAAACTCACATATATTCATTTTTAAAATATTCTCAGTATATAATTGTGTATGTGTATGTTGTTTCTGTTTTGTTATTTTTTTTTTTGTTTTTGTCCTATTAGAATGTAGACTTCTTGAGGGGCAGGGATTGTTTCACTACTACATTTGTTTGCCCAGGGCCTTTCACATATAAATATAATTAACTATGATTACATGATTAATGACTAGTAATGATAAAAATAATCAAATAATCAAATTACAAAATACTATGTAACTGTACTTATTATTGTTATCGTGGTTCAAAGCCCTGTGCTCCGTCTACCACTTTCAGTGTAATGAAAGTCTCCCTACCTCAATGGTATGCATAGAGCTAAAAAAAAAGAAGTGAGATCAATCAATTCTAAGAAGTTCTGAGCAGTGTTGTACAGCTTAGAGGACAAAAGTGACATGAGCAGAAATCCAAACACTATATAACAGCCAGCAGAGGAAAGAGAATTAATGAACCCTGAAAAAATTAGGCTCATAAACTACAGAGTAAAGTATATGAAAATTATAAATTTGCTAAAAGAAAAGCAATCCATCATTACAGTCTCCTAGATAGATTTTTTTAAACCACAGAATATCAATAATTATTTAAAACATGCAAAACCTACAATTCGTTCTATAGTTTACTTTTTTTGAGGAATAGTAATAACCTATTCTCATTTCTCCATACGGGAAAAAAGCAAACAGACTAGACAACAGAAATGAAATGCCATCTTAATATTTACCTTTGTTTAAGGCATTTTATTATCATCTGAGTATCTTGTCCAGGGAAATACACACATACCAGTGAGATCAGGAGTTTTAATGTAGAGGAAGAGAAGTAATATTAGTAGTAATTATACTAATACTAATTCATAAAGATATGATACATTGTGACTTACAATGCATTATTGTCCTCATGTATTATTAGTGTATTAATAATACACATTATCATGTATTATTAGCTAATTCTGAGCCCAGGCCTATAGAACTCTGAGAAGATGATGGACCCAAACTCATTCCAACAGGAAATTTCACTCAAACTAATCATTTTCAGTCTGTCTGGATGGGAACAGAACTGTTAATGATCCATCCAGAAGGATGTAATACTGTCTCTATGTTGAAAGACTTGGCTAGATAAGGTCTGAAAGATGAAGGTTGTTATTACAATTTTTCTTGCTTTGTTGTTATATAAATTAATAGAGAGAAAAAATTAGGAAGAACTCAGTCCTGGGCCAGGGGATGTGTGGGATGAGGATAACACAAGCATCTGTGTTTATATAGAGAAGGAAGAGATAAGAAAGACTATTCCCAGTCCTTCTTCCATGGCCTCACACCCAGGCATGTCAGTCTGGACTCATATAGCAAGAATAGCATGCAGCATGTATACTATTGAGGCCAGAATTGAAACAGGGTACAGCTACTTACTCCTCTGTAACAGATCTTGTAAAAAGCACTTTTTTTATGCTCTCAAGAATGACATGATAGCTGCCTTCAAGTATTGGAAGATCTATCAGGTGGATTAGACTTGTCCTGTTTGGTCTCAGAAGGTAGCATTAGGTGCAGTGGATAAAATTCACATAAGAATAGATAGTCTTAAAGGGAGAACTTCATAGCAATTAGAGCCATCTGAAAGTCAAATATGTTGCTTCAGGTGGTAATAAATTTCCCATCACCAGAAGTCAGATGACCTCTTCTCAAGGATGTTTTTGAAGGGATTGATGATCAGATGCAGCCTCTGTAGACTCTTCAAACTCTGAGATTCTATGATTCCATAATTCTCAAGTATAACATGTACTTAGAGAGATTCCTCCTTCTCTCTCTTCCGCATAGAGAACATGACTATCAAAGGCAGCTGTGGGATTCTCACTGGAGGTCTTCAACTAGAAGTTGAAGTCAAATGTTGCAATGTTAACACTCTAAAAGAAATCAGGTCAAGTGTTGCAGTGATAGGGATATTTTTTTTTTCACGTGTGGTCTCTAAGGTCCTTTAGAATTCTGAAATTTTGTGATTCTCTTGGCATAACATTATGGCTGGCCAGCTATTGTGGTGCACTAGGGGCTGGGGTGAACAGAGTCCAAGAGGTGTTTAAAATTGAATGATCGTACCCCATTGATACCTTAATCAACATACAAAGAAATTAAACTAGTCAGTTGAATTAATTGCAGGAGGCAAGCTCACAGCGAAAGTAAATGAATTGATTCAACTAATTTGTGCTCTCCCTCTGTTTTCACTTAAGATGGAAAGTGATTGAAAAAGAGATCTATTTTTGTATTCCCACCTGGTTGGACAAAATGCATCTTATTCAGAGTCCAACAGCAAATAACTGCTTGTGATAACAACACATGTATATGAGTTATGTTTGTGTCTGGAATCACGTGTTTCAGATAAAGTCAACACCAAGGAAGTGCTGGAATTTCTTGTTATTTCATGCTGCTTCATGGTAGACATTATGATACCCCGAAAAGGAATAATGCTTCTGGTGGCCACTATAGATTTTTTAAACATTTCTGTCCAAGCATAAAGCTGCTCTGAAAATGGATACTTAATGACACCCTAAAAGAAAACAAGGCAAGGCTAAAGGAAATCAATATTCTCTTTCTCTCCTGACTAGTCCCTTTTTTGCTTGGTCTTCATAGGAAACCTGTATTTGGAAGTAAACTTCGAGTTGCTGGCTAAGGGTAGATGCTTGCATTTTTTCAATTTTATTTATGAAAGAAAGAAGAGGGGAGTTGTGGAGGCAGTTGATGTAGTTGAGGCAGAGATAAATACGGTAGGGTACAATTCGGCCTTGGCAAGCCAAATGCACCTCTTTTTGCGGCCCTAATGAATTCCATGCAAACCTGCAACGAATTAAGAAAGAGCATTCAAAGTGAAATCTATTTGTCTGCAGAGAAGCATCTCAAGGGTGTAAACCCTATCATTTTGCAGGCCTAATGACTTTTGAAAGCTGTTTTCAAGGCTACATTAAGCAGCCATTAGATCTGTTCTTGAATTCATCAGCCTGCATGCAACATATGTCTGGACCAGAATCAATAAGAATGCCACAGGGAACATACCTAAGCACTGGGGTTCGACATTTGTAGGTGATTAATCTGATGGGATTTTTAGATACCCTGACAGGAAAAAAGTCACCCACTCCTCCCCACTTCTTACTCTCATAAGGCATAGAGATAATCTCTTTCTTTATCCCCAACAATTAACTCTCTAAAGAAATCTGGAAATAAAAACTTGAAATTAATCGAAGTAGAGAATATGGGAATGTGGCCAGACGGGGATCAGAGTGTAATTTTGCAATTAGGCTCAGCAAAGTGTGTGGTCTCTGTCTTGTCATGTTAAATTCAAATGATTTCTTCCTGGAGCTTGAAAAGAAAAAGAAAAAAAGAAAGATTGAAATCACTTTAGCCATTGTGAAGAAAAGAAATTTAAGTCTTAGGTCTTTAGCACACAAAATTAACCAGGAATCTTGTTTTGAGTTCAATCTTTTTTTTTTCCTCTAGAGAACATGTTTAGCTAATATTGACAAGGGAAATAAATTAAAGGAAATAATCATAAGGAGTAATGGTCATGAAAATGAAGGCCTCCAGGTTGTGTACATCTATACTTAACACAGGCCATATATCTAGACTTTTGATCACACAGATCAAGATGCATCATGGTCTTTAACTATGATCTGTAGACTTTTGATCATTAGCTTTCTCTTCCTGCTGTACCTTTGCCATCCTCCAGCTCACCTCCCAGAATTCTGCTTCCCCAAGTCTTGCCATTGAACTCCCCTGTCTGCATAAGGCCTGTCCTGCTGCTATTCTCTCATTCCTATTTAGTCCACCTCCCCTGTTCCCTACATTGCTCATCTCTTCCAATGTGCCCTTTGGGACCCCTATTCTCTCCTTAAATTCCTTTTCATTTTGAACCTTTTTCTCCCACACTAATTCTAACTCTGCATGAACTAAAATTGCTTTTCCACTAAGTACTCCACATCTCTAGGCAGCTTCTTTGTCCTTCTTCCTATCTCAATCTTCCTGTGTCCCACTGCCTCTTAGAGAGTTTTGCTCTTTGACCAATACACACACACTCTCTCTGTCTCTTTCTCTTTCTCTCTATCTCCCTCCCTCCCTCCCTCCCTATCCTACTGACTTCCTTGACATAGCTATGACACCTGGTTCATTCTTGTTTCTATTCCTTCTCTTGATAAAATCTTTCAATTTATATTGATAACTTTTCAAGCACCTAACATTTTATAGTTTCTTGAACTCAGTTCTTATAATTTTCTACCTCTACTCTACTTCAGGCCAGTCCCATTCCAGACCTCTTCATCACATTAAACTCTTTTGCCAATAAGATCCTGAGTTCTTAAATTCCCTTTTCTGACTATATCATGGGTCTTCACTTCTTATTCTTCATATCAGCATTTTTTCTCTTCATTGAGGTTTGGGGTTCCAAGAACATTCCCTATTATCTCAGGCTATCAGTTCTTCTCTCCCCTTAGTTTTCTTTCCACTCAATCTTGACCTCATGATTAGTCAGTTTAGAAAATGCCCTTACTTCCTCCTTAAATCTCTTGCGCCTCCTTGATATTCCACTATGTCCACAGTTTCTAGTCTTCTTCTCCTTAAATATGGTTATCTCCTAACATTTATTGTCTCTGTTGCTACCTGGAACTGTTAAATTTTGCTGGAGTAAGTTAAAATTATGATGACTGCATCAGAATGGATGCTACCTAACATCAAATTTATCTCTTATTGACTCTTTGTCATATTCCCTCAAATAGCTGTTACCAGTCATGTCTTCTGTCTTAAAGTCTCCAACTACATATGGTATCCTAATACTGTAAGTGAAGAACCTCACTTTCTATCTTTCTGAGTATGAGATTATCTTTCTTTGATGTCCTCACCCACCATTTTCTCTTTTACCCTGTTATCAGAGAACTAAATGGCATTCTTTGTTGATAAAAATTAGCTCTCTTCATTTGCCCCCTGAATCCTATTCTCTCTCAACACCTATGTGACTTTTCTCCCATCTCTTATCCTCTTTTTCATAGGGATATTTTATTCATTGTATTTTTATCACCAACACTTAGCATACTATCTGGCAGCTGGTAGGTGTTTAATAAATACTTGTTGATTAATTGATTATATACGTTCTCTATCTTCTCTATTGGCTTATTTCCCTTAACCTAAAAGCATACTAACCCTAAAACAAACAAGTATACAAAAACACATTCCTTAGTCTGTTTTTTTGTTTTGTTTTGTTCTTTTGTTCTGTCTTCCTCTTCACTGATAACCTTCTGAAAAGAGTGGTCTATACTTCCTCACCACCTATTCACTCCTAACTCCTTGCAGTATAGCTATTGTTTCTAGCACATCATTGTAACAGTGACTTGCACCATAGTCACCAATGACTTTTTAATCATTAAATCCAATATCCTTCTCATCTCCCTCAACTTCTCAGAAGCATTTGACTTTATTTGTTTATTTATTTTTTGTGAGGCACTTGGCGTTAAATGACTTGCCCAGAGTCACACAGACAGTGAGCATTATGTGTCTGAGGCTGGATTTGAACTCAGGTCCTCCTGAATCCAGGGCCAGTGCTCTATCCACTGTGCCAATTAGCTGCCCACTAGCATTTGACTTTATATGCCATTTCCCTCCTACTAACCTCTCTCCACTGGCATGGCTATATACTTTCATGCTTCTCTCCCCTTCTCTCCGACTATTCTTTCTGTATCTATTTTGGTGACTTTTTCTCATCCTTCTAGCCTTGAAATGTTAGAATTTTTCTACTCTGGGCTCTTCATGCTCTCTCTATATATTATGTTTAGTGGTGAGTTCAAATATATCCATGACTTCACTTTGGACTGTATCCCTAATGCCTCCCCATTAATCCAGTTAAACAATTCAGCTATCTGCTGGATAGCACCATCTGGATGGATCACCAACTTCTCATACTCAACATGCCCAAACTTCAACTGTTTTGTCCTCCCCCCGCAAACCAACTCATTTCCATACTATTTCTGTTAAATTCAATACAATATACATTTAGGTAGCAACTTCTCTTTGTATACATTAATCTCCTGGTCACTTAGTCTCATAATCTCAGATTTACTTTTGTCTTTTCCTTCTTCCTCATCTACCATGTGCAGTAAGATTCATTTCTTTTGCTACCAAATTACATACTTATCTCTTAAACTATAATTAAAAGATGTATTAAGTGTATACTGTGTATGTAATACTATAACAGGTGCTGAAGAAAATACAAAGTTCAGAAAGCCTTAAAGCCTCTTTCCTCAAGCATTTTGTAATCCAACAGGAGATTAAGAAACTAACACACATAGTTAAAATCCACAATAACACATAATGGGTGCAATTTTGGGGAGCTATACCTGTAAATTCTTTGCTACAGGGAGCTCTCCATGATGGAGCTTCCTCTGCCAGTGCAGATTGGCACTCACTCCTCAAGTCTTACAGAGTTGCCTGAGGGCACTTAAAGGTTAAATGAATGGTTGGATCATACAGCCAATATATGTCAAATGCAAGATTGAAGGTCTTTCTGACTATGAAATCACCTCACTGTGCACTACACCACAGCTATATTGTCATTCGAGTTAGAAAACAAAGTGCTATGTGAGCTCAGAGGAGGAACATTACATTTGACAAGGGGATGGAGATGCACAGAAGGATCTCTGGAGGAGGTGGCCTTTGAGTTAGGCCTTAAATATGGGTAGAAAGTCAACAGTAGGGTGAAGGAGAGTATTCTAGTTTTAAGGAATAGTGTGAGTAATGGAACAGTGGTGAGAGACCATAAATCAGGAGGCAGAGGAAGTTCTTCTATGTTCTAGAGTATGTGAATAGGGAACAAGATGATATTAAAGCTGGGGTGTTAAATATCAAGAAGAGAAATGTGTAGTTTACAGAGTAAGCTGTAAGAAGCCACTAAAGGTTTTTTAAGTAGAGAAGGGAAGTGACCAGATTTATGCTTGAGAATTATTATTCTGGTAGCAGCAGTAAGGACATATTGGAAGGGGTAGAGAAGAGAGGGAAGCAATAGTACCAGGATGCTACTGCATTGCAACTGCTGCAAAAAGTACATGTGTTTGATGGGTGAAAATGAGAAGTTGTGGGATTGGCTGGTTCCAACTGGAATCCACACAGGACAATAGGGTTACATTAACTTTAAAAAAAAACTGAGTCTCTCTTTATCACTTAGGCTCTAAATGCATTGTCTACTCACAGCACAATTCCATTAGTTATCAGCATGGAACTTTGATCTGCTCCATCTCTGATTTGGTCCTTTTTGCTTCTCTTTAATCAATCTATACCACCACCATCCTTTCTCTATCTTGTTCCAGGTGAATCTTCCTAGTCCCCCTATTAGTTTGGACTCCTAATTACCTTAGCTCACTGCAACTCAAAACTGCTGAGCTCAAGAGATCAACCACCCCTAGGCTCCCCAGTAGCAAGGAACGCTGACATGTGTTACCTCACTGCATCAGAGAAATAGTTTTGGGCAGGACTTCACAGTTGATTGGATATTAGAGGTAAGAAACAGTTAAGTAAAACCTTCCAAGATACAAAATGTGGCAAATGGTGTGTGTGGGTAGCATCACAACATTCAGAGATCACTAATGATCTTTGTTCACTTTTGAGCATTTTGAGTTCGGTACTTCTGTAGAGGGAGATCATAGGATCATAGATTTAGACCTATAATGGACTTTGGATATCACCTGATTGAACTCCCTCATTTTATAGATGAGAGGTTGTAGGTAATTGCAAGATGTAGCTCTGGTGCACATAAGAGATGTCAGGACTGAAGATAAAGGTTGGGGAATTCTCTGTGTGGTAGAAGGAGCTGGAACCATGAGAATGACTTAGAAAATGATTGAAAGACTAAGAACGACCTTTGATAAAGACCCTCATTTTTGCGGGTCACAAAGAGTATGATGGGGTAGCGAATAAAACAGTGGAGTGGTTAGAGAATTAGAAGTGGGAAGTGAGCAGTTTCAGATGCTTTAAAGGAATTTAAGGATTGAAAATAGACCAGTGGATTAGGTTATTATGAGTGACCTTATTTCAGCAAAATGACTGTGACAGAAGGTCAAATGCAAACAGTTGAGGAGAGAGTAGCTAATGAGAAAGAAGAGTCGTTTCTTTTCTCGCCTAAACTACTATAGGACCCTCCTAAGTAGTCTTCATGCATCCAGTGTGTCTCCTCTCTAATTATAACAGTGTTTCAGTAATCTTTTGAATGTACTGCTTTTAATCATGCCATTAATTTAATCAGAATTTCCTGGGGCCCTCCACTGTATAACAAATAAATACAACCTCTTGGTCCTGGTATACAAGGCCATCCACTATCTGACTCAGACTTTCCTTTTCAGGCTTATTGTACACTAATGACCAGGTCACCCCACTATTCAATAAACCATAGTGTCTGTCTTCAGAATCCAATATAACATCATCTCTTTGAATTCAAAGAACTTCACAAACTGTTCCCTCCTAGGCCTTTCCAGCCTTCTTAGATCTTTTGCTCCCCCCTCCCCTCAAGACACACACTCTGCAATTCAATGACACTGGCCTTGTTGTTCCTTGTACCAGATATTCCATCTCCAGACTGGAGGCATTTTCTCTAATGTGTGGAATACTCCCCCTCCTCATCTCTACTGGCCTTCCCTGGATTCCTTCTAAAATGCCACCTTCAACAGGAAAATTTTCCTGGTCACTCTATTAATGCCAGTGCCTTCCTATTGATTATCCCCAATTTACATTGTATGACTGATGTTTATACATAATTGCTTTCATGTTGTCACCTCCATTAGATTATGAGCTCCTGAAAAGTAGGGATTGTCTTTTGTCTTTTTTTTTAATCTCTCATACAGTATCTGACATATAATAAATGCTGATTGACTACTCCTCTTTATATAGTCTATACTAGCTAAATAGTACTATTTTCCATTCTAATTCTGCACTGTCTCAATATCTTTGTTTACAAAACCTTCCATTTCTGAAATGGATTTTCTTTTAACCATCACCATTTGGCAAAGTTCTTTCCTTCATTCATGGGTCAAATAAATTGCAACTCTTCCTCTATGAAGCCATCCCCGACTCTTCATCTCCCAACTGAAAATGGTAGTTACTTCTTTGAATTTCTTAGAGTTTCTTTGCCTAGATATCTCTTTTGAACTTCTCACAGTATTTTTTGTGTATGTATTTTTTCCCCAGTATTTGATTGTAAGTTCCTTGAGAGCAAGAGCTGTTTCCATCTCTACTGTTTAGTACAGGATGTTACATATAAAAGATGCTTTAAAAATATTATGTGAAGTCAAGGATCCCTGTGGATTTCTGCCAGTTGTGCCACCAGGTGACACCTTGGTTGATCATATTGACTTGAAAGATATTTTTGGAATGGTTCTGGAATTTCTTTGCCAGGCCATGTTCTATTCACCTCTTTAGTATCACTTGGAAGCTATAGAGATCGTGGTGTAGAGAAATAGCAGGATTTGGACTCAGAAAACCTGAATCCTAGCTCTTCCAAATGCTTACTCTTTTTGTGACTGTTTTTTAACCTCTGTGGGCCTTAGTTTCTTCCTCTACAAAATCAAGAAGACAGACTAGAAATTCTGTAAGGGCCCTTCCAATGCCACATCTATGCTCTTATATATTCCTTCTCTGCTTGACAGCTGTACTGCTGCAGGAATTACATTCTCTTCTTGGTAATAAAATATATTTTTAATTCTATAACTGGCAGGAGAAGACTCTCGAACATTATCAAGCAAGAGGAGGGAGGAAGGGAGGCGGCATTAAGGCTAGTCAGAATGTTATTGCTTTGGGCCAAAGGCCATTGGGTTATAAAAGGAAATTCCCAAGGACAGACAGCCACTAGATGGATAGGGCACTAAGCCAATGCTTCAAAATAAAGCCACTAGCCAGGGCAGCCAGTGCCTGCCTTTCCCTGATGCTATTTAGCTTGTGTGAGCTCAGGTCTGGAGTGAGTGAGATTTCCAAAGTTTCGGTTGCATTTCTAACAAATGAGGGATTGTGTTAAAGCTTAGTAAAGTGATTGGTGTGATTTATTTGTTTTCCAGGCTCAGTACACCATGTACTTCCTCATAACTGAGAGAAGTGGTTTCCCATTACAAGCACACCTATTTTAAGCAACTCATGAAAATAACAGAAAAACCAAGACCATGTATTAGAAAAGTCCCACTTACAAGTGTTTTCCCACTCTCTCTTGTTCTAGAGAAGTGCTTTCAGCATGCAAGTACTGTGGGTTTTACATTTGTGAAGGTCAGAAGACATACACATCAAACTTGACTACAAACAATAGAAGAGATGGCTTTGCTAATGACTGAGCTCTCTGTGGATACTAAACTGCATTAACATTATAGTCCATGCAGAGCAGCATAATTCTACTATGCCTCCATTATTTTGGCAGCTGGGCTTAATTTGGAATTAATTGGATTTAAGATATAATCAGCCCAACCCAATGATCATAGCTCTAATACACAACCTAAGTGAACATTGCTTGGGCTCTCACTGGAGAATGTGGTTTAAATAGTGACCAAGGGCACAGTATCAAAACAAAGTAGCTGGGAAGGTCTGAAGAATGCATTAAGTTAGAAAAGGTTTAAGGAGAAAATTATTTCAGTTTATACTAGTGACTTCTGCCCATGTAACCTTTTCCCAGACATGTCACTCTTTATTTTGCTCTGCAACTAAACATATTTTTCCTGCTTTCCTTCATTCTCTATCCTTTTAAGTCCCCTTCCCCAATTTTCATTATAAGATTATGAAAGTCTAAGGAAGAGGAATTATACAGATCATATTACTCAACCAATCATTTTACTGATAAGGACACAACCCCAAATAGGAGAAGGGCAAGGCTGTCATCTTGTTTCTCATTGTGATATATTGAAGAGTCAGAAGACTTGGGTTCAACTACTGCCTCTGCCATTTGTAACCCACGGAACTACATCACTTAAACTTGGTTTTTTCATCTGAAAAATGGGGGCATTGGACTAAATTCTTTTTAGCCCTAAATATATGGTCCTATGATTTTCTCGAATTTGAGTATTTGGTATTCAACAAAATAATTGAGGGAAAAGTTCTTTACCGTGGCCTAGGGAGATATCCAATGTCATAATGTCTATTTCTTTTCAAAATTTTTAACATTATCCCATTACATGAGATAAAAAAGCCTTAAAACTTAATTTTGCAAACGCTTTCCAAAAATTTCACCTTATGGATGTTCATTTTGGGAATACACACTTTCAAGAACTCAAATAAAGTAAATCTGATTCAGCCCTACTTTGTGCAAGTGTATATGAAGCTGGAAGAATACTCAGTCTAACTTCAATATGCATTGCAATTATAAAATCACAGAGGTCAATGTATTAAAATTAGGCTTAATATGTAGGCCTAAAAGGTTAGTGCTCAATAAAATTATCTTATCATGACAGAGAAATCTGGCTTTTGGTGGTGATGCTGGTAGGGGGAAATATATATATATATATATATATATATATGTATATATATATATACATACACACATACATACACATACATATGTGTGTATGTATACATACCTATATGTATACATACACACACATCTATATGTGTGCATATATACATGTATGTATATATATCCCCCACACATATATTCTAATGTTCCTTTTGGTTCTTTGATTAAAACAAAGACATGCTGAATTCTGAGTTTTTTCCTTCATTTATTAAACTAGGGGCCTTGAGAACTATAGACCTCACTCAATTTAATTATCTATTTCTGTATTCTATGTATATGACCAAATTTTGTTGAAACTGAAATAGGAAAGACATGTTCATTCAAACAATTTTATTGACTATCCTTTTGCTTCAAGAAGTCAGATTGGACCAAAACCTGAAATTCAGGTATATTTTATCACATTGTGTGAGAAAATCAACCCCTTTAAAAGTTATTGTAAAACAGATAAACAGAAAAGAAATGCCAAATCATCAATTATAAAAAAAAATCTCTTTATTCAATCAAAAACCATCAGAATGTTATTTGATAGCTAACGATTAGTCTTTTCAAAACATAGACAGTTCTTTCATGGTGATGAGGGTCCTTTAGTATTATATGAATCCCATATTGTGTATAAAAACATGGAATATCCTGTCTATTATATGCTCCATAAACTCTACTTCCTCCTTTTCAAATTGGTAGTACTCCAATTTAGCAAACATCTGATGCTAGTAAAGGTAATTTAGTCTAATCCCAGGAATAGATAATAACAACACTAACATGCATATAACACTTGCACATTTACAAAACCATATACAGGCATGTATATATGGTACTATTGATTAGATAAGAATATCTGTAGGGGAAAAGAAAAACAAAAACAACAACACACTAATCCCTGGTCTGAATTCATGAAACTCTGCAAAGCCATGGGAGAACTGCATAATTTAAATAAATACTGAACTACTGTTTATTCAGACTGCATTTATTTTCATTATTCCTTTATATTGGGACCAAGGTGTATGCTCCCTAGAAATCTGATTTGCTGACTACTACTGTGTCTTCCAATTCATTGGGTAAGGTATCAAGGGAAGATGGTATTCAACTCATGTGGGATAAGTTGTTCATAGCATAGTAATAATTCCTATTTTTATTCTTTGATGATTAGCATCAGGGACCTGCCAAGGAAGGGGAAGATTTAGATGAACCCATTTTTTAGTTCTTTCCCAAGATTTCCCTTCAGGACAGTGTCTTTGATTTAGTAAACTAGTAGGTCTGGCTAACTGACATTTGGGCGCTTAAAACTAGGTTATCCCACAAACAAATGTCCTGAGGATAATTTCTCCTCCTTGACTACCCTAAACACATCTTGTAAAAAGGAAGCCTAGACTCAGGATTCAGTTAGGAGACACAACTGCATAAAGCACAAGGTTATCTGAGGCAGAGCATTTCTCAATACTGAAAGTAGAAAATCACTTCCCTTGAGTCATGTGTGATAGCTGGATTATATAGAGAGAGCCAACTGATCCCCAATATTAGTGGGAAAATTGGAGAATGAATTATATTTAAGCTAAGTACCTTATATATGCCAATGGTTCAGGGTGAAGGAGGAACCCATCAATTATGTCAGCTGCCTCTAGGATGGCAGGGAATCTCTGGAGTATTCAACTGCCCCTAGTCAAGGGAAAAATATTTCAAATTTTCAAAGGACTATGAGATTTTCACTTAGGAGAAATATAACACCTGAGCGGGGGGAGTGACCATCTGATCTCAAGAACTGGGAATAGGTGAGCCTTGGATTGAGGTAGATGCCCTGGAAGATCCTAATTCATCTAATGAAAGAGCCTGGGTGGCTCCAGTTGTTGCCTGGGGTCAGGGTTTCTAACTCCACCTATCATTTGAACCTAAATTTTATTTCCCTTCAAGTACTTTCTTTGCAAAGCAGTTCTAGCACAAATTTTCTGGAGCCAGATAATCAGGGTCTTGTAGGATGCACTTTACAAGGGTTATCTCATTTGGTCTTCACAACTTTGCGAGGTAGGTGTTATTAGTATTCACATTTTACTGATGTATATGTCCATGAACTTCATGGTAAACAGTTCATATCCGTTATGGTTGAGAATTAGTTTAATGCATGCTTACATTTTGTTGGTCAGTATACGTACCTTGTTCAATTATTTTCTTCAAAACATCTGAAAATTAAGCTGTTATGTTCTAATGTGTACTGGCCACTTCTCCAGCAATTTCAACATTATGTAATTGAACTCAATTTTTAAAGCAAATCAACTTGAAGCAAAAGTTCACTCTCTATTTCATCCCCATTTTCTTTCACTGACTTCAATTGAAGCTTTTGTCTGAATACCTGCTCTGCTAAGAGGAATATTCTTTTGGTTGCAGTCTTCAATCCATATAGCTAAAAGATGCTCCATTTTTATTACTGTAACACATCTATTCCTCATAGTTGTTTGCAAACCACAAGAAGCTGATGTAATTTTGTCTTTTTACAAAACACACAGGTGAAATAAAAGAAAAATTCCAGATCATCATTTCATTTTAGAGTCACTATGATCACATTCATACCATTCAATCACATCAAATATTTATTTTACTATAAGAAGAAGCTATTTGTGTGTGTGTGTGTGTGTGTGTGTGTGTGTGTGTGTGTGTATACATACTGGCAACATTTCCATCTGAAGTATTCTTTTGTTTGTGTGTTAAGGGCTCTTTTAAAAATTTGAGTGTAATTTTTGGTGCTATATTATATGATAGCCATGGATGCCATGGCAAGTTGCAGACCATTTAGGTAGTGGTGTGTTAAAAACCTTCAACTAGTTTAGACCTATCACATTAATTAAATTTGGTTCACATTAAATACAACCTAGAATAATCACACTAAGTAAAATTTTGCATTATTTAAACTTTCATTAATCTTGACCTAGATGAACAATGTTACCTAGGATGCTTCTTATTTAGGGAGTCAGGCAATATAAGGAAAAGGTGTCCTGTGACAACAAAAACACTACAATAGGTCAAGGGCAATCTCCTAATTCAACTTCTTCACCAGGGTATAGGAAAAGGCTATTGTAATAAGAAAGGGGAAGAAAAGGGAGAAAAAAACTGGAGGCATTATCTTGTCACCCTACTGATCTCCTGACTTCCACAATGCCATCACTGACCTAGTCAAAAAGAAAATCAACCATAACCCACTTTTTCAATTCCTCCTCACATACTCCAATTCAGTTTTTCACTCTTGAATCCCTGCCTCAGCTTTTATGAAGGAATAGTTTGGGAAACCTTGATGTATTGGTCTTCTTCTGAAATCTAACTGAATCATGCTTACTGTAGTCCTTAGTTACCAAAGTCGAAAAGAGCAGTGTACTTGGTGTCCCAAGAACTCAGTTGAGTCACAGTTTCACTACTTATTACCTTTATGACTTCAGGCAGTCAGTTTAAATTCCTGGACCTCAGTTCCACATCTATGAAAAGAAGGTGATATTAGGTGATCTCTAAGTTCCTGGGATTTATGGGACTATCAGCTGTAAGTGGGGTTGGTGAAAAAAAAGTAGAAGTGTGGTGGTAAGATGGAGATATGAAGAGTTATAGGGAAGAACTTTGAACTAATGTTTCCCAAAGATATTTAGTGGGCATAGAAAAATCTACTATCTGGGAGTGGGCAAAAAAGAGGAAAAGTGACCACTGTATGGCCTGGTCATCCGTAAATATGACAAATGCACTCAAATGTTCCCAAAGGATTCCTTCTTCCCCTTCCTATCTCTTTCAACTAACAATAGCTGTGTTGTAGCGGAAAAATTACTTGCCCTGAAATCAGGCAGCCTGGTTTGAAATTTTGATTCTGCTGCTTACAAATTTGTGAACTTGGATAAATGTCTCAATATCTCTGGATGACTTTTTTTTCACCTGTTAAGTGAGTGACTGAATTAGTTATTACAACTTTTAGAGTACTTTCCATTTCTAAATCTTGTTATTCTTTTTGGCGGGGGACCCATTAAAAGACACTGCAACAAAAGTATTTTTTTAAAAGGATATGAAGATAAAAGTGAAATATTCCTTGCATTCAAGACTTCTGACCAAGTCACTTAAACCCTCTGATTTTCAAATTTCTCATCAATAAAATGGTATTATGATGTGATTGCTCTTTTACAGTTGCCTCCCCTCCCCAATTTCCAGGTTCCTTTTATATATTCTCTCCTCCCATTAGAATGCTTTTTTAATTTAATTTTTTTTATTCAGAACTTCAGAAATAAAACAAGCATTTCCATAACAAAGTGGAATTAAAAAAAGAGGATTGCACCAGAAACTGCAAATCTATTATGTACAACTTGCTATTCTATAATGATGATTATGATAACTGAAATTTATAGATATTATGTATATACATATATTAAAGAGCATTTCAAAAGTCTTAGTGCAGTTAGAAGTTTTAATAACTTCAGAAGTATAAATGATACAGACTTACAAAAGACAATATTTAAAGGTTAATCATTTAAAAATTCAAACTCTTGATATTTCCTGTTAAAAATCAACATAGCCAACATCTTGTGCTATATATTAAGCAAGTCAATTTTCAAACTTTGTAAAAACTGTTTAATCTGGTGCTGCTCAGTGACTGAAAAGATTAAACTTTTAATTCTGGCCTTAAGATCATCTAAAGAATGTGGTTTTGATGCTTTCATAACAGTTTTGATATGACCCCACAAGAAAAAGTCTAATGAAGATAAATCATGTAACCAAGCAACAGGCCCTCCTCTATCTTTGGCACACATGTTGTATAATTAATTATAGGATGCCCTGTCTAGTTAAAATTAAAATAGAAAAATTATTACTAAAAATTCCCAAAATAAAAAAGTCTAAAAGAAAATATAAATGAAATATTTTCAATGACATATACTGAAAGTTTGTAGCATTTATACTTCTGAAGTTATTAAAGCTTAAAACTAGACTAAGAGTTTAGGGACACTCCATGTGTACTGAACAAAACACTTTAAACCCCCCTTAAAAACATTACATTATTATGTTCTTGCTCCTCACCTCCATTGTGGCCCATAGTCTTACTGAAGCCCCTGCCCCAGACTATCTCCCTGTTCCCAATGCAGTGGCCAGAGGTATTGGTCAAGGTTAGAACTTGGAATGTTTTTCCTGAAGAAAAGGTGTTATATGAGTTGGTAAGGGTATACAGTAGCTTTAGTATTGTAATAATAATATACTATTTTTCAGTATATGAAGGGTTAAATGGACCTTTCTACCATGGCCAAAGAAATAGGCCATCAGGTTATAGCAAGGTATTATTATTTTTGGAAACTGTTCTGAATTTCAAAAAGCTGCTATCTTTTGAGAAGAGCTATTGAGGACATTAGGAAATAACTATACCGTAATTGTAATCATACCTTCTACATCAAACAATACTTAGCAACAACATAATAATTTGAGTATATTATATACTACATAGACATTTATCACCTAATTTCCAGTCTGCATTTTTTGGCACAGTGGACAGGGGAAGGATAATGACTTGGTTTATACTTGGACAAGATATATATAATGTATAGATATTGTGGAAGATTCCATTTTGAAAATGAGTCCAATTTTAGTGTAAGGTTTGTGGCTATGTCTCTGTTAATACATACATAGACTGGCACATTGAATTCAACTACCAGTAGGTAAGAGCTAACTACACCGATCATCAGGTTTGGATTTGGACGTGAGGCATCTGGTTGATGCCAGTGACACTATTTCTGTCTTTGAATGGGCTCCTGAATTGCCATAGTCAGCTGGTATGTAACCCAGACAATGACAACAGTTGGTCAATATAAGTGGTTAGAAGGTGAAAAATAGGGAATACTTGTGACAGGAAAAGCTTTTTTCCCAAAGTAGCATCCTTCAGGTTCAGCGGGTCTAGGGATATTAAAATACCAGGCCAGTCTGGGACTCTCAGAGTGGTGCCTGAGACTATGAAAGTTACCATACCTCGATGACTCACTGACCAGATCTATTTCCATGTGGAGATGAGAGGGGCTGACACCAGAGAAACTAAGTGTCTTTGTGAGCTTATTTAATATTTTTGCTGTGGTTCAGCAAAGGAAACCTTCTTTGTTAAACTTTCAGTGATTTATGAATATGTCATTGTGTTTCGACACTGAACCTGAACTAAGAGGATGTTTCTGTTAGAGCTGTGCCTATAATACAGGAAGGGAATGTCCTGCTCTTGAGAGGTTAAATGAGAGGTTCCAACAAACTAATTTGATTAATTTTACAATTGAGTTGACTAGTTTTTGACTGAAATTGATGAAACAATTATCAATTTTGGTACCTTGTAAGCATAACTCAAGTCTTCATAAGGTGAGCTGGGAGTTTTCTGAGTGAATTTACATTAGGCATTTCATTACAAATTAAGGTACAAAATCATGATTCTTTTTGGAAAAAAAAACCTTTATAAACTTTAAATTACTGGAAGGTATTGAAAATAATTCAAAAGCTAAATACAGAAATAACCTTTTAAATTGGGGAATATATTGAAATCATTTCAATAAGATATAATCAAGACAAACATATTCATGTATTTTTATAAATATTCACACAACTTAATAAATCACTTGAACTAAAAATGATAAGTGGCAAATACTAGAGTACTTCCATATTGGAATAATCACTGTAACAGTAATTTGGGATTTCTTTAATAATAAAGACTCACACAGTGAAGAGGTGACATTGATACTCCCTAAGAAAATTTAGTCTCAACAGGCTTAGGACTTGGCACCTATTCTCATTTTATTATTATTATTATTATTATTTTTTGCTTTTTGGTGAGGCAATCAGGGTTAAGCGACTTTCCCAGGGTCACACAGCTAGTAAGTGTTAAGTGTCTAAGGTTGGATTTGAACTCAGGTCTTCATTACTCCAAGGCCAGAGCTCTATTCACTATGCCACTTAGCTGCCCCAACCTCCTCTCATTCTAGAACATCCATCAGTCTTTGTGACCTCCTAACCCTGAATTATACCTCTGCCATACCTTCCTCCTTCTCCCATGGGTGAGTTTCTTCTTCAGTCTCCACACGTTATGAGGAGGGGCCTTCATTCCCCTCCTGGTTTTGCTTCTGACTTTTCTGACAATGACACCACAACAACCCCGCTTCACTCCCCCTCCCAAATGGTACCTCTCCCCACCTCCTTTTCATGTCCCTTTTGCATTTGTCTTCCCCTGTAAGGGTGTAAGTCCCTGACGACAGGGCCTACCTATAATTTTACTTGTATTGGTATCTCCAGTGCTTAGCAGAATACCTGGTACACAGTAAGCACTTAATAAATGCTTGATCTCTTGTTTCCTAAACCAAAGCAGAAACTTAAACACAATGTCATTTTCCATTGATCATTTCTAGGACATTTTCTTGTGGTCTTATGAGGTGCTCAGCAAAGCATATCATATTAAATCTTCTCTTCACCAAGAAAAGCTCCTCATTATGCATTCATATAATTCATAGGCAGTTCAGCTATTCATTGTTATTGTGGGGTTTTGTTGTTACTCAGAATATTGAGGTTACTAAATATATAACTTTTAATTGTGAGAAATCATTTACTGTCAGGGCCAGACTCTGCTATGGTAAGGATCAAATCACTGATGTATTTTATAGTTGAACTATGAGCTTCTGGAAATGGAGATTTATCACAGAGATGTACCATCGCCTTAACCATAGCATTGTGAACAGCAATATAGTAATATATTATAGCAGTAAGCACCCAATCAATAGCAGCTCATTAAAGGTAAAAGCATCAATTTAATCAAAGAGAATCTGCATGTTTTCAACAGTGAGTTGAAGGTCTTGTCCATCAATGTCTACTTCAATTCTTACATTGTCAATGACAAGTTACAGTGGGTTTTGTTAAGAGGCTGGTATGCAAGCTAATGTGGAGGCCATCTGTCATTTTAGAGTATGATCAATACAGTCTATAACCAGTTTTCAGTCTCATTTACAGAAGAAGAGAAGAGTAGGTCAATGTATACCCCAATGAGTTGCTTATTATTTTCTAGGGTTTTTTTTTGGGGGGGGTGTTTTTGGTAAGAAGTGACTCTAGTATTTTGTTTCTAATAAAGAACTGAGATTAACCACTCACTGTCTGTGAAAAATCTTCCATTTTCTTTGTCATTTTACACATTTCAAGGATATAATTAAAGAAATGAAATTGGGTAGCAAAAATATAATGACACATACCATGCTGGCCAAAAAATAGAAAAAAGGGAAATTCAATAGGACATTCATTTGACTACAGAATAATGTCTCATGTATCCAGAAAACATCATTTGAGTCTTTATACACAATTCCCATCCACAAACTTAAGGAGAAAATACACTTGTTTACATGTAGCATAAATTTTCCTTCAGTGTTTCCTCAACTTTTTCTTTCAGTCAATCATTCTGTCATTTCTTAGAGTCAGGCAATCTGAGGGTGGCGTCACAGGTGGCCCAGAGAGTAATGAATCTCAGCAGCCATCCCCCGGATAGAAATAGTTAAAGTATCCACCAGCATCTCCTACTTGCACATTCTTGATGTTTTGGCAGAACTCAACATGCTGAGAGAGATTATTGCAGAGTAGATATGCTGGTTGAATTTATAGCAGTGATATTCATTCCATGTAATTTCACTCTTCTACTGTCTAAGATCCCTATGTCATTTGGTCCTTTACAAGGGGCTCCATATCTTGCTTTAGGTCACATGATTAGGGACTAGCACTAAGGAGACATGTCTTTTAGTTCCCAGGGAAGTTGAGATCCTACTAGGGAAGGGGAGTGAGTCAGTTGAAACTAGTCTATGCCTAGTTTTTTTTTGTTGTTGTTCTGTTTGTTTGTTTTTGCTAGGCAATGGGGTCAAGTGACTTGCCCAAGGTCACACAGCTAGTAAGTGTTATGTGTCTGAGGCCAGATTTGAACTCAGGTCCTCCTGAATCCAGGGCCGGTGCTCTATCCACTGCGCCACCTAGCTGCCCCCTATGCCTAGTTTTAAACAGCAAAAATGAGCTATAGAGTGTTCCTGTGCTAATCAAATTGCTAATGGTGATGTAACGACTTAAAAAAAAAAACTAGCCTAAATGTAGATTAACTCACTGAGCTTTTATCTACAAATGTGGGTCTGACATTCCCCAACTTCTTGTCAAGGGACATACAGTTAGATGAAAAAATGGATCTCAGTTATTTTGTATGTTGACAGCACATGACCCAAAAAGGATGATGGAATTTTCAAAGAAAAAAAAAGATGCAATTTAACATATCTGACGTATTATATTTTCCTAAAAAATTATTTTTGATAACTAGTAAAGTCAATTTTATCAGTTATGTCTGACTCTTCACGACCTCATTTTGGAGTTTTCTTTGCAAAGATACTAGAGTGGTTTGCCATTTCTTTCTTCAGCTCATTTTACAGATGAGGAAACTGAGGAAAACAGGGTTAAGTGACTTGTCCAGCGTCACAGAACTAGTTAAGTGTTTGAGGCAAAATTTGAAATCAGGGAGAGGAGTCTTCCTGACTCTAATCCCAGCACTGTATCCAATGAGCCACCTAACTGCCTAGGAAAAATACCTATCCAAAACTGGTAATGTACAACTGGACAATACAACTCTATGAAATGTAGTGAAAAAAACTTCAAAGATAATATTGAATTAAACTGTTTTAAATTGCTTATATTACAAACTTTGGAAAAAAGCCCATAGGTGGTTAATTCAACTTTGATAGTATCTACTATGAATAGGTAGGGCAGCTTGGTGGCATATAGAGTGCCAGGCCTGAAGTCAGGGAGACTCATCTTTCTGAGTTGAAATTTGTCCTCAGACATCTAATAGCTGTGTGACCCTGGACAAATTATTTAACCCTGTTTGCCTCAGTTTCCTAATCTATAAAATGAGCTAGAATAGGAAATGGTAAACCACTCCAATACCTTTGCCAAAAAAACCTCAAATGGGGTTATGAAGTGTTGGGCATGGCTGAAACAACTGAACAAATGTGAGTAGGCAATGAAAAAATGTTTAATTGTGATTTTTGAATCATTGAATAGGTAACATGTTACAAATTCATTGGAATAAACAGTCCTGAAGCCTTTATAGAATGACTATAGCAACCACCAGGAGCATGAAGAGTTAAGTATGGTATACTTATGATCAATGAACTGAATTAGAGTGATAGGCAAAACTAGCCAAGGATTTATAAATAAATCCTATTCCACGAGTAAGACCAGAGGACAGAGCTTGTGACAGAAAGGCAATGCCATCTGGAGTGGCAGTCTGGCTAGAGGGAAGGTCTCGGGACTATGCCAAATCTCTGTAAGGCACGTGAGTCCAAATTATGAGAAGAAGAAACATGCAATTATTTCAGAGCTAAGCTTTACCCAGAGACCTTCTGCACCAATGATCCTAGAGAAATGGAATACAAAAGAGTTGGTCTGATGTGTCTTAATATTTTCAAAGGAACCAGGTGTTCTTTAGAAAAGAATTCAATGTGGTGGGACTTTACGAATACACAAATATGAAGAATTTGCAATTATTGAAACCGTCAAGTCCAACCATAAAACTCCAATAAAAAAAAACAACAACAACTTTAGTGAGGAGACAGATTAAGGTGTAACCCACAATTCCGAGTTGAGTTCATCAGCCTACTTTTAACCAAAGCCATTTTGATTATAATGTCTGGTCAAGTATATGAATTTTTGATTGAGAGCTAGAAAAGACATTACAGGCCATCAAGTTAAATCACCTAATTTTACAGATGAGAAAAATAAGATACAGTGGTATAAGTGATTTTCTCAGGGGCCCATGGATAATAAGTATCTGATTTGGGATTTGAATCTAGATCTTCCTAACACCAAAAGCAGTAGTATTCTAACCAGTCTACCATATTGCCTCAATGACTATTGATTAGAAAAAGGAACTTGAAGGGTAAAATTTGTAACAATGTATTTTATTGGAGAAACAAAGTGGAGGTGGGAATTGAGTAGCTTAATTGGGTAACAGTGAATGAGGAATGGTTAAAGAGTATCTATAACATATAAGCCAAATGTCATTTTTACTATGAGACAATTCTTTCAAGCATTGTATTACAAAGGGAAACGGACTTATCTATTTAAAAAGGTATGAAGGGTGCCTATTTAAGGGCCCAAATCACCTCTACTTAGATACTTGTGGGAAAAAAAAAAAACACAACTCCTAATTGGTCTTCCTTTTTCCAGTTTTTCCTTCTCTCAAAACCATCTTCCACACAGCTGCCAAAATAATCTTAAGGTATAGCCCTAATCATGTTACATCTTTACTCAGAAACTTTCAGTTGCTCCCCATTGCTCCTATAAACTCTTCAGACTGTCATTTACAAACCTCCAAAATTTGCTCCCATCTCGCTTTCCAGCCTTATTCCTTATTAGTCACCTTTATGCATTCCAGGTTCTAGCCAAGCTAGACTATGGATTTAAGACTTAATCCTCACTTAGACATGAATTTTAAGAAGCATTTCTCTACATTTACCACAAGGTACAGTATGATGTAATGGACTCAGGACTGATTGAAATCAGGACCATGTAGGTTTGATTACTGTATCTAACAAATGCTAACTGTGTGACCATAGGCAAGTCAATTAACTTCCAACTACAAACTACTTGCTGATCTGCATTGTGGAAGGTGGGGGTCCACTTTCTTAGTTCCTTACACCATTAGCTTCAGACTGAAATAGAAATGATCAATGACTTAGAAAACCACAAATTGACATTGTCTGTTTTGTATTTTTGTATATTTTGTTAAACATTTCCCATTTACATTTTTCTGCCCTATAGCAATGACAGAAAAAAAAATCACAGGTTTGAATGAAAAACAAAACCTCTTACCATGCACAATTCATGACATTCTTTCTTCATGTTTTCTTGGCTCTCTTCCCTACCTTATGGCCCCAATCTACTTTGCTAAATAGGTTTTCCTTTCTCTACACACTTCAATCCATCCTACATAGCCAAAATCCACAGCCTGAAAACAGTTTTAATATTGTTACTCCCCTGTTCAGAAGCTATGTAACTCCTAATACGGAACCATGACTGAAATTCTCAATGTGAACTTCATGGATATATAAGAATCGTCTTTCATTCATCTCTAAGGACTCTCATTTTTTCATTATTCCTGGTTTTAGATTTCCTATGTTTAGTTAAGAAGTTTATTCTCTTATTAAATTCAGTTGGAACATCTAGATTTACTTTGGAAAGTTTCAAGAATAATATTGTAATGCATTTTGCATGTATATATGTGAATACACATAGATCTTTTATTTTTGGAAATACCTTCTACCATTGGAGATCATAGTCCCTCTATGACTTAGTAAGACCTAAATATTGTGGAAAGCACACAGAATTTCAGTGACTTTGGCAGTATGACTTCTATTTTGATGAAGGCAGGATTTGAAATTATGAGCTTCCCTCCAATCTACAATTCTATCCATTTGTTGCCTGTCATATAACTCATCTATGTATGCACAAGTAAACTCCTAGGAAGATTATATTGTATTTAGTCTGAAGTTAATTGCAAATTAACTGTACTCTGTTAACCTAAAATAATCCTATATCTAGAAATAAAAGAGCATGGGAACAGTTTGATACCAGACAATCTGGCTTTACCTATGAAATATAATCATTACATCTATCATTCAATTAAGGAGTAGTTCAATGTAATATAAACCACCAGAACAATCATCAACAATTGACATCTTCTGGTGTTCAGGATAAGAATGAAATGTAGGGAAGGGGTGGAGCCAAGACTGCAGAGTAAAAGCAGTGACTTGCTTGAGTTCTCCCCCAAACCACTCCAAATACCTGTAAAAAAAAAGGCTCTAAAGAAAATTCTAGAGCAGCAGAACCCATAAAAAGACAGAGTGAAACAAATTTCTAGCCTAAGACAACTGGGATGGGTGATTGGGAAGGTCTATTGCACCAGGCTAGGAGAGGAATGAAGATCAACTTGGGCTGCTCAGGCAAAGACTGGGCCTCAGCAAACCTGGAGCAGTCCTCAAGGGACTGAATCAAGGGCAGGTGTGGTGGTTTCAAGCCATAAAGGCCAAAGACAACTTAGAAGGTCAGTAGAAAAGGTTTGTCAGACCTGGGAGAAAAAGAAGCATGGTCTGGCCCCTGTTTTGGCACAGTCCCAGGGCAATGGCTGCTTCTGGGGTGATGGCTACTTCCGAAGCTCTCAGCCCACAATCAGAATTTGGATTGAGTGGTTATCAGAGGGCGATTGCAGGGATCTCTTTGCTGCTGTTGAGGCAGGATTCTTTTGCTTTGCCTGTGCTTGGATCTGAGTCACAGTCCTGGGTTGTGGTCCTGGCGCAAGGAGAAGCTCTGCCATGGTAGAACTTGTGGCAGTGGTAGAGAGGGAATCATCCTCACAGTTCTAAGGCAGAAAAGAGTGCTTGTGGTCACTCATAGACCAGAGCACAGGCCAGGAAAGGAGGAAACACTTCTCCTTTGATCATACCACCTTGGAAGAATGGAAAATTTATAGGTCCCTAGTATTTCTGAAAACAGCTGCCCAAAAGCCCTGAAGCTTGAGACACTATATTCTCCACACTGAAAGCAGACCCCTACCTTAACAAAGAGCTTAAAAGTCAAGTAATTGGCTGGGATCATGAGCAAACTGTGTGTGGAAAAAAAAAGTCACACCATAGAATCTTACTTTGGTGACAAAATAGATCAAAACATACAACCAGAAGAAGACAATGAAGTCAAAGCTCCTACATCCAAAGCCTCCAAGTAAAATATGAATCAGTCTCAGGCCATGGAAGAGCTCACAAAGGATTTTGAGAAGCAAGTAAGAGAAGAAGAGGAAAAACTGGGAAGAGAAATGAGAGTGATGCAAGAAAATCATGAAAAACAAGTCAACAGCTTGCTAAAGGAGACCCCAAAAATACTGAAGAAAGTGATACCTTAAAAAATAGCCTAACTCACAAATGACAAAAGAGGTCCAGAAAGCCAAGGAGAGAAGAATGCCTTAGAAAGCAGAAATGGCCAAATGGAAAAGAAGCCAAAAGCTCACTGAAGAACCATACTTCCTTAAAAATTAGAATGAAGCAAATGGAAGTAATGACTTCATGAGAAATCAAGGAAATGTAAAACAGAACCAAAAGAATGAAAAAAATAGAAGATAATGTGAAATATTTCATTGGAAAAACAACTGATCTGGTAAATTGATCCAGGAGAGATACTTTAAAAATTATTGGATTATCTGAAAGCCATGATCAAAAAAAGAGCCTAGACATTATTTTTCAAGTAATTATGAAGGAAAACTGCCTTGATAGTCTAGAACCAGAGGGTAAAACCTCCTTCTGAAAGAGATCCCCAAAGGAAAATTCCTAGGAATATTGTAGCCAAATTCTAGAGTTCCCAGGTCAAAGAGAAAATATTGCAAACAGCCAGAAAGAAACAATTCAAGTATTGTGGAAACAAAATCAGGATAACACAAGATTTAGCAGCTTCTACATTAAGGGATTAGAGGGCTCAGAATATGATATTCTGGAGGTCAAAGGAACTAGGATTAAAACCAAGAATCACCTACCCAGCAAAACTGAGTATAATCCTTCAGGGGAAAAAATGGATATTCAGTGAAATAGAGGACTTTCAAGCATTCTTGATGAAAAGACCAGAGCTGAATAGAAAATTTGACTTTCACATAGAAGACTCAAGTGGAACATGAAGAGGTAAACAGGAAAGAGAAATCATAAGGGACTTATTAAAGTTGAACTGTTTACATTCCTATATGGAAAGATGACATTTGTAATTCATATGAAGGGATGATATCTAAAAAAATAAATTAAGGGGTGAGAGAAGATTATACTTGGAGAAGGAGAGGTAGAATGGGGTAAATTATCTCACATAAGAAAGACCAAAAAGAAAAAAGCTTTTACAATGGAAGGGAAGTGGGGGAAGGTGAGAGAGAATGAGTGAATCCTGCTCTCATTGGATTTGGCTTAAGGAGTGAATAACATAAAAACTCAGTTGGGTATAAAAATCTGTCTTAACCTATAGGAAAATGGGGGAGAAGGAGATAAGACAGGGGGGAGATGATAGTAGGGAGTGCAGATTGGGGGGGAGAGGAAGCAAACACTTTTGAGGAGGGACAGAGTCAAAGGAGAGAATAGAATAAATGGGAGGGGGATAGGATGAAGGGAAATATACTTAGTTTTTCACAACATTACTATTATGGAGGTGTTTTACAAGACTATATATGTATAACCTGTATCGAGCTGCTTGCCTTTTCAATGAGGGTGGGTGGGGAGAGAGGAAGGGAGATAATTTGGAACCCAAAGTTTTAAAAACAAATGTTAAAAGTTGTTTTTACATGCAAGCAGGAAATAAGATATATAGGCAAGGAGGCATATAAATCTATCCTGCCCTACAGGAAAATAGAAGCAGAAAGGGATAAAAAAAAAAGTGGGATGGTGGCGATAGACAGGAGGACAAATCGGGAAGGGGTATTCAGAATGCACACCATCTTGGGGTGGGTGAACGGGAGAGATGGGAAAAAATTTGGAACTCAAAATCTTGTGGAAGTAAATGTTGAAAACTAAAATTAAAATAATTTAAAAAAGAATACTTGAAAAAATATTTTTGTACATATTAAAAAAAAGAATGAAATGTAGGCAACTCAGTAGCAGGACAATTTCTGATATCAGCCTATGGTGAAAAATTAATGAGAGCACAGCCACAGTCTAACAGGATTTCTTTGAACTAACACTTTTAAATATGACTGACTGCAAACAAAAATACAATTAGATACAAATAAACCATTAATAGTACATTTTGAAGAAAATACATAAAGAGTTTACATTATTGCCTATAGAAAATGAGAGTAGTTTTAAGTGTCTTCAAATCAAGGGGAAGAGATTGAAAAATGTATAGCCTTATTTTTCAGCTCTTTCTTTTTTTTAAAGGGAAAGGCAGACAAAATTGCCTAATAATTGGCTTTGCTCTAAGTATTAATAACAGAACGAAAGGAGTTCAACATACTTCATAATGCCTAAGGATTTCTGTTTGGCTGTTATCCCTTTATCAGACGTTATCCTGTCAAATAGTTGACACTTTGGCAAGGTAGTTAAGGGAGCTAGCTGCTCACTGCTGTTATTCCTTAGGTACTTGAATCAACATATTCTGGTGGTGACACAAGTATATTTCGAAAAATGGGAAAGATCTTACTTTTAGGAAAACCTGCTCTTGTTCATTATAGGGAAAGTATTGGCACAACCTTGAAAAGACAGTCATGCAGCTTCCCTAAGGTGGAACACACTCTTGAGAATTGCTAACACGTTGTATGCTAGGGTGTAAGTGAACAGCCCAATTTTTCTACCAGCAGTGAAGAATGTGATACTGTGAACTCCACAAGTTTTATATCATACCTATATGATACCATGTATACATTGAATTGAAAAGCCAAAATTCATTCAAATCTGACTGTCTATACTCTATCTATACTCCATTAAAAAAACAAAAACAAAAAACAAGAAAAACAAAGCCTCAGTTGGATTGCCTGAATCAAGAGAATTTTTCAGCCTTGTCAAGACAGATGATTGGATTCATCCAAAGTCTCCCTTTGCCAACCTTTCATATAGGGTTATTGGCATTCCTGAAGCTGAAGCTTAGTGACAGACAGTTAATACTTGCAGATTCTCTTTGGTGAAGCTGAATCACATCTTTGGGTTATTTTTGCTGGTATTATTGGGGCTAGAGTTTCAGGTTAAATCTAAAGGTAGTTATGCAAATGGATTGGTAAAGAGAACAGACTGAATAGTCAAGAGAAACTGATTACCCCAAGTGCTAAGACTATTTGCATAAACACTAACGTTTTTCTCACTTCTAGAAAGAAAACAAAAATCCTCAGCTAACTCCCAATTGCCTTATACTACAAGAAGAATTTACACTTTGGAAAAGAGATCTTATGGTCAAGGCTATTTTTTTTTTGTCTTCCCATTCTCTTTTCTTCTCTACATACAAGCTCCTTATTCTTTTCCCCTCATTGATTTTCCCAGTTTTCCCTGGTGAAGTCTTCAAATGCTCATCTGTTTGAAGGGCTCATCCATTTTATGTGTTGAATGCTTCATTTCCAGTGAATCCATCTCAGGGGGCTCAACATAATACCTCGCCTATAGTTGTTGCTTAATAACTATTTGTTAAATAAATGAATTAGTAAATGAATATAAGTTTGTGAAATAGCCTTGAGAAGTAAAAAGAACCCATTGAAATTTTAGCAACACAGATTAGGCCCATATTGTAAGAGGAGAGGGAAAACAAATAGTGAAGTTAAACTCTGGGAAATCCTGAGGAAAAGAAGGTAAGCAAACCATCCCAATTCCTGGTAAGGGTGTTCACATAGGGTTATTGAATTGTGGATGGCAAATACCCTAGAAAAGGGACAAAGTTTCTGCCTAATATACATTGGGGGTGAAACTTGCCATCCCTATATAACTTCCTTTAAGCAAGTGGGAAGGTCTTATCTAAGACACTCCTCTTCTTCCAATATTCCAATACTAGATTTTAAAGTCACTTTCAAGAAAAAATTCAGGCTCTATAATGACTGTTAAAAGATGCAAAGTAACTCAGAATTAATTGCACAATGAATAAAAATGAATATCAACTTTGGGGTTCCAGCCTACTGTTGTTGCACAAGGATAATTTTCTAATGTAAACTGCAGAATTGTAAACATTCAACCCCCTTAGTTTCTTAGGGATGGCACTACAAGAAAGCAAATTCTTAATTTTTTGGCAATATGGTAAGCACAATGAGTGTTTCTGGGAAACCGATGGTTACAGTAGTAGGAGAAATACTAGACTACAGAGATGGGAACTTCTCTATGTTCCTGAAGTTCTTTCATATTGTATGTCTTCAAGTAGAATTATGATGAATAACTGTCAAGAATGTAAATACTGGAAATCCCTTCTAGGTATAGTTTCAATTAAATGGGCTCTTTCTAACTCTGAATTCATTCATTTCATAAATTATTATCTAGAGTGACAGTTATGGTGAGGTTGATGGTAATGATGAAGTTAAAAATTTTAACTTTGTACATAGTGGATATATTCTCCAGTCCTGTAGGTTTTTTTTTAGATAAAGGATTGCCTTGATCTCTTGTATATTTTTGGTAGAGAGTAGAGAAAGGCCTTGACAAATTGTGCTTGAATCAAGTTTGGCTTACAGAGTACTTTAGGTGATTTGGTCATGTTCTGTTATGGAAATGTACAACAAACAAAGATCAGTAGTGAAATTTGTACCTTAGTTCATTTTGGTGGCAACTGATGGACCTGGGTTTTAGTAATTATTTTTCTACACAAAATAAAAGTATCAAGTGTAAACAAAATAAGTAGGAAAGAAACAGATTTTGTGAGGCATGTGTTTATCTAAGTATATTGAATTAGTGGGAGAAAAATGTACTAATAGGGAGAGTTTATTGTTGAGATCTAGGGGTAGCTAGGTGGCACAATGGATAGAGTGCCAGGCCTAAAGTAAGGAAGACTCATCTTCCTGAGTTCAAATGTGGCCTCAGAGCTTACTAGCTGTGTGACCCTGGGTAAGTCACTTAACCATATTTGCTTTAGGTACTCATCTATAAAATGAGCAAGAGGAGGAAACAATAAGCTACTCTGATATCTTTGCCAAGAAAACCCCAAATTGGTCATACACAAAGAGTCTCACACACACAACTGAAACAACTGAAGAATAACAATTATTGAGATGTAAAGTGTTGTAGTGTGAAGTAGCTTGCTTGAATGGAGAGAAACTGGACCCCAATCCAGTCTCTAAAACTTTCCGTCTGTGTTATCATGGAAAAATAATTTAACCTCTCTAAACCTCAGTGTCCCTAGGTTCAAAATGGTTTAATAATAGCTGTAGTGCCTACCTCTTAGGATTCCTGTGAGATATAGTACTGGATTTTGAGTTCAAGTCCTACCTCAGGCATTTGAAGTTTGACCTAAGCAAATCACTTTTTTACCTTCAGTTTCCTTACTTTGAGGATAATCATAGCACCAACCTTACAGGGTTGTGGTGAGGGTCAAATGAGATAATATACATAGAGTAGAGTTCTTTGTAAGCTTTAAAAATGCTAGCTATTATAATTAAATGTAAATGTTAAATATTAAAGTTTGGATGGGGCTCCATGCCACCTTTTCCTAATTGTTAGTGTTACTGTCATAGAATCAGACTTCTAGCATTGAAAGGAACCTTGGAGGTAAACCAATTAAACTCCTATCCTACCCTGATGGGGGTGATAGGACCTGGACCCCTAAAAGGAAAAGACTATTTCTTTGAAAGCAACCCAGTCCCTGAATTTTCCCATACATTTCAGTGGACCAGATCACTGGCACTTCTGCCCAAGATATTGGCCCACCCCAGCCCACCTAGATCACTTAATTAGCTTTCTTGACAGTCCTTTCATTGCCTATATATATATATATATAAGCATGGGTCTCACCCCCATTAAGTTGCAGATTCATTAGGCATCTGAATGGCACTATTGGCATTACAATAAACCTTGCTACTTTGAAAGAAGGCTTAAATGCTTGAATTCTGTCCAGGTAGACTTGTATTGTACCCTGACATTTTAGGGTTCCCATCAACCCCAAACCACATCACAACTCCCTAAGAAAATATCTCACTCCTGCTTGAATACTTCCAAAGACAGAGATCTCACTTCTTCTAACAAAAATGTTACATTTTATGAAGAGCTCTTATTTATATGAAGTTTTTTGTAACATTCTAGCTAGCCTGTACCTTCTATCCATTGGCCCCAAATCTGATCACCAGGCTGAAACAGAATGTAACTGATACTTCATCCACATGACAGTCCTATGAAAATGCTAGGCAAACACATGAATAAGACAAAAATATGCTTGAGTGCAGATCACAAGATAAAACACAGTCTATCCAAGACTTGATGCAATAGTACTGGGGAGAAGTAATGACCAAAACAAAAAGAGCTGTTAAGGTAGAATTCTTTCTTATCTCCAGTCTAATAAATTTGGTACAATGCAACAAAATAGTATTTAAAAGAGGCCTGCAACTATAAAATGTAGAGCATAATACATATTTATTTGGTTTGGCTATATAAGCAAAATACATGTTTTACATAACTTTTCTAATCGATAAGAAACAGAGGGAGTAAAAATGAAAGGAGAATTTTGGATAAAATGGCATTTTTAAAAAAATTCAAGGTAGTGGATACTGAGAGAGAACATATTTATATTTCTCCTCTCTTCCATAACTTCATTTGAAAGCAAAGTATTTGTAATTACATGAGGCATGCATGATTTTTTTTTAGTGTATTTGTCACTGAAGATGTTTAGTTTTTGTTTGGAGAAGAGTCACAATAACTGGAAGGTGGGGCTGCAATCTGAATTTTGCCTCAGGGTACTGAAATTTAGGGATCCCTGAGTGCACTAAAATGATTTCCACAATATAGACACTTAGTTTCTAGTTAGCAGGAATAATTATTTAAAATGCAAAGCTATCAGTCATCCTCTATGGCAGAAAATTCATGTATGGTCCTGTACTCCCTTTGGCCTCATTTAAAGGCATATCTGTTTATAAAAATACTAGTAGTCTGGTATATGATTCATTTATAATATTTATATTATATTTATAATTTATAATGTATAAGTAATATATAAATTTAAATGTATGTATTTTCAAAATAGTATAGTAGTAATATCTAAATTTCTACAACTCTTTTCTGAACTCTTTTCTTTTGTCTCACTCCACTTTCTTTTGTTGATCTCATCAGAGTTCTTTGCATCCAGCCCAAGTATCTCCTTCAAGTTCCAGTTTTACTAGCTTCTCAAACTCAACATAATCCCAACAGATGTCATTATCTTTCTCCTCAAAACCACACCTCTTTCTAACCTTTTTCTGTAGAGTACACCACCATTTTTCTAGTCATGCACGTTCACAAGCTTGATGTCACCCTCTACTCTTCACTCTCCCTCAATTCCTATATCCAATAAATTGACAAGTATTGTTAATTTTACTTCCCCAAACATCTCTCACTTCTGTTTGCTTTTCTTCACTCACATGGCCACCACTTTGGTGTAAGATGCTTCCTCAACTTTCACATCAACTATTGTAATAGCCTTCAGAAGGGTGTGTGTGTGTGTGTGTATAAATGCTGATTCTCCCCAAAATGTAAATTCTTTGAGGTCCGGCAGTGTTTTGTTTGTATCTTTATTTTGTTTAGTATAGTTGTCTAGCATCTAGTAGGTTCTTAACAATTGCTTGTTGAATTCATACATACATTCATGAATGAATAATAATCCCTAGCATTTATAGAATGCTTTAAAATTTACAAAGTGCTTTACATACATTATCTCATTTGATCCTCACAATAATCCTTTGAGTGAGGTTATTATCATCATCCCTGTTTTACCTAGGGTCTCACACCTGATTATTTTCTGAGGCAGGATTCAAATTCTTGTTTTCCTCACTCCAGGTCCTCCATTCTATCTACTATATCATTGAGAGAAAGTAATATTATACTAATAATTAATTTGTGATCCACCCTTTTCCCTTTATTTCTGTTAAGGCCCCACTCCTGAAAAGGTCTTCTCTGAAGGGCATGGCTGACCAATGAGATTGCTCTTAGCCCTCAAGGAACACCCAACTGGAAGACCTAATTTCTGTTTAGAATATAAACAGAATCCAGCCTTGTCTGCCTTTTCCTGGGGGAAGAACCCTCTGTCCTTGATTAGAGTACCATTAGAGTTTAGGGCAGTCCAGCTCATGAAGGAGAAAACTAGCCAGAGCAGTGTGGATGGAAATGGCTTGCCCTGCCCAGATGCCTTGAGGCTGCTCAGCCTCATGATCAAGCCTCTTCTCAGCAGGAGGAGCTACAGACCTTCAGCCCATTTCCTCATTAAATGTCCACCAATCAGGAATGATTTTTAGTTGTCAGGAGAATTCCCTTTCAGGAGGGATTTAAAACTTCATGGTCTCTCTTGGGGACTTTGGTTACAGAGAGAAACCACTGACCAATGTATTGGTTGCAGGCTAGCCTATTTAATAAATTGATTATTAATTATGCAGAAATTGTCTCTCAGGGTTTTCATTTATCACATCACCTAATGACAAAGTTGTGAATAAATAGAATAAATAAACTTAAATAAAATAAACAAAAATTATTCTAATTTATAGAAATTTAGATATTACTGCTGTACCATTTTGAAAATACATACCATTTAAAATATATTATATTACTTATACATTATAAATTATAAATATATAATCATATACTATAGAGTATTAATATATTATAATACAATATAACATAAATATTTTAAATGAACCATATACCAGACTACTAGTATTTTTAATAAACAGATATGCCTTTAAATGAACAGGGAATGGTGAACACATCTGTTACTGCTCTTTCAAAAGCAGTTACTTAATCCATATTAGAAAGTTGAGTTTTTAATGTGTTGTCAACTGGAACATGTAAATAACTTCATTATATAGACCTAGGCATTATATTATTATTCCTTAAATTGAGCTTCTAACTATAAAACAAAGGTTCTTTCTATTTGTTTGTGGAATTTATTCTCTGGTGGGTTTTTTTCCCCATAGAAGATTTACCTTTCTAATTATGTTTGGCTCAGGCTAATATTAAAATGAATTTTTACTCCCTTAGTAAAATCTAACTAATTCCTGAAAATGATAGTTCGAAGGCACGGTAGATGACAAGTGGAATTCAGTTAAGCTTTAAAAGAATACATAAAGGAAACCAACACCTCCATTTTCCAGAGAAGGATACTAAAAGCCCAGGGAGGTTCATAATTTGCTTTTTGAGGCAGAGATGAGACTTAGATCCAGATTTACCAGTTCAATTCATCCTATAATTTAGTCAATAAATAATCAAGAATTAAATGGTTTTTTTGGGAGGGAAAAGAGTCCTCATATTGTGTGGCTGTTTAAAAGGGTGAGGAGATTGAGATCTCCAAAAGCATGTTTCCCATCTTTTATGTACACATTATATATATGTATGTGTGTGTGTGTATGTATATATGTATATATATATGTGTGTGTGTATGTTTTAATGTGTGTAATGTTTTAGAGAGTAGATATGGGTCATTTGGCCCAATGAGACTGGGAGTTCTTTGATGGTAAGGACAGTGCTTTATTCATTCATTCATTCATTCATTCATTCATCCATCCATTCATTTTTAGTTTTCAACATTCATTTCCACAAGATTTTGAGGTCCAAATTTTCTCCCCAACTCGCCCATGCCCCCTGCAGTGCTTCTTTTAATTCTTACATCATACCCAGAGACTAGCATAGTATATTCTGCATAGAATATATTCTTAAGAAGCATTTGCTGATGTTTAAGAAACCTACACTTTAATAGAGGTGGCAAGCCCCATGGATAAATCAATGATACAACTTGAAAAGCCATAAGTGTGTAAAAGTGATATAAAATGATATATTGAAAGTAGTAGAGATCATTTCTTGTTGGAGTGATTAGAAGTTCACTGACTTTGAGCTGGAAGGGACCTCAGGTCTCATCTACTTCAACTATTTTATTTTACAGATGAGGAAACTAAGGCTCAGAGTGATTAAATAGTCCAAGATTCACAGGTAATAATTGGTGAAGCCATTTTTCATCTTTTAATGCAAAACAAGTGCTGATGTTAAATCCCAAAATCTTCCTAAAGTTTGATGGAGAAAATATCTTTCAACTGGCCTTAGAAGGATAACTAGGGTGTTAATAGACAAAGATAGCAGAAGAAGCAAAATAGAGAACATATCTGAGTAATTAGGAATAGTGAGTAACAGACACAGAAGAAGCATGAATCACATTTGAGCTACTGCAAATAGGCCAGTTTGGCTACTGCTTACAGCATGTGCATGAGGCTCTTATAAGACAAGGCTAGAAAGAGTGATGGTTGTGAGATTGTAGAGGACCTTGAATGGCAGCCAGAGGAATTTGGACAGTATTCAGTGAGCAGTGAGAAGCCACTAAAGATTTTGTAGCAGGGAATAATATGATCAAAGTAGCATATACATGAAGGTAACTTGACAGCTGTGTAAAACAGATAAGAGGGTGGTCATGGACATAAGGAAGAACGAATAGGAAAGTATTTCAATAATATGCATGAGGGACCATTAGACCATAAACAAGGATTATGGCAGTGGGAATGTAAAAAAGGGGCAGTGTGATATGTACTGAGAAGGGGAGGGGAAGAGAGAGAGAGAGAGAGAGAGAGAGAGAGAGAGAGAGAGAGAGAGAGAGAGAGAGAGAGAGAGAGATGAGAGAATTGACAGGAGTTATCATTTGATAGAAATAGGAAGATGATTTTCTTTTGGACCTGAGTGTAAAATTCTCAGGAATATAAATATTTAAAATTTTCCAAGCTCCAAGTTAACATTTAAAAAAAATACTTCAGCAGGGTATTAAATTGTCTCTATAAAAAGCTTAATAATTATAGAGTAGAGAAAATAATAGTCACATATTTTAAGTGGAGCATTTAGCTTATTTTTGTATCTTAATAACTATTTCCAAGTACTTTTATTGATGATAAAAATGTTTTTCATAACCTTCATTCCATCCTACTTGGATATATTATTATGGAGAAAGAACAGAGATCTTAAAAGCTAGGCCAATACAATCCATGAAAGATTTCATTAAGCCAGAAAGAGTTCCAGAACTTTGTGACTCAACATGTTTTGGCATTGTCTTTCAGTCTTGCCAAGATCAAATAAGCCTATCATGTGGTGATGAATATTTTGGTCACAGCAATTCTTGAAGACCACCTGCTAAACTGAAGAATGGTTGAGTTCTGAATCTGTGGAGGGAATAATCAAAATTTCAAAAGTATAGATCTATGAATTATGGAAGTAGGCTCTTCTTAAGGATGGAAAAAAGAGGAAATATTAAAGAAAATGTAATTTAATGTTAAGTGATGAAATGAAAAAGAAACTATTTAATTCTTCTTTTGGAGCCATGGATAGGATACCTATTGTACTGAAACAGAGAACTTAGATAATTTAGAAAACCATGGACTTCTTGCATTTGAAATTGGAGAGATTGTTAATGTTTTGTTACATTCTCTTCTCATTATGTAAATATAGCTTGTGTTTAATTTTCCATACAACTTGTTTTAATCAATTCAGCTGAAAGTGATGTAGGTTACAGCTCAGAGACTGTCTTAACCCTAGTGCTTTAACAAGGACAATGTTTGTAAAGTCATGGATGAATGATTTTGAAAAACCATTGGCAGCTTCAACTTCCTGATTATTGGTGCCAGAGAATGGGGCTGGGGGAGGGCAAAACATTTGAAAATAAAGATGATCCACTTGCTACAAAACAATTCAATCCCCTCAAATGCAAGTGAATAGGAATAAGAGATCAAGTTCAAATATAATGAGGAAAATGCATTACATATCAAATACTTAAAGAAAAAAAAAATAAAAAAAAATAAAATAACCAGGCTTGAATTAAAGCCATAGGGAGAGGCTTTATATCAAATACATGACTTAACTTATCTTTGTTATCTACCAGGCTCAATACTTCTCATAGAATGTCCTCCTATACTAAGTAATTGTCAGGTAGAAAGGTAATAAATAAGGAGAGTCTGTTAACTCTAACCACCATTTGTATATTCCATTAATATTCAACAGTCAACATTTCTTAAGAACTCAGTGTGTATAAGTCACTGTGTTAGACACTGAAGGAAATGACTGAGCTCAGTTCTTTCATAAATAAGCTTACAGTCTGGTAGGGAATGTAAGACATGTAGAAAAGTAGCTTAACCTGTTAGAATATGTTAACCCTATGAGAAAATACACCCAAGTTCTATGGGAGTTTGCAATTGAAATCATTCACAGTAGGGTGATCAGCTTATACTAAAAAAGACAAAAACAACAACAACAACTTTGACTACCCTTTCCCATCATTATAAGTATTATTATAAAGGTATAATGTGTATTCAGAGGAATGGTT
This sequence comes from Phascolarctos cinereus, assembly GCF_003287225.1. NCBI lineage: Eukaryota > Metazoa > Chordata > Mammalia > Diprotodontia > Phascolarctidae > Phascolarctos > Phascolarctos cinereus. The sequence goes on along the minus strand of NW_027556180.1, from coordinate 144,265,142 downwards.
TGTTAATAGTCAAGAATAAATTGGGCACTGTATTTACTGTATGTGTATACACACACACACACACACACACACACAGATGTATGTATTATTAATCTGGAACTTTACTAATTCAGAATCACCTTATTTATGGGTGTGAGAATCTAAGCAGTGTTTGGACTGAAGTCTGAATTTTCTTAGTGAGGCTTTGTTAATAAAGCACATACTAATGTCATAAGAAAGACTGCAGAGGAAATATTTTAAATTCTTCCAAAAACTGAAAGTTTTAAATACCTTTAAGCATTTTGGAGCTGCACATTTATGTTAATCATATATTAATTACATATTATCTTTAAAACCATTGTGTTAAACAACACTGCTAACATACTTGACTATTCTATATACTTCAAGGAAAAAAATAAAGTTTATTTATTAAAGAATTACTTAATTCTGTCAATGACTTTTTCTTTAATGACTTGCAGAATTAGTAAGGGTTTGCTGTACCTGTTTAATTTGGTTTCCAATCATTCAGCCTTCTTTTAGGATCTTGTGGGAAATGTTTTTCCTTTGAACTCTAACTTTATTGTTTAAAGTTTTATGGTAGGTTTTTTTTTTAAACACCAGTTATTTCCTTTTAAACTCTACCCTATCTCATCTAATTTTGCCTTGTAATGAAAAATTTTTAAGAAAACCCAGCAAATCCTGTAACAACATATGTATACCACATTCTATATCCATTGTTCACCTGAAAGGAGGGAAGTATATTTTATCATTAGTTCTACTGGACCAAGATTGGTCATTATATTTAATCAGAATTTAATTGTTCTCTGATGTTGACTGTGTTTATAGTATTATTATTATTATTGCGTTTATTTTTCTGCTTCTTTTTCCATTCATATTCTATTACATCAGTCATATCAATCTATAGGCATATGAAAAAATGCTCTAAATCACTATTGATTAGAGAAATGCAAATTAAAAAAAACTCAGAGGTACCTTCCCACACCTATCTGATTTGCTACTCTGACAGAAAAGGAAAATGACAAATGTTGGAGGGGATGTTTACAAACAAACTGTATATAAGATATATAGGAAATAATCAACAGAAGGCATTAGAATTAAAGAAAGGATTGCAAAAGACTTCCTGTAGAAGGTTAGATTTTAGCTTGGACTTGATTAAAACTATGGAAGCCAGGAGGTGGAGATGAGGAGGGAGAGCATTCTAGGCTTGGAGGATAACCAGAGAAAATGCCTGGAACCCAGGGATGGGAAGTATCATTGGACTGAAGGGTAAGGGGTGGGAGGAGGGGATATAAGAAGACTAGGGGAAGGGTGCTAGGTTATGAAGGACTTTGAATGCCAAATGCAGGATTTTGTATTTGATCCTGGAGGCAATTGGGAGTCACTCTAGTTTTTTGAATATGGGAGTGACATGGTTAGACTGTCTGCTTTAGGACAATCACTTTGTTTATTAAATAGAGGATAGACTGGAGTGGAGAGACCTGTGGCAGGCCAACAAACCAGCAGACTACTGTTACAGTCTAGGTGGTGGCAGTATCAGAGGAGAGAAGGGGGGGTATTTAAAAGAGTTGCAAAGGTGAAATCAATGGGCCTTGTCACCAAGTTGAATGGGGATTAAGAGTGAGTGATAATGAAGTCATGAATGACACCTATGTTGTGAGCCTGAGGCACTGGTAGGATGATGGTACCCTCAACAGTAATAAGAAGTTTGAAAAGGGGGAGAATTTAGGGGAAAATAATAATGAATTCAGTTTTAGACACATCGAGTTCAGCATGTCTACTAGATATCCAGGAACTCAGGGATAACACTAAGCCCCATGAGTAGTAGCCACCCTTGGGGCATCCCAGCCTGTAAGTGTGTGCATTGTGGGGGGGGAGTTACCCAAAATGAGGTGTTACACTTGGTTTCTTGAATTTAATTATTTTACATTACTCCCCTCATGCACTCTATTTTCCAGTCTCATAGGCAGCACTATTAGTTGTATTCTGATTTAGTCCTCTCATCTCACATTTTCTTGCATTTTTATAGATTATCCTGTAGAATATGTCTCCTCCTCTCTACCTAATGAAATATTTCTTTTCCCTAAAGGTCCAGACTGGGCAGCCAGGTAGCATAGTGGATAGAACACTGAGCTTGGAATCAGGAAGATTCATTTTTATGAGTTTAATTCTGGCCTCAGGCACTTACTAGCTTTTTGACCGGGCAAGTCACTTAACCCTGTTTGCCTCAGTTTCCTCATCTGTAAAATGAAAAATGGAAATTTTGGCAAACCATTCCAATATCTTTGCCAAGAAAACCTCAAAATGAGGTCACACAGTGTTACACACTGAACAACAAAAAAAATTTCAGATTAAGAGTCTCTTCCTTATACCTTCTCAAGAGAAAGTGTATATTTTTTGCTCAATATTTCCAAAACACTTTGTCTAGATTTCTCCTTTGCCCCAATCATGATGTGCTTAACTCATGTTATACCAATTTGGTGAATGTTGTATACCCAAATGAAATGTAAGCTTCTTGATGACAAGTACCGTGTTATGCCCATCTTTTTATCCTCAGAGATAAGCACAATGTAGATGCTTAACAAATAATTTTTTTTTGTACATACTACCACTAGCACCCAAAGTCATCCATTGATGTTATTTGCCAAGTAAACACTTGACATATGAATTATGAACTTGGTTTTAAAATATATAGGAGTCTTAAGTTTTTGGTTGGCAGATGGCCAACCATTTTAATTTTCATTCTCATTTCTGTTACTTACTAACTTTATGATCTTGAATAAGTCATTTAATTTTCTCAGGCTGAACTGTTTCTCCATTTAAAATATGCAGAAGGTTAGATTAGTTGATGTTTACCATTACTTTCCAGGTCTAAGTCCTATGATCCTATAAACTGATTCAAGTGCATATGCTATAGCTAGACTAGAGATGCTATCAGCACTGTGCATACTGTCACACCATATTATGGTGGAAAGAACCACATAGTGAAAGTTATGAGACATGAGATTTACTCCTAGCTCTGTCTTAACTAGCTGGGGAAATTGAGCAAACCTTGTAATGTTTCTGGATGAGTTACATCTGAAATGAAAGGAAGGGCAATGGGTTACAGCCTTCAAAGTAAGCTTATGTGATATTAGGCTAAGCATACAAAAAGACATGGATAAGTTGGTGCTCATAATGAGGTGGCCTACTGGAATGGTAGAGAGACAACATCATGTCATAGGATTGACTAAAAGCATTAAAATGTTTAGCTTGGACAGAAGAGATCCAAAAAGACATAACAATAATAATGATAGCTGATATTTATGAAATATGTTTATGTAGACTTGCAAAGTGTTTTACATAAATTTACACTCCACGTGATTTTAGGGTAACTATAAGTGCTGTTATTTTCCCCATTTTGCATATTAAGAAATAGGATGAAAGAGGTTAAGCAATCTGTTCAAAGTTAAACAACTCAAGTATTTGAAAATGTCTCCATTCCCAAGTCTTCCTGACTTAACGTCTGGCATACTACCCACTGTGCTACAGTAACTTCTATTGTCAATGCTTAAAGCATGGAAGCCACAGGAATGATGTTGGTAGAAGTTCATGTGCCAGTGGGGCCAACACCCAAACATGGAGCAACACTAGCCAAACCAGATGTTTAGCTCGGAGGTGATGGCTGCCAACCTGTACAAATGCAAGCACTATAAACAACCAACAAAGAAGTTTCTTTGCTTTGGTACCACCTTACCATCAGCACCTATCCTTCATCTCCTCCACCATGTTGGGTTGTTCTCTGATATGAGTGCATTGACTCCATCCATGTAGCTATTTGATTTTCAGTGGATATCTTCCTAATATATGACATTATATTTTCTGCTAGGAAGGCAAGACAGGTTGTCATTCCTGTGACCTGAGGAGATGTTTCGTGGCAAAGCCCTCCTTGTTTGTCTGCACTCTTTAGCAGGCTCAATATTTGTAGTACTTCATTAGCGAGGCCAAGCAGCTTAAAATAGGATTCTGAAGAAATATGTCCCAAATAACTCTCTAAAATTATAAGTTGCATAGGTAGTTTCAATCTGTGTTGGTGTTGGGAGTTCCTTGTTGAGAACATCGTAATATAATGGGATCAGTTTTTTTAAAAAAATATATCCCAGCTGACTACAGAACATCACTAATTTAGAAATTTATAAGAGATAGGGATAAGGATATTACTAGAGAAATGTATGATTAGAAAAGAAAATGAGGCAAGACTTAGGAGTAATGGATGAACTGTTCACATGTTCCATGGCTATCCAAGTGCTGTTATAAAATTTAAAAGTGTTTAGAATCCACAGAGAAAATAGTGTGCCCCTGGGAAAGATTTGGGGAGGACATGTAAAGTTTCACCTCCAAAACATGCTGTGTCACCCTGGGCAAGTTACAGAATCTCTCAATGCTTCCAGTTTAAAAAAAAAAGTATCCAAGCTGCCTATAACACATCACCAATCAAGAAAGTATGAGAGCAAAGTGTTGAAGATATTCCCAGAGATATCAGTATGAAGACTATAAGTAGTAGAAGTGTCCACCTGCATTTTGAGAGCAATTTTTTTCTTTCTGAATGAAATCACAGAAATGGTACTATCCCATCTCGTTGTCAAGAATGGCACTATGTGAAAAACCATGGCTGGGCTGTGATCTCTACCTCTGGAGAATGTATCTACATTGGTGAAATCTCAGATCCACTGAAGAACTAAAGCAGGAGAGAGACTAGCCTTAATGAGTGGAAAACAATGAGGCAGATTTCAGTTTAATTTGAGGGGGAAAAACTGAATCAGAACTGGAGCTGTCTGAAAATGAAACAGGTTGATTTTTTGGGGAGGCAGAACACTGGAAGTGTTCAAACAGCATCTGAATGGCTGCTTGTCAGAAATGCTGTGATGGTAATTGATGAATTGTGTAGAGGATTGGAGTAGAGTTTCTTAACCTAAAGCCTGTGAATTTGTTTACACACACACACACACACACACACACACACACACACACACACGCATGCATGCATTTGTGCATGTCTACTTTAAGGTTTGCAAAGTGCTTTATCATTAATATCTCATTCTCAACCCTAGAAAGAAGGTAGTAGTATTATCTCCATTTTACAAGTGAGGCACTTGAGTTAGCCAGAGCTTAAGTGATTTGCCTATGGTTATACAGACTTTTACTTGTATGGAGGCACATTTGAATTCTGATCTTCTTCACTCAAGGCCCACCATTCTATTTACTGCCCCCCAGCTGCCTGAAATATATCTGAATACAATCTTTTTCCTTTGTAATTTTGTGTCTTTGTTTGATATATTTAAATATAATAATCCTAAGAAAGGGATCCATAACCTTCACCATATTGCCAAAAGTGTTCCTGACCTCAAGAAAGGTTAAGGACTTCTGGACTAGACTGCCTCCAGGTCTCTTCTAAAATCTAGGATTCTTATTTAATTCTAATCTAATATTCTCATATACACACTTGACAAGAAACTATATAAAATATAGACCAGAACAATTATTTAATGAGTTCATTTTGGTGGGGTCTTATAAAAAAATTCCAAACATGATTGCTATTTAACCAAATGTTTCTTTCAGATCTAGACCCTTCTATAGTGTTTTAGATTAATTGTGCCCTTTCCTTGAAAAAGGCAACAGATTTGATCATTTCATAACTGGATGATCCTTATCTCTGCATTTTGCCTGCTGTAGAGATTTTGCTAAATGAAAGGGGGGAAAAATTAAGTAGTTGCCTTTTGCTTTAAAAAGAAAAAAAATGTTCTTTTGAAGCAAAGCTGAAAATAGTATATTGGCTAAAAAACAGAGTCAGTAGCAAAATCCACATGTAATTCCAATCTGTGTGTTTGCATCAGAAACAGTAATGTAGAGAAGGGAACTCTGGGGAAATTTAAAAGGCAACTTAACACCAAAGTGGGATCTGGGAAGATTAAGCTCATCAAGCAACTGGAGTTCCCTCAAGAAAGAAATGTTCATCAATCTTTCCTGTAACCACCTGGAATAGGAACAAATAGCTACCTTTAGGTTCTTGGTCTTAGTGAAAGAATGCTTATAACAGGAATGAGAATCTGGAACAATGGAGGTTTTCAGGGGCAGTCACTGTTTGAGACCAGCACTCTTGAAAAGTGATATGACATAGGGTGGTGGTTTATAACCTGGCATGACTTCCTAGAAAATTGAATATCAAGGACAAAGATGTTACAGAATTAAGCAACACTCTGAGGAGGAAAAACATCTTGGAAAAAAGTGTCACATTAATATGTTTCAAGAGACATAATTTCTGGGTAATTTAATCATTTTATTAATAATACCAGCATTTTAATAAAAGTATGCTCATTTGACCATATCTGTCTTAGACCAAAGACAATCATGATGGTAGGCTCACAGATCATGTAAACTTCTGGAAGAGGAGTGTTTTCAGGAGTGGCAACCAACTCTGATTGGCTAACAATTAATAAGAAAATGAATATTACAATAATAGGCTGCACCTAAACTTTGATTCTGTCATTTACTTCTAAGTTAGCCCCAGCCTTGGGCAATCTATTCAAAGAATTTGCCTCCATGCAAACCTAAGTAGAACACAACAGCTCCTCCACCTTGGTGGGATTTGGATAGAGAAGAAGGTTAGCTCAACCTTCAGAGACTGAGGTCTTGAAATGAGGATAAAATAAAAAAAGGGGAAACTTGAATCACCCCAAATCATTGGTTATTAATAATCACTTCTGTCAAAGGTATGTATTCTCAAATAGTATGATGTAATAGATAGAGAACTGGAAGCAAGGAAGACTTGAAGTCAGGCTTATAACGCATAGTGACTCTGTCCCTGAGCAAGTCATGTAAACTCTTGGTGCTCTAGGCCAGTTTCTAAGACTGTGACTTAGAGAATAGATTCTAACCTGCATAGGTAAAGGGAATTTTCTCCCTTAGGAATGCCAGCGATATCACAGGTCCAGTTCCTATACCTACCCTTGTTTTCAAGTGGGATGAGAAAACAGATTGATCCAACAAGATACAGATATAACAAAAGGTGGTCAAACGTGAAGGAGAAGATGTTAAAACAATCATAGTATAGGGAACGCAATGGCAAGATGAAAGATAAAGGACTAAAGGAGGCTGGAGGATAAGGAAGGCCATGTAAAATGAGACATAGAAAAGGTATGAGGAGTCAGCAGAATCCATTAGGAACATATTTCTTTTTATGAGAGAAAAGATAGGTAGCAGAATTCTGAGCAGCAAATGAAGCCTAAAGAAATGTCTACTGGATTGAGAATCCATAAAGAAGAAAGTTAAGAATAAGGAAATTAATAGGTTCGTATTTCTGCAGAGATTGAATGGAGCTGTCACTGGGGAGGGTTGGGAGCGTCAAAAGCATTACCATAGAGAAATACATAGACCCAGATTAGCTAGTAGGATATCATTAGATTTCTGGGAGGTCTGAGACCATGCTGAAATCACAAACAGTGGGAGCAATGGCAACATCTGGATCCAAAAGAGAAATGGAAGAGGTAGAAATGTGTTTACATTACATGAACTCTCTCAGCAAGGAGAACCACATCTGGCTTGGGTTACATTTATCTGAATGCAGTGAAAATGTTTGAATTAACCAAGAAAGATTAGGTAAAGTTTCCTAACATGCTTTAAAAGAGCAGAATAAATGACAAAACAGATACATGACCAAAGTGACTGTTTATGCACACAATTCAAAGACCAGCAACTCCTTCCCCCTTCTCCATAACGAGCTACAGAATTATCTCAGAGTGGCTGACATAAAACAGGGCTCTGCATAAACTCCTAATGATGGCCATTACAAATTGTGTTAAGCCAAGGCAACTCAAACTTGGACGTCCACATGTCATCTATTCCTATTACTTTTTTTAAAAAGGATAAAAATATTTATCACTGCCTAGAGAGCTCACATATATGAATGTACTGTGAATGTCCCTGTAATCACTGAGATTGCCTATGACAGCTTTCTCTTTGGGAAATACGTTTGTTAAATGAAGCTTTCTCTTTCCTACCATTTCCTATCATCTCCTTAAATAAATATCCAAGTACTAATTCTTGAAGAAATTCAGAAAGCAACACTCACTGCTTTTAGAACTCCTCACCCTGACCATCTTCTGGCTGCTGCTGGTGGTCTTAGAAAGCTAACTACTAAAAGAACTTGGTTCTTATCCTGTTCCTTGGTTCACTGACCTTGTGGATGGGTTCCAACACTTAACTCATAACTTGGAAGAAAGTATAAGCAACATATACTGAAACCACAAGAGAACAAACTGTGTTTGAGTGTCAAGGAGGAAAAGAGACTGACTTATTGACTATTTCATGGGGAAAGGGGCTACAGCTGAACTTTGAGATGTTTCAATCATTTCTTAACTATTCCAGAACTCTGATCCTGAAAATAACTAGTTGGCCAGATGTTTCCATATACATGGTAGAAATTATAAGAGGTAATATTAATGGTGATATGATGATTAGAAAGGAAACAGTGAATTTACTGCAAGGAAAAAGTTTGATCTGCCTATGAACTCATTTATAAGCAGACTTAGGTCCAGATTAGTGTAAATAATGAATTCCAAGAACTGGTTGCAAGTATTCAAAATCTGCACTATTTGAAGTTATAATTTATTAAAATATGATCATTTGTTCCAGCCCAATGGAGATTATGCAGTACCCATTCCAATAATGGGGCTACTTCACAGAATTCACTATTTGCACTAATCAGGACTTAACTATAGTAATAAGGCAACAAAGGAGGGACTATTCACTGAATATTTGTAAATTTGTAGACATTGTAGACATTAAAACTGTTTTATAGTGTGGTATAGCAGAAAGATCCCAAAATTTGGAGTGAGAGGCCCTGGGTTTGAATCTTGGCTCTTCTCCACACTACCACATGATATCTGGGCAAGTGTCTTTTGTTGTAAAATGAAAGTGTTGAAATAAATGATCTGTAAAATTCATTCCATTTCCATCTAGATCCATGATCCTATGTAAAAATAGTTGTGGAAAAATAAATTATTAAACATAAAGTACCGTCCAGGTGTTTTCTATCTATCTTTCTCACTCTGCCTCATTCTTTTCAACCTCAAGAGAAGCGAGTTTAAGATTTTTCTAAGTGTTCTAAGTGAGATACACACACACACACACACACACACACACACACAACACACACACACACACATATATATATTGAATTGGTAGTAAAATGTAGGGAACTATAATTTGTATTTATTACTTAAATTGTAAGATTTTTAATATGTTTCTGAACCATTTCTCATTACAAACCTATCAGGCAAGCAATAGCATGGACATTTTCCTCATAAAGCTAGCCCTTAACTAGTGTAAATAATAAATCCCCTGAAGTAGTTACATTACCAGAATTTGCACTGCACATTTCCATTGGGCTGGAACCAATGACCACATTTGACATAAATCTAACTTCAAACAGTGCGAATTCGAATACATGAGACTACTTCAGGAGATTCCTTGTTTGCACAAATTGGGATTACTAAGAAACAGTTCACAAAAGTAAAGAAGTATTCACATTTTCCTGTGTATGAAACAATAAATACACAAGTAAGATGCATCAAGTCAGAAACAAAACAGATTCAAAGAGGATACGGTCAGGATGAAGTAGATTATCAGGAACAGTAAGGTAAGTGAAGGAACTAATGAAAAATAATGGATTTTTCAGTATTCTTTTCCTGTTCTTTTGCCCTCTGAGCTGTGAGTAGCCTAAGAAGTAGACATTTTGATATTTCCCAGGAGTAAAGTGATCTTACTTGTGATCAGCCTGGGAAAAGAAGCGGACTAGATGATAAGTAAAAAGGGAGTTTGATGGTGGGCTGGAGCGGGTGGGGCAGAGAAAGAAAAAAAGAAGGAAATGAGTGGAAAGAGAAAGGAGAAGGAAAAGGAAGGGATACATTCATTACATTTTAATGATGCACTTTTACTGTGCAAAATAAAAATACTACTTTTACTTAACATGCATTGTTTCAATTTGCCTTAGAATACTTTTCCCATTTGTATTATCTCTCCTTCCCCTCTGAAGTTCTGTCCTGATACTTCATTGTGGTGTGGAGATGACTGGGAGTCCTTGAAGGCTGTGCCATTGAAGCAGAAGTTCTAGCCAGTTCTACAAAGCAGAAAAGACTTCAAGTATAGGCCCACTCATGGACTGTTTGGCACTCAACGTCCTTTACAAACTGGCCTGACATAGAACCTTTCCAGTCTTCTTAAATCTTACTCCCCACCAATGCACTCTACAATCTTGTTCCTCATATCAGACACCCATCTCCAGACTCAGGCCATTTTCATTGGCAGTTTGCCATGCCTGGAATCCTCTCCATCCTCATCTCTATCTCCTGGCTTTTCGGGCTTCCTTCAAAATCCTAGCTGAAATTGCACTTTCTAAGAGAAGCCTTTTCTGGTGCCCTTTAATACTAGAGTCTTCCTGCTCATGATTATCTCCAATTTATACTATATGTGTGTGTGTGTGTGTGTGTGTGTGTGTGTGTGTGTGTGTATATCTTGTTTGTACATAGTCATTTTCATATTAGACTGTCAGCTGAGGAGATCTGAGAGTGGGGAGTGTCATTTATTGCTGTTTTAAATTTATTTTTGTATTTCTCTAGTGCTTAGGGCAGTACCTGGCACATAATAATAATAAATGCTTTTAGACTGACTGTATGTCTGTTGTTGGAGAACTAGCCAAGCTAAGCCTAGAGAGCATCTACATAGCACTCTGATCAAGACAGGCACTATTTTTTGTGTTTTGTGTCTGTGTATTTCCCCAATAAAGTAGGATTAAGTATTACAATGTGTTGAGATCATGGTGTATATACCATATGTTGTTGTTCAGTTGTTTAAGTCATGTCCAACTCTTCAGGACCCCATTTGGATTTATCTGGGCAAATATACTGGAGTGCTTTGCCATTTCCTTCTCCAGCTCATTTTACAGATGAGGAAACTGAGGCAAACAGGGGGAAGTGACTTTCTCAGGGTCACACAGGTAGTAAGTGTCTGAGGCTGGATTTGAACCTGACTCCAGGTGCTCTATCTACTGTGCCACCTAGCTGCCCCTGTATATAACAATAATAACAATGTATAGATCAATCGATAGATATGTAGAAATATGTATATATCTATACACACACACACACACACTCACACACACACACAGATATATATATATATGTATATATATATATACATATATATATATATCATAATACTCCCTTCTTTTAAATTATGGTAGCTACAGAATACATTTTTCTCAAAATGTATATTGGGAATTCAGGTTTAGAAACCTAATAAATTTAGTTTTTAAAAGAACACATATACTTTTTCTATAAGATAAACACTTTTAGAAAGGGTAGGTAGAAACTGTTTCAAAGTTCAAAAAACAAAATCCACATAACACATTGGGCTCTGAAGGGGAAAGGCCATAGAAATGGAACAAAGAGATTTAATTTCGGCCAAGAGGCTGGTCATTGCAAAGCTTGCCCTGAAATCTTTATTCAATCCCTAGATTTAAGTCCTTAAGTAGAATCCACCAGGCATCCATCTTATGATCACTGTAGATTGTGAGTGCCAGGTTGGGGTTATTTATTTGTTTTTCTGAAAGATTTGTTTTTTTAGGTAGTGAAAATTTGCTCATTTTCTTTCAAGCATGAGAATGAGTCATGCTCTTCTAAGTGGCTATCACTGAAATGCCCAAAATGGATGGAGACGGGGACATATAACAGAGACACTTTAAGATAATCACTCATTCTGTTTAGACAGTTTGTGTCACTAGACTGCTTAGAAGAAATTTTACAGGGGGATTATATGTTTAGATCATGGGTAAGCACAAATTCAGCTTCAATACCAGTTTTCAAAAAAAAAAACTTCAATGGAATGTTAAGACTGAGGAAATATTTCACCTCTATGGGGTTTGAGCTAACACCTGCCTGATAGGCTAATACATTATGTATACAAAAAGCTTTTCATATAGTGTCCCAAAACTCTTAGTGTATTTTCAAGCTATTAAAGCTAAAAATGTGCTCAGTTTTGGGACCCTCTATCTATGTTGCTCTTACACACATATGGAAAAATGTGCTTGAAATGCAGCACTTTAATAAATCAGGTTTTAGTTGGGTTCTAATACCTATGAAGAATACTTTGTACAATGCTTGGCACACAAAGAACACTTAATGATTTTTTTCCCATTTATTAATTGGTTCATTCATCCCTTCATTTTATTTTATCCATAGTATCATAACTTCAGAAAACTAACTGACAATCTCCTTCAAAAAAAGAAATCCTACTTTTGAGAAGACATAAAAAAGCAGTTTACACAAATAATGTGCATTTACAAAATGATCTTCTCTGATTTTTCTACAGTTTCACCTAAATGAATAGATTATGTAAAATGGCCCAATGAAGGATGAAATGTAACATGTAGTTTAGAAAAACAAATGAATAATACTACAGTTTAAAAAAATCTAAATATAATGGCTATTGAAAACACTGACTTCTGCTTAATAAACATTTTGATTTTTTTCTTTATACCTTAGTTTTCATCAACTATGATAATAACTCCAATTTTAAGGTGTTCTAAGATTTACAAAGCACTTTTCTCACAAAAACTCTGTAAGGCTGTCAAGGGATGTATTGTTATCTCCATTATAACAGATGAGGAAACTGAGACTTTAAAAGGGTAAGTGACTTGACCATAATAACATAACTAGTTAAGTCTCTAAGGTGAGATCTCATGAAGGTGATCCTGCCAATTGTACTTTATTTTTTTTCCTGCAAGAATATAATATTTGTAAATTTGCATAATATCAATGATTCTCTGCTAAATTTCTTTGACTCCCCCTTGTGGTACAGCTGTGACTCTGGGTTATCAAAGGCTAAACTACACAAACAGAACTAATTTCTGCTAAGTCCTTCAAAATGGAAAAGGCTTTGAGAGTAAGAGGCTGGTTATGGATGCAGACATACGTTTTTGTTCAGAAGACTAAGTTTGTAAAGGCTCACTGGCAATTTAGCCATGGGATGATCAAATTTTCTACTACAGAAATCTCAGGGACCTTTTGTGAAGTCATGGAGGGGTTGTGATTTGTATTTGTGGTGGGATTAGGCATACTGGCATTATAAGGCACTTTTTCACATGCAATCTCAATGGTAAGACAAGGCAGATATCACTGTTCCTCATTACATAGATAGAGAATTTGAAGTTCAGAGGTTGAGACTTAGCTTGCTTTAGCCAAGTTACTGTTTTTGTTTTTGTTTTGTTTCGCACTTTACTCCAAGTCCAGAGTTTTATCCATGACACCAAATAGTTTTCCAATAATACAGCAGGTTACTAGATTCTGGGTACATCATATCATATACTTCTTTTGACTACTCTCAAAGTGCATTGATTCCATAGTTTCCAAAATAAAGAGGGACAGATAAATCAACCCAACTTCACTAGTAAAAGCTGCCAGGCAAGAAAGAAAAAAAAAAAGGAACACTTCTTTTTTTCCAAGGTGGTCTGTTGTTCCTTAATTATCATACAATAAAAGAGTTTCACCATATGGTAGAATTTGATCCCAGGCAATATATACAGCAGTCTGACCTGAAGTTGACCTAACATTTTACAGTTCTGGAAGTAAATATGCAACAAGGGACAGCTACATCTAAGCAGAAAAAAAAATTCACAAGACATGCTAGCCCTGTTACCATGTATGGGATCAGCAGCATGACTGAGATAAAAGAAAGGGAAAGGAGGAAGGAACAAAGGAGCCTTTTTTCATAGTAAATGTATTCCAGCATCAAATACACATTAGGTCTGTCAGTGCTCTTCCTTGAAAAAAGTAGGAGCTGCAATGTTCACAGTACTTGTGGGGGAAGGGGTGTGCATGTTCTTAAGTGAATGTGATACATTAAAGGTGTATCTTGCAAGATCTAGACTTACAGGAGCAATCCATAGCATTGAATTTACTGGACCTCCTGTGTGTCAGATTGAATCACTCTAAGTGCAAACCATTATTTTCAATGGCAAGAAATAATGAGCTATATTTTGACCCTTCGCCAGCTTGGGCCATGGGAGAGTGATTAAATTATAGATACCAGATTAGGGTGAGAAAACCAGGAACTGCAGTTGGTGTAATGAGAACAGTAATGGGAGGGAGCATCATTTCGTGGGGAGGAAATGGGCATCCCTGCTTGATGAAGTCAATCAGCAGGGTTGAATTTTGTTCCTGCAAGCTGTTAACCCTTAGCTAAGATGAGGTGTATTCTATGCTTAAAAGTAGACATTCCTGTGATTCTATTAGTAGACCTATTTATGCAAAGTTGATATGCCCTATCAAGATAAAATTGTTCATTCACTTAATGGCAAGATCATAGAAGTCTTGCCTGACAGTAGTACCCCATTTCATCAATGGTCTAAACTTTCTGAGGATTCAAATCAAACCCGTATTTATTAATCTTTTAAAGGAATATTCCACGTGGAACTAGCAGTCCCCTTCTCTGCAATAATCCAAGGGAGCAGTCTGTATGGTGGCTTCTCGTTTGAGCAAGCATATTAGGGTGATAAAGCATAGGTTCCTTAATTCTGACCTCCCTGACATCCTCCAGTCAGCCATCAGTTTTGACACAAGCCCTTGTCATTAGGGACCATAAGGGAACTTCTGTATCATTCCAGAAAGACACATGGCAACAAGTAGCCAGAGCACAGCTTCAGTTGCAGGGGATGGATGGGTGGATAGAACTACGTGTCAGGCACTTTGCCAAATGCTAGGCAAATAGTCTCTACTGCCAATAAGCTTACATTCTAATGGTGGAAGAAGGGTAATACATGAATGGGAGATGGAAAGGGTCTGTGGACCTCAGTAGCATTTCTATCCTGCTGAATGAAGAAGGACGCACACATCCTCCCTGTCACTGGGTTAAAATAAGATGAGCTCTTCTGCCTTGGGGAAGTCTGAATATCAACTAGCTATCAATTCCCCAGGATTCTTCCCTCCTTTCTTCCATAATAGCATGAATCAGCATCACTCCTGATGCCCAGGCTCCTTTCCTTTAATTCCTGGTCCTGTTCAACCCAGAAAAGAACTCCATAGAAACCCAATACACAATACTGGTTGGGGTTCTCAGCTCCACTTGGTGCTTCTATCCAACTAGACCTCTTTCCATGCTCTAGGACTGCCTTATTTACTCAGTGTCAATTCTTAGTAAAGCTGACTTGCTCTAGTTTTTCTCTTTTGTTGGGCACCCAGAGTTTTCTTCTACTGGATTTCAGTATTCCAGATTTTACTAAACTTTTGAAAAGGCAAGGGGCAAGAGAGCCAGTGTGTATGTAGGTGGAGCCAACCAGACTGTAAGGAAGTACCTTACTCCAACAATTGAGGACTTTAAATCATTTCCCCTGCTATATTTATATCCCCTAGCACAGAACACAAAACAGGTGGCACTTAATAATTGTTTGTTGCTTGATTGATTGACAAGGTGAAATTTTGCCAAGCTGTACTATGGCCTTGGAATCAAGAAGACCTAGGTTCAAATTCTGCCTCTGACACTATGAATTGACCTCTCTAAACCTCAATTTCTTTCTCTGTAAAATCTGGGGGTTAAACTCAATGATCTATAAGGTCCCTTCCATCTCTTAAGCATTTTGTTGTTTAGTCACATCTGACTCTTCGTGACTCCATAGACCATAGCACACCAGGCCCTTCTATCCTCCACTGTCTCTTGAAGTCTGGCAAGAGTAAGTAAACAGTCCATACTTGAGTGTGTTAGGTTATTCTCACAGAAAAGTTTCTTGTAAACATCATTCAATATACTACTGGAAATGCTTTTTTGACTCTTTCTCCACCCCTGTCATACACATACATGATTCCAAGTCACCTGAGACCAAGATATCTCAAATGATATTGCCATTTTAAACTTTTTATCATGAGAAATGACTGGGGACTTATACTTCCTTGAGCACAATTTTTAAATTATCTGGGAAAAGGAAATGTTCAAATCCTATTTGAAGTTAAGGCAAAGATCCATAGAAATGTCTCAGTATCATGAGTAGAACAGAATAAAAAGTGATGGATGCCTAGGAGGGCTGCGTGTGTGTGTGGATTCCTAAGAAAATGAACTAAACTCATAAGAGGATATAGTTCATTTAATAATTGCCTGTTCTAATTATCCAAGCTAGCTATTTTCAAACTTTACCCTTGAACTGGGTATTTAATGATACTTTTGAAGTGGAAATGACCCCTTAAAAAGGACAGGTATTTTTTTCCCTTTCTCTTGCTTCATTAACTCTGAAAGAATGGTGTGTTAAGAGCAACCCCCGCTTAAGTCCATAAGGTAGGATCTTAATAACTTGCTTGAATGAGGGATAGGCTTAATTTATCATTCTGGAATGCTTTTCGCCTGAGATAATATGAATCCCCAAATTGTGTATACACCTTCTACATCAAGATACAATGTTTCATCTTTTACTCTGAAATTCTTTCCCTTAGCATCTTAGGCCACTAATGATTAAGTAGATTAATCCTTAAATGTTTTGGGGAAAAAAAGTTTCCTATGACATCCCAATGCACTTGAAATGAGAATGAGGTCTTGTCCCTGGTACTGGTTCTGGTCAAGAGGCAGAATTTCTGAGAATATTCTTATACTTACCTCTATTTTACTATCTTTTATTAATTCTTATGCTGATACATTTATATTTGTTTAGATAAATATGTTTTTGCTATCTCTAAAATAAAGTCATATACTAACTGCTTTAAAATGAGAATGGGGTTCTGAGTGCTACCATATTGGGTGCTGGTCCTTGCCAAAACCTGCAGGAATTCTGAGAATATTATTATACTGAGGTCTGTTTCACTACCTCCAAAATTAAAGTCATATTTTAATTGGATTATTGGAAGCAGTATAGTAAGAACAATACAGAAAACATTTCATGTGGAGGTAGAGGGTCTGGTTCTGAAACTTTGTTTCTCCATTCCCTAGGTGACTTTGGGCAAGTCACTTAATCTCTCTCAGTCTCAGTCTTCCCTAATGTTCTTTCCATTATATCAGAACTGCAGAATGTGAGAAAAGTTGCTAATGAATAAACAATGCATCAATCCCAATTCATTTAACCCAACTTTGTGTAGCTGGAAGGAGCAGCACACCGAAGTAAGAAGATCTTAGATCTTCATTCCCTGTTTCTGCCCCTCACTGGCTGTGTGAGGAATTCGATTTATTTTTGATGATCCTAAGTTTCTTTATCTGTAGAATGATTATAGTAATCCCTCCTGTATGAGTTTGTGATAATTAAATGAGGCTGTATGTGGGAAGTATTTTCTAACTATAAAATATTATATATGAGTTATTATTATTCATATTTACCATGTAAAGGTATCTATACCTTCCCCAAGTGGTGGTAATCACAATAATTGAGAATTGTCCCGAAGAGATCTATATGTAGCTTAACTAGAGATGTGAAGCAAAGGTAGGGTTTGAGTTTGCAAATTTAAACTCTATTGAGCATGAAGTAAAAACACACACACACACACATACACACACACATACACACACACACACACGCGTGCATACATACAAACAGATTTAAAGTTTTAAAAAATCATAGGAATAAATCCTAAATGTGCCACTTGGAAGCTGTACATCCCAAAGTCAAGTAAACTCTTTGTGCCTCAGTTTCCACATCTATAATATGGGGATAATCATACTTGCATACTTTTACATACCACCTACATGTGTTGTGAGGATCAAATAACAGAACCTAAGTAATGTGCTATGTAAATGTTAGCTGTTATTTCAAATGGCCATCTTCACATTTGTCAGGCAATAGCAAAGAAGCCGACAAACATTTAGTAAAAGCAGCATGTGTTCATACTGGGGAAAAAAAACATTAATGAATTGCATTTCAAAATATATCTGAAGATAGGTACGTGATTTTCCAAAAGTCTTTTCCCCATTGTGCCATTTAATACCAATTGCAACAACATGGGAACAAAACTCCAAGATTAATTATAAAAAGAGCAGGAAAGTGTATACACTTCAGTATAAATTTCATTAGCCAAAGTTTTTACCAATTGGGAATCAGGGATGTGCCAGAAAGGATAAAATCCTAGAACTTAGTGTTAAGTTAGGGTAATTATTTCTTTTTGTTTTTGGACGTTTTTGCAATGCTGCTGCTGATTGTCCTGGAGGCTAAGACCTCTTTGAATTAATGTTTCGTCTTCCTAGTTTGTGTAATACGTTGGCTTCTGGTGCCCAAATAATAAGTTAAAAAATAAAGGGTGACATTCCAATGACATCCCAGGATACTACAAAAGGAAGCTTGCTTTCTTTACCCGTGACTTGGGTTAAGTATTCAGCTCAGGTTAGAAAAGATGGCTGTCTGATTGCCTACCTTATTTTTCTTTGCCAGAGCAGATAGAGTATGCTTATCTATTAAAAACCCTCCAGAGTCACATTAAGCCAGGACACCTGTGGAGTTTGTCAGTACAGGTTCCAAATAGGTCAGTGGTTGCTGGGGCAGCTTTAAGAACAGAATAACAAGTTGTCTTTGGTATTTGAAAGAGGAATTTTGGTGCCTTCCTTTGGCCAGTAAAGAAGAGAATAATAAATAGAGAAAAAAGATAGGCATTCCAAAGTTTTTCACATACCAATTGGTTTTCAATTGTCCATTATTTTGTTTATCAATACCCAATTTATGTAAAGCTTTTTCTACAGAATCATTTGCCAGCGTTCAATGGTGGAAAAACAAGCACAGGCTTATTTATTTAAATGTTAGCTTTAGATTCTGTTTCTACTTCACCTGTGCTTTTAACTCTAGTTAAAATGGATCTTTGACTTTAGAGTCTTATCACTCACTATCTATTTACAACTTCTAAGACTTGGAGAGGGGGCTGAGGGGCCTAGAAGCCAAGTGATCTCTCAAGTGTCAGAGGAAGAATTTGAGTTCCCAGCCATATGACTCTAATTCTGTCCAGAATAATAGCTATCCTCTACCTCTTGCTGTCTCCTGCCTCCAACCAATACACCTATAATTTTAACTCCAAAAGCTTTGGTCTTTAGAACAGCTAGCAAAAGCTGATTAAATGAAGTCTCCTGGGATGGCATCTTAACATTTTGGACCATCAGTAAGTAGTTGGGACTCAAACTAGATGAATTTAGTAACATTTCTCTTTTTAACCTTAGGAACATGAATGAAATAAGCCTTCATTAGTTTGGGAAAGTTTTGAAGTAGCAATATTTTATGTTTAGATCCTTTAATGGGCAGTTAGTGAGCAGCTGGAAGGAATAAATGCTGAAGGACTGAGACATTTCAACTGATTACACAGAGTCCAGTTAGGGAATCACACTGTGAATTCTATTGAAATTGTATTATGAACAATACCCATTTCTCATTTGAACCAGCTTCATTTTTTTTTTAGCTTAGCAGTGCATGGATTTATTACGTTGTTAAATAGCATATATTTTAATAGGCTCCAAATACTTCTATTTGGGGGCTATTTATGAGGCCTAATGTCAGGCGAAGATGTGGCAGGCTGTAATCAAATCATTTGAGCTCATAGTTCAGTTTCACAAGATGAGATCACCACTGTGTAAATACAAGTAATTTCTACTTATTTTGATCTTACTTTTTGACAATTAGAAGCAATAACATTTAGATACTGAAATCACATGCAATTCCAAATAAGCACAAGAAATAAACTGAGAAAAAATAACCTCTCAGTTATCTACACAAAAGGAAAAGAGTAGTTATGTGGATAATTCTCATGCATTTAGAATTTTAAAAACTAATTTACAGTTATTTTTTTTACCATACTATATATTTTCCTTTCCTAGTAATTAATTTTTAATTATATTTTGTTTAGACTAATATTAAATATCATTGCATTCATAGGTTGTTGAGGAGTGTAAGTGTGTTGAATATGACTGAGTCACAATAAGAATATGATAGTGGATCTATAAGGTCTCTCATTTCTAAATCTTATGAAACATGATTATATTTTATCTGCAATTGCTCTGAGTAGATAAACCATATTTATTCTTAAGATGACTTCAACTGTCACTCAAAAAAAAAAGAATGCTAAATGCTTCCAAAGCAAATTAAAACCTGAAAAACTACAAAATGTTTTAGGATTTAACTAATTACATTCACAAGTGTTAGAGGAGGGATGCATTTAGGGCCATCTGTCTCTAGTTTTATCCAACATAACAGCAGTCCTCTATCTCTTACTGTCTCCTGCCTCCAACCAATGCACCTATAATTTTAGCTCCAAACTTTGGTCTTTAGAAGAGATAGTAAAAGCTGATTAAATGAAGCTTCCTAGAATGTTATCTTACTATTTTGGGCCATCAGTAAGTAGTTTGAAACCAACCTAGTTGAATTCAGTAACATTTCTCCTTTTAACTTTAGTAATATGAATGAAATAAGCTTTCCCTAGTTTGGGAAAGTTTTGAAGTAGGAATATTTTATATTTATAAATAACAGAATTTAATTGAACAGAATCACTATATGGAAATTAATCTAAATCCCAAATTTGGGGTAGCATTATAGAGTTAGATGACCTAAATTTTAATATTAATTTTTCTACTTACTAGCTTTGGGCTTTTGGGTGAATGAGTTAACTTCTATGCTCTTTGTTTTCCCATCTTGTAAAATAAAAGGCTTGTACTAGATAATCTCTAAGATCCTTTTTAGACCTATTTACTAAGGACATAGAAGAAAGAGAATTGGAGATAGAAGAGAGAGACTGCAAACCCAGATGTACAACCAACTAGCTGTAAAGAAGGCTGAACTTCTTGTCAAGAAAACCTGGGTTCAAATCTTCGCCTCTGAAGCTTACTAGTTAGGTTGTAATGGACAAATCATTAATCCTCTCTAAGCTCAAGTTTTCTTACCTATAGAATGCTAACAAAGGTAACTGTTGAACTACCCTGTTAAGGGAGTTGTGTGGCTCAACTGAAATAATGTATGTCAAGTATTTTTGTGAACCTTACACTAGTATATAAATGTTAATTATTGTTTCATAAGCCTTAATTTGCTCAGCTATAAAATGTGACTAATTCTATTATCAATGTTACAGATTTGTTATGAGAAAAGTGCTTTATAAAAATGGCAATGTACTATGTAAATGTAAGCCAGTATTATTGAGATAGAATTATTACATACATTTGGTAAATCAAGCATAGTTTAATTTCTAAGGAAGTTCGGTGCTGTATCAATGAAGTCAAACAAAAAGATTTTTTTCAGAGCTCAGAGGGAAAAGTTCTGAATAGTGATTAATAATACATGACACATACGTACTGCTTCATTTAATATGTCTACTGCTGTGTTGTTACAGCAGAATATTTTCAAAACTTGCCTAACAGAAATAAGGGAAGATATAGTAAATTTACGTATGTAATAATGAAAACTGAGAGACAGAGGAAAAACTACTGCCATTCAATATAGCACTTTGGCTTATCATTGCTTCAGGGTCTCAAAAAGGAGTGAAGCAATCTTGGAATTCTCTGCAGACAAAAATAAAAAGTTAAATGGCTGAAATGAGTAATGAAATTGAGGATGTAACTGCAAACTGTATAAACTACAGGGAACGGTTTGTTCCTAAATCACTAAGCAACAGAATAATTATTCAGTGGAGTCTGATAAGGGTCAAGAAGTTCTCTGGGTGTGGCTGCTAAAATGAATAAGCTTAGGTTCACTGAAAATAAAATAAACTTTGGGATATGATACGTATGTAGATCCTTATGTTATAGGCTACAAACATTTATTTTTCTATTCCAAAGAATCAAGGCGGGGGGGGGGGAGGAAGGAGCATCTAGGTGGCGCAGCAGATAGAGCACTGGCCCTGGATTCAGGAGGACCTGAGTACAAATCCAGCCTTAGACACATAACACTTACTAGTTGTGTGACCCTGGGCAAGTCACTTAACCCCACTGCCCAGCCAAAATAATTAAATAAATAAATAAAATAAAATAAAAAAGAATGCTTGAAAGTCCTCTATTTCACTGCATGACCATTTTTTCCCCTAAAGAATTATACTCAGTTTTGCTGGGTAGGTGATTCTTGGTTGTAATCCTATCTCCTTCACACTCTGGAATATTATATTCCGTGCCCTCTGGTGCCTTAATGTAGAAGCTGCTAAATATTGTGTTATCCTGATTGTGTTTCCACAATATTTGAATTGTTTCTTTCTGGCTGCTTGGAATACTTTCTCCTTGATCTGGGAACTCTGGAATTTGGCTACAATATTCCTAGGAGTTTTCCTTTGGGGATCTCTTTCAGGAGGAGATCAGTGGATTCTTTCAATTTCTATTTTGCCCTCTAGTTCTAAAATATCAGGGCAGTTATCCTCAATAATTTCTTGAAAGATGATATCTAGAGTTGTCTAAGTTGTCTTTTTTTGATCATGGCTTTCAGATACTCCAATAATTTTTAAATTATCTCTCCTGGATCTATTTTCTAGGTCATTTGTTTTTCCAATGAGATATTTCACATTGTTTTCTAATTTTCATTCTTTTGGATTTGTTTTACGCTGTCTTGGTGTCTCATAAAGTCACTAGCTTTCAATTGCTCTATTCTAATTTTTAAGGTAAGTATTTTCTTTAGGAAGCTTTTGGACTTCCTTTTCCATTTGGCCAATTTTGCTTTCTAGGGCATTCTTCTCCTCATTGACTTTTTGGACCTCTTTTGCCATTTGTGTTAGGCTATTTTTTTTTTAGGCAATTGGGGTTAAGTGACTTGCCCAGAGTCACACAGCTAGTAAGTGTCAAGTGTTTGGTCTGAGGCCACATTTGAACTCAGGTCCTCCTGACTTCAGGATCGGTGCTGTATCCACTGCACCACCTAGCTGCCCCTTGGCTATTTTTTAAGGTGTTATTTTCTTCATTATTTTTTTGGGTTTCCTTTAGCAAGCTGTTGACTTGTTTTTCATGATTTTCTTGCATCACTCGCATTTTTCTTCCCCGTTTTTCCTCTACTTCTCTTACTTGCTTCTCAAAATCCTTTTTGAGCTCTTCCAAGGCCTGAGACTGATTCATATTTTTCTTGGAGGCTTTGGATGTAGGAGCTTTGACTTTGTTGTCTTCTTATGGTTGTATGTTTTGATTGTCTTTGTTACCAAAAAAGATTCTATGGTCTGACATTTCTTGTGAGGTTTGCTCATGATCCCAGCCAATTACTTGAGTTACAAAGTCTTTATTAAGATAGAGGTCTGCTTCCAAAGTGAAGAATATACTGTCGCAAGCTTCGGGGGTTTGTACAGCTGTTTTCAGAGATACTTCTAGGGACCTGTAAATTTTCAGTTCTTCCAAGGTGGTATGATAAGGGGCCAGGTGTTTTACTCCTTTCCTGGCCTGTGCTCTGGTCTATGAGTGACCACAAACATTCTTTTCTGTCTTGGAACCATGAGGAGGATTTCCTTTCATCTCCAGTACAAGCTCCACCAAACCAGTGCTCCTCCTTGCCCCAGGACCGCCCCTCATAACTGTGACCCAGATTCAAGCATGGGCAAAGCAAGAGACTCCTGCCTCCACTGGCAAAGAGATCCCTGCAATCCCCCTCTGATCAGCCACCAGATTTCCCCCTCAGTCTGTGGGCTGGAAGTTCAAGAGGCAGCTGCTGCCCCAGGGCTGTGCTTGGGAACTGGGACTGAGACCTAGCTTCTCTCTCACTGCAGAAACAGACTTTTTCCCACTGACCTTCTAAGTTGTCTTTGATGTCTATAGGTTGAGAGGTCTGGAAACTGGCACAACTGCTTATGATTCAGTCCTCTGAGGCCTGCTCCAGGAGTTGCTGAAGCCTGCGTGCCCATGCCAAACTGCACTTCACTCCCAGCCTGGTGTGATACAGCTTTCTGATTAACCATCCAAGTTGTCTTGGGCTGGAAATTTGTTTCACTCTGTCTTTTTGTGGGTTCTGCTGCTTTAGAATTTGTTTAGAGCTATTTTTTTATAGGTATTTGGAGGGCTTTGGGGGAGAGCACAAGCAAGTCACTGCTTTCACTCTGCCATCTTGGCTCCAATATATATAAGATTAGAGAGACAATTTAGCATAGTAATTGTGAACTTGTCAGTGACTCACAGACCTAGATTCAAGTTCTTCCTCTAAAACATTTTGTCCATGTCACTGTGAAAGTTGAATGACATTTCAGTTAACTGGACATTTCTAAAAGACTCTAAGATGCAGAGAAAGTGACAGTTTGCACTGGGAGAGGAAATTCCTCACCTGGAGCTCTCCAAAATGAGGAAATCACAGATTTTTGTCATAAGAAAGAAAGAAAAAAAAACTAAGAATCATTCCCCATTGGATAAATAAATAAACTATTCTTAAAAGAACTGAAAACTATAAACATCTATATGATATATTTCCTCAAACCACTAATGTAAATCAAAACATCTAGAGGTTTCATATCATATCTAGCAAATGGACAAAGATCACAAGCAATGGAAATACTCAATGTTGGAGAGGCTCTAGGAAGATAGACATAATAATATAGTTGGTGAGATATGAATTTTTCTAGTCATTTTTGAAAGCAATTTGTAATTAAGTGAAGAAAGTGACTGAAACATCCATATCCTGTGACATAGAGATTTCAGTGCCAGGGACATGCCTCAAAGAAGTCAAAGGAAGAAAGAGATATGAAATGTACATATAAAATAGATATATTCCACAGCAATAAATTTGAATTAAAGTTGATGCTTGCTTATTTGAAAAAGGACAAATCATTTGTGGTATATGGATGCAGTCTCATAAGCATTGCTATGAGAAATTACCTCAGAAAAGATATGCAAAATTCAGAGGCATATGGATGTTTATGAACTGATGCAAAGTGAAATGCACATCGATTATAGCAATGTAAACAAAAAGAACAAGGACATCTACCACCACAATAAGATAAGACCACAAACGTTGTAATAAAAATGATCTCCCTTCAATTCAGAGGTGAGGGTCTATGAAGAGCAGCATATGCTGACAGAGATATTACATTGGTTGGATATACTTGTTTTTCTTTCTCTTTTTAGTCATTGTTACAAAGTATGGCTGGCTGAGTAAGGGAGAGGAAGGGCTTTATGAATATCATGTTTTTAAAAAAGGATCAACAAAACACTTCTAAAAAGAAAAAAAAAGGAAAGAAAAGCAAAAGGAAACTCTATTCTGTGTGGGGCCAATAGTGAGAAACTATGCACAGTAATTAGAGATGAATCCTAGTATCATAGTTTAGAGCTGCGAATAACTTCAATAAAGATCTAGTCCAATCCCTTCACTTTATAGATAAGAACACAGAGGTTCAGGGAGGTTAAATGGCTTATCCAGGGTCTCGCAGCTAATTCATTATCATAGCTAAGATTTCAGTTCACATCTTCCTGACTCCCCCAAAATCCAAACCTTTCTGCTACGGAGACCTATATCCTAAACTAGGGGTTCTTTTTTTTATTTTATTAATTTGTTTCAATTTATCAACAATCACTTCCATATGCCTTTGAGTTTAAATTTTTTCTCCCCCTTCCTCCCCACCACCCTCCCCAAGACAGCCCACAATCTGATATAGGCTATACATTCACATTTCTATTAAACATATTTTTACATTAGTGAAGTTGTAAGTAAAAATTAAAACCAATAGGAGCAACCATCAAAAAGAGGAAACAAAACTCAACAGAAGAGAAAAAAAAGATAGCGATTCAACTTTCACAGTTATGATTATCTGTGTCTTTTTCTCCATCCTTTCCCCCCCATTTATCTTTTCTTTCTCCTTTCTCCTTTTCTCTCCTCACTAGTGTTTTGCTCTTGACCAATGCCTCCTTCAGTCTCTCCTCCCTTCTGTTATTCCTTTCCCTTTTCTTCCCCTTTGCCCTTACTGCTTCTTCCCTCCCTACTCCCTTTTCCTCACCCCCTTCCCTCCCACTGCCCATAGGGCAAGTTAGATATCTATACTCATCTGACTATTTTATTCCCTTCTTGAGCCATATCTGATGAGAGTAAGGTTCAAACAATGCTCATCCCACCTCCCTTCTTTCCCTTTGCTGCAATAGAATTTTCTGTCTTTTCCTGTAATGTAATTTACTCTTGTCTGCCTCCTCCTGTTCATTACATTTTCTAAGATCAGACTAATCCACTTGGATCCATTTAACCCACTTGATTAGATTTTTTTTTTATCATTACATCAAAGTCAACTAATATCCACCCCCTTTATGTATACTCTTTTAACATGGTGTAATGGTTCTCAAGAGTTTCATGTGTCATCTTCCCTTGTAGGCATGTAAACAGTCTGCCCTTATTAACAGCATTTTATATCTTTCTGTCCCATTTACCTTTTTATGTCTTTCTTACACCTTGTACTTGAAGATCAATTTTTTTGTTGAGCTCTGGTCTTTTTATGAGGAAGGTTGGGAAGTCCCCTATTTCGTTGAATATCCACCTCCTCCCTTGAAAAATCATGCTTATTTTTGCAGGGTACTTGATCCTTGGCTGCAGTCCAAGCTCCTTTGCCTTATGGAATATCATGTTCCATGCCCCACAGTCTTTTAATGTAGAAGCTGCAAGGTCCTGTGTAATCCTGACTGTAGTTCCATGATATTTAAGTTGTTTCTTTCTGGCTGCTTGCAGCACCTTCTCTTTCATCTGGTAATTTTGGAATTTTGCTATTATATTCCTTGGCATTGTCAATTTGGGATCTCTTTCAAGTGGTAAGTGGTGTATTCTTTCTATGGTTACCTTACCTTTTGGTGCTAGGACTTCTGGGCAGTTTTCCTTTATGATTTCCTAAAAGATACTGTCCAGGCTCTTTTTTTCATCATGATTTTCAGGTAGTCCAATGATTTTTAAATTGTCTCTCCTGGATCATTTTCCAGGTCAGTTGTTTTACCTGAGGTATTTTATGTTTTCATCTATTTTTTCATTTTTTTTGTTTCTGTTTGACTGATTCTTGCTCTCTCATAGAGTCATTAGTTTCCATTTGTCCAATTCTAGTTTTTAACAGATTGTTTTCTTCTGTTAGTTTTTGTACTTCCTTCTTCAATTGGCCAATTGTATTTTTAAGGGATTTCTTTTCTTCAGTGTACTTTTTTTTTTCCAGTTTGCCAATTGTGTTTTTAGGGACTTGATTTCTTCAGTGTACTTTTTTTCCAACTGGCCAACTGTATTTTTTAAGTACTCTTTGACCTCTCATTTGACTTTTAAAATCCTTCTTGAGCTCTTCTAAGAAGGCTTTTGGGGCTTCAGACCAGTTCATATTCCCTTTTGATGTTGCAGATGTGGGTTTGTTGACAATGTTGTCCTCTTCAGAATTTCTGTCTTGATCTTCACTCTTCTCATAATATGAATCTATGGTATGTTTCTTTTTACTCATGGTTTCCTTATTCCCTGGCCTTTAAAGAGATTGAGCTCTCCTGATGGGGAACAGAGAGCAGTGACTCAAGCTTCTTGTGTTGGGAGCCTAGGTCTTGCTCACTGGCTTTGTGTGCTGGGGCCTCTTATGTTGGCAATTGGAGGCTGTAGGGTTTGGCAGCTTACCTAGCATTGGGCTGGAATCAGCAAGGCTGAAAATTTTAGGCAATTCTAGTTTGCCTGCTTTTCCTTTCCTTTATCTTTCTTCAGCTCCTTTTAGATAGGTGCTGCAGGGTGTTTATCTGACTGGGGCCCCTTACAATGCTGCCTCTCTCGTTTTTGTTAATGCACTGGGACATTCCTTTGCAGTAGAGTACCGAGGCAGGTGGTGGTTTTCTGAGCTGGTTTCCACCAGTTCTCCTGTCTTCACTGAGGCACTTGGAGGTCCAGGTGTTGGTGTTTGCCTGCTCTACCACCTGGGCTTCAGGATCTCTTCCTGGTTGACAGTTGGAGGCTGTAGGGTTTTGACAGCTTACCTGGTGTTGGGTTGGAATCAGCAAGGCTGGGACTTTAGGAAGACTCTAGGTTGCTTTCTTCAGCTCCTTTCAGATGAATGCTGCAGGGTGCTTATCCATCTGGGGCCCTCTGTAGTGCTGTTTCCCTTATTTATGCTGAGGCACTGGGAGACCCGTTTGCTGGGCTGTTGCACTGCTGTTCCCCATCTTTCTCCTAGGTCAGCTGTTCCAAGGTTTTTTTTTTTTGAGTGATATTTTTTGGGTTTTCAGAGGTTGATAGGGGAGGGTGAGAGCCACTACCTTTTTACTCAGCCATCTTGGCTATCCCGGAATTGGAAACCTAAACCAGGGGTTCTTGATGGGTGTACATGGATCTCAAAGTGGTCCATGGATGGATTTCATGGAGTCCATGATCTTAGATGGGAAAAATGTATCCATATTCTCACTAGCCTCTAACTTAAATTTACTATTTCCTACAATTAAATATTAAAAAAGAAAGAAAGAAAACATTCTGAGAAGTGGTCCATCCATAGGCCTCCCCAGATTGACAAAAGAGTCCATGACATAGAGAAGGTTGAGAACCCTTGTCCCAAAACATCTCTAGTTGTGTCAATAACTATGTCAATGATACAACACGATAATTTAAAAAAATCTTTTAAGTATTTTAAACATTTGAGGATTTATAATGACAAAATAATTAAATAAAATCATGTCACTGAATCCTCAGTTATTTGCAAAATCAACAATTCAGAATGATTTCTTTCTTAAATATTCTCAATATTAGGTGAGACTTCATAAAACTCACAAATACATAAATATACATATGCACACACAGGTGAGTGGGATGTGGCTGAGAAGTTCTCAAATATGTAATATGATGACAAGACAATGAACCTTTTGTTATTTTCAGGATTTAGTGTGAATATTTTAATTAAAGATACAGGGCTTTCAAAGCTGTTAAAACATTCTAGCAAAGAAACTGTAAACAGAGTGTACTTGTTTATTGTTCCACGTCCTTTCCTTCAGTGTGGCATAAATTTTCTATAATTATACTTATTGCTTTGCTCTTCCTCTTTGCATGTAACTTTGAGGGTCAAGCAGGAGTCAGGGTGTACATACTTATATGCTGTTTTCCAAAGATAATGCTCACTATGGTATAATAAGAATTAAAATTAAAAAAATCTGTGGTTGAGAGTCCAATTTCTGAGGAAAAATTTGAAAATTGCTATAAAAATCAGCCAAACCTTCCCTCTAGTCGATATGGTCATAACTAATCGCAAATTTTGTCAGTTAATTTTCTTTTTAATCATTCATGCTTTGTTTCCTTGGCTGACAAGAGATGTACTCATCAAAGTATATTCTACAATAACTGAGTTTAGTCAGTCAGTCAACAAACATTTATTAGATGCCACACTTTGTGTGAAGACCTACGGACAGGAAGGGAGACAAAAATAGTCCTTGATCTTAGGAGCTCAAACAGGAGACAGATGAAAATACATAGCTATATACAAGATAGACAATGAGTAGACAGAAAGTGATCTCAGAGGAGGAGGAACTCTAGCTGCAGGCATTAGGAAAGGCCTTTGGTAGAAAGTATTTGAGCTTGGTCTTTAAGGAAGACATGGAAATTAAGAGGCAAAGGTGAGGAAGGAAAATCTTCTTGTAGATGAGATTTTAGCTGGGACTTGAAAGAAGTCAGGAGGGCAGGAGATGAAGATGAAGAAAGAGAGAATTCCACAGGAACAGCCAGTGAAAATGGCCAGATTTGGAATATGGAGGGTTTTGTGTGAGAAACAACAGGAAGGCTGTTGTCACTTAGTATATGGGGGAGTATATGAGCATATGTCACTGAGTATATAGGTTTAAGGTGTAAGAGGTGGTAGAGGTGAAGTTATGAAGGGCTTTGAACACTACATGGAGGATTTTGAACTTGATCTGGAAGATGATAAGGAGCCTCTGGATTTCACTAAATAGGAATGTGACTTGATCAGACCTGTACTTTAGGAAGATATGACGGCTGAGTGGGGAAAGACTAGAAGGTTAATCAAATAGTCTCAATTCTTTCAGAAGAGGGTCTCACTGGAGAAGGGCAAAGGGTGTCCTTAAAGGCTTATAGAGACATGAGAAGGTTTGGAACAGCCACTTTGGAGAATGGAATAGATAATTAAGTAAGGAGTTTCTTCAGTTTGTTTAGCAGCATATGAGTAGTAGTGAAGACCATGGAGAGTGTGGGTGGTGGTGGGGATGGGGGTTTAGCAAGGTGTGATCGATGATACAGCAAGGGACAAGATTAGAGAGTAGAGCCTAGTGCAGAGTTCACGTGATTACCAAGGGACCAACAGAAAAGAGGCAAAATAATGCAGCTAGTGGAGTGGCACAGTGGAGAGAGTGCCCAGGCTGGAGTCAGGAAGACTCATTTTCCTGAGTTCAAATCTGGCCTCAGACACTAGCTGTGTAACCCTGGGCAAGTTACTTATTGTTGTTTGCCTCAGTTTCCTAATCTATAAAATGAGCTGGAAAGGAAATGGCAAACCACTCCAGTACCTTTGCCAAGAAAACCCCAAATGGGTTCATGAAGAGGCAAGATTGAAAAACTACTGAACACAGAGAGGAGATGTAATATCCTCGGAAGAACACAGGGGTTTTAAGGCAAAGGGAGAGATGTAATTAATTTCATCTTCTAAACCTTTTTATTCATGCTATGAACATTATCTGAACTTAGCTTCCAAGCTTAGAAAATGATGGCCAAGGAAATCTCTGAGCTACTAACCACCCAGGCAAATGATTGTTAGGAAAAACTTAAAACTAGACACAGTAATGAGAAAATTAAAGACCAATGCTTCTGCTATCACATCTGAATAGGAAGAGAAATGATGAATTTATGTTTTCAACATATAGAATGTTGGAACATGATGAGAATATGGAAGTTACCTAGTATAACCTTTTCAGGTAGACTATAAAGTCAATCTGGAAGGGATTTTTAAAGCACACATAGTTTAATCCAAATTTAAAACATACAGGTCTTAACCAGTAGTTACTTAACCTCCCTGCAAAGAATTCTAATTATAGAAAACTCACCACTTGTAAAGAAATCCTCATACACTTTTTACAGATCAAATTTTTCAGAAATTTTCATATCTAGTCATCTGTAATGTTTTGTTACAACTTCATTTTCAATGTACTAGGATATGTGCTGGTTAGTTGAAAAATTAAAACTTATATTTATCAGAAGCTTCAACCATCAGAGCCACAGAGTGAATGAGGAAAGATAATATAATGAGTGTCCATGAATGGGAGATTAAATTCTAGACCACAGCATACTAGAGGGGAAAATAGTAAGATAAAGGGTAGAATTAATTATTTTTAAAGGGATATTGGAAATTAATGTCTTGAAAATTAAGAGAAAGTATGAGGCAGGGGAGGAGGAGCTTCATATTTGGTACTGCATTCTCATCTAAGATGAAGAAGGGTGGGGAGAAAGAGGGACAGAGGGAGGGAGGGAGAGAGAGAGAGAGAGAGAGAACACGTTTGGTTTTGATTTTTGCTAAGGTAATGGGGAATAGTTATCAGAAGGGTTTGGGATCAAATTAGTATAAGTAAAACAAACAGCAGAATCTGTGTTTTTTTTTTTTTTGATGTTGGCTAGGCAATGGGGTTAAGTGACTTGACCAGGGTCACACAGCTAGTAAATGTTATGTGTCTGAGACCGGATTTGAACCCAGGTCCTCCTGAAACCAGAGCCGGTGCTCTATCCACTGTGCCTCCCAGCTGTGTTAATTTAAAAAAAAAAAGGAGGGGGAAGCAGTATAAGAAAGACAAATAATTGGAGAAATATTTAGTGCTCAGAATTGGGCCATGCCAGTATCATAAAATATTACCTAAATTAATTCATAGATATAGCCTTATACTAATCAAACTATTAAGGGAATATTTTATTGTGCTATACATAATAATTAAATTCACTTGGAGGAAAAAAGATTAGAATTCTAGAATCTCAAAGGAAATAATGAAAAAAAATTAAGAATGAAGGAGACATCATTCCTAGATCTCAAATTATATTATAAAACAGTAATTATTAAAAGCATTTAGTGCTCAGATCCTTAAATGAATATGTAGTCTTAGAGATGTGATTATTCTTTCGAGTGATACACAATGCAACCTATCCATTCCTCATCATACTATGGAATTCTTGCCCACATCCTCCTATAAATTTGCCACTCTGGGTCCACCCAACATGCCCAGAGCCTTCCTTGCTTTCTCCTGACTATCAGAATAGCAGTAGAGCATATGGCTTATCCATTAATTATCTGTCACTCTCACTATGTGCCCATTCCTCCTTTTTATTCATTTGTTCTCTGATGGCATTCTTTTCTGCAGTGCTTTTTGATAATTCCTTACTTTTAATGTATTGTGAGCTCTTCACACTCATGATACCTTTTCAACATGGGATCTTGTGAAGGCTGTGGAAACACCTTTCCCCTTGCCACCCTCCCCAAAACCTATTCCATTTCCTCCCTGCACACAGTGCCTCCCCTGAATTATGTTTGCTTTATCATATTTAAATATTACTATTTCAGTGGCAAAATCAAGGCCCTTTCCAACTAACTACACTGCCATTTATTTCTAGTAACAGAGTCTAGGATCTCAGATTCTCTAGATACTATATAATTTCTTTCTATCAAAATTCTACTTTTTCTTCAAGGAGCCCATCAAACATTACTTCCTCGATGAAGATTTCCCTGAAAATAATCTCTTCTTTCTCTGCTCACAGTGTGCTTTCCTTATACCCCTTCTATACACTTCTTACACTCTGCCTTGTGTTTTGTTAGATTTCTTTGTGTATAGGACTTAATTTGCTCTCCAGATGGTAAGATCATTGAGGGCAAAGACGATGCTTTTTTTTCTTTTCTTTTCATGTTTGAATGCTACGGACACAGCAGGCATTGCTACATTATGATCAAGAGATTAGTTTTTGATGGTGATAAAGATTATGACATTGACAACATAGAATAGTGAGGATTTAACATGCACAAAATAGGAAAAACGTGTTTGTTGAATCTCATTGTGTTCTTGTATTTAGAAACCCCCTCTTTGTGTGGACTCAATGAGACTCCTGTGAATGCAGGAAACTAAAAAAGAATAAAAATCTGTGATTAAAATACACAAAAAGAATGAAATGCTTTCATTTATAAGGTTTATAGAGCATTTTAAAGTAAAACAAAGGAAAAGATGAGACACTGTGAAATCCATCATTTAGAATTATATAATTTTAATGAAACTTCTGAAGTTGGATGGTTATTAAATTTGGGGAGTTCATTTGAAGCTCAGAGGGTTGTAACCATCTTAACCTAACTTCCTAATGAATGGATTTGTGTGGTAAAATGTTATGCAAATAACTGTGACCTTATTAACAGAGAATCTTTTTACTTGTAATTCTTAGATTGGCTTGAAGTATTTCCTTTTGATCCTTTAGGATGGCCATTCACCAAATGTCAGGACACAGTTGCTAATGTCCTGTTATCTGAAAAACATCCATCTGCTATATCATTCAAAAGCATTTAATATCCATATGTAACATTTTTCATATTCATTTATACTATATGAATAATTCATACAATTCAATTTAGCTTTTTCTAAATGCTTTCTAAAACTAGGACACGATGAATAACTTTCATAATGTAGACTAATTTTTGAGCTTTTTAAAGAAGAAAAACTATATACATGCATGCATATATGTGTGTGTATATATATAGAAAGATAGATAGATAGTATATGTAGGCATATACAAAGAGAGACAGAGAAGGTTAAATTCATGGTATTCTGTCTTCTTATCATATTCTTTATAATCATCACCAAAACCCTCTGTAGATAATAAATAGATATTATGTATCAAGAATTTGAGACCTTCTTCCTGCCTTCCAAGTGCTTTTCATCTATGACAGATCCCCTGTTATGAAATTTAAATATAATGGATAATATTTTATTCCTCTTCTGCCAATTCTATCATCCATTATCTGAGTAATTATCAAGATGACACATAGCAAGACAGTCATGATTTATGGAACTTCCTTTTACAATTTTTATCTTTTAATTCCAATATCTCTGAATTTCTTCATTCTTATCCACCTCCTGAATTGCTTGCAAATCATTTAGAGGCAATTCCAAGGTGCCAAATGGTTGAATGTTTGCTGCTGCAACTTTTACTAGAATTCAAATCCCCAAATTTTTATTTATACCAGGCAAGAAGACAATTGGAAAACTTTGAGTAATCTACTGCTTTCCACCATCACATAAAAAACCGTAAGAAATGTGATAAATGAGGTAAAAGAACAATAATGAAAAGAAAGAAAGGATATTAGTTCAAAATAATCTCCACAAACCTCTTCCTACCCAAACAACACCCACAGCAACAAAAAACACCACTATTGGCTTACTTTTCTACCCAACTACTAACTTACAGCTCCAATCCAAGATTTGGCAGATATTTTGGTAACTTCAGTCAACCAAATTTTAGAAGTAATAGCAGATAGGACAAACAATACTAAAAGACCTTCTCCAACCCTCTGGACATCTGCCATTTCCATGAGTTTACTGCTTGCTTCTCCCCACCCTCTGGTCAGACTGAAAGTTCCATATGGCAGTGTCTCTAGAAGTTGCAAGGTCAAGAGAAATTAGGAAGTAATAGCAGGTGGGGAGACAATCCCTAGAGGCCTTCACCAGCCATCCTGAAAAATAAATAAATAAACTTTCCTTTGGCATTGATTCAGCTAGAATCCTTTATGCCTCAGCATGATCAGGAATTAAGACTCTGTGGGGTAAGTTGGAGGTAGAAATATACAGCTCCAGAAGAACAAAGTAAATATGCAGTAGGTATAATGAGAAACTAAGAAAAGAGAATGGATTGGCCACAAGGACTCCAAGAATGAATGGAAAACCTAATAAAACAACTAATGAAAGAGATATGGAGCAGAAGAGACCACTGAAGATAGAATCTTGGAAACCATAGCAAAGTAGTGGAATTCCTGAAAAAAAAGAGAAGAATATAGGAAACAAAACTCAAAAAAATCAACTGTATAAGAGAGTTTTAAAGTACAACCCTGTTTGAGAGAGTCTGACTGAGGGATCAAGAGCAGTTGAATATTCAGTACATGAAGTCTGTATATTTCTTCAGAGGTGGTAGATTCAAGATCTGCAATTCTTTTTTTTTTCTTCTAGGATATAGATTCTAGTTCTTTCTGAAAGGACACACTGGTACCCTGGGCCAGGGTATCAGCAGATCTGGAATCAGTGTTACCTGTGGTCAAACAGTGAAGCAATATTCAGAAGTTCCTAATGGGGTAGCATAGGCTGCAGTTATTTTCAATTACATTTGGAGTGCCTTAGAGTATTTCATACTGTGCAAGATGTAATTGGTGCTATTCAATCCTGAAGAACACTACAAGGAGGAGATTTTTCCTGCTGCCATCACAACTTTATGAAAAGTAAAGAAACACAACTGGACCACTAAGAGAAGCACTGAAAAAATGCCAGCATCAAGAGGAAAACTGTTTCCTCTATTTGAGAAGGAACATGAATCCCACATCTTGCATTACACCTTTGTTCAATGGTAAGAATTAGCAAAGTGAGACTCAAGTTAATTTTTTTTTTGTTTCATTAAAAGTCAAACAATCAAGTATTTTAGAACAAACATCATGCTATTTCAGATATCCCTTGATATTCTTGGACTGCTTTCAGATGCCAAGGCTCAATATCATTCCTGGCCCTACCTGAAAACTTCTAGAGCCAGCAAACACAGCTATACTGACCTGGTCACTCTTAGTTGACCAGGTCACTCTGCTATCAGTCTTTTTAATCTCTAGAGCAGGGGTGGGGAACCTGCAACCTCGAGGCCATGTAGCCCTCTAGGTCCTCAAGTGTGGTCTTTTGACTGAATCCAAACTTCACAGAACAAATCTGGAAGTTTGGGTTCAGTTAAAGGGCCACACTTAAGGACCTAGAGGGTCCCCCACTTCTTCTCTAGAACATGATTAGTTATTTATTGTGTCATCGTATTATTCCAGAGTCAAATTATCTGTTCAATTCAAAACTTAAGTATAGGAATAGGAACTCAGCCAAGCTAGGATTTGACTGTCATTTGGTTATTCCAAATCACATTGCGTCTGAGAACTATATCTTAGACATGGTCCATCACATTCCTCATCTCACCACCCCAAATGTCTAGGAATTCTGGATCAACTTGGGTCAAGCTGAGAAAATGGCTAGAGGAGTTCATGCCATGGCCAGACAGTGCACATATATATTGAATAGAGGTGAGGAAATTGCATTTTGAACAATTATAAAGCATTTTCCCTACCCTGAGTACATGCTAGAGCTGGCTGTGTTTCTCCATTTAACTGAGTAACATGCTGTTTCTACACTTTCACATAGCAAATCCATGCTACTCTGCTGGTCTCTGTTGTTTCATTTGCTCTTTTAGCTGTCAAGCTGTTCCAGAACAGCTGGAAAAACAGCAGGGAAAACAGATTATTGTAGAGGAGCAAACACTGGATCAGTAAGACAAGTATGTTTCATATTAAAGGAGCAGAGGGATGGTCACCTTGCATTCCTTCTCTTTGTAGGCTCAGCTTTCTTCAGCAACCTATATGAAGCCTCTTTCATTTCACAATTTGGCCAATAAATGGAATAAATACAGCTATTTATTTTGATGTAGGCAAGCTCAGAATTAAGTATTCAACAACTATATTTCTCCCATGCCATCAGTACATATATTCAGTGTGAATCTTTGACACTTGCAGGAAAAGATCTCTGAGCGCTTTTCTATCATGAACTGCCAGTGCCAACATTTCCAGGTAACAAGTAACATATGACAGTTGGCACCGTACTAATATGCCAGAGAGGAAAGCTCAAGTTCAGGCAGGAAAAAAAGTGTGTAAGTTCTCAATTAGTGGCTAAATCAATTAGTAGAAAATAAATTTTAGGGTAATAGCAAACTGTAAATGGGGGACATGATTTCATATTCCCTTTCTTTTATCAAACTTTTCATTCAAACTTTTTTCCCATACATACAGGAGTATTTTTTTAGACCAAAGGCTCCTATTGGGATGTCATGGAAGCACTCACAGTAAGATTCAAAAGCAAAACATTAACACTGTATCTTAATGTAAGCAACAACGAGTAGAGAAGACAAATTGGGAGCCAACTATACGCACGTGCACACATACACATATACATATGTGTATGTATATGTGTGTATATATGCATGTATGTGTGTGTATACACATACACGTAATTTCATTTATTTATTTATGGAAATGCTTGTTTTCTGAAGACATGGCCAATGATTTGATCAATCACAAGTACATTTTAAAAAAGGAGAAAAGGTACTGGTTTCCCATCAGAGTGGCTTCTGTTACCAAACTTCCTTGGTCCAGTTATAAAACATGAGTTCAGTGATAGCCTGCTACCTGCCACATGCTGCATTGGACATAAGAATGGTGATTGGATTCAAAAAAGGTAAAATATGTCAAATGAGATAATACATGTAAAACACTTAAAATTTTTGTATAAAGGTATGTAAGCATGAGCTAAATCACATACATAAATATAAGGTAGGTATATAAATATGAGGTAGCTTTTATAAACTACATGATAGTCATAAGTGAAAAGAATAATGCAATGCTTTTAAGTTGATTTGCCAATAGGAATCAAGGTTGAAATTGATTAATGTGTAAATGATAAGGTTTTTTTTGACATGAGACAATCCAAAATAAACTTGCAAAGAAACCTCCAAGGAAGTCTATTTACCTCTAAACACATAAACAAACAAAACAAAAAACAAACAAAAAATTTAAAAAGTAACTTCAACTGATCATTCTTTATTTTTTAAAAAGGAAGATCATAGGGTCAGCTAGGTGGCACAGTGGATAGAGCACCGGCCCTGAAGTCAGGAGGACCTGAGTTCAAATCTGGCCTCAGACCAAACACTTGACACTTATTAGCTGTGTGACCCTGGGCAAGTCACTTAACCCCAATAGCCTAAAAGCAAAAACAAACAAACAAATAAAAAGGAAGATCATGTGCTTTAACTCTAGTATGTTAATAGCAAGTTTGCCCATTGTTTTTGACTTATGTTCTGGTATCTTTTAATATTTTTAGCATTTTTCTTGACAAAATATGACGCAAATGAAATGGTTATTTCCTTTCAGGTTTAAGTAAAGCAATAAAACTAAATGTTTAAATTTAAATTTACTTAGTATACTTTTATTTGTGTGAATATAAATGAGTACTAAAAATATATAATATTCTGATCATAACATGGCAAATCTGACTTAGTGAACATTCAATAAACCAGAAGTCTCATTATTACTCCTAATTTTCAGGCTTCACTAGGGGAAAAACAATCAGAGCTGTAACTAGCCTAGAGTTACCTAGGTTTTGTTTCAGGGTGGTAAATTTAGATGCTGCAACAATTTAA
Source organism: Phascolarctos cinereus (assembly GCF_003287225.1). Lineage (NCBI taxonomy): Eukaryota > Metazoa > Chordata > Mammalia > Diprotodontia > Phascolarctidae > Phascolarctos > Phascolarctos cinereus. The sequence goes on along the minus strand of NW_027556180.1, from coordinate 144,226,819 downwards.
AACATGCACTCCTTCAGCAAAGTAGAAAAAGGTAAGGGGAGGTAAGTTTAGATGCTGGCTGAGAAGGAAAAATAATTTTCAGGTTTTGGTGACTAGGCCCATTCTACCTCCAATCAAAGTTTTTCCTTTCACTTCTTCCTTTCCATGTGGATCAAACCCTATTCTCTGCCACCCACTCCCCATGAATAGCAATACCTCCTCTCCCACCTCACCCTACACAATAATTCCAGCATTATGTCCTTTCCAAATCGTATGGGAGGGATGGTGCCTCTTTAATGGAACAAAACGAACAGGGGATACCAGTCTTGTGGTCTGGACTAAATCAGCCACAAAAGGTCCCTTCCAACTCTCACCTTCTACTTCCTAAACAATGATAGTAACAAATTCTCACTCCCTTCCAAATGAATTTGTCGTAATTACCTCTTGTATCATTTTCATATCACAAATTATAAACTTGGTTCGAGGGCACATCCCATGCTGTTTGTCCAATTTGATACTGCTTGCTCCATCAGGTCCTAAATTTCTAATTACTAGCTCTGATGTTAATTGGTGTTTGTAATGATGACCTGAGGTGGTTCAAAAATCAGAGTAAATAAAACATCTTTGCTATAGTTTCATTATTAATTTTGCTGTATTATATTCTAATTCTAACTGGTAATTTATTAATGATGTATATAGTAACTATATTATCCAAAGCAGTCCATTCCCAAGACTACGTAGGCTTGGTAAGTTTATGGTTTAAGGCAGAAAGTGTATAATGAAAAGCCTTTACCGAATGAATTTTTTTTCTGTTTTCTTTTCTTTATAAAGTAGTCCCTATAGTTAAAGTAAAATGGTTTAAGGGGGATAATCCATGATACTTCACATGTATCATTTTATGGATCAAAAAGAACTAGAAACAGAGAACAATTTGGCATCACATATTTTTTAAGCTTTTGTAATTGAACCAAATTTTGCTTTTCCTTATCTTTCTATATCTAAAAGTACCTTTTATGTCTGGCTTAGCTTACAACCTAGATACTTTTCTATATTCGTAGTTGAGAGAATTGCAGTCCCTTTATTGGCCATTACAAGTCAACATCTACTCAAGTAATTTTTCTGATATGGTCACAGACTTTTACATTACACGAATGCTTTAAATAGCAAGTTTTAATACCACTTTCCTTACTGCAATTTGTTCATAGAAATCTGTTTTCTTCTAATATCTGGTAAGGTCTCTACGAAAGCACCATTTCAATGCGTCATAATGGTGCAGAGGTGAATCTGGATCCTTAAAAGGTATACCAGTTGAATGCAAGCCTTGGTAAGTCCTACCAAACGAGAAACACTTTAAGATCGGATCCAGCAAGGGGCTTTGTACATGTTCTCTGAAGGCCAGTCTAATTAACTTCATAGTGGCTCATTATTGGAATATTATCCACTAAGTGTTACAATGTTAGACCACAACAAATCATGGACAAAATCTATCAAGAGTGAAGTGGTTGTAGCTTCATTGGAAGGAATAAGTCTCCCAGTGAAATAACAGGTCTTTGATTTATTGAAATATTTGGTAATTCTTTTTGCAAGTTTTAATATTGCTAGTGTTTCCTGGGAGGGTTAGTGCTTCTTAGGTATAATCAGAACATAATATAGTGGTAACATTTCTTCAAAATTATCTTGACCTAATATTATTAAATAGTATTTTCTTGATACCACTTTGCAAATGTACAATAAGGAAAAGAATCATTTCCTCCATAACATCTTCCACAAATGTATTTTTCTTTTTATTTGCAAAATTGAGCCTTCATAACCAATGATGGGAAGAATAGTTTAATATGACATCTAGTCTGAGTCATGTGTATGCCAGCAGAGTGTTATTCTTCAGTAAATATCCCAGTGGTTTTGTCTTTTCCATTTCCTAGTGTTGGGTATGATCAGAATATAATGCTATCAAAGGCACTTGCATTAATTTCATCCTTATTATCGGATGACATCATTTAGTGGCTAAATAAGAGATGAAGAACTAAGAACTCAAAAGCTCTGAAAGCTTTCTTAATTAACAGTCACTGGGAAAATCACTCATCTTTATATGAATATTTTCTGCCTTCATTTATAAAAGGGTTTTACCAAAAAAGACCTACAAAAACAGCTAAGCTTCAGTTTTTGCTTTTGAGTTGAAAAATATTCCTACTTTAACAATACCCCTATATATTAGCACCTTCCAAATTACCATGAAACTATTAGGTGTTCATAGTCTTGGGTTATATGTAAATAACCAGAATGTAGATATGGCAGAATGGCTCCCAAGACAATACCAACGTGGTACAATCTAATTACCAGATGATATTAGTATTTCCAATTTCTATTATCATGCTAGCAAACCATCATAAGGTATTTATTTAAATGTTGTGTAACATAAAAGTTTTGGTTTATTTCCTTTCATTCATCTCGTATACTTTTGCAAAAATTCTCACTTCCTTCCCTTCCTTTCTACTCCCACTGCCAACATGGAATGGACCTTAACTACCTGTACTATTGAAAGAACCTCCTAAAAAAATCTTCCTGACCCTTTATTTTCTCTTCTCTATGTTATCCTTGCTATAACTGCCCAAATAATTGTCCTCGTCCACTGACAGGTCCATGTCACTGTTCTATTCAACAATCTACAGTTTGGTAAAATTTGCACTCTTTTGCCTGGTATTCAAGACTTTTTGCAATCTATTTCTATCCTTGATATTTTGTCTTTATTTCATACTACTTCCATCTTGGAATCCTTAGCTTCAAGTAAATTATTTGCTTTTTACAACTTACCTGGTACTTTCCCAGCTTAGTGTATTTGCTCACAATGTTCACTGTGGTTGAAATGTTATTTTTTCTTTCTTTTATCTAATGAATTTTATCCATCTTTTAAAGTCCATCTTAAATGCTACTTACTCTATGATGTCTTCTAGATTTCTCCAATGACAACAACATTCCTTCTGCAGCCTCACATAGTATTTTGTTTTGTACCGCTCTGGTGAACTTTTTATGTAGTATTGTGTACTATATTATAATTGCCTGTGTTTGCATTTGATTCCCCTATTAGACTCTAAAGTCCATGACTCATGATCTGAACTTTGTATTTCTATAATGTTTAACACAGTACTCCATGCTTTTCATGTATAGGAAAAATATTTATGGAATGAATGATTCAATAAATATTCCAGTTAGAATGTTTTGGGGAATTATCTAAAAAGTCACTTCTTATAATATGGAGTCAATTTAATATCAACGAGTCAAACGCCCAATTAGATTTTATCCTTGTCAAGGTATGATATTATATATAATGAGTCTTGGTGTTGGATTCCTGAAATATCATAAACAATATACTTTATTTTGAAAGTAAAATTTGTGTGATTAAGTATTTTATTAATACTTAAAATAATCATATATCCACTTTGGTGATATGATATACTATGATAAAATCATCATATCCATTTTGCAGCTAGGTGGCACAGTAGATAGAGTGCTGGGCCTGGAGTTAGGAAGACCTGAATTCACATCTGGCCTCAGACAATTACTAGCTGTGTGACCTTGGGAAAGCCACTTAACCCTATTTACTTTGGTTTCCTCATCTATAAAGTGAGCTGGAGAAGAAAATAGCAGACAACTCTAGTATCTTTGCCAAGAAAACCCCAAAAAGGAGTCACAAAGAGTCAGACACGACTGAAAATGACTAACAAGAAGTCCATTTTGTTTCCGTCTTCCAAGAATTCAGTAATTCTGTTGGAACATAGTTTGATATGATTTGTTCTATTATATGTTTGGCTTGTGATACCATTATCTTCTAAATGAACAAATTAAACATCTTTAATTTAAAAGTTTTAAATGAAAAACAGTTAAGAAAACAATCCTTCTTTGATTTATACTTCCTCTTAAAAATAAGAGTATAATAATGTGTTCTACCACATATAGCTTGTCACAGAATATAAGCAACTATGAATATTTTATCATAACCACTTATGAAGAAACAGCAGGGCTCCCATTACATGTCCTCTACCAAATTCATCTATCGAGCCATAAATACAGTCTTTTCAGAGTAACAATAGGTAAGAAAAAAGTGAGTCTAGTGTTGTTCACAGAAGACACTGAATTTATTGTCTTCACAGAAGAAAGGTTTTCTTGATTAAGGTTATTTTTACATATGCAACAACAGAACATTTATAGAAGGGTTCCAATAGCACTTTCAGTTCTACCAATCATCATAAGACTAGTACACAGCAACAAAGCATAACAGATGCCCAGAAGTATCGGAGATTGTTGACAGTACTGTCATGTAGATATATAGGTCAGAGATGATTAATCAAACCAAGCTCATCAATATAATTGATAGTTGGTGCAGCTAGGTGGTGCAGTAAGTAAGAACTCCAACTTGGAGTCAAGAGGACCTTAAAACTTACTAGCTGTGTGACACTGGACAAGGCACTTAAGCCCCCGGATTGCCTTACCTAAATACACACACACACACACACATATGTATGGATATATGTGTATACATACACGTATATATCCATGCATATACATATATACATACATAATGTATATATACACATATAATTGATAGTTTCTGCTGCTGTCACATATTTATTTCTACTGCATCTATCTGGGTTAGAGAAATACATTTTCCTAATAATGAAAAGGCTCTATTTTACATAGCAAAGTTAATTTTTATACACTTTAGTTACTTGACATTGGCCAAATAGCTAATATTAATAATAGCTAATATTTATATGTCATGTTGTCAGTCATTTCTGACTCTTTATGACCCCATTTGGGGTTTTCTTGGCAAAAGTACTGGAATGCTTTGCCATTTCCTTCACTGGCTCATTTTACAGATGTGGAAACTGAGGCAAACAGGGTTAAATGATTCGTCCATGCTCACACAGCTAGCAAGTATTTGAGGCTTGATTTAAAGATAAGAAGAGAGTCTTTCTGATACCAAGCCCAATACTCTCTCTACTATACCACCTAGCTGCCCATCAACATTTATATAGCAATTATTATATGCCAGGCTAAGTGCTATTTCCCAAATGTTTTACAATTATTATCTCATTTGATCCTCATAACAAACTTAGGAGGGTGTTATTATTATGCCCATTTTACTGATGAAGAAAATGACATTCCCAGGGTCACAGAGCTAGTAAATGTTTAAAGCTGGACCTGAAATTAGTTCTTCCTGACTCCATGCCTGAAACTCTATCCATTGCACCACCCAGTGGCCACATACATGTATTCATAGATAGATAAAGCATTTTTTTCATCCTCTTCTTCCTCCTCAATAAAGGTGTATGAAGTACACCATGTCAGTGGACAAGTTTCTATCAAAACAACTACTATATGCCAGCCACTGAGCTAGAAGCTAGGAATACAAAGACAAAATGATAGTTCTTGTCTTCACGAAGTTTGTTTATGAGGGGTGGTGTCCATTAATAAAAACAATCAGATCTCAAATTGCATCACAATAATGAGTTTTAGGCAAGGATATACCTATCAGCGAAGACTGGCACTCCTCTGCCACTTGGTCTAAGAGTTGCCTGGATTGCTGAGAAATTAAATGATTTGACCGGGGTCATACACCCTAATAAGTAACTGTCAGAGCCAGGACTTGACCTCAGGTCTTCCTGACTTGGAAATTGGGTCTTTATTCACAAGGGCTTGCTACTCTGTGCCTAGAATACTTTCCCTTCTCTTCTCTGCTTGTTGCCTTCCCTGACTTTCTTTAAGTCCCAACTAAAATTCTATTTTAATAGGGAACCTTTCTCAACTCCTCTTACTTATTATGCCTCCCTTTTCTTAATTGTGTTCTATTTATCCTGTCTATAACTTGCTTGCTCGTACATATTTGTTTGCTTCTTGTGTCCCCCATTAGATCATCAGATCCTTAAGAACAGGGACTGTCTTTTTTGTTTGTTTGTTTTTTGTATCCCTGTGTACCAGGCACATAATGGGCTTGAAAAAGATTTATTGACTATTGACCATTGACTCCTCAGTGACCATAAGGTTAAGTTTTGAAAAGTAGAAGGCTCTGACTTCTATGTACGAAGAATCTAATTACAGACAAAAAAATCCAAGATACAAAACTTATATTTTTTTTCTTTTTTAAAGTCTCACTGGTGTTTGTGGGAAGGGCAAAGGGACAGGATGTTTGTAAGTAACAGTAGTTGTAATAGACAGGATCTGGATGGAGAAAAGGAATAGCTGAGGACTACTGGAATTGGTTCCCTAATGTGGCTCATCCCGGGTGGTTCTTTGCTCACTGCCATGCTTAATTGATGTTTGGTTTAACTGAGAAATTGTAAGATGATTTCAAATGCCCCCAGGGCTGGATTCAAACATCCCAGTTTTCTCAGCACTAGAACAAGGCCAACCGAATGCTTTAATGATAGCTCAAGATTTGAGCCAGAGCTGAGCTGTGCTTGGGGCTCGTTAACATTGTACTATTTTCCCTCTTCTGCAGAATATTGTGATGTGATGAAGCCTGGTGACTGGCAGTCACAAACATCCTTTGCTCTCAAAAAAACAAAACAAAATATCCTCTTCACAGAGTAAATCATATTAATGCATAGTCTTATAGTTCTGAGATTCAATAATTGAATTAATTAGAGAGAATGGCATTCCCTTATGAAGAATGATTTTTAAAAAAGAAAGAAAGAAAAAAAAAACCTCACACTGTGACATCTGGCTTTACTAGAGTAGGGCCCTTGAGAGGGATTAAATGGTAGCTTCCCATAATTCAGTACTAATAAAACTTAGCCATCCTGCAAAGTCATTCAATATAGTAATTTAGACAATCCATAAAAGTGAACTTTTATTAATATATGGGCTACGTAACTTCCTAGGGCTGTCTACATAACCTACATAAGAATCATGATAAAAATACCATCATACCATAAAACTGAAGTGTTAGTGAAATTAAGAGGTTGTTTCAGTCTGATTAAGGGTATGTTGGTTGCAGCTCTCCTAAAGAAATATGGGAATACATTGATGAAGCAGGTTGAGAGCCTCTCCAGAATCACACACACAGAAATAAGAAGATATATTTTAAGTTGTGATTCGAGCTATAAGACTGTGTCAAGTACTGGCCTTATTAAAGTTGTCAAAACATTTGACAGTATGAAGATTTTTAGGCACTGGCTTGGATAGAAGCACAACCTGGGGTTCATAAACTTAAAAAAAATGATAACTGAATTTTAACAGGATTATTTTTCTTTTGTAATCCTATGTATTTTATTTGATGTATTTAAAAATATATTTTTTTTTCTGAAAAAGGGTGTAAAGGTTTCATGAGACTATCAAGGGGGTCCATCCTACAAAAACAAAATAACAACAACAATCATAGCTAGCACGTAGCTCTTTAAGGTTTGTGAAAAACTTTACAAATATCTCATTTGATCTTCACAACAACCCTGGATGGTAGGCACTATTATTATATCCCTATTTTATAGATCAGGAAACTGAGGTAAAGAGAGATTAAGTGACTTGTGACCCTGTTTGCCTCAGTTCTTTATCTGTGAAATGAGTGAGAAAAGGAAATGGCAAACCATTCCAGTATCCTTGCCATGAGTTAGAAAAGGAAATGGCAAACCAGTCTAATATCCTTGCCAAGAATAGCCTAAATGGGGTTAGGAAGAGTCAGACATAACTGAAATGAATCAGCAGCAACAACAACCTAGTATTGTACCTTGCAATAAATTTTTGATGAATGAATATATGATGAAAATATGATTGACGAGACTGATAATATTTAGCTTAGAGCAAAGAAGGCTAATGGAAGCCTTGTTAATTGCCTTTAAATATTTTAAGGGCAGTCACATTATTTTATCTCAGTTATACTATATTTAGATGATTGTGTTCAATTCTGGGTAGCATATTTTAGGAAGGACTTCAATAAGCTGAATTAATTAACAAAAATCAGCAAGAATTTATTAAATACTTAAGATTTATAAGGCATTGTTCCTGGATCTAGAGATTTAAAAACAAAGAATGAAGGAATCTCTTTTCTCAAGGAGCTTGTCTTTTATTCCAGGGAGACAACTCGTACATATATTGGCATACAAAACAAATATATACAGAATAAATACAAGCTAGTTAGAAGCAAGGACACTAGCAGTTGTAGGGATCAGGAAAAGTTTCACATAGAATACAATGCTTCAACTATATGTTATAGGAAGAGAGGGATTCAGTGAAACAGAAGTGAAAAGGAAAAAACATTCTAGGATGTAGGAGAACAAATGTAAAGGTGTGGAAATGAGAGTTGGACTACCAGGTATAAAGAATAGTGAGAAGGCCATTACTATTGGACTGGAAGGGGACTAATGTATAATGAGTCTAGAAAGGTAAATTGGAGCTGGGTTATGAAGGACTTTTAAAAGTTAAATAATAGAGTTTATATTTTATATGAGAGTAGGGGTTGACCTGGTCATAAATATGTTTTAGGAAAAATATTTTTGGCAGCTTATGAGGGCTAGATCTGAATGGGATCTGAGTCAGGGAGATCAACTTGGATGCTGTCACAGTAATCTAGGTAAGAGATGATAAGAATCTAAACTAAGTTCTGGAGGAGGGCATTCAGGATGTCAAGAGCCTCAAATTCATACTATATGGATATCTTTTAAAGAAAACGGGAAAGTTTGGTCTTGAGGAGAAGATAAGTAAAATGAACTAATAGCGACTAAGTTGATGCAACATTTCACATTCATAGTCTACCAAATCTCTATAGAGAAGAATGTAAAGAATTTTATTTATTTTTTTTAACAATTAGAACTATCCAACAATAAGATGGATTGCTTTATAATTTAATGAACTCCTTAGATCTAGGCAATTCAGAGCCAGGATTATCCTCTCTCAAATATACTATAAAAGGGACTCCTGAATTGAAGGAAGATTCTATTTCTTCTTTGCCATAATGGACAGCAAGATAGCTACTCATCTATCTATCTATCTATCTATCTATCTATCTATCTATCTATCTATCTATCTACCTATCACTCAATCTATTATGTATCTATAGACAAGGGGACACCAGCAAATGTTTAACAACCACCTATCCAAAAACACATGACTCATTTTTAATACTAATCTATATTATTACCATTTTCTCCATCATTTTCTTAAGTCTAGACAAGCAGCAAAACAATAAATCAATGACTTGTAGCATTTGCTAATATCTAGGGCATAAATGCTCACACGGAAATTTAATAATCAGCTTTTATGAGTCTTTATGAATTGATTCCAACCAAACAATAGTTAGAGAAATAAAATAATAACTAGTATTTACGTAGGGCTTGCTATGTGCTAGACACTGTGCTAGGCACTCTTTACAAATATTATCTTTTATGATCCTGGAGAGGTAGGTGCTATTATTATGTCCAATTTACTAAGACTGAAACTGAGGCTGAGGCCCAGGACTGCATAGCTAGTAAGTGGCTAGGGAAAAATTTGAACTCAGGTTGTTCTGATTCCAGATCCAGTGCTCTATCACTGCACCACCTAGCTGTCCCTCCTTACCTCCTTCCCCTCTGCTCTCTCTTTTTCTCTCATATATCTATATATAAATACAGAAATGTAAAGAGAAAGAATAGATTTATATAGATTTCTATGTGTACATATATACATACATATATACATATACATACACATACACACACACATATAGGTTTCTTCACTCTTCAGATAACTTATGGTGAACTACCTAATTGGTCTGTAGGCAAACCTTCACTGAGATATTTAATATTTGTTTCTAGATAAAAGCATAGCTTGGCCACTTTAAAAAATAATTCTACTCATTTAGCCAGCTCTCTTGCTAATTCATGTTGCTGGTTAGGACATTTGTGTGTCAATGATCAGTTTAGCAAGTGGAATGTCACACATACTAGTCATCAGCACGTGTCCTTTCACCCTGCGACTGAGGCCAGGAATACCCATATTTTAGTTTGTGGATATATCCATGCTCTTTTTCTTTTAGTTCCAGAAATATAATTGGGGCAGGGAGCAGTGAGTATTAATGAAAGGAAGAGTGATGGATTTGTAGTCAAAGGCTATGGATTCACATTCTAGCTCTGCTGTTTCAGTAGTTGTGTGGCCCTGACTTGCCACATGGCACCCAATTTGGGCCTTAATTTGAGAATTATGAGAATTCTCTTAATATTCTCTTAAATGAGAAGGTTGTACTAGATGACTCCTAAGTTCTGTCCCATCTGTCATCTAATGGAATTTGACTCAATCATGGATCAGAAGACTAGTTCTTTAGCCCCTTGTTATAAAATTACTTTTCTCCAAATATTAGAATTTTAGGCAACAGGTATAATTAAAATCTGCTATGAAGGTCAGCATGTCAGACAGAGTAATGGCACTGCTATCATATTACCATTGTTCAACATAAAATCTACATTTTTCTCTCTTTAAATATTTGTATCCCCATTAAGGTTGTATTGATTGTTTCATGAAGGTAATCGTGGATTACCACAGATTACGCCTGCAGAATAAAAACTCTGTCTAGTACTCTCAAACTGTAAAAGTTCTATATTCAGGCCCAGTGATAGGTTGCATTTTTGGGAAGGTTTATCACCAGGTTGTAAGCTGGGTAATGACATTTTCATCTAAAGCAATCAATCTATCTATCTCATTAAGTCAAGTAGTGTGCTGGGTACTGGAAATATACAGGTAAAACCAAAATGTGTCCTACTCTCAAGTTACTTACAATCTATCAAGGGAAATCACATATACATATAGAAATATATAAAAGACTCACAGAAATCAGACATAAGCTAATCATGGATGTGAATGTGTAAGCAGCTGAGGGTAATAGGAAAATTCTCCTAGAGAGGGTATTATTTGATATAAGCTTTAAAGGAAATCAAGGATTCCAAAAGAACATCACCTAAGCTGCAGGGGAGTCTCAGTCTGCACTGGTGGATGTCAAAATCACAGATCGTCAAAGCACTCAAGGAATAAGCATTTGTCTTGGTACATATAGAGACCCCCAAAATGGTGACATATAACATTAGATGGATAGGATATCACCAAGATTGGTTTGAAAGAGTTAACACACTAATTGACTTATGGTTTGGAAGGCTTTGCACCTAGTTCTGGGGATACAAAAACAATGAATGAAGGAATCGCTTTTCTCAAGAAGCTTGCCTTTTATTCAGAGGAGGCAACTTGTACACATATAAAATAAATAAATGCGGAATAAACATAATCTAGTTAGAAGGGAGGATGCTAGCAGTTGTAGAGATCAGGAAAAGGATCACAAAGAATATGGTGCTTCAGCTATATCTTATAGGAAGAGAGGGATTCAGTGAAACAGAAGTGAGAGAGGAATACATTCCAGGCATGTGGGATTGCCTTACTCTAAAGAGGGAATTCTTTGGGAGAAAATGACTACAGATCAATTTTCCATGAATGGTGTGTTAGTAAATAAAATATTATTTCATTCTCTCGAAGCAGCAGGTTTTATAGTACAGAGTAAGCATCCTCTGATTTCCAGCATAGCAATGTTTTCATCTGTAAAAGTAGTCTTTTGTAGTAATGACAACTAAGCAAAATATGTGTAGGAGACTTCCCAGAAGGAATAAATTCAGATTATTCATAAAATGGGATGCTCATTTATTTATATTTATAGACTTGGGGGGAAAGTCCTTGTCCTACATTGGAAAAGTAAAAGCAAAAAGTTATTCATGATGTTGTTGCTATTGCTTTGGACATGCTGGTATACGTTGATTCCAGCAAGTCAATGTCCTGTCCTTAGTTATTTGAAACTCAGTCACCTAGCTTTTCAAGAATTTGATGCTGAGGCCTTTTTTTCTTGCAAATGTAACACCTGTTTGGAAGTAATACAAGGGCAGTTATTTAATGCACAGGGAAACTGGTGAGGCTCCAGAAATCCCAAACTTTGAATAAAATGGCACCATCTGCTTTAGAGACTGAGGGCAGTCATTCTATGAAGGAATCCATGCTGTACTGTGAAAGCCCAAAATAATCTTCAGGATCAATGCATATGGTAAATGTTCACACTTAGTAATGTGGGAAAGACAGCAGCCATTCCTAACAAACACCTTGTGCAAATCAATTGGACAGTCCCAGAAACACCTTCTGCTTATTCATGGCAAGGTGCCAGAGTGCTTATCCTTCCTGATATTTCCCTGCTCTCTTCTATAATAGACACAGTCATACACCAGACACATGTAGGCAGCTTTCTGTCACAGAGACTTTAATGTATGTGCTAAGTAAACTGTAAGATTCAATTAGGGAACCATTGTCTTGGACAACTGTCTATTTTGGCTATGCTTAAAATGTCATTTTGGTTTCATATACTTGCTTTACAAAAAGGAAAAGAAGGTGAGAATTGAGTGAACACATGAAGTGGCAAATTTTATTATTTTTTTTGTTGTTGTTTCTGGTGGAAGGATGAAAGCATTATGATCCAGTAGGGAAAAATAATTAAATTTTTCATACCCTTTGACCCAGAAATCTCACTAACTCACCACCTATCTGAAAGTAGGCAAAGACAGAAAGAAAAATTACAGATGTATCACAATATTCCTATCAGCACTTTTGTGATAGAAAAAAAGCAAAAAAGAAATGAAAGAAAAGAAAAGAAAACAAAGTAGAGACCCAGAGATTGAGGAATGGTTGAAGAAATCATATAAGATTTATATATGTATATGTAAAAATATATATTTAGTTTTCAAAGAGAGATGTGTCACTTTTTCTTCATTAATGAGTAAACTACTGAGGCAGCACATTTCACCCTACTTTTCTCCTGTGTTTAGATTAGTTACCTAAATATTGAGAAACTGATGAAACCATGCTCCTCTAAAAATCATTTGAAGTGAGGCAGCTAGGTGGCGCAGTGGATAGAGCACTGGCCCTGAAGTTAGGAGGACCTGAGTTCAAATGCGGCCTCAGACCCAACACTTGACACTTACTAGCTGTGTGACTTTGGGCAAGTCACTTAACCCCAATTGCCTAAAAGCCAAAAAAAAATCATTTTAAGTGAGGAGAACCCTTGTTAAAAGTGCTTCTCATGCTTTATCCAAGCTTGCTAAAGCAGAAAAAACAAGTTATACAGTGATAAAAAAAAACTCATGTCAAAAGGCAAACAAATATGTAACCTAAAAACTCAGAAGTTATATCACCCTCCTTAAAATCAAAGATAAAATACATAACAGCAATAATGAGAAGATTTCATACTTTTTGGGGAAAATGGCAAACTAAATATTTAGACAAAACTAAAAATACCAGAAAATGAACAAATTCAGAAATCCAACTTAAACACTACAAGAGAAAACCAAAAAATCAAAGAAGCGATTTTAAAAATTGAAGACAAAAAATAAATTGACAAATAAAACTAAGACCTTTTAAAAATGATAAAATATACCAGTATATGATGTGATTAAAAATGATACAAGGGAAAACCAAAAATTACCAATATCACACATGAAAAACGATAATTCACAACAAATGAAGAAGAAATAAAATATGTTATTAGAAATTATCTTGCCCAAATATATCCCAATGAAACCAAAATTTTAAATGAAATGAATTAATATTTAATATAAAAATATGAAATATGCAAATTAATAGAACAAGAATTTAAATAACCCCATTTTAGAGTAAGTAAACAAACTATGAATGAAATTTCAAAGGAAAAAAAATCAACAACTAGATAGGTTAACAACTGAATTCAATCAAATCTCAATATTATATAAGCTTTTTGCAAATGTAGCTAAAAAGAAATCCTGACAGATTCCTTTTATGACACAGACATAGTCTTCATATACAAACCAGGAAGGGCAAAAACTGAAAAAGAAAATTATAGACCAATACTCCCTCAAGAACACGACACAACAATTGAAAATAATTTATCAGAAAACAGGAAGACATAACACACGTATAAGCGAGGTCTACAGTTTCCTTAATTTTTGCTCCTAATCATAAAGGGGTGGGGCCAAGAGAAAGCGAAAGCTCATTTTGATTTCTTTTGAGGCTTAGTTAGTTACTTGACTCTCTCCAGCTAGTCCCTTCTTGTCTTGCTCCTGTCCTTGGGTAAAAAGAGCAGAAGTTAGCCTCAAGGAGCTGTATTCTCACTCTTTTGTAGGTCAGAGCTGTAGTTTCACTGCTGTAGGAAGACTCCAGTGCAGAATTTTCCTTTCCCAGTACAGATCATTGTGATCCAAGGCACCATATTCCAATCAGTTCATTCTTTTAACGGTAATGTAGGTGAACCCAGGGTTTTAGGGTTCAAAATTTAGGATCCTGCCTGAGATAGTTAAATAATTTATAATACTAAAATGACTTGTTACCTACTGGGGTGGGGGGAGCTACTGGTCTTTTAACCTTTTATGAGAGCACTATAGAGTCCTAACTTATTCTGTGAAATACAAAACCCCTCATAGCTATCCCTTTCCCCCTCCCCATGGACGCTCTAATTTCTAGAAATGACCTGCCTCCAGACCACGGGAATAAACCACTATCACCTGTCAGAGACAGAACAACACATTACGTTTCAGCTTTACCTAAAGTTTATAGACATAGGGAGAAGGCAGGGGTAAGGGTTGGGGTGGGGGGGAAAGAAACAATAAACCCCTAAATCACTTAGCTTTACAGCTGAGGTGGAAAGAAATGAAAAATGGATCAATTCAATAGGTCTAGGCACATTTAGGCAAATAGCAAGTACCATCCAGCCACTTCTTTCCTGGATGAATGAGACATAAAGACTCTATATGCTTATTCTTACTTTGAATCTATGGTCTAATTGGATAGCAATGCCCTTCGTTCTCCGTTGACTCCCACATTCTATTACGTCATTGCCTGTTGGGCATTTGCAGCCCCTTCGTATACACCCCCACCCCCACAAAGCTCTATTTACCTAGTTCTGGTCTCTGCCTAGTTGGGAAAAACAAACAAACTATACAGTGAAGTATAACGCAAAGCAGGAGTCAAGAGGGTAACGGACAGAGATAGAGAAAAGTGTTCTAGGAAGGAAGGAATTTTTGAAAAGGGAGAAAACATTTTTAGCTGCTGATGGAGATCAAGGAATGCAATGAAGGGAAGACTGGAGATCAGCAGAGTCTGAAGGAATAAAGGGACTTTGAAATGTGGGGATTGAAGAGAGAATAAATTCCTGGCATGGAGATAGGCCTGTGTAAATGTGAGGTAGAGGCAAACTCTTGCTCCTCATTATTGGTAATTTAGTCTTCTCTTTTTTATATGACTTTTTTTCTCAGGATAAAAACAAACTGATCCTCTCCAATATCATAGAACAGTGGAGACAAGAGGCAAATTTCTGGGGTTTAAAAAGGGAATAGTCAAGAAATAGAGGCAGTGGTTGCTAGCCACTCACAAGGAGCTAAGGAACAACTCTGAGATAAAGCTAGGGTTTTTTTTTCCCCCCCAGGATTTCTGAAGGTTGAAGTGAAGAAACTATTGGAGGAGGAAAAACTAAAGAATCCAAAAAGAGTGGGGATGAGCTTGGTGACAAATTCCCTGAGGAATTTCAAATGGTCAGGACATAAGGTCCAAGAGGAAAGGATCTCTCAAAGAAGGATGTTTAAGCAGATAAACTCTAAGGAAGTCTACTCTAAATCTAAATTTAACCAAATGTTATACAAAAACACGGCAAGGTTGAATTTCTTCTTGTCATATTGTCATATGACATGTGCTGACCACAGTTTTGCTGCAGGATCCCCCTTGCTTCTATGCCCTCCGATAAAAAGCAATTTTCATTTTTATTGCATTCTCCATAGTGTTCTCAAATACTCATTATCAACAACAAACTCTGAGTAGGACAGTATCAACTTTTCTCATGAGTGTTTCATGCAAGAGAAGCACCCCACAATGCAACAACTGGCTTTACTGCTATTTTCATCAAATGGAGTTCTGTGCAAACTAAGCCTAAGGAATATACAGAACATGGTGATTCAAGCACAATGTGAAACGGGAAAGACTCCCCAGGCTTAACAAAGGGCTAAACATGGAGCCATGCAATAAGAGACCCAAAGGCCGATGGGGAAAATTTATTCAAATTGTGAGGGTGCTCCTCGAGAGAGAGAGGGACCTTTTCAATGAACTGTCATTAATTGTGCTTTCTTGTTCACAATTTTATGTGTTTTTATTTTGAAGAGCTGGAGAAAATATCTACTCAGAATGTTCCAATTATTCTGCATGAAATCTCATTTTACTAAAAATAGCTAACACATATATAATACTTTAAAGTTTGCAAAGTAATATACATATTTGACATATATATGCATATATAATACAAGTGCATTAAAAATATATAAGTAAGCTTTATAAATCATTTTCATAAATATTGTCTCATTTGATCCTCATGACAACTCAGGGAGTTAGGTGCTATTACTATCCCTATTACTATTTTACAGTATGGATGGAGAAACTAAGGCAGACCAGTATATACACACACATACATACATGTACATGTATATGTATATGTATGTATGTGTATGTGTGTATTTTTATCTGGTCTTCATAAAAACACTGGGAAGTATTAAACCCAGTCTGAAGCTAAAGACATCGAGTCTGGTAGATGTTAAGTGACTTGCCCAGGGTCACATATCTAATAAGTGCTTAAGACAGAATTCAAGCTCAGGTCTTACAGAATCCCAATCTGCTATTCTATGTCCTATGCCACGCAGCTGCCAGCAGAAAAGCAGGGCAGCCAAATTATTTGTAAAGAGTATCTAGGTGTGTAGGTCCTAGTCCTTTGTTGCAGTATTTTGGAGAGGCATGAAAACGTGAAAGAATTGGAATAGCAGGAGGACTTTGGAGTTAGGAAGGCTTGGGTTCAAGTCTGGCTTCTCATACATACTACATGTGTGAACATGGACAAGTTACAGCCTTTCAGTGCCACAGGCAACTTTCTATGATTCTAACCGTATAGAGAGTAGCTGACTTGCCTCAATGGAGAGAATTTTTGCCTGGGAGTTCCCCACACTGATGAAATAACAAGAGCATTCCCCCATTATGTTGTTATTATTGTTGAGTCATTTTAGTTGCATCTGACCCGTGACCCAGTTTGGAGTTTTCTTGGCAGAGACACTGAAATGGTTTGCCATTTCCTTCTGCAGATCATTTTACAGATGAGGAAACTGAGACAATCAGGGTTAAGTTACTTGCCTAGGCTCACACAGCTAGTAAATGTCTGGGGACAAATTTGAACTCAGGAAGCTGAGTCTTCCAGACTCCAGGCCTGGATGCTCTATTCACTCTGCCACCTAGATGCCCCACCTCAAGAAAAAATAAGAACAAAAACAGCAAACTTATATTTTGATTTATCATATTACTCTCCCTCTGTATGTATATGTGTTTATATGTATGTGTGTGTATGTGTGTGTGTGTGTATATATATATATATATATATATATATATATATATATATATATATATGTCTGTGTGTGTGTGTATATATATGAAACAACTCTTCTATATCATCTTATCCAATGAGATTCTTCTCGTTTATGTGTTAAATCCTGTGATTATGGCAATACAGCAGAAAAAAGAAAAAGCACTGGCTCCAGAGTCAGAGGTCCTAACTTTAATTAAGTTCTTTTTTTCTTTTGGCAAGGCAATTGAGATTAAGTGACTTGCCCAGAGTCACACAGCTAAATAAGTGTTATGTGTCTGAGGCCAGATTTGAACTCAGGTACTCCTGACTCCAAGGCCAATGCTCTATCCACTGTACCACCTAGCTGCCCCAGAGGTCCCAAATTTAAATCCCATCTCAGACACTTATTATCTATATGACTTTAGGCAAGTCAGTTAACCTTGATGGGACTCAGTTCTTCCATCTATAAAATGGAGACAGGGAAAATAGACCATATAAGTCTCTGACATGCCAGCTAGCACTAGATCTATGATCCAGAAAGAATTTTATCCAAAACCCTGGACATCTTCTTCTGGTTCATTTAATATTTCATGACCACCAGTGATATGCAGTGAGACTTTTCATATACCAAGTAATCTATCTGTATCTAAAGGTACCTGAGTAGTGTAATGGATAGAATATTGGTCCTGGAGTCAGGAACCACCCGAGTTAAAAATCCTTTCTTGGTTACTGCCTATGTGTAACCCTGGACAAGTCACATAACCTCTGTCTCCTTCAGTTTCTTCATAGGGATAAATAGAATAAAGAGGGACAAAAATATCACCTACCTCCCAGACTTGCTGTGAGGATGAAATGAGACAATATTTGGAAAACACTTTGTAAATCTTAAGGTGCTATGTAAATGCTGTTACTGTTATAATTATAATTCTCATTTAGTGGAATGTAAGCTCCTTGAGGACCCGGCCTATTGCATTCTTGTTACTGTGTCCTCATAAATGAACAGTGTCTCAGACGTAAGAGGAACTTAAATGCCTGCGAAAATGAATTGAATTCCACCTCCAGATTGAATATGACAGTATGTTCTTTATTAATGAAAGTCTTATCTTAAAAATTAATTAATTAATGAGCATACTTTGAAACACAAGTTGCTTTCCGAATGTACACCAGTATTGTAATACTGCTTATGCAGGTAGATGATTAAGCTTACAATGAGAAGTCAGTAGTTTCTTGGGTTTTGCCTTTGCAATAGTATGCTCATTTACCTATTAACTACAATTATCATTCTCTCTAATTGAGAACAATAATTAAATTTAAAAAAATAAAACATTTACAGGCTCTCAGGCATTATCAGGTGTTTTTCTATCCCTCATTAGAATAAAAATGCAGAAAGTACTGAACCAGAAACCAGCAGCACAATTAAGCATAATTCATTGCAAACTCTTTTGCAATGGAGAAGAGCCTTGACAAGTCCAACCAATTTTATTCATTTTGCAAGATATCTTTGCTTTTGAAAGACTGCTCAGTTTTTGCTTTTCATAAGCAAATAATACTGTCTTCCCAAAAGAAATGTACTCTTTCCTGCACCGAGCACAAGCTTTTCGGGGACAACTTTTTCGTGATGAATTTGATCAGGTGGAAGTTGGGGACCTAAATAAGCTCAATTTCTGTATTTCTTAATAGATGTTTTCTGACCTCAATGATAACAAAGTGCCAAGGACTGACAACCTAGAGATTTAAGATGTTTTAAAAATGTAGTCTGTCAAGGAAGGCATTGTGCAAACTATCTTGTCAGAATATCACAAATTTAGATGTTCTATACTTATCTGGTTGTGTGGTTTATGCTCCCTTAGATTGAAAGCTCCCTTAGGACAGGGGTTGGGTTTTACTTTTAATCTTTGTATTTCTAAGTCTTAACACACACAAGGCCTCACATATGTTTTCTGAATTTGATTCCTTTTCTATATAAGGAAATGTTGGTGAAAAACTTCTTCTACCAATGCAAATCAGTAACTGTTCTGTAATCTATTATCTTAGAGAGTTGTCTAAGGGCATCATGGGGTTAAGTGACTTGCCCAGCATGGTTACATAGCCAGTATGTGTCAGAAGCTGGACTTGAACCCAGTTCTTCCCTGACTCTGAGGCCAGTTGTCTATACATTCTTGCCATGCTGCCTCTAAGCTTGCATGTAATTGAAGTACACAAAGTACTGTCCTCTCTAAAGTGAAATGCAGCATAAAGTAACGGCACTTCCTCAGACTCCATCTAACAAGTACCCAAGTGACCCCTTGGGAAGGCTGCCACATCTGTAAGGGAGGTCCCTCGCCTCTATAACGTTATAGGAGGGTAGAGCATACGTAATGTTTTTCCTTCCATATAATTAATAGTTTCAATTATTACCCCTTTTAAGGTGATTCCAAAATTGATATCTCCATCCCTTATATTTCTCTTGAGCTTAAATTCTGTCTCCTTTCTCTCTTTTGACTCCCCATTGCCCTCTTAAACTCAATATATCTAAAATTTAACTCATAATCACCATCTCACTAGTTCTGCTCCTAATTTCTTGACTTTTGCTATTATTCCAGTCACCCAAACAAAAAAAGTGAGGGCTCAATCACCTAATCAATCACCCAAAAAGCATTTGTTAAATGCCTTCTATAGGCCTAGCAACCTGTTAGCTCTGATATTAGATGAAAGGAAGGAAAGATTCAGTGCCTATTGAGGAGCTAGACACAGTGGTGGGAAACCTGTGGCATCCAGGCCACATGTGGCCCTCCAAGTTCTCAGGTGTGGCCCTTGGACTGAATCCAAACTTAGTTTCTAGTTAACTTTAGTTAATATCAGAAGCAAAGTTTCAGATCTCAGCCAGGAGATTCTCATGATATATTCAGTGAAAGACCCCATGAAGGAGAAATATCAGATGTCAGTATTATTGTGAGAAAGATTGGCTAGTCCATTGGAGGAAGAAAATGATAAAAAATGAGGAGGGATATGGAAATGGGATGGAATAGAAACCAGAAATAAAGAAAGTGGAATGAAGGCTAGGTAAGTTTGACAGAAAGGGAGATATAATGAAGATAGAAGTCCAGGGCTTAACATGGAAGCAGAAGACATGATTGATACTTTGAAGAAAAGATGGCTGCTTGACCATCCAGGTAAAGAAGGAGAGAGAAATCTTTGAGAGACAGAGGAAGTTGATACTAGTCAGAAAACAAAGGGGAAAAGTCACCTTTCTTAGAGTCCTCTTAGAGGTTCCCAAACCCCTATATTCCATTGCATCAGTCTGTAATATTATTTCTATATAGCAGAAAGAACACTGGACTTGGAATAAGATTTCTCACCCTGGCTCTAAAACTTATTGGTTATGTGAGCTTTATTTTATTATTATTTTTGGGGGAGGTAAGGGGCATCAACTTTCAGAGCCTTGATTTAATAATAATACAAGGTCTTACCTGTATTTGGAGTTGGATTAAATCTTCTGCATGCCTAATATTCTATGACTCTATAAATCTGTAATTCCTTAGTAATGACTCTCTTCACTACCAGAATCCAGGATGCCATCACCTCATATATTGCAAAAATCTCCTAAATAATATTTCCGGCTCTAGCCTCTCTCACTTACAAAAAACAAACAAACAAAACCATTGCTTTTGATAAGAGGAATCAGGGCACAAGGAAGTGTTCTAGGTAGACACAAGATCTTATTTTGTTTTGAATCTCAGTTCTGTGATAAAAGTACTTTATCTCAGTTCTGGCTAAAAGTACTTTATCTTTGCAAGCCTTAGTTTCATTATCAGCAAAATAGAGACAATAGTAGTTGCAGAAATTTTTATCACAGTATCAATGTGAGGAAAGTGTAAATTGTAAAGCACAATAGCAATTATTTTTATTATCGATTTTATTATGGGTTAGTAGACAGAAAGCTGATCCTAGAGCAAAGAAGATTTGAGTTTCAGTCCTACCTCTTAAACACACATACATACATACATACACACACACATACACACACACATACACACACAAAATGTAATAATATAACCCAGGGTAAATCACTTAACATCTTAGTGTTTCAGACAGCTTTTTCTATGTAAGATAAGGTGCCAATATGAATTGGCAGAGATAGTTATCAATCTGTGAGATCCCTATACCAATGGGTTCGGTCCCTATATGTATTTCATTGTATGAGGGATCAAGTTCAAACTCTAAAATTTTACATTCATGGCCTTAAATTCTAATCCCCAAACTACTTTTCAAATCTTCTTTCCTACAATACCCAAGTGTGATGCCTACTCTCCAGGAGCATTGGTCTTTGACACACACACACATACACATACACACACACACACACACACACACACACACACACATATCTATATATATATAATCTCCAAATTATATTCCATCAACAGAGAATAAATTTCCCTCACATCTTAACTGGCTCTTGCCCATCCTTCAAAGCTCAGTTCTATTTTTATCTTCTCAGTGAAACCTTTGGTGATAACTCCATTCCACAAATATCTTTTCCTTCAGTGAACTCATAAAGCATTGTCTTGAATTGAAACTTTCCACTTGATATCACATATCATTAGCAATATTTTATATACTTGGGTTTTGTTTCCTTATCTTGACTGTAAGTTCCTGGGATGAGGAACTATACTTTTTGTATTGTGCCTAGAGTCTAAAACAATCTTTTTCATATAGTTTATTTTATTTTTACCAGCTCTGTAAAGACCACATTAAAGAAACTTCTCAGTTGATTAAGATCATTTTCACTGCATCTTATGATCTAAGAGAGTTGCTTTCAGCATCGAGAAGCTTAATGCCTTATGTAGGGTTAATTAGCTAGTATGTATCAGTGACAAGACTTAAACCCAGGTCTTCCTGACTCTGAAGGCCAGCTTTCTATTTGCTTCAAAAGACCCACAATAATTGCTTATTGATAGACTTATAGAAACATAATAATATATTTAATCTATATAGGATCATTACCTCAAAGGATTTTCATATATATTATTTCATTTTATTCTCATAACATTCCTATGAGGTTGGCTTAAATTGGTATCATGAACCCATGGAGGTATAAAATGATCAAAAATCGTGGTGTTAGACCAGGTGGCTGAACTCAGGGATATGAGTCTTCCTGGCTCCAGGGCCAGCGCTTTATCCACCATGCCACTTAGCTGCCCTAGAACAAACCACCTCAGCAGCCACCTGCTGCAGCAGCAGTTAAACAGAACTTAACTCTATATCCATGATGATATGACCCTATGATCAGCTACAATGTGTTGTGGTATGGTTTTTAATTGTAACTGTTGGATGAAAGTAGGGGTATTCAGCAGAGAAAGACACTCATAGAAAGTGAATATTTGGCTAAAAATAATGGTAACTGAAAGTAAGATTTGGATTTGGGAACCATGGCATAAAATATAGAAATGATAGGCTGTTAGCAAGGGATGGAGTACACTTAACAAGGGCCTGTAAAAGTGTATTTTCTTAAAGTTATATGAATACAATCAAGAGACTAAACCAAAAATTAAAGGAAAGATAACATTATCCACTAGCCTGGTTCTACAGAAATAGTAGTCACAATATTGCAGGAATACTCTACTAATTCTTTAGAAGTAGCATTCACTGATGCATAGTTAAAAGTATACATATGAACAAAATATGGGTAATCAACCTAATGCAAGGGGGGGGCAGATCTGACCTTATAGATCTCATTAATACTTAGTTGGATGGAAATGATGAATACAATTTGGTTCTGGAAGGGTATACCTTAACCAAATAGCAGAAGAGATAAAGGAGGTAATGATGCTTTGTGTATTAGGCCCAAATGCTCATCTGAGAATATCTAGGAAAATGAGGGGGGAAACACTGGAAATAGCATTTGAATTAAAGATGAATAGAGTAAAAGCACAGCAAAAATATTGTAAGGGCATACTACATGCCACTACCATAATAAGAATTAGATGAGTAGTCTGGGACACAGGAGAGCACAAACTCATGTCTTTCTCTGAGTCCAAGTTGTCCACTCTATCACATTGCTTTAGGAGACTTCAACTAATTAGATATTCACGGACATGTTCTTTATCAAAAGAAGAATGGTTCATAAATGTAAGAATTACCTTCACACCCCTCAATAATCTTTAATGGTTCCCAATTGATAAAATATAAGTTCCCCATCTTGGTATTTAAAGCCCTTCAAAGTCTGGCTCTAGCTTATATTTCTAATAATTTCAGATTGTATAATTTCATTATCACATGGCATAGGGACATAATGCTGGATTTGGAGTTAGGAAGGCCTGGGTTAGAGTTCCATCTTAATGCACTGACCAGTTGTGGGACCCTTGGCAAGTTATGGAACCACTTAGTGTCTTAGTTTCCTTGTATATAAAATGGGCATCCTGGTGGCACATAGTTAACAGGATTAATGCAAGGTAAAACAGAATACACATATATAGCATTTTGCAAACCTTAAAGTGCTATACAAATATTATTGACAGTATATCTACTATTATTATATAATTATTAATATATATTATTAGCATATCTACTATTTTATAATACACAATATGTGGCAGTGTAAATAACCGATTTTGGAGAAAAATATACTAAGAGGCAAGATTTGGCATAGAAACTGGAGAAAAAATGTAGAGAGACTCTATAGCAACAAATTCCCCTGAATATTTGCAGAGGCTGGAATGTCAAAGTATCTGCCTTGCAAAGTCATTGGCACAAAACTTGCTTGGATGCCAGAGACTCCCTGAGGGTCCCTCCTCCTGGTGAAATCCCCTGCAACAGGGAAAGTGGAAAAGGTGTATTGTAAGACTTTACCCCAAGGCTGGTCTTGTTTCTTCTGCATTTTCTTTCAGAAATCTCAATTCTGTTTTCACAAACAGTTTTTATTAATGTATAGGACAGAAAGTATTGACTTGAGAAGATCTAGCCCTTCTGGCAAGACTGTTGAATAAATAATGCTATTTTTTACTTCTTGCCACTTTCATCTGTGCATCTGCAAAGCACTTTAAAAATACTAGTTAAAACTCAGAACACCTCTGTGCTATGCTATAGGGGTTCTTATTTTTAAGTTTGCTCAAGGGTAAACTGGTGGTTCATGGGTTGCATAGCAAGTTACTAGCAGAATGTGGATCAAACCAGGGAGTACTGTCCCTGCCGTAACAAGCTGCAAGAATGAATAGATGAAAGGCTGTTCTCATACATAGAGATGCAGGTAAAGTTAATCTTTGAAGGGATGAAAGGACAGTCTGAAAGGAGAAGCTATATGATGACAGATAGAAAAGACAAGGTCAGATTACTCTAAAGCAGTGTTAGCAAACTAAAAAAAAAAATGGGGCCAGATAGGTATTAAGCTGTAAGGATCCTGAAGCAGCTAGGTGGTGCAGTGGATAGAGCTCCGGCCTTGGAGTCAGGAGGACCAGAGTTCAAATCTGGCCTCAGCACTTGACACTTACTAGCTGTGTGACCCTGGGCAAGTCACTTAACTCCAATTATCTCACCAAAAATTAAAAAAATAAAAATAAACTGTTAAGGATCCCTGGGGGCTGAATATTGATTTAGAAAATGACACATTAACATTATCTTTGTTCAATTGTATTTAAATTTATTTTGTTAATTCCCCAAATACATTTTAATCTGGGTTTGTGTTTGACACCTCTGCTTTAAAGGAAAATGGTTGTTTTGCTTGGTGTCTTTAGAAAAAAAAACAATGAAGTATTTTTTTTTCCGCTTTCCAAAGGGACAAAAGTTCCCATAGACTTTATCAGCACTCAGTAGCTTGACATCACCAGGTTTTGACTGAATAGTAGAATGAACAGAGAGAGTACCATATCTGGATGGATGAGGTCAGGAAGATGTGAATTTAAATTGTGCCTCAGATACTTAACTATCCTTCATGATCCTGGGGAAATCATTTAACCTTTTTCAGCCTCAGGTTCCTTATCTGTAAAATGGAGGAACTAATAGGACCTATTTCATTGGGTTACTGTGACTATCAAAGAAATTAGATATCCCAAACATCCACATATACAGATATTTTGGACAACCTGGTATATGTCCATGTGTACACACATGTATACACAATGCATACCATGTATATACATACACATATGTATATGTTGTTTTTGAATATGTACATACATATGTATAAATGTATATAGTTCCCCACAAACTTGAAAGACCATTTAAATGTCAACTATTATTATAGCTGCTGTTTTAACTGATCATCTTTGTAGAATTAGTCCTCTTCTTGGAGATATTAGATGGAAGAGGGGAGTGAATCAATTCAACAAACATTTATTATATGTAAGACACTATTCTGTGAAGATTAAAAAAAACAGAATTAAGAGGATCATTTGTGAAAGGATGACACATAAACAGTGGAGTCATAAGAAATCACAAGTTGGGGGCAACTAGATAGAGCACCAGCCCTGAAGTCAAAAGGACCAGAGTTCAAATCCAGCATAAGACCAAACACTTGGCACTTACTAGATGTGTGACCCTGGGCAAGTCACTTAACCCCAATTGCCTTAAAAAAAACAACAACAAAAAACAAATCACAAGTTGACTGTGTAACATGGTATAGGGAATAGTATAATGGATTGAGATCTGAGGGCCTGAATTTACCTCACAGCTTGGCTACTTACTACTAGCTGTGTGGCCCTGGGTATTCATTTAACTTTTAAGGCCCCAGTTTCTAATCTCTACCACAATGTGGTTAGGCTAGATGTCCTCTAAGGTCCCTTTCCACTCTAAAGCTGTGATCCTAATCTGCCACGTTGGCCTGTTACTAAAAAAGGTGGAATGACACTAGTTGTTCAGTCATTTTTCAGTCATTTCTGACTCTTTGTGACCCCAGGATTTTCTTTGCAAAGATCCTGGAGCGATTTACCATTTACTTCTTCAGCTCATTTTACAGACGAGGAAACTGAGGCAAACAGGGTTAAGTGACTTGGCCAGGATCACACCGCTAGTAAATGTCTGAGGCTACATTTGAACTCAGAGAGATGAGTCTTTCTGGGTCCAGGGCCAGTGCTGTATCCACCATACCACTTAGCTGCCCTAGAACAAACCAACCAGAGTATGAAATGAAGACCTGAGAAATATTACTTTATTACAGTTAAAATGAGCCTAGGTTTAACGGTGATATGCCCAGCTTTACTACTTACATTTGTTTTTAAAGGAGAGAAGAAATTGGAAGTGCCCCAGAGTCAAAATCCCCCTGTAGTTCTATAGTTCTAGGATTTTAATGATGAGTCAATAAAAGATTTAAACCAAGAACTAAAATATTGTTTTATTTGCCTTTAAGTTGGTGTACTCTCCTCCCCACTTTATACAAAAATGAAGGGACTGAGAAGAAAAGCCAGTGTTTTTTAGGAATTTGGGAGTGATTAAGAGGTGAAAAGAGTCAAGCAACCTGGGCAGAAGAAGGGAATCTAAGAAGAATATTCAGCTCCAGAAATCTAAGATCAAAGAGAATAAACACTAACAGTCTTAAGTACTGAAGCCAGAAATCCAGGAGGGTAAGAAAGATTGAGGTGAAGAGGCAGGAGAATGTGGTCTGATTCCAGAAACAACAGGTCTAAAGCCAAGGGGTCTGCACAGAGTAAAATCCAGAAAATAACACAAACAGGGAATCACAGGGTTTAAGAACTAATTATTTGTTTCAATTAAAGAACTTGCCACTTCCTCACTCAGCTGGAATGAACTGCAGCTGTGGGCTCAGACAGTATGGAATTTTGTAGAACGTTGAATAGGAAATGTTTATAATGTACATTCTGTGTCTTGAAGACCATAAATATTTAATCGAAAGCTTTATTTCCTCTTGGGGTTGACTCTGTGGATGAAATGGTCTCATGTACTTAGTACAAGTGCCAACCATAATCTGACTGACCTACCAGGGGATAAGAATGTGAGTGGCACAGTGCCTCCTGCCATCGTTAACAGCATGGGTATTCTATGCATATGCACAATTTACAAAGGCCATTCTTTAAATATATACTATTTCTGCTGGGTGACATTGAATTCAGAATTCAGGGCCAGGAACATCTGGGTTCAAATCCTCCTCCCTTAGGTACAAACTAGTTATGTGACCCCTGAATAAGTCACATTGGTATCATTATCTGTAGAATGGAGATAAGAACAGCACCTACCACACAGGAAGTTCTCAAATACTATCTAAAAACAAGTGTTGCTTTGGTTGAGAAGTACTGAGAAGCACTCCAATATAAGAATAGTCAGAATATGGATTACAGGGCAACCTAGAAACTTCAGAATTTGCCTCACAAATTAGAATCAATTCTTCAAGATAATTATTTTGGTTAGGATTTGTTGTTGTTGTTAAACACTCCTAATTTCATCAGTGTGGTAACTACTGGTACGGAAATTCACTCTACTGATACAGATCATCTGTAACTTGTAGCCCTAGAGTTAGGTTCTTAATCTGTCCTCTATGGACCCTTCTCAAAGATTTCTGGGTAAATTTCAGGGGATCTGTGAACTTGAACAAGAAAAAAAAATCACACCATTATTTTCACTAAATTTATTTGTTGACTTAACATGCAATTAAAATCTAGCATTTCTTTCTAATATGACTTAATATGATTTTAATAATAGCATTTCTAATATAATCTAATATATTATCCTGTGAAGAATTATATGGTGTTTACCATATTGTCAAAGAGGTGTGTGACACACACACACACACACACACACACACAAACTTTTGAAAAAACTGTGTTAGAGAGTTGACTGGGAGTACTGAGAGGTTAAGGATTTGCCCTTGGCCACCGAGCTTCTAGATAGATAGATATAGATAGATACTATATACGCATGTATATATATATAGTATATATACACATACATATATGTTGAGTCTTTGCCCTTCTAACTTCAGGTCAAATCTTCTATCCAATGAGTTCATGGTGCCTCTCAAGATTCTTTTAAATATGCATAATTATTCAAATTTTCCTGGCCTATGGAATATTAAATCCACCATAGTAATAAAGTTTTCCTTAAAATGGTTTGCTTCAATACCTTTGCATAGTATGGAGGTGACAATTAGATTTCTTTTTTTTTTTCAGATTTCACTCATTTTATTGTCAGCTTTATTACCACAAGGAAAGAAGAATTGGTGAAGTAATTCTGTGGAAGTTGACCTCTTTTCTGTGCTCATTTACCAGTTGAGATTAAAGAACAGAAATTTTAAAATTTTGATTTCAGGTTTCATTGTTCTTGGATTTGTATTTTGGTTTACCTTGTTTTTGTTGATTTTTTGGGGGGGGGAAGTTGTGGGAAGGCAGGAGAAATCCTCAAAAATCTTAAATGAATTATCTTTCACCCAAATTTAACTATTTTGTTTTTAACTAGACCTGTCATTTCATCACTTTTAAGAACTCCAGAGAGAAATGTTTTCTGTCAATGAAGATCTGGACCTTATTTGAACTCAAAGTTGTAAAGAGATTCCAGAGGCACTGAAATATTACAAACAAGTTTATATCCCAAGCTAGCATTGCCATTGGCTGCCATCTCTTCCCATTTTCAAAGAACTCAAGAGTCTGTTGACTAAAACCTTCTCTAAGTTCTCTGGGTCCTTTTATTGTAGAGGATAAACTTTCCTAGAAAATGATAAGGATCAATAAGAAAACAAACAATGCCAGGTACTGCCAGTGCTGGGCACTGGATACATATGAAACCATCCCTCTCCTCAAAAAATTTACACAACAGGCTGTGTTCTGTCTATTCTTTTGTCATTTCTCATTTCTTGGGATCAAGAGCTTAGGTCAAAACTGGTTTACTGCACTATACATCATCAATACAATTATGTTATTTCTCCTAGTTTGACATTTTATTTTGATATGTGCCTCAATAAGTCTATGAGCACATACAACCTGGGCAGAGATAACTCCAAAATGGATAAGCAATCATTTCTTCTGATTTTATTTTTTGTGGTGTTATTTGGTGTTTGCTGTTTCCAAAGCCTTCTTACTCTCCTTTAAAAAGTACCTATGATTGAGTACTTTTTGTTTCTTATTCTTCAGCCACATTTTCCAGCATTTTTCATGATCCTCCTCTGTGCCCACTTTTACATTTATTTGAAGTCACCAACATAAATAGTGGTTTAATATGGAGGCTTTTGATAAGTTCAATAGGATATTTATCCTGCAATACATTTTGAGGCTTACACTGTAGTCATCTTGAATGTGATTTTTGTTGGTGTGTCCTTCTTGAGCCCTGGAGGCACCTCAGGAGGGAAATAATGAGGCTCTTGAAACAAACATGTACCCATTCGAAATCATCCTGATGGAAATCATGAGCTCCAGGACTATCATCAAAAGTACAGCCCCCTGAGGAGAACTGGGCTGGGGCAGTGACTGGGAAAGGCCACAGGGTAAGGAGCATGACAGCCACAAAGGGAGGCAGCGCCCATGCGGCTGTATTCACGTTGAGTTTGGGAGTTTTCCCGAAGTTTCACAAATGACATCTCCCTTCCTCTCCTGGTGGAACCTAGGAGAGACGTCGGAGACCTCTTGGGGCGAAATCCGGCCTCCAACAGCCCCCAGATCACTTTCTTTGGACTTCTTCGTAGACTCCAAACTAGCTCTGGGGAGCAGAGGAGACCTTCATCCTGGTGCATGGCAGCGGTGTAGACTCTTCTTAGTCCAGAGTTACTTTGGTTGACAATTAGTTTTCTTAAAACTTCAACCAACCTGGAAAGGTTTCTTATACTGTTCTGGTGAAAAGTGTTATTTGAGAACCAACCTATCTATGTTAAGAGGTTCATTTCAAGATGGTTGGTAATAGGAAAGAAAATTATTTTTGTTTATTTTATTTTATTTTATTTCACCATTGCAACTCATTCCATCATCTGTAATACAGAGGTATCAAAGACAAGGTCCTGCTGCATGGGGGCCATAGCACTTCTGAGGGCACTAAACCAGATTAAAATGTAATTCGGAACAATTTAATAAAGATACAATAAAACAGATAATATTACATTTTAAAGCTAAGGCAATCTGGGTTCAAAAGGGCTTATATATGGGTGAGTGGTCCCCATGTCCATTTGAGTTTGAAATTGATTTATAAAATAAGTAGGTTAGATGAGATGGTGTCTAAAGTCCCTTCTAGCTCTAGATCTGTTGTGCTGTAATCTTTTAAGCTATGAAGACCCTCGACAGAGGTACAGAGTATTCATAACCAAAAATTCTTTCATTTTTCAAAGTATGTCAAATGAAATATTGGAATATAATTTTAACCTGACTGATAGTTATCAACATATCCTATACAAATGATTCCTCAAAAAGTATAACAGAGATGACCTTGGATCATAATTACCGGGCAAGACATATAACAGCAAGGTGTTCGCCAAAGGTATTTGCTAATGTGATGGAGGAAATCCAACAACGAGTCTCAGTGAAAGAGCAATTCCCTATGGATGGTAAAGTACTTCACATGCTTCTGCTTACAAATGACCTTCAACTGATTGGATTAAGCCCAAGAACACTGCAGAGCCTCATTGAAGTTATTCATAACCATGAAAAAAGTTTTTGCCTGATAGTCCATGCAGGAAAACAAGATGAAGGCTCTTCCCAGATTTTGACACAGGTATATGGAGAACTAATACAGCTTATTTATTACTGTGTGTGTATATACACACATACACATATACATATTTACGTAGGCATTTGTGACAGAGGTGAAAGGTAATAAATATGTACATACATATATGTTGTATTGGTGGATATACATATACATGTGTACATATACATGCATAAATGTGTACATATTCCTAGGGATATGATTTCATTGATAAGTCCTATGATTTCATTGATATGAGGAAATGTCTGAAGACCATTGCTACAGCTTAGCACTTTATTTGCAACTTATGGTCTTATAAAGTTGGCTAGAAGGTTGAGGTTCAGTGACTTTACCAGGGTTACACAGAATGTATATGTCAGAGTTAGGAATGAAACAGGTCTGAATTCAAGGTCAGCAATGCTGGGTCTGTAGCCATGAAGACCTGAGTTTGACTTATTAGCGGTGTGACCTGGGCATTCCATCTACCTCAGTTTCCTCAACTAGACAATGAGGATAATGATAGCTTCCACCTCCCAATGTTTTGTGAGGATCAAATGAGATAATGAGATAATATTTGTACAGCACTTAATAAATACATGTTTCCCTTTCTTTATATATATACATTATATATAGATATAGATATAGATATAGATATAGATATAGATATAGATATAGATATAGATATAGATATAGATATAGATATAGATATAGATATAGATATAGATATAGATATAGATAGATATATATACATCATGCTGCCTATACACACAACATCTCTCTGTCTTTCCACTCACAAAGACACCACATATACACGCATATAAATATATATATATATAATATATTAATATGTAGAGATATGCATATATGTGGGTGTATATGTATACATATATAGATGATAAATAGTGCAAATTAATGAGTTGGACCAGGAGGAAGAACGTGCACTAAATTGCATTTTAGAGAATTTTAAAACTTCTTGAATTACCTCAAAATTCTCACAGAAATAAAGGCCCATCTTTTTAATGCCAATATTTTACTGACGCTGTCATTTGACTAGATGTCATGGAACACTGCAGTCTCTGAAGAATTAAAAATCCATATTGTTTGAAGGGCGATAGCAGGTACATTATCAGTGTGAGCAGACTAGAACGTATAACAAATAAGGAACTAACTTTAAGAGGAACTGAGGAAAGCACATCATGATTGAGAAGGAAGATGGGCTCGCTTGTCTCATGGCCAGAGGGAGGTGGCTGGGTGCAGCAGACCACTTATAGCCTTGCAATGTCAGGAAAAAGTGAGGAAAGCCA
The DNA here is from genome assembly GCF_003287225.1 of Phascolarctos cinereus. Lineage (NCBI taxonomy): Eukaryota > Metazoa > Chordata > Mammalia > Diprotodontia > Phascolarctidae > Phascolarctos > Phascolarctos cinereus. Next base: position 144,194,560 of record NW_027556180.1, on the reverse strand, counting down.
ACAACAATCTGGGCAAATCCCATGTAGTGAATTTATGAGAGGGTTTGGAAGGGTTGAGATCATCACAGCATGAGAAACTTCCCAATCTCTAAAAGGAGATTAAAGACCTATTTCCATGTTTGAATATTTCATCTGAAGTAATATTACAGCTCTTTTTTCAAGTTTTAGGAAAAGATTTGCATTAGGTTATAATATTGTCCTTTTCTGGGAAGTATACTTAAAGACACTCTAAGTGTCTGACAAATTAATACATGATTTCATTTGCAGCATCAGCAGTTATTGATTCACAAACCATTCATCTTTTCTTATGTTCCCCAACTCCACTGAATCTATATTATTTTAAGTGAAATTAGATACAGATTGAAAAACTTTTGAAGCATTTTAAATTAATCTTGGGAATAACAAAGGACTCTGGGTCAAGTTTTTAAACCATTTGTAATGGACCAGAAAAATGGATAAATATGTAAAAAAAAGTGTGCATGTAAATCTTGATTTTTTTAATGAAGAAAAATGCTCCATTTCATTAATAATAATAATAATAATATCATAGTATTTGCATAGCTTTTTAAGATTTTCAAAGTGCTTTACAGCTATTTAATTTTATTCTCACAATATCCCTGAGGAAGCAGGTACCATTATTATTTCCATTTCATAGATGAAAAAATTGAGGTAAGCAGTATTTAAGTGACTTGCCAGAGTCACATGAAAGTGAAGCTTCTAAAGCCATATTTGAACTCAGTTCTTCCTGACTCCTGGTCCAGTGCTCTAACCATTGAACCACCTAGCTGCTTCTAGTAGTTTTTATCCTTCAATGCCAGAAATAGTATTGTTTTGCTTGTTCAGAAAGAAAAAAATATTAAAAAGGAACTTATTTTCAGAAATAGTCTAAAATTTTTGAAAGACATGTCAACAGTCCCAGGCAATTTCAACACCAATTATTCTTTCATTTAAAGTAAAAAAATACAAATCAGAAAGTGACAGAATTGAGTTTCGTTCTCCATTGCTGAATATTGTGTCCCATCTATTGCATTGTCACATTTTCCCTCTATATATATTAGAGAGAGGACTTGAAATAATAAAAAAGATTCCTAGATCTGAAATTAGGAGATTTGAGTTCTAGTTTTAGATTTGCTACTTAATAGATTTGTGACTTTAGGCAGATTATATAACTCATTTGTCCTTTGGTTTCCTAATGGGCATGACAATGATAATTCTTTCTTTACAACAGTATTATAAGGATAGTCTCTTCATAAATTAGAAAGCACTATATAAATATGATATAGGAATATTAAATAGTATAAAAAGTAATTTTGTTTCTCAAAATGTATTTTATGTATGGTCCGAAGAAATTATATGCCACTTTTAAAAACACATAACAGAATTTGAATTTTATACACACAAATACACATTCACAGAAATGTATGGTGACCCGAAGTTTTAGTGGGGTTTAAGCCAAAGAAGCTTAAAACTGCACTAAGACTTTTGGACTACTCTGTATATTCACATAAGTTGTGAGATATAAAAATGTTTTTCTATTGCTTTTTGATTCTTATGTAAAAATAGTAATGTTGACCATAAGAAAGAAAAAAAGAAAACAGAAAATGAAAATAATATTAAAGAGATAAATGAAATAAAATATCTTAAAATAACCAATAAAATTGATAAACCACTGTCTAATTTATCCTTTTTGGATCATATAATAATGAAATTTTGGTAGAAGAAAATAATATCAAAAATTAAAAATGAAAAGGGAGAATTTATAATGAACAGAGAGGAAATAAGGAAAACATCATAGATATACCCAATTATATAACAATAAAGCAGACTACTTAAAACAAAAATAATATTTTTAAATATAAGAAATATGTCAGTTCCATATAAGATCATAATGTACAGTAAATATCTTAGAGTTAACTTATCAAGACACACTTGGAATTTAAAGCAAAACAATTCCAAAACATTTTTACAGAGATAAATGAAGACAATAATTTTGGAGATATACTTAATACCTATGAAAGTAAAAAAATCACACTAGTAAAGTAAAATTTATGATATTATCCAAATAATATTATAATTTTAATACTATACCATTCAAATTATGAAAGAGAAACTTTATAAAATTATACAAAATAGCAACAAAATTAATTTAGAGGAATAATAAATAGTAGACAGCATGTATATAATTAAAACCATATCAAGAAAGAAAGGTTGGTGATACCCAATCAGAAAATCTACTACAAAGCAATAATTATCAAACATATCTGCTAATGGGTTTAAAAAACAGATAAGTACATATGTTAACTAAGAACAGCTTAGAGATAAAAGTTCCCTGTTATCTAATGTTTGATAAACCCAGGCATAGAAACCACTACATGAAACAATACTGTATAAGTCAAGAACTGCTGAGGAAACTGGACTGCAGTTTGGTGAAAAATAGTCATAATTTTATAAGATCAAGAGCCATTTCACAATTCAAATGTAGTCAAAGAACATAAGAAAGTGGTTTTCAGAAGGAAAAAAAACCCAAGAAACAATTGACTGTTCAAAATTACTAATAATCACTGAAACTAATATTACACTGCAGTGCCACCTCATACCCATTCAACTAGCAAAGCTGCTAAATGATGGGAAAGTTCACTGTTGGAGAGGCTTTAGCTTCACCCAGAGAACCACACCTGAGGACTATATTGTCAAGGAAGTTATTTATTCAGGGAAAAGATCCATATGTACAAAACAAAAATCATAGCTGTGTTGTTTTTGATAACATAAAGCTGGATACAAAATATATACCCAGTGATTGGGAAAAGGTGAAAACAAACTATGGTATGTGAAACTAATGTAATATTATTACCCCCTAAGTAATTAATAAATCAGATGAATGTGGAAAGACATGAAATGAAACAGAGTAAAAAAAGAAGAATCAAATGAATACTATACATATATACACCAGATCTGAAACTATAAATGTAATATAAAATACATGTAAATAATGTAATTTACGTGAAATATAAAGTCAAAATTATGAGGCCCACAACTGATCTGATCAATTACAATTATTGCTAAAGCTATATAGACACAGTCATCCTTTCTCTTAACAATTTTGTTTTTATTTTTGAATGAAATCTGTAAAGAGTTACTAGGTATTTGTTGGGAAGCGTCTGTTATATCCAAGCAAAATAAATCTACCTATTCATATTTTAAAGGCCACTATTCTCTTGGTGAGAAGATGTTCAAGCATATAGGTATGCAGAGACGTAGGAGGAGGAGGAGGGAGGTTATGAGAAAATAAAAGAAACCCAAGCCTAAAGGAAACAATTTCAAAGAAAAATGTTATAGCAAATATCATTTATAGGTCTGAACAATACTTCAAATAATTCTCAAGTCTGCTTAAAAAGGCATGTATGCTTAAGAAATTATTTCTAGGTTGAATTTCATGTCCTTCTTTATTTTTAGACTCTAGTACAGAAATACACTAGAAATAATTCCATGAAGTTTGAAGAAAAATATATAGTTTCATATCAAGTACAAAAAATTGTGGTGTTTTTTGTAACTATATGCATAAATGTATAAAAATTGCCTCTGGCAATGATTTTCTATCCTGAGGGACCCAGCTCTCTGCAATCCCACCCAAAACATACTTTCCTGCAGCCTCCAGAAAACTCGCACAACTTGGCCTTCAGGCAAAACAAACATTTTCCACAGGAATTTTGACACCTGAAAATTTCTAAAACTAGAAATACTTTAGGGATCATCAGACTGAACTTTCTTATTTTACAGATGAGGAAGATAAGACATAAAAATGTTACATCTTACTCCCAAATCATATGTTGAATAAATGGCAATGCCAAGGTATCTCCCCCACTCCCCAATTTTTCAGTTTAATTCTCATTGTACCATACTTTTCTGCCTATCCTTTTTAAAGAGTATAGCTATCAGCTTAGAATTCATCTTTGTTATAAGCTGCATCCTCTTTAACCATAAAATGATTTGAAAACAAATTCAGGTGGGGCAGAAAATACATTAATCCTAAATCTCTTATGGCCTTGTGATCTTGAGAGGCTATCGCCAGAAAAATAAGAAAAAAACTTTTAATGGAAGAAAAAAAATTACTTATTAAGCATTTACTATGTTCCAGGCTCTGTGGTAAGCCCTTTGCCAATGTTTTGTTTAGTCTTTACTGAAATCACGTGGGTGAGGAGTGGGTAAATGCTAATATTATCCCCATTTAACAGATGAAAAAACTGAAGCAGACAGATGTTAAGTGAGTTGTCCATGGTCTCACCACTATTAAATTAGTCTGAAGTTGAACTCAGGTCTTCATGACTCTAGGCCAAACATACTATCCAATGTGCCACCTAGCACCTTTAAAAAAGTATTATATGCAATTGAGTCACTTTTATTCAGGTAAAATATTACCTCATTTCCCCCAAACTTGTGCAAATATAACAGTTTTGTTTTCCCAATCTGTGAGAAGCAAAAATAAGATTTTGTAGTCATGTTATTTTTGGAAGAAGTTCCAAAATTCTATATTAGAAATGTTGGTACGTGTTAATGAAAATGGTACTTCTGTGAAAGAGAAGTGGCTCTTAAGTGGGAGGACTTGAGTTCAAATTTCATCTCTGATGCTTGCTTTTTCAGTGAACTTAGGCAAGTCATTTATCTACCTTGTTCCTCAGCTTTCTCATTTGTCAAATAAGGAAGTTGGTACTAGCTGACCTTTGAGGTCCAACATAGATCCAAATGTACAATCTTGTGAACTCTGTAATCCTAAAATTTGAACCTGAAAATTCAAAGTGCAGTCATCTTAGAGGTTCCATTGAGAATGAATGAATGAATGAATGAATGAATGAATGAATGAATGAATGAATGAAAGAAAGAGGGAGAGAGAAAGGAAAGAAGGAAATGGAAGGAAAGGGGAAGGAAGAAGGGAGGGAGGGAGGATAAGAAAGAGAGAAGAGAAGAGAAGAGAAGAGAAGAGAAGAGAAGAGAAGAGAAGAGAAGAGAAGAGAAGAGAAGAGAAGAGAAGAGAAGAGAAGAGAAGAGAAGAGAAGAGAAGAGAAGAGAGAAAGAAAAGACAGATCTTTCTGGAAGGTGATAAAGAACTCTCCTATCCCATTGTAATGTCAAAGACAGAGTCATGTCCTAACAACTCTATCTCTTGAAAATTTAGGATTATAAATGTAAAAGGTTTTAGGTGAACAGCTTAGTGTTGTATTTTCTAAACTAACAAAACAGATCCCTACATGACTCTTACTTGTTGCACCTGCTCTGTCCTGAGAAGGAGCAGGCAACCAGTTCCCTTGGTACTGCTCAACACTTAGCACCAACAGGGGAAGTTTGAGTCCAGTAATCAGCTTTACAGTGAAATGTTTGTGGCATACACTTGGAATTGCTCTAGTCTACTTCACTTTTTTCCTAGTTACTGCTGGGTAAGATGGGAATTCTTTTTAAATGGAATTGATGGAATGCTTTCATTCTACTTAGGCAATGCAGTCAATATGACTGACAAATCATAATTTTTTTTTTTGCGTGTTAGGTTTTTCTATACAATCTCTATCCAAAAAGGACTGAAGAGACTGTTTAGAGTAGATTTTTAAATGTTTCTGTCTTATGTTCTTTTCACCCATAAGAGCCTCTTTTAATCTGTTAACATGGTAACTAAAATGTACTCATATATTAGATATGTAGAAAATAATATTATATGAAATACCATCACAGTTCACAAATACATATATGTAAATAGAGAATGCATATACACATATAAATGCTTTTTTCCTGTTATCAACAGCAAGATATTTATCTTTTAGACAAAAAAGGTCCTGATTTAATGCATTATGAAAAACAAATGAAAACTATTAAAAACAAAAATTACCAGATTTTATTCTTGTGTAATTTTAGCCAATTTAAAAAATTTCCATAATATTTTCTACAGTCTAGTTAGTCTCTTTAGTAAAGGTTAAAGTGGATTGCTAATCACTGGATTCTATACATAGTTTCAACACCAACACAACAACCTTCTTAGATACGTAGAATGTTAAACTGGAAGAGATCTTGAAATTAATCTAGCTGTGAGTTGTTCAGTGGAAGGAGCACTAGATTGCAAGTCAGAAGATCTGAGTTCAGATCTGTGCATGTCATTTACTAATTGTTTGACCTTGGTTCTTCAGTTAGTTAGCATTTGTGAATTGTCTACTATATAGACAATTGGTGCTATGTGCTGGGGACACAAGGAAAGGCAGAAGATAATCCCTTCTTTCAAGGAGCTTGCAATCTAATGGAAACCACTTTGCCTTTCTAGGCCTCAGTTTCTTCATCTGCGAAATGGGTGGTTGGAGCAGATAGCTTGTAAGGTCCCTTTAACTTGAAATTTATGAATTGTCTCAACTTAGATTTGAAGAAACTGAGGCCCAGAGATGTAATGCAGCTTTTCCAAAGTCCTCAAAACTTCACGTAAAGTACTAATGAAAACATTCAGGACAAAGCTTAAGAATCTAATTCATCCATTAATTGCAAATCCATTCACTAAATAGAATGCCTGTGAAATTTTATCTTAAAATAATGAAATAAATTAGTTTTCAATATTTCAGACTCGGAATTAAGAATTTAATTAGTAGAATTGAGAATATTAAAATAAGTATTTAATTTTAAAGAAGATAATCAAAGTAATATCATGTCTTTCTAATTCAGACCTGCTCAACTTGGCAGTAGGCAGGTGCCAAAATTAAAACAGGCTAAACGTCTTCAGGCTGCAGATAGGTTAAACTAGAGACAGACTGATGATGGTTGGTTGAGACAGGTCACATGACAAAAAGGAGACTGTGCAGTGGCAACCTATATTTTCCACTGGCTGCCCAAAATCCTTTGGTGGGCCACAGGCTGTTATTTGTGCTGACCTGTCCTAATTCAAAAGTATGTAGCTTGAGTTATAAAGCAAATCAAGTGCACAGCTCCGAATAAGCATGCATTTGTTTTGATGATCATGCAGGTTCACACACTCTCATTTTCTATAGTGTGGTATGCGAATTGTTTATGAGAAGCTGCATTTACACTTCAGCAGAAAAGTAACAGCTAAGACTGCTCCACATAATGCATGCTTATACTTCAGGGATTAAGAGGGAACATATTGGAGATACACGTCACCTTGCATCTGTAATGCTGCCACAATAGGTGAAAGACACACACACACAAAAGCAAATTTTCAATATGCTGTAAAAAGGGATTTGGTCTATCCCTCTTTACACAGCTTTAAAAAGTCACCACACTGTTTATTTGCCTCTGTTTCACAAGGTCTATATACTTAAACTTGGCATATAAGCCAATGAGTCAGATTTTCTCTGTTTTACACAGTGTCCATGTGAAACAAACAGATTTCATTAGAGCTTTATGACATAGTATAAATTGAAAATCATAGTATCCAACCAGTACCAGATAGAAACTTCTGGAATAATGATTTGTAACAAAAAATGATCCATCTACTCATGACACACTGACTAGATCAACTTTTGATTCCAAGTCTGGACTGGTTTTCTGATAAAGCTAGAGTCTTACTAAAATTAAAGTAGGCATCACAGTCGTAGTTGAAAGAACAATAAATTAGCAGTTGGAAAACTTTGGCTCTGTGGATAATTATTTTATACATGTCACTTTATCTCCTAAGTCTCCATTACGGAATCTGTAAAATGAGAACAATTCCTGTTCTACCTTCCACAAAGAAACATTTTAAATATCAAACAAAATAATGAACAAGAATATCCTTTACATTATTAACAACTCTATCTCTTGAAAATTTAGGATTATAAATTTAAAAGGTTTTAGGTGAATAGCCTAGTGTTGTATTTTCCAAACTAATGGAACAGATACCTATATGACTCTTACTTGTTGAACCTGCTCTGTCCTAAGAAGTAGCAGGCCAGCAGTTCCCTTGGTATTGCTTAACACTTAGCACCAACAGGGGAAGTTTGAGTCCAGTAATCAGCTTTACAGTGAAATGTTTGTGGCATGCACTTGGAATTGCTCTAGTCTACTTCACTTTTTTCCTAGTTAATGTGGTAGCATTATCATTATTAATAATGCTTTCAGGATCATAATTTAAAGTGATATACTTCACATCACAGCCTTCAATTTATTTATTACTGTTTGAAATCTTGAGGTCTGGTTGTGTTTCCCATGAACCAACTAAAAAAAACACTTGCCTGAAAAAAAGAAACAGACCTTCCTCTGTGGAAGATTGGAAGTATAGGCTGTGGCCAAAGTATGAGGACCTTAAATGACAGACTCTGGACTCTGGGATACAATTTGATCTGTAATATTTTTAAAAGAATTGGAGTAACAATAAAAAGATCTGGCATTTATGTAGCAATTTGAAGTTTATACAGAATTTTACCTACAATATCTTCCATTAGAGGTACATTTTAATAAGCTTATGATAGCGACAGTGTTGATTTTGACTAGAGAAAGGAGAAAGTAGAATCAAGGAAAACTGTTATAAGAAAGTAATACAATAAGCCAGGCAAGGAATAATATGGATCTAGATAGGAGTATGGTTATGAGAATGGAAAGGAGAGGGTGGTTAGACAATGCGTTGCAGGAGTAGAATGAGCAGGAATTAGTGGCTGATAGGATATGGTGTCTGAGACACAGGGAAAAGTCAAAAATAGTGCTGATATGTTTCACCTGAGTGACTGGAAAAATGGTAGGGCCATTAACAGAAATCAAAAAATCAGGTGAAGGAGCAGGTTTTAAGAGAAAAAAAAAAGATTACTTTGGCCTCGGGCAGGTTGTGTTTGAGACACTAGCAGTATGTCCAGTTGGAAATATGGAAGTTAAGGTTTGTGGAAGAAGACCAAGTGGTATTAGCTTGTTGAATTATGGAAATGGTGAGTAAGGATTGGCTTTTTTTTTCAGACTATAGGCAATTAGACTGATGTCTATCATTGCTTAAATGATGTCATCAACATTTCTGGATTAACTTATGCTACCCTAATAATGTTGTCTAGTTATTATTTTAATGTTAAAATTCCATTATTTGTTGGAAGGACATAAAGAAGAGACATTTTGAATTTTTGTACTAATGAACATCTGGGCTTCAGATGTTTGTATATTTTAATTGCAAAAGATTTTTTTAAATGTCAAGGGGAATAAAGATTACAGTTGAGTTATAATGAGATATTTGGGATCTGGGTGGATGTCTGCATTCTAGTGTTCACGTACACACACTTATAAGCTGCACTTCTCCCTTTCTACAGAAGGCTGATCTCATCCATCAGGAGCTTCCTGCTAGTTCCCTTGTCATCACATCATCATCACAGGCCTTAAAATATCTCTGCATCTTTTTTCTTTCCTCAGAGAAAGAAATATTTTTCTTCCTTTTCAAGGCTAACCCTTCCATCTATGTTTTTGCATCCCATCTCATGACAGGACTCAGCTCCATCAATTATCCCCTTCTTCTTTTTTCATCTTCAATCTCTTTCTCTCTCCTCTTTCTCTCGAATTCTTGAAAATATGTCTCTTCACTCCTAACAACAAAAACAAAAAACAAAAACCTCTCCTTGTTTCCCCTGTTCTTTAGTGCTATTCTCCTGTCTCCTGCTTTCCTTTCATGCCTGTTGTCTCTCCTCCTCTAATTCTTTTGGCACACCAAGAGAATAATCTCAAAGTAGCATTTTAGTTGCTTTTATTCCCCTTTCCAGAAAACTCCATTGTCAAAAACCTCAGTTTTGCCTTACACTGCCATTCAAATTCCTCTATCATTTGGCTCCAACTTACCTTTCAAAGATTATCTCTTGCTAATTCTTTACACAGATGTCGTGCTTTGAACAATATGAACTGTGCACCATTCCCTGAACAAGTACTCTGTTTTTCTGATGCCTTACTCATGCCCAATACACAAGGCAGGCAGCTACATGGCAGAATAGATAGAACACTGGCCCTGGAGTCAGGAAGACCTGAGTTCACCTCGACTTAGACCTTACTAGCAGTGTGACCTAGGGCAAATCACTTAACTTCTATTTGCCTCAATTTTTTTAAATGTAAAATGAGGGTAATTAATAGCATCTATCTTTCAGAGTTTTTGTGAGGCCAAAATGAGATAATATTTGTAAATCATTTAGCATAGTTCCTGGTGCACAGCAGGTGCTATATAAGTGCTTCTTCATCATCATCATCATCATCATCATCATCATTTTCCTCTCAACTTCCTCTCCCTCTCAATCTCTATGAAACTCCTATTCAACCTCAAAGCCTCAGTTCTAATGCTGTCACTGCCATGCTATCTTCTCTCACATATACACATACATATACATATACACACACACACACACACATATATACATACACACACACACATATATATATATATATTCCAATTACATGTAAAATATTTTAATGTTTATTCTTAAATTTTTGAGTTCCAAATAATTTCTTTTCCTTTCTTCTCTACCCCTTATTGAGAAGGCAATTTGAGGTAGGTTATACACGTGTAACCATGCAAAACATTTTCACATTAGTCACATTGTGAAAGAAAACCAGACAAAAATAAACAAGAAAAATAAAGTTTTGAAAAGTATATTGCTATCTGCATTCAGACTCTATCAGTTCTTTCTCTGAAAATGGATAGCATTTTTCATCATGAGTCCTTCAGAACTGTCCTACATCACTGTATCACTGAGAAGATCTAAGTCATTCCCAGCTGATCATCTTACAATATTGTTATTACTGTGTACAATGTTGTCCTGGTCCTACTTCCTTTGCTTTGCATCAGTTTCCATATCTTTCTAATCAACTCAGTCAGCAGTTATTCCTTTCTATTCTTAGTGTTTACCATTCTTAGTGGGTACAGCTACTTTTTAATTATAAATATTTATATATTTCTCTTAACTCTTCTAGTCAAGTGTCTTGAGAGCAAATACTGAGTTTATCTGTGTCCTTCACAGCACTTTGCATATAGTAGGTACTTAATAAATATCAATTGGCTGCTGAATGAACACAGTTTTGATTTGAGGATCAGTGTTTACTATAAAGTAAAAGGCAGGACTTTATATCAAATACTTAGGAGTATAAAGAATTTCTCTGAGCGAAGCAAAAATCTATTTAAGGTAAGTGGGCATATGTTTACTCAGACATGATTGATACTAGTACAAAAGAAAAGAGGTAGAAATACAACTCAGAAGATTTAGGCTTTATTAATTTTCTGGTAACCCCAAAATAAGTGCATATAGATTTCAGTGACATGTTGAGAAGGCAAGTGAATGCTGCACTTGGAGAATGCTGTGAAAACTGAAAAATCCATTTCATGTTTTCTACAGACATACCTATTAAATTTTGATGTGGTTCTTCATTGAAGCAATACTTACTACTTTAAAGATATTGCTGGTGTTACTAAATGGGAATGCTCTGTGAATTATTCCTAGGACCTCAGGTATCACATCTATCGCTTCTGTCTGGTCTATATTTTCTATGTGAATTGAAAACATACCAACTATTCATGAAGTTATCTAAAATAGGTTCAATGGCATTAGACACTAAACAAAATGCTTGCTGATTTTTTTGCCTAAATATTTCATTGATATCTTAGCATTTTCCTATTCTTCGAATTTTATCATAATTTTATCATAATCCATTTGGCAAAGATGCATATAACAAAAAGTGTCCACAGTGGTCCTTAATGCTAAGCAAGATTATACTGATGCCCACAAACTAGCTTTAAAGTTTTAATTGACCTAGTCCTTTTGATGAACAATTAATCACTTCTTTCAAATGGCTGATTCTTACTAAGCTATAATTAATCAATTCTGTCATGGTCAAAGTAGTCTGCTTGTAGAGGTATAGACCATGATTTTTGTTAGCATCTGGGATTCCCTGTGTGGAAACTCTCTATAACAACATAGATTACAATTCACTAGTGGTTTGATATGTAAGCCCCAGTAAGTTGCCTAAGACATATAAAGATTAAATGACTAACCCACGATCACACAGATAATAAAAATTAGAAACAAGTCTTCCTCATTTCAAAATCATCACATTAACCATTAGACCATACTGCCTCTATACTGTTTTTTTTCAGAGAAACATCTTTAAACTTCTAAATATTATATATAAGTTTATAATTCTCACTTTAACTCCTAAAACAAATTTATAGTTAACAGATACCATGTGATAAAACTGTTTATGTGCCTCCACCAAGCTAGTTAGTATAGAGTAGTTGCAGTGAAGAATAGCACTTGAGTTCCCTAGAAGATCAGAGGAGGTTAAACCAAGTAATCAATCATTTAATGAATAAGCATTTGTTAATTACCTACGGACCAGGAATTGTGACTGGTTCTGGGAATACAAAAATAAAAGTGACATGGTCTTTGCCCTCAAGAAGCTTACATTCTAATGAAAGACACACCATGTACAACAACATGTATGTATATGTGTATTTTGGGAAGTTTGGGAAGAACACTAGTTGGGGGAGTGGGGAAAAAAAAGTAGATAAATATGATGGTATTTGAGCTGAGTTTCAAAGCAAGCTAGGGGTTAAAAGAAATGGAGGTGAGGATAGAATACATTCCAGGCATGAGAAACAGCCTATGAGATGGGAGATGGATTATGGTCTCTGAAGAGAAATAAGAAGGCTGGTTTGGTTGGAGTGTACAGTGGAATAAGGGCAGCAACATATAACAATGCATGAAAAGTAGGTTTTAATAAGATTATGGAAAGCAAGAGGAACTAGAAGTCTTCCAGAAAGTAAACAGTTGACTTCATACATGTGATTAAAATTTAAGGATCTGAAGCTCATTGCTATAATATGGCTCAAGATGAATAGAACAAATCTAATAGGCAAATTATAATGGGAAGGGGAACAATGCCTGTTTGGAAGGCAGATTCATCTGAAGACATCCAAGAACCAGGGGAAATGATACATGGTAGTGAGAATTTAGGTAAAGATCAATAGAGTCAGATAAGTAACCCACTTGAACAGACAATGGAAATAGATGAGGCATCCATGAAACCAAATAAAGGCCTAGTCTAGAAACATGAAAGAGCAGTGATGAAGAACATCAAGTATTTAGAAATCTGCTGGAGATTTCTTTGACAAAAATCGACCATCTAATCACTTCTTTCCCTGCCTTAATGATAATTTCATCTTTTAAAAGGTAGAAAAACCCAATAAGGAACAAGGCTATTCTGGATCTGATCCTGATTCACAAGGAAAAATAGCTACTGAGGTAAAAATGATGGTGACATTATCCTTTTCAGATTTTGTGTCAAGAGGAAAGATAAGAAGAAGATTCCATGGATTTAAGTCTAGGGGCACTGTCATTCCAGGAGGAATGGGGAATTATCAAAAATGAAATCAAATAGGCACAGAGTGAAATAGGCAATAAGGAGGAAAAATGGGAGTTCTCTGAAAAGACTAGTATGAATACACATGGCATTCACAAATCAACTAAGATTTTTAAAAGTGACGTAGAGAATATGTAAGCCAGAGTAGGTACGTAACAGAATGAGTCAAAGAGTTTGGCATAGACCTGTAAGAACAGAGTTAAGACACCAAAACTTAAAATGAGCTGAGGTTATCAAGGAAAGATAAGGTATTTGAAAGGAAATTTGTGTGTGTGTGTGTGCTTGTGCATGTACTACTTTGAAAGAAAGAGAAAAATCAACAAAAGGAGTAATTCTGGGATTGGGGTGACAGAGGATGATGACATCTAAGTAGGCAAAGGTGTTATTTTGATTTTTTTTTTGGCCGACATTGACATGTACTCTGGAAATGATGGGTGAAAATGGTTTATAGGGAATTGACACTCAAGATAAACAAGAAGATTGTAAGAAAGCAATTCATTATCACTGATGAATTCAAGTTACCTGGCCCTCATAAACAATAAGCCAGAAAGCTTGACTTCTATTTCTGGGAAAATATCAAAATGGATCAGTAAAACAATGGTTAGGGAACATTGATTGATTACAAAATGATATTACTTCATCAAGAACAGGGTTTGCCAGAATAATCTTATTTTGTTTTTAAAGAGGGGTTATTGAACGAGTAGAAAAGGAAAATGCTCTCTCTCTATCTACATATCTATATCTATATCTATATCTATATCTATATCTATATCTATATCTATATCTATATCTATATAGATAGATAGATGTGTGTGTGTGTGTATGTATGTGTATGTAAAGGGTTTCCAGAATACTAAAACTTTTGATAGGTATTTTCTATTATTCTTTTGAGAAAAGGAGAGATGTGGATAAGATGATGATGCAATTAAATTGAGAACTAGGTAGATGGAATAGCCATGACTGTTTCTGTAATGATTTAGCAGGAAGTCTCCAGTAGAATGTCCTAAACATCAGTGTTAAGGATTGTGTTGCTGAAATTTTTATTAATTACTTAGATAAGGTAGAGATTGCATGCTTATTCAATTTGAAGATAAAACAAATTAGCAAAATAGCTGATATTCAGGATGATATATTTAAGATTCCAAAAGATCCCTCCTAGCTCCACTCCTGACTCTACAGACTTTTCCGCCTTTGAACCAGATTGCTTCTTACCCTGGTGATGCCTCTTCCGCTCTTGTTCCCTCCTCCAATTGGTGAATTCTGACCTAGAAGCTCCATCTGAGGGAGTGCCCAAATCCTCTCCTAACACTGTACTTTGATACCTGGCTCCCATGTGCATACTCCCTCCTCACGTATACACATTTTCCAGCATCTTTTTTATGTTTTCATTCCCATTAGAATGCAAATCTCTTGAGGGTAGAAATTGTCTTAATTTTGCTTTTATTTTTATCCATATTACTTAGCATAGTGCCTGGAACATAGTAAGTTATTAATAAATGCTTGCTTGCTTTCTCCTCTCTCTCTCTCTCTCTCTCTCTCTCTCTCTCTCTCTTTCTCTCTCCCCTGTGCGTGTTTGTGTCCAGATGAATTAGAACTTTAGGTTGAATGTATTAAGATGAATTTCAATAGGGATAAATGCAAAATCTTATATTTCAGTGAAATAAAATCAAACTCATGAGTATAGTCTGGGAGAAAACATGATTAAAGAGCAATCTGAAAAAGATATAGATATTATAGTTGACTGGAAGCTTAATGTGAGGCAGCAGTGTGGTGGTGCAGCCAAAACAAAGTGAATATGATCTAGGGTTGCATTGAGAGGTGCATGACTTCTAGTAATAATTAGATAAAAATCTCTCTGCACTATGTGCTAGTACAGTCATTTCTTGAATATTATGTTGAGTTTTGTGTGCCACAGTATGGGAAAGATAGTAATGATCTGAAAAGTATCTGGGGTGGGGGTGGGGGCAAAAAAGGACAGTGAAGGGTTTTGAGTTTATGTCATCTAAGATATTGTTGAATGACCTAGGAATACTTAGATTATAGAAGATGATAGTCCTGAAGTGTTTGAAGGGCAATCATGTGGAAGAGGAATTAGCTTTGTTCTATATGGGTACCAAAAGGTGAAGGGACTATGATTAATGTATGAGTAGGCAAATTTAGACTTCATTTAAGGAAAAAGCAAAAACATAAAACCTTCCTAATAATTAGAGCCAAACAAAAATAGAATGGACCATCCCATAAAGTCATGGTGGAGGTCATCACGCAGAGGCTGGATGACCTCATCAAGTTTGCTATAATGGGAATTCCCCTGAGTTAATGTATTAAATGAGACAGTTGATAAGGCTTCTTCTAACTCTGATATTTTTAGCATTTATTGTATATTATCTGTACTAGAAATCCTTAAAGAAGTTCTATGAGATGCAAATGTACTTGTTATTAGTATTTAATATGTTAATTAACATTTTACATAAAGAGACTTCCATTGATTTAACAAATGAAATACCAAATTCACCCATCCGGTCTACCTATATCTTTTTAGAAGATGGTTAATGGACATAGCATGGAAGTGACCAAATGCCCTTGTTGTTGTCCTATGTCACATTTCTTTTTCAAGTTGAGGTTGTCCTAGGAATTGCTTCAAAACTCCCAGCTAGCCAGATGCTCTAGAGAGAATGAAGTCCTGCTGACTGGCACTGGAAGCATCTGGCCAGCTGTCAGCACCAATTTGGCTCAACACAAACTGGCAGTATTAACAAAAGAGGGGTTGGAATTGAAATACTCACTAACACTGCAATCTCTTTAAATGTCCAGAGGTGAATATGTACGTATGTCTCCTGGTACCTGAAAAGTGGCAATCATCTGTTTGTTTCCAGAATTAATTATCCTGGAATGACTGCCTGTGGTTGTGGATTGACCAAAAACTGTGTTATCAGTATTCAGCACAACTGCCATAGGGGTAAGAGAAGAAAAAGAAAAAAACAAGCATAAACAGAAAATGAAGTAAGAAGTGAAAAACATTTCTTTACCTCAACTCCAAGACTGTTGTCCTTTCTATGATTATTTTACTCCTTAATAATGCTTTCATAAAAGAGAAATCATGTGATAAATTGTAAAATAGGAATTAATTCTAATTGATACATTAGGATGGAATTTCTAAATATTAGAGAGATACTACTTGTATGGACAGAGCAGAAAATGATTAAGGATAATTAATGAAATCTCAATCTCAGATACTGCCATATCACATCAGTAGCAGACTCTGTTCCTATTATAGGTATTAGTGATAATAAAGTACACAATAATGATAAAGTTTCTTCCAAAATTCAATCTTTCCTTGAGGCACTCAGGAAAAGAAAACTTGACTGACAGGACCCCAAGATACTAAAAATGTGCTGAAAATCTATTCATAAAATATCTCATTATTGCACCAAAGAAATAACTGGAAAGACACAGCAAGACACACTCTTAATATCTCTGACAAAGAAAAATTTCCCATAATAATCAAGAGTGGGTGACATTTGTCTTTTTTTTTAATCTATCAGGTAGCATGGTAACCTTGTAAATATTAATAATTACCTCTTGAATGAATTAATTAATGCTAAATCAAATTTACATATCACTTTAAAGTTTGCAAAGCCCTTTTCACAATAACTGGAGAGGTAAGCAGTAAAATATTGTTATTTCTATTTTATGTATGAGGATATTGAAGCAAAAATCTCCCCAATTCTACTCAATAGTAAACCTCTACTTAATATTCAGAATCCATTACAATTAAAACAAAATTCATGAAAATGCAAGGAAAAATGACAATCTTTCTGTGCCAGACTTTGAATTGCTTGGATAGACAAAACCACTCGATTGATATTACCCACAAAGTAAAAGAAATGGATAAGTAAAATGAACTTGCTTTGAAACCACCCAATAACAAAGTGATATAAGAATAAAGGTTATTTTTGTTAGCTTTCATGAAACTGAGATTTAATGAACATTATGTCTCAATGAGGAGCAGATCAGTGTGAAAGAAAATGTCTAACCGAAACCAAAATAAATGCCAACAAATATGAAATTGCAGAATAACTGAAACTGAATGGAGATTGAACACTGGCATTTTCCCAACACACATATATACCATAGATAAATCTAAAGAACAAGAAAAATCCCAGAATGATAAAGGAATATAAGCAAAGAAAAATCCTGAAGGAAACCATGAAACTGCACACGTATTTTCACTGAAAGCCATTTTGATGACCATTTTCACTGATAATAACAGGACTGGGACAGTCAAGAGGCATAAGCCCACAGATGTAATTAGCCAATGACATAGAAGCTCATACTAGCTAGCAATCTAGCTAGGTAGATGCATAATATTTTTCAAGCAGTTCTTATGTGGTTTGCACTGTGCTAAATATTAGGAAGTAGATATAAGCAAGCAAGACGCTACTTTCCCTTAAGAAGCTTACTCTGTAGTAGGTAAAGACAACACACAAAAAAGAGCTGAACAAGATGAGTCATGATATAGAAATGGTCAGGAAGTAACATGGAGGCTTCATTCTGGGCAAGATAAGGCGAAAAGTCATCTATGAAAACTCAGCATCCGAAACACAGTACAAGGATCTGGTGTGGGAGAAATGGAGATGATGGACAGAATGGATGCAGCATAGTATGGAAATGGCCAGGAAGAGAGTTTTCATATGAAATAAGATCCAGATTAAGTCTGAGTAAATGTTCATTGCTTTGGAAAGAGGTTAGTAAAACTAAAGGGGATGCAAAGCACAGGGGAAACCATAACGGGTCATCCTTCCTGCCTAAGATCACAAATCTAATTTATAGGCAAGTGGCCAGGGCAGGGACTGTGGAATAAGAATGGGCTGGGATCAAAGTTGCACTGCTCAGAGCACACATGCATCTATGCACCCAGAACCATTCATGGTCTCAATCCCATGCTGGTCTAAGAGAGCAGAGTAATCAAAAACATGGAATCATTTCTCAAAGCCCTGAGATAGGCAAGAACAGAGGACCCCTCAGAGAAGATCTGGAACTCAATCCCCTATCCCCAGACCAGGAACATGTGGTGTCCTAGGGTAATGAAGAACACAGATTCAGAAACCCAGAGCTCTGAGAGTTGGGTTGCCCAGAACTGATGATAGGTATGTGTATCTCCACTATTCCAGCTCAGCCCCTAAAGCTCACAGCTGGGCCAACAATATTAAGGATGCTCAGAACAGATCACTTGAAGAATAAATAGAAGAGACATGAAGAGCCATTAGGAATCTAAGGATTCTAAAGATACAAATTTAGAAGAGTAGAATAACCACAAAATACCTATAAACAGTATCTTAAAGGAAAGCAGTGATTGGCTAAAACAAAAAGAAAGATTGGAATTACTAAAAGGAATGATGCATGGGTTTGAAAAAATGAGTTTCAAAAACAAAACCATACCTTAAATGAGAGCAATAAAGGAAATAATTGGAAAATAAATGAGAGCTATGGAGAAGAGACTTGGAAAGATAATCAATAGTTTAGCACAAGAGGTACAAAACCATACCCAAATAACAGATTCTATAAAATTAAAATAGAGTACACAGAAATTAATGACTCAAGATAATGAGAAATATTAAAATATATTTAAAAATTGAAAAAAGAAGAAAATGAATTTCAGACTTTACCCGGAATCCAAACTTTTTCTACCATGCCACAGAAGCTTCTCACCTGGACTTCCTACATTGGAAGTACATGCTGCCCCTGCAGCCCTTTCTTCTAAAGTATCCAGGTTAGACATGTCTTCATTCCTTTTAGGCTCTACTCTTGGTACTCTGGACTTTTTCTACTATATGGGTACTTTATTTCTTCTCTTCCCATTAAAATATAAGCTTAGGGGCAGCTGGGTGGCTATAACACATAGAGCACTGGCCCTAGAGTCAGGAGGACCTGAGTTCAAATATGACCTTAGACACACTTAGTAGCTGCGTGACTCTGGGCAAGTCACTTAACACTGATTGCCTCCAAAAAAAAAAAAGTTTAAGCTTCTTCAGGGAAGGGACTGTTTTTCTTTCTGTTTGTATTTCTATTTCCATTGCTTAGTCCACTGCCTGGAAAATAGTAAGTGCTTAATAAATGCTTGTTGACATGTTGAAAATATAAGGTATCTCAAGGGAAAAAAAAGTGACCTGAACAACAGATCAAGCAGAAACAAATATGTCAATATTGGATTACCAGAAAACCATGACCAAAAAAAGAGTTTAGACATGATATCTCAAGAAATCATGGAAAATGCAAAACAAAACAAGCTGCCTAGATCCATTAGATCCAAAGTGTGAAGTGAAAATAGAAAGAATCCTCTTGTCACCAAAATGAAAACTCTGAGGAATATCATAAGTAGTATCCAGAGCTTCCAGGTCAAAGAAAAAAAGTGTCACAAGTTGACAGAAAGAAGGAATTCAAATACCAAAGAGCCACAGTCAAGTTTACATAAGATGTGGCAGTTGCCAGTATTGAGAAGCAAAGAGCATGGGATATGGCATTCCTAAAGACAAAAGATACATTAAGAATAATCCAGAAAAACTGAGTAGAAACTTATAGGATAAAAGTAGACATTTAATGAAATAAAAGACTTCCTAGCACGATTGATGAAAATACCAGAATTTAGTAAAAACTCCGGAATACAAAAAAAGGGGTGGGATTAGGGAAGAAAAAACTTTTAAAAGTATATACAAATGAGCAATCTGGGAAAAAAAATCTTTTTAAAGATGAAGAGTTTGCAGTATAATGGAGGAATGATACAAGTTTCTCCTAGAACAGGTGGTATCAACAGAGATAATAGAGGAAGTTAAATAAGATTAAGATCTTGGGAGTGATTTTTTATTATGTTTCGAATATAGTAAAAGAAGATAAAAGAAAGCAAAATTGGGGGGAAAGGATGCAGTAGGGAAAAAGGGAGAAAGAATGGGGGACAAGTAGAAGACTATAAAAAAAAAGAAAGGGGATAAGTGGAGTAAGTATTACTTGAATCTTTGAACTGGTACCGAGTAAAGTGAGGAGAACTAGGCGAATAATTTGTAACAAAAATATTTTTCAAAATGAGTAAGTTTGAATTTTGCTATTTGAGCCCTAGGACAGGTGAGAATTTTTGAGATTAAGCAATCTTCCAGCCTCATCTTCTCCTGTAAGAGAAATTACAGATTTGTACCCTGGGCCCAGCTAAAACTCCACTCCTGAGAACTACTCCGCCATAATATGGCAAAAGACAATACCAATGGGAGATTGTGTCTCCAAATTACATTGTATAGGAAGTTTGGTTGCAGTCCATAAAAATGGTTCAATAGCAATGAGCATAACTTTACATTATAAAGACTCAGAACAGTATAGTCTGATATTGGTGACATGGCTGAAAATTTAATAAATGACCCAATACAGGGGCAGTGAGGTGATGCAGTAGAGACAGCACTGGAGTCAGGAGCACCTGAGTTAAATCTGGCCTCAGACACTTACTTTCTGTATGACCCTAGGCAAGTCACTTAACCCCAACAGTATCCAAAAAAATAGGACCCAACCTCAAATACATGAACAAAAGAGCTGTATTTATCACATGGCTGATCTAAGATATGTAGTGTCCTTACAAACTCTCCTAGGTTTGAAATGTTTGTGCAGTGGGACAAGCAGATTGATGTGAATTTTTTTTTACAATTTCAAAATAAATCAAAACTTGATCAATGATCTCTCATCTCCATGACTGCACAGGTTTATCTCCCTTATCTAAAATGTACTTTCTCTCTCTTTCCTCATCTTTATATCTTAAAATCCCTAATTTCCTTCAAGGCTTAGCTCAGGTACCCCTTGATATGGTGAGTCTTTCCAGATCCCCTCAGCTATTAGAACCTTCCATCTTCTCAAATTATCATGTACATGTGTTGTGTAACCCACGAGAGGCAGGTAGATGGTGCAATGGATGGAGCACTAGACCTGACTTGAGTTTAAATCAGCCCTTAGACATTTACTAGCTATGTGACCTTAGGCAAGTCACTTAACCTTTGTCTGTCTATTTTCTCAAAAACTGGTAGTTTTAAGTGGTGATGATAATAGCATCTACTTTACAAGGTTGTTGTGAGGATCAAATGAGATAATAATATTTGTGAAGTATGCAGCACAGTGCCTGGAACAAAGGCATTCTATAAATGCTAGCTATTACTTTTATTAGTAGCAGTTGTAGTGTTAAAAATCCTTGTGGGAAGACACTATTTAATTTTTGTTATTATTTCTCCAGGGCTCATAGGTTATGATGAAAAGTGCATTTCTAAGATTATACATCATTGGCCCTCACACATGGGTTGATATAAGTGTTAATTTGGTACTAAAAAGAGGAACCAAGGAATGTGTTAAGAAATAATTGTAGAACAGAAACAATCAAATCTGAACTATGCTACTTGACAAAATAAATGATGTAATGAAACTTAGTAGAGGGAAAAAAAATAAACCTAGATCAAAAAGAAAACTCAACAAAGTATTCTCTGGTACCTATTAAAGTACAGTGGGTGAAACTGAGTAACATGAAAGGAAAGTCAATTAACACTTCGGAAGTTGAACTGGTTTTATATGTAGTGTTAAAATATTATGAAATTGAGGACCTATCCATTTTAATAATAATTCAGAAAATGGTTCTTGACATATTGCAGGGAGATTTCTACCCCAATGATAGATTACTGTAATGTGTTTGACTGATGACTTTAGTGTTTTCATGAGATTAAACCAGGTTCAATTGAATTATAAAAACATAAAACAATAATACCAGCATTGGTTTCAAGTGATTTCCACATAGATTTAGTTATTTATTTCCACCATCTCCCTATGCAATAGAAGTATTAGATTTGGAGTCAGAGGACATAAGACCAAATCCTGCCTTTACTTTTATCCACATTACATTGAATAAACCATTTAACCTGTCTGACCCTCGGTCTCCTCATCTATAAAACTACCAAATTGAACTAGATAAGTTAGAGTCACTTCCAGCATTGACTCCTGTGTTTGAAGAGGTCTCATTAAAATATACAACGATTCAGGGTAGTGATGTCACTTACACAAGTTATGAAGATAATAGATAATAAACATTTATTAACCACTTATCTGCCAGGCACTATGATAACCCTAGGAACGAAAATACAAGCAAAAAGAAAGATAGTTCCCTGATCTCCTGGAGATTACATTCAAGGTATTGGGGGGCAGTGACATATGAGGGGCCACAGTGGATAGTGAAGTCCAGGGAGAAAAAGTCAGAAACATAGCCAGCAAGTAAATGAAGCATGGTTAGCCTGGACCCATTCCCCAAGCAGAGACCTTGAAAGGAACTCACAAGTGGAAAAAGCCATGGCCAAGAGACATTCTAGGGTGAGAAGACACCAGGTACTAAGAAAAGTTCTGTGCTGAAAAGGCAACTGTATCATGGTGATAAAATCTGGAGAGAGTTCAATCTTAATTTTCTGAAATGACTTTGGTGGCAAATTACATGTTATATAGCACCTCAGACAATAGCAATGTGACTTTTCCACATAAAATCCTGAGATTGATGCTTTTGCTTAACTAACAAGTTTATCATAGTAATCCAATGGAGAGAGCAATGGATTTTGACTCAGAGAATAGGTCCAAATCCTGACTCAATTAGTTCTTGTGAAAACTTGAACAAATAACTTTATTAAATCTTCACTTTCTTCATCTTTAAAAGACGTATAGAATTTGAAGTTGTTAAGCTTTGGCTGGCGCTGAAACTACACACAAGATTGATTTAGTAAATCAAAATTTTATTTCACATATTCCCAAAAAGGCAAGAATAGAAGGATTTTAAAATTCCATACTGTTTATTTTTTAAATTTAATTTATTTATTTTTTGTTTTCAACATTCACTTCCATAAGATTTTGAGTTTTACATTTTCTCCTCCTCACACTCCCCCCCGCCAAGACGGCATATAATCTGAAATAGGCTGAACATATACATTCATGTTAAGCATATTTTCCCATTAGTTAAGATGTAAAAAACAATTAGAACTAATGGGAGGAACCACAGAAATGAAGCATTAAAACAAAGCAACAAAGGAAAAGGAGAGCAAATAGTATGCTTCCCTCTATATTCAGACTCCATATTTCTTTCTCTGGGTGTCAATAGCAATTTCGATCATAAATCTTTTGGAGTTGTCTTAGATTCTTGCGCTTCTGTGAAGAGACAAGTCTATAAATGTCAGCCATCCCATAATATGACTGTTACTGTGTACAATGTTCTCCTGGTTCTGCTCATTTCACTCTGTATCAGTTCATGTAAGTCTTTCCAACATTCCATATTGTTTAAAACCCAAATCTCACTTAATTTGATCGAGCATCCTTATTCATTGCATTATCAGAGCACTTGGTGGGGTAGGGGGTGGTGTGGTGTTATAAATTAATTCCCAATTGCTGCTTCTCTTTCTCCAATACTTCCACTTAAAAAAGGCATAGTTTTGCTGAATATTGAACCATTCTAGAGAAGTCAATTAAATGCATACACATACATCTATACATATTTGTGGGGTCTAATGCAATCAGGATAAAAAGAGATTGTGACAGGTTGGAACAATGAGCTGAAACTAAAAATTATACAATCTAACAGGGACAACTGATACTTAAATTAAAAAAAAACTTGATGTATAATTGTTGGTTAAGAAAATTTAGCTTGAAAGCAGTTCATGTGACTTAGGATGGTGGCTTCATGTAGACTGCGTGCTCAAAATTAGCCATCAGGGTGCAATGTCTTCTTTAAGAGCTCATATGATCCCAGACTACATAAATAGAGTGTCAGTAAATTAAATGATACTGGAAAGTCCCACTATATCCTTCACTGTTCAGGCCATTTACATTATTATGCTTAGTTCTATACAACATATTTTGGAAGAAATATGGGAATACTAGAGCACTGAAAAATTTAAAAAGCTGAGGATATTTCATCAATAGAGAAGGAGATAAGAGGCAGATATAACCATATTTAAATGTTTGTTATATAATAGAGAAAAAGCATTTTAAAAAGCATGTAAAGCTTCAGAAGTCAAAAGAGCAACCAATGAGTGGAAATTATTGGAAGGCAGCTTGTTATAAGGAAGTTTCTAATAGTGATAGCTCTACATAAGGAAGGCACTATCAAATAAGACAGTAATTTCCATATTATTGAAAGTGTTCAAGATGTGCTCAATAGCCATTTTTCAGAGATATAAAGATTTCTTACAATCATTGGAAAGTTAGAGAATATGGCATCGGGTCCCTTCCAACTTTAACCTATGAATCTATAATCCTAATACAGATTGAAATTCACAAATACATATTTTTAAAAGCACAGGACATTTTTGTATGATTTGATTTCAGTTCCAGGTCATGAACCATTTATACAAACCTTTGAACTGCCAGATGTCCACAACCCATTCTAAGAACTCTGGATTGCCCTTTCCATGATAAGATATACCCTCTGCATCTGTTGTCGTGTATGGTTTCAACTGCAGGCAACAAGATGCCTCTCCCTAGGTTAAGCTCATCACTCCTAAACTCACCACCATGCTGCTAACTCAAGCTTTCAGTAACTTTACCTCCCTCAGCCTTCTCTCCCCTCTCTTTGGAAGGCTCGAGGGCAGACTACCTAATTCCTTCTAATGCCTTCCTTTATAGAAGGAATAAACTGGACTCTCAGATTGCCTCTTTTCATATTGTTTCAACAGCAATAGTAAAGTTATCTTAGCCACAAAACACAACAAACCTTGCTTATTATAAAGAGACATCTTTACATCATTTACAAAGAGACATTTCCCCACCCAATTCAACGTATTTAGAAAGAATAAGAGACTGGGCCTTTTAAAGTTAAGGAATGATTTATTTTAAGATTGTTGTCCTGGGTAAATGAATTAGGAAGATTAAGTGAATCCCCTTTAGAAGATGCTTGCAAATGACAAGGCAGAAAGGTCATAGACCTAGGGCTGGAAGAAGCCTCAGAACTATGTATGTCAACTCCTTTGCTTCCATATAAAGAAGCAGAGGCCCAGGGAATGTAAATGAATTTCCCAAGGTTAGACAGGTAGTAAACATCCAAGGCAGAATTTGCTCCCAGGTTCTGTGACTCCAGGACCATTCTACTCTACTATGGTACATGGTCTCTCTACTCTGAAAGTTTGACTCTTCATATTGCAGAAGAGATACCTTAGGCCAATAAATAATATTGTCCTGCTCCTTAGTACTTGTAGTGCAGCAGAAACATTTTTTTAAAAAATCACATATAATAAATGACAGTTGAGAATAAGGGGAAGAAAGAGGGAAGGGGAAAAGCATTTACATAGCAGGTACTTTACAAATATTATTTAATTTGATCTTTAAATGAGTAGGCACGATTATTATCTCCATTTTATATTTGAGGAAGCTAAGGCCTACTAAGGCCTTAGAACTTAAGAGGGTAAGTGATTTGCCCAAAGTCACACAGCTAGTAAGTGTTTGAGGGAGAATTTGAACTCAGATATTTCTGACTCTAGGGTCAATGCGCTATCTACTTTACCACCTAACTCCCTCAAGCTAAAATATTCCCTAAGCTACAGTGGAAAAGGTCCAGACAATAGGAAAAAGGCCTGGAGGAAAGAGTTGGTAAGAGAAAGATACGTATGAAGAGAGAATAGCTAGAGAGGACATATATGATTTCATTGGTTAAAGGGAAATTCTTGATGATGAAGCTTCCTCTACCAATAATATGGGTCAATATCTCTTCTACAACTGACAGCTTGAAAGAAGGTTGCCAACTTCAGAAAGAAGTTAAATGATTTGCCCAGGGTCATATAACCAGTGTATATTAGAGATAAGAGTGGAACTCATGTCTTCTTGAGGTCAGCTCTCTATTATGTCAGGATGATTCTGGAAAGTTATATATGTATATGATAGATAGAATGCCAGGACTAAAGTCAGGAAGATATCTTGCTGAGTTCAAATCTGACCTCAGACGTATACTAACTGTGATTCTGGGCAAATCACTTGTTTGCCTCAGTTTCCTCACCTATAAAGTACACTAAAGAAGGAAATGACAAGACACTCTAGTATTATTGTCAAGAAAATACCAAATGAGGTCAAGAGCAGTCAGAAACAATTGAAATATGACAACCACTGTGACCATTGCATTTAGCCGAATTAGAAAGTTTTCCTTCTCTCTCTTAAAACATGTCTAATTGTTTTATTTCATAGATCAGAGGATCTAGTACTAGAATGATTTTTAAGACTAGCCATCCTCTTATTTAACAAATAAGAAATCTGAGGCAAGCAGAATATGAATTTAATGAATTCAAGTGTTTCCTTAAAATAATCACATGTGCATTAAGATATATTTATGCAAATCCATAGGCAAATGTATTGATGATTGTGTCCTTGTTTTGCTCATGTACTAAATATGTCTAATTGTTGGACTTGTATTAGGTGCCACTAATCGCTTGGTAGCATCAACCTCAGACATCTCAGAGAAATTGAAAATGCTCTAACAGATTTTTACACATACCTTTCATGTATTTTTGATAACAGAGCATCATAATTATTCTAGATTGGAAAACCAAGCATTTGTGCAAATCAGGAAAGACAAATAGTACTGTATATGAGTATGAACATAATTCCCTAGATCTATAGACTATAGAGCCTAATTATGACTAAATAGTGAGTTGAATGTAAAAAGAATGCACTATGGAATTCTTAGTATAATAAACTTTTGATTATTCATGGTAATGGAGGGGAACACTGACATAGCCACTCCAGTGGTGTTTAATTAAGAAAAAATGTTTTTTTGGCTCTGGAATGTATTATGTGCATTTGCAGTATATTTGTTTAGCTCTGGCCACTATGAAAATATATTCCATTATTGAAGCACAGAATGACTTACCATGAAGGATGGAGGTGGCGGGGGGGAAGGAGAGAAGAGGACAAGATTAAACCCCATATTCGGGGATTCAAAATTTGCTGCACATAATCCATACAGTTGACAATTCACATAGCCATAAATTAGAGTTGATATATTTCTCAAGCCCATACAGCAGTATTCAGGAAAAAGGAATAATTTAAAAAACAGGGGTGAAAACTCAGCATGAGGGACACAAAATAGCAATGTGAAGCAGTTCACGAAAGCAGCTATTTCACTTTAGTGAGGAATGTACTGTAACTCAAATCAACTAGAGCTTGAAGAAGTTTTGTTGTTGGTTTTTTCCCCCCCCACAAAATAAGTACTATTATATCCAATGAAAGAAATAACAAATTTATCACTGTGGGTTTCTGTCTTTAATCAGATTATAACAATTCACAGTTAAGGCATCCTGAAGGCCTATAGGGATGAAATTACATTTTATCCATTATTATTCAAAAAGAGATTTAAAGTTAGAAGGACAATTAAAGCCCATCGAATTCAACACCCCCTCTCTCATTTGTTGAGAAGGAAACCAAAACATAGAGAAACAAATTGATTTAACATAAGGGATCCCAGCAGTGATTGGAAAAGCATGAATTCTCTCAACCCTAGTCTTTCACCCTTTCACCCTTTCAATCATATAACACACTTCATCTCTCTCTGGTTATTTCATGCCTATCAGTCATATGTCCACACCATCACTGTAAGCTTTTCATTTTATATGCCCTATAGGAGGTAGCCTAGTCCTAGGCCCATAGGAGGCACTAGATGGTAAACTAGTAATGGGAAGAGACTCTGATCCCTATCCCATCCTCCAAGGTATTTTTGAAAAATCATCCAGAGTAGCTCAACAATCACATCTGCCAATTATTTCAATAGCCTAGTGCTATTTTGTGTTCCTCATGCTGAGTTCTCACCCCTATTTTGTAAACTATTCCTTTTTCCCTGAATGCTACTCTACGGGCTTGAGAAATATATCAACTCTAATTTATGGCCCTGTGAATTGTCAACTTCATGGAATATGTGTAGTAAAATTTGAATCACCAAATGTGGGACTTCATCTAGTCCTCCTCCCTTATTTTCCCACCCCAAACCCCATTCTTTGTGGACATTCTATGCTTCAATAATGCAATATATTTATATAGCAGCCAGAGCTTAAAAAAAAAATTTGCTGCAAATGCAGATAATGGGATGCAGTATATTTGGGCTTCGTGATTTTAATTCATTAAAGGAGATAAATTCTATCTGGCCATTTCACTTTTCTTAGGATTTCCACTCCTTGCTAACCATTTTTGTTCCATCTATCTTGGTACAAATGAAAAGGAAATGTAGGCAAATAATTGTTGAGTAGCTAAGCCTTCTTATCATTATCACATTCATCCAGAGCAGCAGTCTCATCTCTTTGGTATTGATCTTGTCCCTAAGACAGCTTTTTAAAAAGCTTCCTACACCCTGGTTTTTTATCCTTAGCATTCTTTGCCAAGTTTGTGCCACCTTGGATATAGCACTACACATATAATTCTTATAGGACTCCACCACACTTTTCCATTCACACTTGATTACTGGACCATGTTTTTACCTTGTATAAATTTTCAACTATTCACATGGATTTGTGATCTCTTTCAAGTGAGTATTTCTTCCAACGGTACCCATTGCAACCCATTCCTGGCTGCTCATCTTGTGTAAATCTTGTCCATACTTTTCCATAAGATCTCCACAGAGGGTCTACACAATGTGCCTTCTTTGCTTTTATTAGAAATTAGGATACAGCCAGCCTATACAAAAGTTATCCCTCTGCTTTCACTGTGTGACCATACCATCTTTTTTACGCATGCATTTCTTTGCTGGAATCTTAGTCTAGTTCACCTTCATAATTCCTCATTTATAACGTTTTTGCAATTTGTTTTCATAGCATGCCTCTTCACTTCCCTCTGGACAATGCTCATTTTATTTCATCAGAAAAAAGTAGTGTTTCATGACTTGCAGCTATACAGCAACACTACATGGTATTGGGATTAAAAAGATTGACCTTTGTTTGAGGGAAACATAAAGGATCATTGAAAGAATTTTCTAATTTCCCCATAGCAATCTATCTCATTCTCTGTTGTTGTTTTTTTTTTTGTTCAATTCTGGAACCAAATGTCTCTCTGTAGTTTATCTATGATGTTCAGGTGTCTGTGTGTGTGTCTGTGTGAGTATGTGGATATATAAGTTGTGTTTGTGTTTTTTTTTCTTCCAATTCCTACACGCACACACACACACACACACACACACACACTTATTTAAAACCAAGTTAGGTAGATCAAGCTATAAAGTTGGTGTCTTGTTAATTAATATTTTTTATATTTTTACTTTGCATAGAAAAGAGGTATATTTCCTTTAAGTGAATATACTATGTCCTTTATCCCCACTAACCCTACTCCCACCTCTCTGCAGAAAAGGACTACATATACAGACAGATAAGTTTTAGATCTTGTACGAGTAACTGGATATCACAATCTCCATAATAGGCAATCTTTGCATAGAATTAACTTCCTTAAGTGTTTATAGATGTCATCCAGCATGCTATGTAGTGGTCTAGGGCTTACTGAAATCATTATGGTGTCATCCACAAGCAAAAGCATCTGGAGAACCTCAACATCTACAGAGAATCCCTATTTGATTTGAATTTTATGCAAGATCTCTTTCATGGTGAATAATTTTGACTATTACAGAACAGCATATTTTAATTCTTGCCTGCTACTAATAATCAGAGGATTACTAAACATGGTCTCTCTTAAGGAATTTTTCATAATTTTGACATACAAATGAGACACAGCTTATGGGGGCAGGGCTCTTAAGACAATGTTTTGCCTTACCAAATCTAATGATTTGTTTAAGTCAACAAACAATATACAAAGTAGTGTTTTGTATTCTCTAAATAGTTCAGTGAACTATGATCATAAAGACATGGTATACTCTGGAATATCATCTGAGAAGTCCTTTCCCTTCTCTTCTAATACCCTCATTAAGGATACCCCTGCATGTATTGATTATGCTCGAAGGAAAGAAAGGAAGAAAGAAAGAAAGAAAGAAAGAAAGAAAGAAAGAAAGAAAGAAAGAAAGAAAGAAAGAAAGAAAGAAAGAAAAGAAAGGAGACAAGGAAGGAAGGGAACAATGAAACAAAGAAAGGGTGGGGGTGGAGGAAGGGAGGCAGGAGAAAAGTCATATAGGTCAGTAGCTGCTGGTATTGGCTAATCTGCCTTTTTTAATAGCTCTGATTTTTTTTCCTATATGACATCTATTTTAGAAACCTTAATGATTAATTCCTCAATATCTTCATAATGGTGTTGTGGTCTAGCATGAAATTACTCTGTATAAACTGGTACAATCCAGCTGTTTTTTCCATTTTTTTAAGTGCCATTTCTACATCCTGAGTCCTACCATAGCTGAGAATTTGATTTTGGAGTCCAAGAGTCTTTAAAAAAAAAAATCAAACAAAACAAAAACCTGAATTGGTCAGTGAAATCCCTGGGTATCTACTTCAGTCTCTTCAATCAGCTCCTTTTCAAAATCAACTTAATTTGTGTTTTTTGAATTTTATTTTTGAGAGCTCATATCTCTATTGGGCAGAATTCCTCTATAAAATATTAGCCCTTTTCATCCTATCTATTGTTACTCTGATCCTCTTGAAATCTGGTTCTCAAAATCTGAAGTACATGTAAAAAAAACCATGTCTGATTTTCCTTTCCTTCTTGATCATGAGATGTGAAAGAGCTGCCTCTTTATCCCAAAGTTGCTTTTTTTTTTTTAAATCTGTTTCATCCACTAGTTCTTCCTTTATGGTCAAAACGAGGTACCAAATAACATTTCTGCTTCTTACTCCTTTCATCTTTTGAAGGGTAAAATTATTCCAACAGTAGTTCTCGAACCTTTCTGTCTCAGGAGCCATTCACACTGTTAAAAATTATTGAAGACCCTGAAAGAGCTTTTCATTATTGTGAGTTTTATCTATCAAAAATTACCACATTATAATTTTAAATATCTTTGCATTGTTATAAAAATAGTTTTGACCTCATAGAACCCCCTGAAAAGGTCTTAGTGACCTAAAGTGGTTTATAGGCAACACTTTGAAAACTGCATTAAATAGGTCACATATGGACCAGCTGTTCTAGTGTTGGTAAAGGGACAGCTCCAGAGCATATCTATCTAATTGCAGTTAAAAATAAATCCTTCCCAGCTTACTAAGATTTGGTAGTGACAACTGTAACATAGAACTGAACTAAAATCTATAAGTAACTGGATTTAAAATGCCTCAGTTATCTATGAGGAAAAAGTTAAATGCAGATCATGCACAGATGACAATTGAAGTTATGTTGACTTATTTTGAATATTTTACTGTTCTGTCTCAAGTGCACTTACCAGTGTAACATAGCCAAGTTTTTATTTAATGAAGGGACTGGCCAATGAGGGTATAGATGTTGGAACAATCACAGCATCTACCTGAGGTTTTGGGGAACTTGCTTTTGGCTGTATGTGATAGAAGGGCCCTTTCCTTCCCAGATTTGGAGAACAAGCAGGTATTCTGACTTTTTCCTGTTGGTTTACTAAATAGCAATAAAATGACTTTTAATTGACCATGAAGCCAAAAGGAAATATGCATACAAAAGGCTTAAAACAATAAAAAAAAATATATTCCTTTTCTCTGATGGTGACCATGCCAGGAGGTGCTATATGCCTCTCTGGATTGAGTGAGGGGCTGTAGATCTGTAATGTTAGCCTATTGACGTGACCACAAACATATGACACTCTTATTTTACTGTCTCTGTGGTATCTACCATTTCTTGAACTTAAGTAAATTGGTATCAAAGATTCACAGACCAAGTTACAACCCTTTGAGCATCAAAAGGTTAGAAGAGTCATCAGGACCCCATCAAATGAAGTCCATGTTGGGGTCAGCCAATAGCCACAGCAGTCAAACTCAGTGAGGAGCCAACCTGGAGGAGTGATCTTCTCAACCTATGCTAGATGTGGAATGACCCAGTAGCCTAGACCCTGTGTCCTATATTCAAGTGAGCAAGTTAGTTGTGTCAAATATACCATACCCAGAAATTAACTTGGGGCAGTAAAAGATGTAATAAAAGGATATTTATTGTAAAATACAGAGAAAAACAGCTGAAGAAGAAACATGAATAGTGCTGAGAGAACCTTAGAGAAAACCTCTCAGAGAGAGTGCCTAAGGAGAGGAACATGAAGATTTGAGAGGACTAGAGAGAAAACATATATGGTGGCAACAATACCAACTCTGATTATTTGTTTCCAGCAATTAATTTACAAAAGAGTATTTTTAGGATATTGTAGGTTTCTTGCTGGGAAACTCTGAATCAAAGAAATATTTTTGAACTATAAGATTACTATATATTGACTTTATGATATCTGACAAAAAGGTAGATTTACAATTCTCCATTTAACCTTCTGGGCCTTAGTTTCATTTCACACAAATGAGGATTTGGATAAGATTGCCCTTTGATCTCCTTTCCAGCTCTAAATCTGTAATCCTATGATTCTACTTTCCTAGTAAATGTTTCATTTTTTTTTTGGTAGGGAAATCAGGATTAAGTCACTTGCCCAGGGTCACACACCTAGTAAATTTCAAGTGTTTGAGGCTGGGTTTGAACTCAGGTCCTCTTGACTCCATAAATGCTTCATTTTTAAGACATCTTTGTGACTAATTTTTGTAAATGGGTAGTTCACTAGTAGAGATTCAGGAGCTATAGTCACATGGAATGGGATTGTATTCCCACACATCAAGGGTTATCTCTGGGTTACAGTAATTATACCGTAACAGTATAATTACCCTTTTGGGTACTACTGATCATTTAGAATTCAGATGAGTTGAACAAGCCAGCTGCAGCTGAAGAAGAGAGAGCCTGGAAAGATTTGATGACTCAGTACCATAGGTATCTAGGTGGTGCAGTGGATAGAGGTCAGCACCTGCACTCAGAAAGACCTAATTTCAAATCTGGCCAAAAAACAATTACTAGCTATGTGACCCTGAGAAAGTCACTTAAGCCCTCATGTGTAAAATGGGGAAAATAATAGCACTTACTTCACAAGGTGGCTTTGAGGATAAAATGAAATAAAAGTAAAATACTTTGCACACCTTAACGTGTTACATAAATGCCAGCTATCACCACCACCACCACCATCAGCGGCATCAACATCAACATCATCACTTGCTTATGAGATTACAAAATCATTAGATACCATGGTCTGGTAAGGAAACAAGGCCTCCACTTTGGGGGAAGCAACTTATAACTCCATATTTCAGAACAGTTTTAGTGAGTGGTCTCATCAGGTCCCTTAAAACTCATTAAAATGCAGTTCCATTTTTATATAGTTATCTATAACATATTTATACTATTGAGCCTGATAATCTAATTCAAATCCTCACTATACCTTGTTTCTTTCAGTCATTGGGAATTTGCCCTGTAGTTGATTTGGGGGTAAAGGGTGTCCCATTGGGATCTTATAGTGCTTGGACCTACTGTTATGTATTTACCCCCTTAATATCAGATGTTGACATTGAATGCTTTGCCTTAATTAAGAATGAGAAATGTTAAACTTATTTTAGGATGCATTATACATCTGGGACAGGAGTCAGCCTCTATGAGTTTTGATTTTTCATTTTTCATTTAATCTACACTTAATCTCACCTTATAAATATTCTTTTTATTCCCTGGTACTTTTAAAGACTATTTTCCACTCTGGTATTTAATTTGTAATGGAAATCAAGAAATGAATAGGTCATTATTTTGGAAATATGATGAATATGAAAAGGAAAATTTTTAATGGGCAATTTCTTACATTTTGACTCTGCTTGTTCTCTTGATTTTATATTAATGATATCATTGCCACTTATGAATGATGATTTCTTTTGCATTATATCTCAGAATACCATTAGTGGTCTCCTTCATTCATCTTATCTACCAGTGAACTCAATGATACAGATAAAACAACAGTTTCATGTGACAAAGAAATTTCTCATGCATTAACACTGATCAATGTTAATTTGGCAATAGTTTTATACATTTTGCAGTAGCAGGCATTCATTACTGAATACGCCATTTCTAGAAACAACAACAACAACAACAAAAAACACCTAATCATGACACTCTAAATTTTGGTTTTTTTAATGCTTTTTCTTTTAGTGAATGTTCATCACTACAGACACTTGAAATGCTACCAGTAAACAATCCAAATTCTATAAAAAGGTAGTTACTATTTATGCTGTTCTATGGTTAATATATCAAAGAAAATATATCTTTTTTTTTACTTTAATTATGTCACTTTTGAATTCTGAAATATCTCATTAAAGAAAAGTTATAAATTATACTCTGATTTAAGAGAATCAAATATTGGAGAACAAAGAAATAGTATTCTCATTCATAGTTAAGGCAAAGCATTCAATGCCAACATCTGATATTAATGCAGTAAATAATGTGAAAAGATATAACAGAATGTCCAAGCCCTATCAGACCCCAATACAACACCCTTAACCCCCAAATCAACTACAGGGCAAATTACCAATGATAGAAAGAAACAAGGTATTGGCAGGATTTGAATTAGATTATCAGGATCCATAGCATAAAGATCCTGTAGGAAGATCTTACTGTCGTATTTGTTATCATGTTCAAATGTTAGTTACATCCTCCTTTCCCTTTATAAATTCACCATGGTTTATATATAAATTTGTTTCAATTTTTTGAAGATATGATAACAATCTACTTATCTTGAGGCCAAATTTCTACAGAATTAACCCTTTTAGACACAACTGTGAATACAAAAATAGGAAAATAGAGTCCTCTTTAGTGTCCTTGCATTGAAGCTTATACACAGGACTTTATAGAAGAGGCCTCAACAAGAGCATTATTCATTCACTTATTCCAAAAATATTTATTAAGTGCCTACAACCAATACACTTCATTGGACACTGAAAAATATGTAAAGCTGAAGAAGATATAGTTCTTAATGTCAAGAAGGTTATAACTTAGGGATGATACAGTTTTTTTGTACAAATCAGCTTAATACTAATTAGAGCAAGATAAGTATATGACAGCAATTAGATCAGATGAGATAGAAATTGCTTTACCTGGAGGGGGAAAGGAGATGTAAAATTACAGACATCTAACAAGTTAATCATCTGGCTTCTCAGTAGACAACTGTTGGAAAAACCAAAGTGAAGGGGAAGAAGTTGTTCGAAGCAGGTGTACTCTCAGCCACAAGATGGGACTTCCTCACAGTTAGGGTAGTAGAAAAACAAGAAAGAAAACCATGAAGTCTATACAAATTTGCATTGGAATAAGTAGCCTAATGGACCTCAAGGTTATCAACAAAGTACAAGTGATGCTAATGACAGTCATGCTAAGCTATCAATAAAATGTTTCATTATATCTAGTTTGTTCTGCTTATGAAAGCAGGGAAATACATACTACATTCTAAGAAAAGTCATTTTTGAACAATGTGTTAGTAAGTATTTATAAAGCACTAGTGAGATTATAAAGCACTGGAGATTAAAAAACAAAGGCAAAAAGACACAACCTGCTCTCAAGAAGCTTACAGTTTAATGCAACATGTTGTTTGTACAACATGCAAATAATTAGGTACACACTATAGGTGAGATAAATTGGAGCTAATCAAAAGAAAGAAAGCACTAGTGTTGAGGGGGATTGGGAAAAGCTGCTTATGGAAGGTAGAATTTTAGCTGGGATTTGAAGGAAACCAAAGAAACCAGAAGATACAGAATAATAGAGTATTCCAAGCATGGTGGAAAGCTGGTAAAACAAACAAACAAACAAAAGAAAACAAAACAAACAAAAGAAAAAAAACAAGCCTGGAGATGGAGAGTTTTGTTATAGGAAGAGCAAGGAGGTCAACATTACTGGATTGTAGGGTATGTGGTGGGGAATAAGGTGCAAGAATACTGGGAATGTTGATGGCAGGGCTTTCAGTGGCAGAGGATTTCACTTTTGACCTTGAATGATTACTGTAGTAAGTGTGGGTTATCTGGAAAATTCATAGGAGGAGGTATAGCTCCTTCTTATATAGTGCTGGATAAATAATGTGCAGCTAGAGTGTTTTCATTTTCATTCCGAATCACCTTTTGGAGTTATGAGTTCTCAATTGACTTTGTATGTACATAGCTCTAATTTAATGTCTTCATTTTTTTTTTATTTTTGAGAAGGAAAGATGACCATGTTTTCCCAAAGAAAGAGAAAATTTTTACAAAGCAAGGTGTCCTGCATGACCTTGAGGTGATAGAATGAAAATAAAATGATATCTCTACAGAGCCTAAAGGATACAGTCTGTTTAAAACCCCATGCAATGATATCAGAATGATGAAATATATAGGGAGTAGTTATGTTGAACAAGCAAGATTAAGGTTGGCATAAAAACTGACAGTGAAAAAATAAGCACTTGCTATTATAAGATAGAATCTGGAATACTAAATAAAACAGATAATTAGCTTTTAAAGGAAGTTACTGTTAAGGTATATTGCTCATTTTTAAAATGGCAAAATTCTATATCTCAAGATACTGATCTTAAGCTGCCTGAATTTATTCAAGAGAATCACAGTTGTACTAGGTTAACTGATAGTGATCACTCATCATATATATTGTCTAAAGGAAAGTATG
The DNA here is from genome assembly GCF_003287225.1 of Phascolarctos cinereus. Lineage (NCBI taxonomy): Eukaryota > Metazoa > Chordata > Mammalia > Diprotodontia > Phascolarctidae > Phascolarctos > Phascolarctos cinereus. The sequence continues at coordinate 144,157,642 of NW_027556180.1, read as the reverse complement.
GATTAAAAATAGGAGAAGATTTAAGTAATAATGCAATTTGCTAGCTATAAATAATTTCTTTAACATGTAAATTTGATTTCCCCCTTTATAAATGACTGACATCAATTTCACCTTAAATCTTAATGGTCCAGCCTGGTGTAATGGATAGGGAATACACTTTAGAACAAGAAGAGGGTTCAAGTTTTGCTTTTCACATATATTGGTTTTATGACACCTTAGCAAGGCACATAATCCTCTAATGCTCCATCAACTTCCTGAAACTGTAACAAATACATACAGTGAAACATAATAATATTATAAATCATGGACTGATTTACATCAGTAAAAGGTGTTTCTCCATGTAGAATTCCCTATAAGAATAAAATCAAAGCTTTGGCCTTACAAAAACATAGACTACACACAAATATATACACACATGTATTGTACATGTGTATATGTAAATGTGTGTGCCCACATGTGTATACATGTATGAACTATACGTATGTACATATTTGTGAATATACATGCATGGCAAATTAAGTTGGTTTTTTTGAGAGCACATGCAGGTGCCAAAAATTCTAAGTGAAGCAGACCATACTTGTTTGTGGCAAAGATTCTTCATTTTTTAAATTTATTTTTATTTTTTAAATATATTTTATTTATTTTGTTTAGTATTTCCCAATTATATCTAAAATTTTTTAGCATTTTAAAAAAAATTTTGAGTTCTAAATTCCATTTCTCACTTTGGTTTTTTCTCCTTCTTGGGAAGGCAAGCAATTTAACATCAGACATGTGAAGTCATACAAAACATATTTCCATATTAGCCATGTTGCAAAAGAAAACATAGCCAAAAAAAAAAAAGGATGTTACAATCTGCATTCATAGTTTATTCTCTCTCTGGAGGTGCCTAGCATTTTTCATCATAAGTCCTTTGGAATTGTCATGAATCACTGTCTTGATCAGAGTAGCTAAGTCTTTCAAAGTTGGTCATCCTTACAATATTGTTACAATGTTACAATATTCTCCTGGTTCTACTCATTTCATTTTGCATGAGTTTAAATAAGTCTTCCCAGGTTTTTCTGAAATCATTCTGTTCATTATTTCTTATAGCACAACACTATTCCATAAGAATCATATAACACGACTTGTTCAGCCTTCCCCAATTGAGGGGCATCAGCTCAATTTCCAATGCTTTGTCACCACAAAAATAGCTGTTACAGATATTTTTGTACAGATAGGTCCTTTTCCCTCTTCTTTGATTTCCTTGGCATACAGACCTAACAGGGGAATTGCTGGGTCAAAGTATATGCAGTTTTATAGCTCTTTGGGCATAACATAATTCCACTCATTCTTTATGATTAGATTTATTTAAATAAGTAACTTATTATTGTTTGTTCATTAGATTTGATTTTATTAAATGCAAATTTTATTGTAATATGGTCTAGAAAAGGTACATTTAATATTTCTGTTTTTCTGCATTTGGTTGTGAGGTTTTTATTCTTTAGTACAGGGGTGGGGAACCTGTAGCCTCAAGGCCACTTGTGGCCCTCTAGGTCCTTGAATGTGGCCCTTTGGATGAATCCAAACTTCATTGAACAAATCCCCTGAGGTCCTGGGTTCCTCACCCCTGCACCTAACGGTAATTTTTTGTAAAGATGCTATATACAGCTAAGAAAATGGTATATTCCTTTCTATTTCCATTCAGTTTTCTCCAGAAGTCTAACCTATCTAACATTTATTAGATGCTATTCACCTTTTTGACTTATTTCCTATTTATTTTATGATAAGCTGTATCTAGCTCTGGAAGGGGAAATTTGAGGTTCCCCACTAGTATATGTATTCTCCTTTTTTGAACCACTGTAGATGTGAAGTTCAATCATTGACTGCCCACTCATCAACCATTTTCCTCCTCCTATAAAAGCTCCTCCATGTGCTCCTCTTTCATATGACATAATTTTCACCATTCTCCCTATCCTTTTCCCCTTTGCCCAGGGTATCACTTTTTCTCTCCTTTCCATTTCTTCACATTCTCCTAACTTAGTTGGCTCACTCCTGCACCCTCTTTCTATGTAGAACTCTTCTATCTGCCCTGATAACAATAAGGTTCTTACAAGTTACATTTAGTATTTTCCCATATAGGAAGGTAAATGTTTAACCTTATTGAATTCCTTATAATTTCTCTTTCATGTTTGCTTTTTTATGCTTCTCGTATTTGTCATGAATGTGTTCTCTTTGTTTCTGGAGTTGTTTCTTGGGGATTTGCTAATTCTACATTTTCTTGGACATCATAGTGTCTATCTAGGGAATGACCTTGCTCTCCTTCCCAGAAAAAAAGAAACATTAAAGTGAGAAAGAAAAGCATAAGCATTATACACATTTGAATGATCATTAAGAAACTGGCTATCTTCTTGCTATGCAGCTATATAATAAATATTCTTTCTTTTACTAGGAGAGCAGGCTCCAGCTCCAGGGCCTTAAGCACTTTACAGACTAGCATTGTTCACTATATCCAAGTTTCCCCAGATTCACCCATGGTCTATTCTAATCATCGTTCTGCCAAGGTGCTCCCTGTATTCTACTCAGCTTTATACCTTTTCCTCTCACAATAGTAATCAATTTAACTCAAACCCTAACCCTAACCCTAGAAAGGCATGCCACTCAATTGACCTGATTCCACTCACTACCCCTGTGACTTCTCACAATAAATCACCCCTGTCTAGCCACCACTTTCTGAATGTGTTGTGTTCCCCAAGTAGAAGGGAAACTTCTTGAAGTCTGAGACTGTCCTGCTGTTGTTGTTGTTGTTGTTCAATTGTTTCTGTTTAGTTGTGACCCCATTTGGGATTTCCTTGGCAAAGATACTGGAGTGGTTTGCCATTTTCTTCCCTGGCTCATTCTACAGATGAGGAACTGATGTAAATAGGATTAGATGATTTGCCCAGGGTCACATGGCTGCTAAGTGTCTGAGGCCAGATTTGAGCTCATGAAGATGAATTTTCCAAATTCCAAGCCCAGTGCTCTATTCACTGCACTACCCTTCTGTATTATTTTGTATCATTAGATTGTGAGTTCCTTGAGGGCAGAGATTGTCTGGCACACCTTAAGTACTTAATAAATGTTAATTGAATGATTGATATTTTTATCTTCATGATTAGTACAGTTTCTAAGTATTTATAAAACATCTACTGTGTTTCAGGAACTATGCTAGGCATTGTGGATAGGAATAAAATGAAGGAAACAATCCTTGCTCACAAGGGGTCTACATTCTAATGGGAGAGAAAACAGGGATGTCCCAATAAATAAAAAGTGTTTCGGTTTGTTTGTTTTTATTTGTTTTGCAAAGGAGCAGCTAGGGAAGGCTTCATGTAGAACATAGTGCTTGAGCTGTGTCTTAAAGGAAGAAACGAATTCTATAAAGAGAAACAAGTAGTAGGCGTGACAAATGAAACTCTCTGTGTCTGACTTCTAAGGTCACCTCCAGCTCTAAAACTGTGATCAAAGAGGTGTTCTAATCTATGAATCCAAGTCTTCTCACTCCAGATTCAGAGCTTTTTTCTACTTTATCAAAAGATGAAGCGTGGAGACATGTCCAACTGCAATATTACTTGCCTATTGTGAAAATATCAGGGTTTAATTTTTTTTTCCTGTAATGAGTTCCCCCAAAATGTTTTGACCAACATACTTGAATTGGTGGCCTTCTGTGGACAAATTTCATGGCAGAAAAAAGCAACATATTGGGGAAAGAGAGGTCTGGATTCTAGTCTAGCATATAATGCTAAATTACTATTTGGCCATGGGCAAGTCATTTAATTTTGCTGGGTTCAAGTTTCCATATATGTTAAATAAAGGGTTTAAAATAGATGATCTTTAAAACTGATTCTTGATCCACCTATTATTGATTATAAGCTATTGCATGGACTTCATTCCTTCACATTATGTAAAATATATATATGGACTTTTGGATGACCCAATCAAAATATTGTCATAAGAAGGGATTACTGAAATTAATTTCTGATGCTATAATTTTATTTCTTTTACTACTGGTTGAAAGTTTTCAGTCGTTTCAAGCTATGCCAAAAAATTTGGAACTGAATTATATTTTGTATTCTTTATGTTCCAAAAAATCATAAACCTCTGGAGAACAGAGATTATAACTTTCTATCCTTTTTACATATCACAAGTAACTAACAGAAGATTTAATGCATAATGGGTCATTGTAAATAAGTATTGATGGATGTTATTATTTTTTCTCTATTACTCCATCACTTATTCCTTTCAATTATTCTTGTTCTTCCTGCAGTTTCTTCATCTCCTAGGGTCTTATTTTCCCCTTTAGCCTTCCCATTACATTTTTAGGTTATACATGTAAAATTGCATTACTCATATTTCCACATTAGTCATGTTGCAAAAGAGCATAAGAACAAAAAAGAAAAAACCACAAAAAAGAAAAACAAACAAAACAAAGCAAAAATAGCATGCTTTGGACTGTAATCAGACTCCATAGTTCTTTTTCTGGATGTGGATAGCATTTTCCATCATGAGTCTTTTGGGATTTTCTTGGATCATTGCATTGCTCAGAAGAGCTAACTCAATCATAGCTGATCATAGCACAATGTTGCTGTTATAGTGTACATTACTCCCCTGTTTCTGTTCATTTCACTCAGCATCAGTTCATGTAAGTCTTTCCAGGTTTTTCTGAAATCTGGTTGCTCATCATTTCTTATAGCACAATAGTTTTCTATTACATTCATATGCCACAACTTGTTCAGCCATTCCTCAATTGATGGACATCCCCTCAATTTCCAATTCTTTACCGCCACAAAAAGAGGGCTTATAAATATTTTTGTACATGTGGTTTCTTTTCCCCTTTTTTATGATTCTTTTGCTTTCCAAAATGGTTAGATCAGTTCACCATTCCACCAACAATGCTTTAGGGTTCCAATTTTCTCACATCATCTCCAACATTTGTTATTTTCCTTTTCTGTCATATTAGCCAATCTGATAAGTATGAGATGGTACCTCAGAATTGTTGCAGTTTGCATTTCTCTAATCAATAGTTATTTAGAACATTTTTTCATATGACAATAGATAGCTTTAATCTCTTCATCTGAAAACAGCCTGTTCATATCCTTTCACCATTTATCAATTGGGGAATGACATACATTCTTATAAATTTGACTCAGTTGTCTATATATTTGAGAATGAAGCCTTTATCAGAGACACTGGCTGTAAACATTGTTTCCCAGCTTTTTACTTTCCTTCTAATCTTGGTTGCACTGAATTTGGTTGTGCAAAACCTTTTTAATTTAATGTAATGAAAATTATCCATTTTGCATTTCATAATGTTCTGTACATTTTGTTCTTCCTATTACTTTGTATATCCTCTAATTAAATTCCCAGGTTTTTGTACCTTATTCCATACATTATCTTAATTGCCTAAAATCTACTTGTTTGGATATTTCTACCATCTCTCTTGGTAATATAGAGTAATAAATAAAATTAAAGTTGTCATACTGGAAAGGATATCATGTGTTCAAAGTCAAGAATTTCACTCTATAAGTGTAGTAATCTGGTGATGAATAATTTATAATATTTTATGTATGCATACATAAAGAATACACACACTTGAACATATGTATAATATATACATAGTACAATACTGAACAGAATGTCTTGAATATAAAAAGTACCAATAAATAATTATGGAACAACAGCAGTCATTTAACTTTGCCCCTCACCCAGGTATATAGCATCTAAACTAGGGCCAGTGTGGATATAAGAGAAGTCTATTGCCACAAGACTCCACAAAGAAGCAGAGTAAAAGGTGGAGAATGTGGTACTACAAACCATAATTATAATTCTTAACATGTATCTTATAATGACAATGTGATAAGGTTAGTTAGCTTCTAAAAGAGGCAAAATAGCACAATAGACAGAGAATTGGATTTGGAACCAAGAAAATGTAGGTTCAAATTCAACCTCTGATACTTTATAGTTATATGACCATGGACAACTGACAATTTTTCTAAACCTTATTTTATCATCTATAAATTAAAGACACTGGACTAGAAGGACTCTAAAAACCTTTCATTGGTCATTTTACTTATACTTACTTTCTATTACTTACTATGTCTATTATAATTAAATTATATTATATTAAATGTTATAGAGGCATATGTAGGCAGGTCAAGTATCTAAACATCTTTTGTTATTTGTATTCCTTCTAAAAGAAAATATATTCTGAGTACCAAACAACCAATTTAAAAATGAACTTTAAGAATATAGAAAAAAATGGCCACTCACATCAGCACAAAAAGTGATGGTTCTTTGATATATTATTACTCATATCCTGTATTCTATATTTATTACAGAGGTTCTTGAGACTTGAAATAAGAGGGACACCTGCTGTAACACAAATATGTGCAGACCAGGCATGGTTCACAGTGCTTTAAAGGGAAGCATTAACTTAAATATATGCATTAATACAATATTTAACTTCCTAATGGATAATGAAAAATTTTGTAACATACAACAACAAATAGCTCTACTGGTGTTTAAGGCAAAGAGTTCAAAGTCAGAAAGAAGACTTGGTATATATCAGCTTATTGTAACAGTGTGTGCGTGTGTGTTTGTGTGTAACATATATATGAGAACTTTATATATCCTATATATCCTATGTATATATTATATGCTATATATGCTTATCATATATATATATATACACATATATATCATATTTATACAACATAGATACAAATATGTATTTACAACCATGTGAATATACACATACATGTATAAATCTTTACAAAGCAAACAAATTAGTTAAAAGTTGCCAATGAAAAATCCACATCAAAATTAAGTTTTCTATTTCAGTAATTATTTTGACCAATTCAATTATATAAATGAGTGTATATACATATGCATATACATACACATTCATATACATACACATATACACACATACACACACATACACATATCCCCAAGGTTATTGCTCAGAGGGGAAATCTATATTCTAGCTATATAAACTATAGCTACCATACTGAATGAGTAATTATTGACAAGGACCATTATTTCAGAGATTATATAGAATGATGGGCTATCTTTGTTCAGAAAATTAGGTATTGCCACTCAAATCTAAAAAGATAAAGTCTATCTTTTCTTTCTATTCTATTACATTTGAAATAACTTGAAAAGGTGATTCTTTTTATAAGCTAAATATTTGGCTTCATGCTAAAATTAGTTGGTTAATATGCCTTTGGTTCTAGAGTGGTACCTGGGAGAAAAATGGAAGGCCTAGTTTATATTCTTAGTAAGAAATTTGAATACTAAGGAATAATAAGCTGTAATTTAGAAAACTGGATTATGAAGTGGCATTTTGTTTGGTTTTCATTTAATTAGTTTGCTTGCTTCGAAAAGAATTGACCATTTTAAGTCCCTTCTTGGTTTAGATCATAGAAACTCTGGGATTATAGGAATAAGCATTGGAAGGGACCTTAAATGTCCTCTAATTTAATTTCCTTAGTTTACAGAAGATGACCCTGAGACTCTGAGAGGTGGGGTGACTTGTCCAAGAGGACATAGGCAGGAAGTAACTAAGATGAGATTCCAACTGAGGCACATGGCTTAAACATAGTAGGAAACAAGATATAGAGAGAACAATAGAAAATAAAACGAGTGATTTTAATTACATGTTTTATAAACATATTTTGCACAAAAAAGATAATCTAAAATGAACAGGAAGCAGTTAACTAAGAGAAAATATTTGCAGCAAGTTGTTCTGATAAAGGTCTCATTTAAAAATACTTGAGAAATTGATATAAATGTAAATTAAAATTTGAAATTTATATTCAAATCTATATTTGAATTCACTATGCCTATTTTGTTGTTAAGGGTTTTATTTGTTATTTTTCCCATTGGGGGAGTGAGGGAAAGAAAAATATATCATTGTCTGGTAATTTAAAAGTAAAAATAGGTTAAAAAAACAAAAGAAGAAAAAAATTCATAAGACTAAGAGCCATTCTTCATTCGACCAATGGTCCAAAGACTAGGCTGTATTCAAAGAAAAAATGCTAATCTATGATGAGATACATGAAAAAAAAACCCCTACAAATCACTACCAATTACAGAAATGCAGGTTAGAACAATTCTAAGATTCCAATGCATACCTGTCAAATTGTCAAAAAAGACACAAAGAGAAAATGAGAAATACTGGATAGACAGTAGGAAAAAAAACCATTAATGCACTCAGTGAAACCGTAAATTGGCACAGCCATCCTGGAATGCAATTTAGAACCATAAGCAAAAAAAGTCATCCTTTGATTCAGCGTTGCCACTGAAGAAATGAGAGAAAGAGGGAAAGGATTCATACGTAAAAATATATTAATAGCATCTCTTTTTGTAGTGTCAAGGAATGGGAAAGTAAGAGAATGACCATCAAATACAAATACTATTGCATAATAAGAATTGACAAAAGGTTCAGTTTCAGAGCAACTTGGGAATACATATTAATTGAAGAAGAATAAATTGAGCAGAACTAGAAGAATAATTCATACAATAACAAGAATATTAGAAAGACAAACATTAAAGATCTAAAAAGAGGTGAGAACTCTGATCATGCAAAGCCCAACCACAACTCTGGAAGATCAATGATTAGTATACCACCTGCTCCTACAAAAGAGATGAGGGGCTCAGGTTATAGAATTCAACATATATTCTAGGGAATAACAGTGGGAATTTTACTTGATAATGTATATTTGTTACAAGTTTTCTGATATAAAGATTTAAAGAGAGGGCAGTAAACCACCTCCCTTCTTATCCCTAGATCAGAGGTTCTTAGCCTGGAGTCAGTGAACTTTATATACACACAAATATGCAATACACATGTATATAAAACTGCAAATATACTAACCTTGAATTATCTTTTCTAAACCTGGACTTTGACCTTTTTACTCCGTTGTCCCTACACAACCAAATCTAACTTCAATTTTTTTCTGCAATCATCATATACACAAGTTATCTCTTTTCATACAAATGTGATTCTACCAAGTTGTGAACACTTAGCTTCACCATCTTTTATATCCTTTCAATCTGCCATAACTTATAGTCCCTTCTAATTTGCCCTGTTCCATTGCCCTTTAGACCTCTCAGCAAATAGTTCTCTTTTCACATAGTTTTTGGTCTTGAAAAGGAATATGATTAAGTAATTTATGATAAGATGTTAATAGCTGAAAATGGGTGTATATTCATTTTATAGAAATGGAGTCAGAGACACAATGCATGGCTCTCTGAAAGGAATTTTACTTTTAGACAGTGAAAGATGCTTTGAGGATAAAATCACTTCTATAGAACTCTACAAATAACTCATATGGACTGCCACCTACTCTTTCTATGTGAAAGTATAGTTCTTTCACCCAAATGAGCAACCCAGCTTCACCACTGCTGTTATTGGAAATACTCTTTTTCTTTGTAGATGGAACATAGTGGATAGTGCTAGCAGATAAGAGGGCTGACCTTGGAACAAGTCTAAACCTCTAAGCATTCTAGACAACTCTTCAGATTATAAATTGCTGAGAAGGTAACAGTCTAAATTGGTAGAAAGAGTTTCCTCATCTAAGAGTTTCTTATATTAGTAAAATTAAAAATGAAACCCCTATACTCTCCTGTTTTCCTGGTTACCAAACGTAAGTAAACTGGTTACAATAATGAAGATCAAAACTTTTCATCTTTAGATCATAGTGATAGGTTACAGTAATAGTAATATATTTCCATGAATTTTAACTTTCTTTATGAATTAAAATAAACTACTGATATAAAAAAAATCAGTGTTTTATTTATCTCCTCCATGAAACTTTTCCTTGTAATAAAAAAAAAGCAAGACTAACACAATTTCCTCCTCTATAAAAAGAGTGGGTTGGATGAGTTGACCAATGTCCCTTCTAGCTCTGTTTTTTGTGATCTTTATAAACAGCAGCACTGCATCAAAATAGTCTCCCACCTCTTTATGGAGAAGAGTGAAGTGTATTTCATCATCTATCCTTAGGGATCAGTATTGGTCACCTTCTCTTTCTTCTTTACTAATATAAAAATAATAATTGCAATAATAACCTGGCAGGGTAAAGGGAATATATTCTCCCTAATAGTTTCCTATCATTAACAAAGCTTTGGTCCAGTATATACTATCAGTTTCCTCTTCAACAAATACATACACACACACACACATCTATATCTATATCTATCTATCTATCTATCTATCTATCTATCTATCTAAATGAGAATGAGCCACAGAACTGAACGGAAGACGTTTAGACTTTTAAAGCTGAAAGAAATCCTGGAAGTTATCTATTCTAACCTTTTCATCTTGTAGATTAAGAGATTGAGACTAAAAGAAAGTAAATTATTTGAGCCAGGTTGCTTAATGTTGAAGCAAAACTAAAGCAAGCTAGATATCTTGACTCAGTCCAGGGAGTAGATTAGATGAGTATTGAGATCCCTTACTCTCAAATTCTTTGATTCTATGATTCTGTCATCTTTTTCCCATATTATACCACCTCAACTTTCTTATAGTAGATTGACTTCATAAGTTTCCTTCCCAAGAGATGCCATAATTTAGGAGAGTCCATACCTTACACTAGAAAAAAAAAAGAAAATGCTAAGTTTCTTATGCATTTTCTTTTTTCTTTCATTTTATTGGTGCATTTGTACTTACCAAGTAGTAAGCTGGCTTGGCAAATTTTAAATTACTATAGACTAGGTTTCATTTGTACATACTTAACTAAAAAATTAAAAATTATGGATGCTAACATGATTTCTAAATTATGTTGTATTTATCACACTAGGACTGATTCCTTGTAAATAAAATTATTCTTTAGACAATTACTTTAGCTTTAGATACTACTTTTAACATTGCCTAAATTTAACATCAGGTTTTTTTTCAAAACTACGTATAGTTTCATAATTGTACAACTTTCCCATTTTCTATATTTGACTAGTAAAATTATATCCACAGTGACATTTGTTATATATCTGAAAGAGTAGCTACACAACTACATAGCTACTCTCTGTTTCTCAGCTCCCTTTTTACCTTACTGAATGAGAAGTATGGGAATTTCCCTATGTAAGAAGCAATATCTCTAACATTGTGGTGAAATATCACTTAAAGGTGAATCATGCTCTCTAAATGTAAACCTGAGACAGATAGGATTTATTCTTTTTAAGGTGGATGATATATTTTGTATATTCATTATACTTCTTTATTAATTTCTGTAGGGGAGAAAAGAAGTCTTTTTTGCCTGTTTTCTCTTTCAAAGATTATACAGCCATGGAATTTCCCCTGATGATTTGCAATTTTTTTGAAAGTGACGAGGGATAGCTTAAAATTCATTTGGGAATTTATAGAAGCATACATTTTTCCTTTACTTGATTAAAATATGTATTAATAAACTTTAATTCAAGATAACACTGTTGATTGCCCACTAATTAAATTCACGCTCTCAATGGACTCTAATCTATTGGAAGAATTACACCAATAGAGTTTATGATTCCCCTAGCAGGAAGTAATCTCTCCCACTTCTGAGCTACGGCAGGTCCATTGTACCTCTCATTGAATTTCCAAAGTATAGCTTGTAGAATGGTATTTTAATTTTTTTTTCATTTTCTGTTCCAAATTATCTCCCTCCACCTCCTATCTTCCCCACTAAGAAGGCAAGAAATATGATATATGAATTTAGTTTACATTTCTTAGCTTTTCTACTCCTTGTTGGCAGGAGCTATCTTACTCTCCTTTGTATTAAGAATTATGCTCTGCTCATGGTTGTTGACTGAAGATGAGCTCTTAAGATTTTTTATGAAGAGGAAAGGTTGCAATTTATAAGACTATTAAATATATCCATACATAACCCTGCCCACCTCCACCTGCAAACAACAGGAAGCAAATGACCAAGACACATAATAGAGTCATCTTGGTGCAATAGAAAAATTGTTGCATTTGTAGTCAGAGTACCTGGATTCACATCCCATTTCCGTGGCTGTCTGGGCCAAGTCACTTCCCTTCCTTGTACTTCAGTTTCCATATCTGTAAAAAAAAGGGAGTATTGGACTCCATGACCATTCAGGTCCTGTTTGGTTCTAAATTTATTATCCTCTAGACAAAAGGGGACTTTATTCACCTTGGTTTTTCTATCTAATGTTATGTTAAAACATCATACTGCAAATTAAGAAAAAGGAAAAAATAAAACAACTAATAGTAAAGATTTTAGCATTCAAGGGCAGGTGATGGGCTCAAGTTTTGAAACTGAACAAAAGAGTCTATTCATTAGACTTAAACTTGAGAGTTAAGAAACTTGCTGAAAGGAGGGACATTACAAAAAAGAATTATACTCATAAGCAGATGAACAATGCTTAGAAACAACTTATTTGTTCAGTTTTTTCTGAATTGGAAAATGGTTTCCATTTACAGGCCATAAATAATTGGGAATATTTTCTTTCCTACAAGTTTGAGTTATCTCACTTTTAAAAAGAAAGCCTGATCCTTTATACAGGAAAACAATTTAGATATTTGCATAACAATCAACCAAAGTTGCTAGTAGATAAAAGAGGCTTCAGTTGAAGAAGTGCCAAAAAACAAACCAGCTCTCTTTTAATATCAGAGCTCCACGTTGCCTAAATGTCACTTTTGATCATGTTACACTCTCTGTGGAAACAATATATGAGTATGTTTTTAAAAAATACTCATTTTATGGGATGGTTATGAGTAGTTAGGATGGGGAAATGCTTGGAAAAGGTTTCTAGGAGGAAAAAGTTGGCACATAAGAAATGCTGGGTGGGTGATTTTATAATGTTTACAATCATAGACTCCTTTACTATAAAAATATTAGTTTAAACTTTTAATGACTAATTTTGTTACAAATGTTAACCAGACTGTTGCATAAGGAAATATCAATAAATTTCAAGTAGTTATAAGGTAAAAACCATATTCTATGCTATGAGGCATTGACAATACAATTGTAGTTATCGGTACCATACAACTATTTAATATAACATTGAGAATGAAATATAACACTTCTGAAATATAAAAAAGCACATTGATTGTGATTTGTAATTCATTACAACTGATCTTTACTCCCAATTCCCAGTAAATTAGTTCCCTTAAATATTTCCAAAATATAAACTGATTGATTTGCCTTTTGCAAAATAAATGACACTATAGAAGATAATTTTTACATTTCCCATTACAAATGACAATTGTGATTTAACACAATCATATATTTTTTTATTTAACCATGAATAGAATGGATTTTGTTCCTGGGTGCCAACTGCAACACTAAATATAATCTAAATTTAATATAAATGGCAATGAATATTTTTCTGACATTTAAATTTAAATTTTATTGATATTTAAAAACTGAAAACAAAGGTGTGGATAACTTTATAGGAATATACAACAAACAAAAATATTCATAATGAGAAATTTTTCCCCTTTTATCATTTGTTTCACCATAAGCAGCTGTGATATGGGACTATGCTCACTATATTTGGAATCAAGACACCTTGACTAAGATTCTCTGTCACTTACTAGATGCATGACATATGGAAACAAACTACCTCCTTGTGACTCATTTTACCCTATAAATAAAATCATATCTCTTCTTTGTATCTCCTGGGATTTTTGTTAGCCCAAAAATGTACTATATATAAAGTGTTTTGTTAATCATGAAGTATGAGTAGTAGTAAATAATAACTGTTGATATTTCATTACCTTTTTTCTATTGAACATACCCTAAATGTATAAATTCAGCCAACTAACTTATTCAGGACATGACTATCTAGTTTTTGTTTTTCCCACAGTATGTATTTTTAAAATATTTATTTTGAATAGATGAATTAAGATGGTTATTATTACTTCTTTGAAAAGATGGGCAAAGAACATTTGAAAGAAATTTCTATTGCTCTTCAGAAAGTACTTGAGAAAAAAAGAAACTAGCAAGGGAGTATGGTGTTGATATTACTGGTTTTAAATTATGTGCATATTTCAATTGTCCATACTATTTCAGATCTCCATCATTCATCCAACCATTCATTCATTCAGATAATCATTCACATGCTAGCTGCTCTGTATAATTTCATTTAATCACCTGCTAAAGTTTTCTTCCCCAGCTCAGGCATTCCTAGAATCTTTTATCTGGGTTTTCCTTACACTCTCTTTGGCCTATATGATTCTCCACCATTTACTGTTGCTGTACCTCACTGGTTCCCATTTAGGGACCTGTGAAGCCCTGGGGAATTTGGCCCTAAGGGCTCATGCAAAAAGTTTTTTAGTGGCATTTGAAGCAGTAAATATTTTTAGTATGTTAAATTAACCAGAAGGTTTATAAAACATTTTTTGTTGCTGTTCTTTAAAGGGCTTTTCAGAACAAAATATGTTGGCAATCACTGCCTCTGTCTCTCCTCCACATTTGTTGCATCTCTCTCCCTCCCACAATCAAATGTAACCTTCAGAAAACATTTTGCGTCTTTTTTATTTTTTGTGCCTTTCATATAATAAGCTACTAAAGAGTCATTGAGTTGAATCCCATTATTTGTGAATTCAGCAAATAGTTGGATCTCTACTATATATTAGGTTCTACATTATGCCTTATGAATAATTAGCTATACATATTTCAGCTTCCATGATTTCTATTATGATGAGAAATAGCTAAAAGTAAGTTTAAATATGCTGATTATCTCTGTATTCATTACCTTTCACAATACATGTGAGTAATTTTGAAAGCATATATTGTTATGTATTAGCTTATTGATGGTGAGTTCACTGACCAAGGATAGAATGCTAGATTTTAGCCTGAAGGAAACATGTTAATAAAATCTTTAAAATGGTTATTTTGTGCAGCATGCTATATAATTAGGGCATCCAAGAAAGTCTGTTTTAATTTACAGTTTGCTTAATAACAGTCAGAAACAAAAAGGCTGTAGAGGGGCCAAGATTTTAATTCTGATTCCACTGGTGAACTATTTGCATGACAAGTTTTCATTAATTTCATTGTGGTAAGCACTGTGGGAAGAGTACTTAGTTACTATACATAACTAAGAAGTTACATTTTGGGGAGAGGAGAGGGAAGGGAAGGAGGAAGAAAAATTTGGAGCTCAAAATCATATGAAAATGAAAGTTGAAAACTATCTTTTCATGTAATTAGAAAAAAATAAAATACTATTTATCAAAAAAAAAGAAATTAATGTTATACCTATAACCAGAGTGAAATCAACAATATGAAGTGAGCCTATGATCCATTTTGTCTTTTAAGACTTTGAAAATACTTTGGTGTGCTCTATGATGCTGTCTAAATTTAAAACACTAAATGGACACACTTGCCATAGTTTAAGAAGAAACTTACTAAATACTAGAGATAGGAGGTAAGTTAACAAATGTCATGTCACTGGTAAAGACGAGCATTTACATCAATTACTTATGATAGAGATTCATTTGACATTAAAACATTCAAACTAATGGAGGACAGGGATGTGTCTAATATAAGAAAAGAACACAAAATAATGAAATTATACACACACACACACACACACACACACACAATTTCATGGACTGGGGAGGAATGTTGGAAACCCAGAGAAAAAATTAAGTAATTTTGAAGGACCAATGGTGATGATGGTCATGAGGAAGGGAGGGTGTGATATAAGTGTCAAAGTAAAAAGTATGAGAGATCTAGACAGAGGAATTAGAAGGATATCACAATGAGAATAGGGAGGACCAGATAGTAGAAGTAGTAACTGTTATTGACGTTGGTTGTCATAAAATGACAAGGCTGAAAAATGGGTCGTAGGCTCACTTCATATTGTTGATTTCACTCTGGTTATAGGTATAACATTAATTTCTTTTTTTTTTGATAAATAGTATTTTATTTTTTTCTAATTACATGAAAAGATAGTTTTCAACTTTCATTTTCATATGATTTTGAGTTCCAAATTTTTCTTCCTCCTTCCCTTCCCTCTCCTCTCCCCAAGATGGTGAGCAGCCTAATGTTGCTATGTATAATAATACATGTAATGTAGGATGTACATGTTAAAAACATATTTCCATATTAGTCATGTTGTGAAAGAAGAAACAGAACAAAAGGGAAAAACCTCAAAAAGGGTGAAGAGGGTATGCTTCGATCTGCATTCATACTCCATAGTTCTTTCTCTGGATGTGGATAGCATTTTCATCATGAGTCTTTTGGAATTGTCTTGGATCATTGTATTGCTGAGAAAAGCTTAGTCTCTTATAGTTGATCATCATACAATGTTGCTGTTACTGTGCACAATACTCTGCTTGTTCTGTTCATTTCCCTTTGCATCAGTTCATGTAAGTCTTTCCAGGTTTTTTCTGAAATCTGCTTGCTCATCATTTTTATAGCACAATTGCATTCTGTTACATTCATATACCACAGCTTGTTCATTCATTCCCCAATTGATGGGCATCCCCTTAATTTCCAATATTTTGCCACCACTAAAAAGAGGTATTATAAATATTTTTGCACATGTATTTCCTTTTCCCTTTTTTATGATTTTGTTTTGGGATATAGATCTAGTAGTGGCTTTGCTGGATCAAAGGGTATGCACAGTTTTATAGCCCTTTAGGCATACTTCCAAATTGCTCTCCAGAATGACTGAATCAGTTCACAGCTCCACAAACAATGCATCAGTGTTCCAATTTTCCTACATCTTCTCCAACCTTTATCATTTTCCTTTTCTGTATAGGCTTGAGGTGGTACCTCAGAGTTATTTTAATTTGAATTTCTCTGATCAATAATAATTTAGAGTATTTTTTCATATGACTATAGATAGCTTTAATTGTTTCATCTGAAAACTGCCTGTATAACATTAGTTTCTACCATTATTTTGTGCCAATGAAGACACAACTTGAAAATTTGTCAAACAAAAGAAACAATAGGAAAGGTACATATATGAGATAAAACATTAACCAATACACAATCAATCAAATAAACAACTACATAAATAGGTAATCAAAAATAATTTGTTTGACCTCAAGAGTCAGCTATTCGCAGGATTTGAAGCTGAAAGGGACCTTAGAAATCATCCAGTTCAACTCTCTTACCTCATAGATGAGGAAAATAAGACATAAGGTGTAACATTTAAAGTCATATAGGTGAGAACTGGCAGAATCCAGAATTGAATCCAGATCTATCACATACCAGTGCAGACACTGATCCACTTTCTCTCACCGGATGGTAAAATCTAATTTCCCTGAGTGTGATTTGGAATCTGGTTGGAGGATCAACAGGAGAATGTAGGTAAAAAGTGGCCCTGGACCTAGTTCATCGATGACAATCAATAACTTGTGAAAATGCAACATCAGATGCTGCAAAACTGATTGTATTCAATTACTTAATACACAAGTAATTGAAGTCTTATCATAAGAGAAAAAATTAACTACTTGTAAACACTGAAACATCTATTGAATGGGAGGAAATAGCCATTTTTATATGCCTAATGTGTCTGACATTGTGATAAACAATACAAACATCTGATTTGATTTTCACAGCAACTCTATGAGGTAGATACTGTTATTTTCTCCATTTTATAGATGAAAAAATGGAGACAGACAAGGTGATGCCAAATTTGAACTAGGTCTTCCTGATTCCAAGCCTCAGATCTCAATCCACTGCATGGCCTTGCTGTCCCATGAAAGGATTCCCTCCGTTATTATTCTTGAATACCCCAAGTGTCTTGGGTTATCCAAAACTTAACATAATTGTGAAGCAACACAATACAAAGACTAGAGGACTGGACTCAGAGTCAAGAAGACCTGGGTTTAAACTCACTTTTGACAACAGCTGTGTGACCCTGAGGTGACAATATCTCTGAGCCTCAGTTTCTTCAGCTATAAAATGAGCAAGTTGGACCAGATGCCCCCAAAGGTCCCTTTTAACTCTAAACCTATGATCCTTTGGCATAGCCTGATTTCTGTTTACCAGTTATTTCCTACATTTTACTATAGATGATATCTTTTCTCTCCACATATTCAGAACACAATACAATCCTAATGATTAAGTATAATGTCTCCAAAGAAGTCATTTATGGACAGAACAATTTACCAAATGAAATTGAAAGCAGGCATGCTGCTTCTCTTTCTTAGTAGATATGGCTAGCTGAAGATGGTCCACTGATCATTTTCAGTATAAAGTATAAAATATTAACACATTAGGTTGGTATAAAAGGTACATCAAGCCTTCAGAGTTTTGTGGTCAATCCTAGGTTTGTTAATAAAACCACTGCTCCATTCTGCATAATGGATTTTTCCAGCCTGTTCTGAAAAATCAAAGAAGCCCCTACTGAGAGGAATCAATGTAATGGAAGTCCTGACTAAAGAAACCATGGAACATGTGCTTTAAAATTTCTAAAATAAATTAGCTCGTCAGGTAGTCTCACTTGTCAGACGTTATTTTAATCTGATTATTTTCTAACTTCAACAGCCAGTTGAAAGCAAAGTCTCTAGGAAGTACAAATGTGCCCACCATGAAAATCTTTAGAGACCCTTCTCTGAAGTCTTCAGCCTTGTAAAAATGCAACTCATTTGTTCACAGTAGAAGAAAAAAACAGAGGATCCTGAACCAGGACAAATTCCAAAGAAAGGGCAGCCCTGGGAAGTAGAAAGTCATTTTGCTTCCATAAGATAACACCAATATTTGTTGTTGTTCTGGATCTCGGATTCTATCAATGTAGGGAGCTGCTAGGTAAATGTAAATAGATTTAAAAAAAACCCTCCCTTTATCAAAGCAAACTCACAACTATTTTGTAACTTAGATTTTAGTTATCTGGGGATTTAAGGGTTAAGTGACTCCCTGTCACACAGCAAACAGTTATCAGAAGGGGGCAGGAGTTGACATCATTGCTTCCTGATTAAGGATGGTTTCCTATCCACTATGCCATGTTACTTTTCTATACCACTAATAATGATGATGGGACAGCAAGGTGCCACTAGAGCACCCAGCCTGGAGTCAGAAAGACTCATCACCCTGAGTCCAGATCTGACCTCAGCCACTTACTAGCTATGTGACCCTGTTTGCCTGAGTTTTCTCATGTAAAATGAGCTGGAGAAGAGAATGGCAAACCACTCTGCTATCTTTGCCAAGAAAACTTCAAATCGGCCCATGAAGAATCAGATAAAATTGAACACAACAACAACAAATAATGACGACAACCATATTGCACTCACATGGTTTCAGGGTTACAAAGAACTTTATGTATCTTATTAGATCTTTGAAATTCTTTCAGCTCCTCAGGAAAGGGACTGTGACATTTTTGCATCTTTGTATAGAGTCGGCTAAGTAGTGCAGTGAATAGAACATTGGGCCTGGTATAGTAAGACCTGAGTTCAAATCTAATTTAGACACTTAGTTGTATGTGTATGATGTTAGGCAAGTCACATCACCTCTGTCTGCCCCAACTTGCTCAACTGCAAAATGGGAATAATATAGCACCTATCTCTCAGGATAACTGCAGGGATCAAATGAGGTAAAAATTGTGAAGTGTTTAGCACAGGGTCTGGCACAGAGTATGTGCTATACAAATCCTGCTAGTATTGCAACTATTATGAATAATTATTACATCCCCAGGATTTTTTTTTATATCCAGCTTTTTATTGAAAAACCTAGAGAGGGAGAGGTGAGAGGCAGTAAAAGCAAACAAGGCCACTTCTCAGAAGAGCTGCTTCTCATATGAATGGAGTCCATGGACACGCCCTTCCACCTGAGCAGATGACATCTTCTTCTCAAATTTCAGCTCCCCTGAGTATGTCATGGCTCCGACTTGAGTTAGACTCTTGGCACCAATAACTTGGCAGGAGTGCTGGATGCCAGTAATCAAGTAGGGAACAAACTTGCGGATGGACCCTTTGTCTTGCACGGCCCCAGACACCCCTTGAGCCACTTT
Source organism: Phascolarctos cinereus (assembly GCF_003287225.1). Lineage (NCBI taxonomy): Eukaryota > Metazoa > Chordata > Mammalia > Diprotodontia > Phascolarctidae > Phascolarctos > Phascolarctos cinereus. The sequence goes on along the minus strand of NW_027556180.1, from coordinate 144,137,722 downwards.
GTTTTTGTCTGCTTCACTGAAGCAACAGTTCTGGCTGCCGAGGTTCTTGTCCATGGCATCGAGGGAGCCCATCCCCTGGTATTTCTTTAGCCGGATCTCATCAGAGAAGAAGTACTTGCCTGGGGCCTCTGTGGTGGCTGCCAACAGAGATCCCATCATCACTGTGTAAGCTCCAAGGACAAGAGCCTCGGAAATGTGGCCCATGTTTTGGATGCCGCCATCTGCAAAGACGGGGACACCAAAGCACTGTGCATATTCTGAGACCTTGTATACAGCTGTTGCCTGAGTCCGCCCACATGCTAGCACTTCCTGTGTGATGCAGATGGAGCCACTGCCCATGCCAACCCTCAGGGCGTCCACTCCAACATTAATGAGGTTTTTTGCCCGTGCAGCTGTCACCACATTGCCACTGATAACCTGGAGGTTGTTGTATTTCTCCTTGATGTACTTGATCATGTTAATTTGGAAAATGGAGTTTCCTTGGGAAGAGTCCAGCACGACCACATCAACACTGGCCTGGGCCAACAAGTCAAGCCGATACTTCTCATCCTCATGGGTACCGATGGCTGCCCACACAACAGCTGCTTCTTGGTGTCCTTGGATGCCAGGCCTGCATGGACCTGAAGAAGAATAGGGGCAACCCCCAGGATTTTTTTAAGCTTTAATTGAGCCCTGGAAATTAGGTAAATTCAAACTCAATAAACATATGTGAAGGACAGCATATGCAGAAAATTATACTGGATGCTAGAGGAAATACAAACTTTAGAGAAGATATATCCCTTCTCTATCCCCCCATTTAATTTTTTTAATAGAGAAGGTAAATGAAGTCCAGGGAAGTTTAAATGACCTGCCCGAGGTCACATAACTAATAAATATCAAATCTACATCTTGAACACAGGTCTTTTGATCATTCTTCTATAAAGGAGTTTTGGGGTTTTTTACAGATATTGACATAGCCTGAGTTTTAATAAAAAGCCCATTACACTTGTTAAAATTTACAGGAGTCTGATTTCTTTTAAAAAATACTTTATAAAGAGAAAAGAAGCTCAGCTTAATGAAATAATGTTGGGAAAAAAGAAGGAACAAAACTTTACACTTGGGAAATTTTCAAGAGATATATAAACCTTGACTATGAATTCATAGATCATTAGAAACTGATTTTAGTTAAAGAATAAAAAATATTCAAGAAAGATTTCTTTATTACCGTTTAATCACTGATAATCTCCTTAACTCTTCCATCTGCTTTTCAAGACTTTGGTCTGAAACTCAGCAGCAGGTCTCAGATGATGTGGCAAGAGAACATATCAAACCTCTGCACATGCACTCACTGGAGAGCAGCTCATTCCTAAGGGCAGCAGGAAAAGCACCCACCACAGGCAGCTTGCCAACTATTGGGATTAGGGTAGAATGGTTGTTGTGCTTACTTAATGACTAATATTTGCTTTTAGGCTAGAAACTAGGTTTTAAATACGCCTGGTGGACCTGAATTAACTCCCTGTTCTTCCCTACCCTGGCTTTTCCTTCAAATGAAAAACCTGATTTCATAAACACTGTGTGATCATTCCAGATCTGCAGATGCCCCCTGCTTATTTGAGGCAGTAACATGCAGGGCTCTAAACTAGCTTGGGCATTCCTATCATTTTGTACAGAAAGATTATTCTATTGAAGAAGATATCCAAGGGCTCAGAATTGTATTTCACTGAAAGGAAATGTTGAATTTATATTCTCCTTTTCCCATCTATGATTCTTTCAGTCTCTCTCTCTCCTTCTCTCCCTTTCCCCTTTTTCATATTACTCTTCTTCTCCCTATTCCTCTTCATCTTCTTCTCCCTCTCCATTTCACTCTCCTTTTCTCCCTTTCTTCTTGCTCATTTTTCCTCTTTTCTTTCCCTTCTCATCATCCTCATTGTCTCACTTTCCTCTCCACCCCTCCTTCTCCATTTTATCCCCCTCTTCCTCTCCATTTCACTCTCCCACTATTTTTTTCTTTCCCTTTCCTCTCTCTCCTCTTCCTCTTCATCTATTTTCTCTATCCCTACTCCCTCTTTTACTCTCCCTATTTCTTTTCCCTTCTCTTTATTCCTTTTCTTCTTCCTTTCTTTTCTTCACTTAATGCCCCCTCTCCAATACACAAGGAGCACTTCTGAATATTCTACTCATACATTCAAAATTGAGACATACATATATATTGTCTCAGTGTGCCTCAGTAGCAGGAACACCATGAGAGATTAACTTTCTTTTGTTAGCAAAGGAACTGAGTTCCAGTATAATGCTTTAGCATTGTCATTAAGGAGTATTTTAAGTTGGATGGGAGACCTAGTTTTGATATTTCCTTTAGCTGTAAGTGGAACGCATTTAGAGAATATTACCATAGTTTCACTATAGAAATTTTGAGCTATGTGATTAATTGGATGGGAGCCGAGTCATAAAACTCTTCAAAAGCATTGGAGAGATTTTGGATTAATTGCACTGACCAAAGCAATTGCTTGAGCTCTATATTTTTGGTCTTTTAAAAGCAGTTGACTATTCCTTGAATGCTAAAAGGTCCATAAGTGGAACCTGACCAGAAAGTTCATTTTTCTTGTTACTGATTTTGATTTAGATGCTCAGAGTGCAATAAATGCGGTTTTTTCCCCCTATTTGAAACATACAGTCAAATTATACTCAAACAAATGCTAAGGTTGTTTTACTTTGAAGTTGATTATCAATACTGATATAGTCTAAGGAGTTTGAATCTAATGCTTTTCTTTCTGAAAGGCATTGATAAAACACATTCCAAGTTTAGATTATTATATATCGTAGAGTGTGAGAGTATGAGGGCTAGAGGGCACACCAGGTGGGCAACCTTCATTACCTGGACTAGTTCAAGTCCATTACATTTAGCTGACCTGACCCACTAGGTTCTTCATTTTAAGTATAAGTATTGAATAGTAAAAGGAAGCCAAGTAAATGTTTACTGAGTTAAGATTTCAGGCTGGTTATCTCTGGTTCTCTCTTGTGCTGCTGCATACAATAGGAGAGAAAATTATCAGGGCCTGAAAATCAGTGGGCTTTTCTCTAGTATGGCAATTGTATCAGAGTAAACCTGAAATACTATTCTTATAGCCTTTAAAGTTTGCAAAGTGTTTTACTATGTAATCTCATTTCATTTATTAATGTATGTGGAGGTGAAGAGAGTGTCATGTTTCTTATCCTAAAATTATCTTAAATCTTGAATAAAATTATAGAAATTACTAATGTGAAGTCTATTTTATCTTTATGATATTAATATTATTCTACTTGTCTTGCTGACCCACGGGCTCATCTGCTGTCAATCTCCTTTCATTCACATATAGCTTTTTCATGCCACTGTAACTTTATTTAAAGGAACTAAGGACCCTACAAAACCCTATCATTATTCATTCAGTTTTAGACGTCGTAAAGCAAATTAGAGCATAATTAAATAAAGTATTTGTGGACTCTGTAGTTTCACTGTAGTTGTGGGTGCTCAAACCACATTTCCCTGATGTGTAGAATATATGAGTTGAAAAGCATATTCAAGGTCATCTAGTTCAACCCTTCATGTATTGGATGAGAATTCAAAGACTCAGGAAGGGAAAGTTATTTGTCCAAGGTCACCCAACTAGTCATTGGTGGAGCCCAGCCTAGAATGTTTTTCTTTTTATTCCTACTAAAGACAACCAGGACCATGGAGCCAGATGATTTGTATTCAAATCTTGCCTCTGACACTTACTGTCTGTATGACCATACACAAATAGTGTGACCTTACACAAGTAGTGTAACTTCTCTAAGCTTCAGTTTCCTCATCTCAAAAATGAAGGGATTGATGCAAACCTTTTGACCTAGCAATACCACTACTAGGTTTGTATCCCAAAAGAGATTAAAAAAAGGAAAAGGACCTATGTGTACAAAAATATTTATAGTAGCTCTTTTCTGAGGGCAAAAAATTAGAAATTGAGGGGATGCCCATCCACTGGGGAATGGCTGAACATGTTGTGGCATGTGATCATGATTGAATACTATTGTGCTATAAGAAATGATGAGCAGGATGCTCTCAGAAAGACCAACATGAACTGATGCAAAGTGAAATGCACTGTGTACAAAGTAACGGCAATGTTGTAAGATGATCATTTGTGAGTGACTTAGCTGTTCTCAGCAGTACAATAACTGAAGGCAACTCTGAAAGAGCTGTGATGAAAAATGCTATCCATCCCCAGAGAAAGAACTGATGTTGTCTGAATACAGATTGAAACATACTTTTTTTTAAACTTTATTGTCCTTGATTTTTTTGTCTGGTTTCTTTCACAACATGACTATTACAGGAATGTTTTGCATGACTGCACATGTATAACCTGTATTGAATTGCTTGCTTTCTTAATGGGGGTGGGGGATGGGGAAGGAAGAAGGGAGTGAATTTTTAAAAATAAATGTTAAAAATTGTTTTTACATGTAACAGGGGAAAAATAAGATACTAAATAAAATAAATAATTGAATAATAAAATTATTAAGGGACCATTAATTTTTTTTAAATGAAGGGGTTGCACTAGTTAACCTTTGAAGTTTCTTCATATTTCTAGATCTATGATCCTATGATTCTGATTCTTTGTGATTTCCATTATATTTGCCATGCTGCCCCCAATCAGGTTCCTCACAATAGTTTCATGAATCTTTCAGTCTGTACCTTTATACTCTTTTGTAAGAACAATATGAAGAACCATTTTAATTAATCTTCAGACAAACATTGCAATCTGAGAGTTAGATGACACCGTGTTCTGAATATCACAGATATTCCCACATGAGCCCACAGCCTCACTAGAATGGCTGATTTAGGATCTGGGAAGGCAGAATCAACTTGTTAATATATTGACATATTCAAGCTGGAGGGAAGTGGGTTCACCCATGAAATATCAAAAAAACTTGAAGCATTTTAGAAGGAAGCATGTACCATACAAATAATAGGAAGTAAGTACTGGTAGCCTGTCTCCTGAAACTATGCTGGTCTCCCTGTCTAAATCTCAAGTGCATTGTTGAGTTTGCAAACTTCTATCTTAACTTCTTGCATTGTGGTACACTAAGTCCAGCTTCCAATTTGGCCTGGCCTCTGGCTTACATCTACTTGGTTCCCTATTTGGACCCACCCATGTTCCCAGGTTATCCTCTGCAGGGGATATGGCACTCTTCTGTATTACTCTTATAACTGCATGGTAATACTGTAGTCATTAGATTAAATAAAAATCATAGGCATAATAACTTTTTTCTTTTTAAAAAAATTAATTTGCTTATTTTTAGTTTTCAACATTCACTTCTATAAGATTTTGAGTTCCAAATTTTCTCCCCATCTCTACCTTACCCCACCCAAAATTCTGTGCAATTTGATATAGGTTCTACATATGCATTTATATTAAACCTATTTTTACATTAGTTATGTTAAAAATAATTAGATCCAATGGGAGAAACCACAAGAAAGAAGAAACATAAAAAAGAAAAAAGAAAAAAAAGAGAAAGGGCAAATAATATGCATTGATATGCATTCATACTGCATTGTTCTTTTTCTGGATGAGGACAACATTTTCCATCACGAGCCCTTTGGAGTTGTCTTGGATCCTTGCATTGCTAAGAACAGAGGAGTCTATGAAAGTTAATCATGCATATTGTGGCTGTTATTGTGTACAATGTTCTCCTGCTTCTGCTTACTTCACTCAGCATCAGTTCATATAAGTCTTTCCAGGTTTTTCTGAAGTCTGCTTGCTCATCGTTTCTTACAGCACAATAGTATTCCATTACATTCATATACCACAACTTGCTCAGCCATTCCCCAATTGATGGGCATCCCCTCAATTTCCAATTTTTGTCACCACAAAAAGAGCTGTTATAAACATTTTTGTACATGTGGATGCTTTTCCTATTTGTATGATCTGTGGTATACAGACATAGATATCATATTGCTAAGTCAAAGGGTATGCAGAGTTTTACAGTCCTTGGGGCATAGTTTCAAATTGCTCTCCAAAATGGTTGGATCACTTCACAACTCCACCAACAATACATTACTGTTCCAATTTTCCCACATCTCCAACATTTATCATTTTTCTGTTTTGTCACATTAGCCAATCTGTTGGGTGTGGGATGATACCATCTTATCTCCATTACATATAATACTTGCTGGTGGTTTTAGGTAGATGCTATTTATCATTTTAAGGAAGATTCCATTTAATCCTGTGTTTTTTAGTGTTTTTAGTAGGAATGGGTATTATATTTTGTCAAAAGCTTTTTCTACATCTATGGAGATAATCATATGATTTCTGTTAGTTTTGCTGTTGATATGATCAATTACACTGATAGTTTTCCTAAGATTGAACCAGCCCTGCATTGCTGGTATAAATCCTACTTAGTCATAGTGTATTATTTTCATGATAAGTTGCTGTAATATATTGGCCAATATTTTATTTAAATTTTTTGCATCTATATTCATTAGGGAAATTGGTCTGTGTATGGAAATTTATCTGTTTTGACTCTTCCTGGTTTAGGATCAGTACCATATTTGTATCATAAAAAGAATTTGGTAGAACTCCTTCTTTACCTATTTTCCCAAATAGTCTATGTAGTATTAGAATTATTGTTCTTTAAATGTTTGATAGAATTTGCTTGTAAATCCATCTAGCCCTGGAGATTTTTTACTAGGGAGTTCATTGATGGCTTGTTCAATTTCTTTTTCTTTGATGGGGTTATTTAAGTATTTTACTTCCTCTTCTGTTAATCTGGGCAATTCATATTTTTGTAAATAACCATCCATTTCACTAAGATTGTCAAATTTAATGACATACAGTTGGGCAAAATAGTTCCTAATTATTGTTTCAATTTCCTCTTCATTGGTTGTGAATTCACCCTTCTCATTTTTGATACTAGTAATTTGGTTTACTTCTTTCTTTCTTGTAATCAAATTAACTAAAGGTTTATTTATTTTATTGATTTTTTTCATAAAACCAACTCTTAGTTTTATTTATTAGTTCAATAGTTTTCTTAATTTCAATTTTATTAATTTCTCCTTTGGTTTTCATTATTTCTAATTTGGTATTTAACTTGGGATTTTTAATTTGTTCTTTTTCTAATGTTTTTAGTTGTGTGCCCAATTTGTTGATCTCTTCTTTCTCTGTTTTATTCATGCAAGCATTTAGAGATATAAAACTTCCCCTAAGAACTGCTTTTACTGCATCTTATATGTTTTAGTATGTTGTGTCATTATTGTCATTCTCTTAGATGATCGTTTCTATGATTTGTTGTTTGGCCCACTCCTACTTTAGGATTAGATTATTTAGTTTCCAATTAATTTTTATTCTATCTTTCCATGGCACTTTATTACATATAATTTTTATTGCATCATGGTCTGAAAAGGATGCATTTAATATTTCTGCCTTTCTGCATTGGATTGTGAGGTTTTTGTGGCCTAGTACATGGTCAATTTTTGCATAGGTATCATGTACCACTGAGAAAAAGTATATTCCTTTCCATCCCCATTCAATTTTCTCCAGAGATCTACCATAGCTAACTTTTCTAAAATTCTAATCACCTCCTTGACTTCCTTCTTGTTTATTTTGTGGTTAGATTTATCTATTTCAGAGAGGGGGAGGTTGAGGTCCCCCCCATAATAGTTTTGCTTGTCTTTTTCTTCCTATAACTCCCTTAACTTCTCCTCTGAGAATCTGGATGCTATACCCCTTGCTGGATATATGTTTAGTAATGATATTACTTCATTTTTTATAGTGCCTTTTAGAAGGATGGAGTTTCCTTCCTTATCTCTTTTAGTTATATATATTTTTGCTTTTGCTTTGTCTGAGATCAGGATTGCTTCCCCTGCTTGCTTTTTTTTTTTTTACTTCAGCTGAAGCATAATATATTCTACTCCAGCCTTTTTCTTTTACCCTATGTGTTTCCTGGAAACAACATATTGTAGGATTATGGCTTTTAATCCATTCTGCTATCTGCTTCCATTTTATGGGAAAGTTCATCCCATTCTCATTCCCAGTTCTGGTTACTATCTGGTTCTTTCTCTCCATCCTATTCCTCCTCCTCCCCTAGCCTGTTTATGCTTTTCTTTCTCTTTTTCTCCCTTTCCCTTCTCACTAGAGTTTTACTTCTGACTGCCACCTCCCTAAATCAGAATTCCCTTCTGTCTACCCCCTCCCTTTTCTTTCCCCATTCCCCTCTTACTGCCTATGTGGCAAATTATATTTCTATACCTAACTATGTTATTCCCTCCTTAAGCCAAATCCTATGAGAGTAAAGTTGGAACAATACTCATCTCCCTCCCTTCTTTCCCTCTACTGCAATATGTCTTTGTGCCTCTTCATGTGATGTAACTTCCCCCTTTCTGCCCCCTCCTTTCCTCTTCTCTCATTACAATCTCTTTTCACCACTTAATTAGGTTTTTCATCATCACATCAAAGTCAACTTAAACCCACCCCTCCTGTCTATGTATATCCCTTTTGAATGTCATAATAAAGATACAGTTCTCAAGAGTTGTATCATCTTCCCATGTAGGGATGTAAACAGTTTGCCCTTATTGAATAACATGTTTCTTTTTTCCCTTTTCTGTTTTACCTTTTTATGCCTCTTTTGAGTCTTGTATTTGAAGATCAAATTTTCCATTGAGCTCTGGTCTTTTCACCAAGAAAGTCTGTAATTACCCTATTTCATTGAATGTCCATCTCCTCCCCTGAAAGACTATTCAATTTCACTAGGTATTTGATTCTTGGTTGTAATCCAAGCTCCTTTGCCTCACCAAATATCATATTCCAAGCCCTCTGATCTTTTAATGTAGAAGCTACAAGGTCCTCCATAATCCTGACTGTGGTTCCACAATATTTGAATTGTTTCTTTCTGGCTGCTTGCAGTATTTTCTCCTTGACCTGATAATTCTGGAATTTGGCTAAAATATTCCTTGGCATTTTCAATTTGGGATCTCTTTCAGGAGGTGATCAGTGGATTTTCTCTTGATGACTATTTTACCCTTTGGTTCTAGGACCTCAGAGCAGTTTTCCTTGATGATTTCTTGAAAGATGCTGCCCTGCCTCTCTTTTGATTATGGCTTTCAGGTAGACCAATAATTATTAAATTATCTTTCCTGGATCTATTTTCCAGGCCAGTTGTTTTTGTTTTTTTTTTTTCCCAATGAGGTATTTTACTTTTTCTTCTATTTTTCAATTCTTTTGGTTTTGTTTGAATGATTCTTGATGTCTCATAGAGCCATTAGCTTCTACTTGCCCAACTCTTATTCATTATTAGTAGGAACCCTATGGGGCAGCTAGGTGGCACAGTGGATTGAGTGCCAGGTCTGAAGTCAGAATTCTCCTGAGTTCAAATCTGTCCTCAGACACTTTCTAGCTGTGTGATCCTGTGCAAGTTACTTCGATTTCTCATCTGCAAAAATTAGCTGGAGAAGGAAATGGCAAACTGCTGAAGCATCTTTGCCAAGAAAACCCCAAATGAGGTAATGACAAATAGGACATGACTGACGAAACTAAACAGCAATAACAAAGGAAGGACCCTATATTGCTTCATAGAAAGAAAAGGAATATGGTGTTTCAAATCCTACTTTGCCTGCTAGGCCTGTCCAGATGAATACAATGTCACACATATAGCAATCACTAAATATTTGTTGAACTGAACTAAATTTTATTCCTTTAAAATTTGAAAGAACTCTCTATTATTTTCAACCCTACAGAAGGGGCCTAAAAGGAAGAAAGCCTGTAAATACTTTTCAAGTGAGACTTTCAAGCAAAATTAATAAAAGCTAACCATATTTTTCTTACTGATGTGTAAAGAAGTAAATTTTTCAATTTAAGAAAATATACTTGAGTGGCAAAGTCTCAGTTTTCCCTCAGACTTCCAACACAGTGAGTTCCATTTAATCTTGTTCAAGATAGCTGCTTTGACTACAACACACCAGCTCCCTTTCTCTTGCTGATTAAATCGCTGATACTGCATTTAATATTTTTTCTTCCTTTTCATGCTGAACTTTCTTTCTGGGGAAAAAAATTCCCACTAAACTTTCCTTTCTGTTATTGTTCTAACAGTATATTTTGCAAAACTTAGCAAATACAGCTGCTCATTTATTTTTCAGGCCTCTGATGCAGAAATGGTTCAAAGGGATAAATTATAGGCAGAATTCTAATTTCACTATTTGCAAAGTATCACTGTTTTGCCAAAACTGATTGAACTTCAAAGCCTGTCTAGAACACCATACATAATTTATTTTAAAAGGAAAAACACAATAAAATTCAGACTGGTGCTGGAACAATGGCCTTTTAAAAAATAAATAAAATAAACTATAGTGACATGCAAAGTCTTTGCCAAAAAAGTAATAAAGTTTTCAGCTGGCAAAACTAACTCTAGTTTTCTAAATCTGGTCATCAGCATCACCTTTTACTGGTTAACATTGTTCAGCCTTCCTCACCCAGTATCAAAAAGCATAGATCTGAAGCATAAATTTTGCTGCTTCCATTCTGCTTTTTAAGCTATGCATTTAATTGCTGCCTAATCATATATTCCAGTCACAGTCTTTAATTGGTTTTTGACCTACATACCTCATGGGTTGATTAACAATTCTCTAATCAAGGCTGCAAAGCAGTCTTGTGTGTGTTCAATAATTCAGAGCTACGCCTGGGAAATGTCCTGGGGCTCATGGTGCTGTTGGCATTTAGTGAATGCTGTAAGGACTCAGAATACTTTTTGTCCTGAATAGACAGTTTCTTATGACATTGTTTTCTCCATAAGACAAAGCAAAAACCAACAAAGCTATTTATGTGAATGAATAGTTAACTAGAGAAAAGAGACTTTGTTTTTGCCTGCTAACAGCAATATTTGCATTGTGCAGGAAATATTATGAATGTAACCTTGGGAAATCAATTAGCTTCTTTGAGCCTCAGTTTGCTTATCAGTAAAATGGGAATAAATTAAATTTCTTATCATGCTGGGAAAGTGATTTCTGAAAATTAAGGCTTTTTATATACATCTAAGATCTTACTATTTGTACAAATTCCTTTAAAACAGATAAAATACAACTCATCGAGTTAGTGCTGGCTATGTTCTATGATAAAGTAAACATAAATAGCTTCTAAAAACCATTACAACTGGGATCCTTAACCTTTTCCCTCTGGGTTCTTAGACCCAGACTCTGTTGAAGAATCATGTTTTTAATAGACCTAATTAAAACAGATAATGAAGGAAACTACATCTCGCTAAAAGGTACCATAGAAAATAAAGCAATATCAATACTAAGCATATATGCACCAAATGGTACAACAGCTAAATTCTTAAAGAAGTTAGGGAGTTATAGGAAGAACTAGATGGCAAAATTATACTAATGGGGGAACCCCAACTGTCCTCTCTCAGAACTTGATAAATCCAACCGAAAAATGAACAAGAAAGAAACGAAGGAGGTAAATGGAATAGTAGAAAAGTTACATATGACAGACCTTTGATGAGATTTAGACACAAAGGGTGACGCCATAAACAAATTAGAAGAGACAAAATGGTCTATCTGTCAGGTCTATGGAGAGATGAATTCATGACCAAACAAGAAATAAGGAGCCTTCAAAATGTAAAACAGATAATTTTGATTATATTAAATTAAAAAGCTTTTGTACAAACAAAACCAATGCAACCTAGATTAGAAGCAAAACAGAAAGATATGAAACAAATTTATAGCAAGTGTCTCTGATAAAGGCCTCATTTCTCAAATATATAGAGAACTGAGTCAAATTTACAAGAATATAAGCCATCCTCTATGCATAAATGGTCAAAGGATATGAACAGGCAGTTTTCAGATGAAGAAATCAAAGCTATCTATATGCATATGAAGTGCTCTAAATCACTTTTGATTAGAGAAATGCAAATTAAATCAACTCTGAGGTACCACTACACACCTATAAGATTGGCTAATTTTAGAGAAAAAGAAAATGACAAATGCTGAAGAAGATGCGGGAAAGTTGAGACACTAATTCACTCTTGGTGGAATTGCAAATTGGTCCAGCCATTCTGCAGAGCAATTTGAAACTATGCCCAAAAGGCTGTAAAACTGTGCCTGCCCTTTCATCTAGCAATACCACTACTAGTTCTCTATCCCAAAGAGATCATAAAAAAAAAAAGGAAAAGGGTCTACATGGGCAAAAAATATTTATAGCAGCCCTTTTCATGGTGGCAAATTATTAGAAATTGAGGGGATGCTCATCAATTAGGGAATGGATGAACAAGCTATGAATAAGTATAAATGAATGTAATGGAATACTATTATGCAATAAGAAATGATGAGCAAGCAGATTTCAGAAAAACCTGGAAAGACACGAACTGATGCAAAGTAAAATGAGCATAACCAGGAGATAGTATACACAGTATCAGCATCACTATGTGATAATCAACTATGAATGACTCAGCTCTCCTCAGCAACACAATTGTCCAAGAGAAGTACAAAGGACTCATGAAGGAAAATGCTATCCATACCCAGATAAAGAACTGATTGACTCTGAATGCAGATCAAAGCATATTTTTTTCACTTACTTTATTCTTTCTCATATTTTTTTCCTTTTGATCTGTTTCTTCTTTCACAACTGTGATTAATATGGAAATATTTTTATAAGACAAAACATATATAAATTTTATCAAACTGCCTACCATTTTCAGAAGAGGGGAGGGGAGGGAGGGAGAAAAACTTGGAACTCAGAATCTTGTAAAAATGAATGCTAAAATTTTTTCTTGACATGTAACTGGGGAAAAATAAAACACTATTTGGAAAAAATTAAAAGATTAAAAATAAATAAAATAAGCAATAAAAACTAAGTGCATTGAATAAAGCACATAGTATTACAAAGGAAATAAATTGTACTGAAATACAATTATGAAAAAAATATAACAACAAATTCACACATTAAGATCTGCTGCATTAGAAGCTGTTTAGATTTTGACATTTCACAAACAAAACCAAAAATGTTTGTTGAAAAGTTAAGTTTCTGATGAGCTAATTTATATCCAGCAATAAATTCATTTTAAGTAACAAATACATATATATATATATTTTAAGTGAGATATGAGCCTAATTTATATGGTGATCCAGCTTTAATATGTTTGGCCAAATCTGCCATAGTAAAACTTGTTTTATAAGGGGGGGAAAAAGACACGCCTAGCCTTATGTGTCTTTTAAATGCAAAGCCTAGTAATTCAGTTTCTCAAAGCAATGCAGTTTATGCTAACAGCTGAAGGCTGATGTAGTTTATGTAGTTTGCCTTCTTCAATTTGTGTGGCCTTGTATTTTTAAATGTATATTTTGTTGCATTTTCCACTCTTGTCTGCTACATTAACTCTATATTTAAAAGCAAATCTTTCTATCTCAATAGGGCTTCTGGTTTCTAAACATACTTTAGGTAAATGTTTTCTGACACAAATTAGTAAAGCATAAGAATTTCATGTTTTACAAAACAATTTTTTTTAGGCTTTTTGACAGAAAATCAAAGACATTATAAGTTTTAGCACTTAGTAAGAAAAGAAAGAAGGGAAAGAAAGAGATGAAGGATATCCTCAATATCAGAGGACAGCTGAGGGCTACTACTCTTTGCTTCAGATTAGCGAATGGGTACAATCTGCTCATTGCAGACAAATGCACCTGAAGGGTATGGAGAGTAAAGGAAACAAATCTGGAGAAAAGGTGAGAAAACCTTCTTTGAATAAGGCCTCTGTCAGAGGCTCCAGTGACTGAGCCTGGAACAATGAAGTGTGGCAAACAGTCAGTATGCCATGGACTATAGCTATCAAGAGCAATAAGGGGTTGAAAACAGCACTTTTTTCAAGGAAGAGGAGAGGAATACAGTTATCCCTTCCACATCATGGGGATTATAAATTCAGGGCCCTCACTATCTCGAAAATCTGCATAAAAATTTTTGGCCTTCCCGTCTTACCAGAGAAGTCCGATTTTTTTTTCTTTTATGGGGTGTTTATAGTGCCTTATTGTAAAATCTGGGTTAAGTATTTAGTCATAGGCTTTATGTCATCTGCTGGCTTTGAATGTCATCTAAAGATTCCAAAAAACTCTCAAAAATTCCTATTTAATTTCTTATGCTGTCCTGCAATATATCAAAACAATCATGGGGAAAGTTGCAATGTGAAAGGGATAACTGTATTCTCACCTGCAGAGATTAAGCTTTTCTGCTTTTGCCAATGTCACAACCATACATATATATCATGTCACGTCATGTTATGTCATTTTATATCATATAATATGGGTCAAATCTGTCTGTCTCTTTCACTTGCAAATGAGAAGAATGGATGAATGGCTCTTTATTCTGCACAAGGGAGAAAGAAAAGTATTGTCTGAGAGAACAAAAACAGTACTTCAGTGGGGAAGAAAAAGGAAAAAAATAATCTGAATGAGAAGAAAGAAATCCTCATCTGTGGCACTGGGTCAGAGTTGAAGCACATGACAAAGAAGGAAGGAAGGAGTAGGGGCACTGTATCTCTCGAGTCATTTGAAAGTTTGAGTGTCCTGGCGTGGGTGGATCTGGACTCTTTTAAGGAAGATAAGAGCTTCTCCAGCTCCTAAAAAATTACAAAGATAATCCATAGGTGCTGCCAGGAGTGAAGCTAGTAGTACAGGTGAAAGTATAAAATGGCACATCTTAGCAGTGTCTACATGATGAGCGGTACATAGACGATCAGAGAAGAAGTAGTTTATATAACTTCAACGGGAAGAAAGTTAGACTTGTAATTAGAAGACTGAGCTGTCTATTATGACTTATATGAATCTGGGCAAGTCATTTAACTTCCCTAGACCTCAATATCATCTGCAAAATAAAGGAGTTCTAATAATATCATATTAGCTAGCATTTAATAATAATTAAGCTAGCATTTAAAGGTTTGCAAAGATATTATCTCATTTGCTGCTCACAATAACCCCATGAAGTAGGTTCTATTTTTAATTCCCATATTTCAGATCAGGAGAATGAGGCTGAGAGGTTGGTTTGCCCAGGGTCACACAACTAGTATGTATCTGAGGCATGATTTGACCTAAGGTATTTTTAACTCCAAATCCAATCCACTTTGTCTTCAAGCTAGATGACTTCTAAGGTCCCTTCTAGCTATAACTCTACGGTCCTAAAAGAAAACATATGTTAATCTGACATTAACAGTAATTATCCATGTTTATATCAAGCTTTAAGTTTTGTTTAATCATATATTATCTTATTTGATCCTAACAACAAATGTGTGTTACAGGCACTACCCTCATTTACTTAATGTTATTCTCATTTAATGGAGGGGGGAAATGTGGCTAAGAATAGTTAAGCATTGTCCCAGCTCATATAACTAATACATGGCTGAGGCAGATTTCAAACTCATGTCTTCCTAACTTCAAGCCATTATGTCACCTCTAATCAACTGATACATCTACATTCTTCTCAGGGAGTATATCCTAGATATAATGGAATCTCTCCTGAGAGTGGTCAAACCTGATGATTAATACTTCTGGCTATTCATGTGGGGAAAGATAATACTGCTAGTAAAAATCTAGAAATAATTTATGAGGATTAGAATATCTTCAACAAGAAACTTAAATAACTTGGATGCAAAAGTTATGTATTTATCACAGCTGCTGATTGAAGATAGCTTTCTAAAAAAAAGACGTAAGTTGAAAAATGTACAACTGATTGTGAAAATGGTATCTGAGAATGGGATTTGGACTTGTTGAACATAGACAAAGAGATGATGAACTTTTCACAAGTGATGGATGAAATTCATCTAATAACATAATGAGATTTTCAGAATCTACTCATGGAAAGGGAGGTGACAGAAGTCAGAATTTACCTTCACAGAGAACAACAGATAGAAAAAAAATGCCAAAATAGAGGACAAGGAGAAAATATCCAATAAGGAGTCAATAATGTTACTTATTCCCATATACAAACACGAGGATGACAGGTAGTAAAATGAAAAAGAGATCTTAATGGAAGTAAGGGCATTTTTAGGCTTGCTAAAATGCCACCCATGATTACAATATGGAAGTTGAGTGGTATAACAGTGAAAGGGTGGAGTTGGTATTAGATATCAAAACATAGCTCCAACGAGGAAATTCCTGAACTAGGGGGTGAACGCATGATCAATAGCACTGAAGGAACAATCAACAGAGGAAGACCTGCTATTTTGGTTATGGTATTCTCTACACCAATTGGTCAGAAGGAGAAAATAAATAACAGAAATAATCAGCATTGGAGAATATGGAAAGAAATGTAGTGCCTTCAGGGGAAATCCAATTTTAACCTATCAGGAAAGATTATAAGAGGAAAAGATCAGACTTTAATGATAGTTTCAAAATGCAGAGTAGCAAGAATTGGGCAGAGAGGTAAAGAAACTATAAATGGGATAATCTTGAGATGTGTCAGCATGAGAAAATGGACAGGAATAGTATGGCACAAAATCTTAAAGAGGACACCGACAAACTAGAGTATTTATAGAGAAGAGATGTCCAGAACACTAAGAGGACAGAAACCAATTAAGGATACTAGGAATGGTTAGCCTAAAAAGGGGGTGTTATTCCAGGAGGAAAGAACCAATGATCAAATTTACAGAGGTGGAGAAACAGAAGGTAAGGCTAGAAACTAGAGGAATGACAGAGAGAAGATACAGTTGATCAGAAATAGAAAGAAAAGAAAAGGTGGTTCCTGCCCAGTAGAAACCCCAAATTGTTCAGCATCATTAAGTAGAAAGTGTAATAGAAGAAATAATTAACAGTGTTGAGTGCTGCAACAAATCAAAGTGGATGAAAACTGAGAAAAGGCCACTAGATTTAGCAAATAGATCATTGATGGCTTTTAGGAGAGAATTATCAGGGTAGGTGAACAGTAGAAGTCTGTCATTGCATTAAGTCATTGAGTGGGGGTTGGCCTCAGAGGCCACAGTCATCCACTGCATCCCTGGTCATTGTCAGTCATCTTGACTTTTGTCTTGCCACTGGACTTCCATCACTGGGGGAGAAAGCGAGGCTGATGACTTTGCACATCTCTGCCTCACTTAAATCTAATTAACACACTAGTCAAGACACCATCTTTGGGATGCCATTGGTTCTCTTTGGAACAAAGGGTGAACAACAACAACAACAACAATAACAACAACATCAGCAGAATGGCAGAAGAAGCTAAACTTCACAATTTTAAGGAGTATTCACTAACTGCTTTTGGAAATTTGTATAGGAACAAATGATGCTACAAGAAGGTACCCAGAATACAAAGTTATTGATTACATAGTCCTGGGAAGAAAGTAAAGACCTTAGGGGCTTGAGTGGTGTTTTCATCACTTCTTCCCTTGGAAAATCTAGTCTTCAGAAGATAAAGGGAGAACAACTAGTTAAGGGGGTGATATCTGAGAAGGATATTGGATTTCCATTTCAGTGTATAAGATAATGAGAATGTCTGGTTCTTGAGTGGTTTTACAAGACTTCTAATGAGGTGTAGTTACAGTTTACCATTGGGAGTGATAAAGAGAGAACAAGGAATCTAATGGGCTGTGTTCTACATTTTCAAGCATTTAGGAAGTCAAAGGGATGAACTGAGCAAGGTTAAAGGACAGTGATTTGTGTTGTTTGCTGTTTGTTTTTAAGACAAGGGAACTCCAGTCACTCTATAGATTTATGGGGCCAGGGAAAGAATAGATTGAAGATTCATGAGTTAAGAGGTGCAATTAAATGTGCAATTAATGCCCTGAGGAGGGCAGTAGGGGCCATAATCAGCGGTTGCTGTGAAAAAAGTTGACTATCTTTGGAAAGGAAGAAGAATGTTTTTGTTGTTTTTCTCTGACGTATGCGAGAACAAGAGGCTGCATAAAGAGAGAGAAATGTTGATGGTAGTGATGGGAAATCACTAATACTTATTGCTTCACTAAATAATGATATTTGAATTATTATGTTGAATTGATTGGAAGAAATGTTACAATATTCATTGTTATTTCACACCCATACAACACTGAGCAGATCTAATGTCATTACTTTTTCCTTTGATATTTAGGACTACACAGATTCTGGATTCTTTGCTGGCTTAAAGATTTTCCTAGTATTGATCATCTAGTTGTTATTGGACAAATCCATGACCAGAACTTGTTCTTCTTCTTGGCAAATCGGG
This sequence comes from Phascolarctos cinereus, assembly GCF_003287225.1. NCBI lineage: Eukaryota > Metazoa > Chordata > Mammalia > Diprotodontia > Phascolarctidae > Phascolarctos > Phascolarctos cinereus. The sequence goes on along the minus strand of NW_027556180.1, from coordinate 144,119,573 downwards.
TGAGTGTCTAGCAGATAATATTTTTAATGTTAACAAAAAAAAAGTAACTCTTAATACTTTATTAATATTAACATCCCTTCCCCAAACCCCAAGCCATAGTTTGTCTTACACATGTTTTACAGGCTCTACAAATATCTAATATGCCAAAAAGGAAAGAAAAAGAAAAGGAGAGAAAAGCAAGATAAGAGAAGGTACTATAGAAATCTATATAATGAAGCCAAACCCCATTAAAACGAGGTCAAAAGGTTTCTGGGAGATTTAGGAAGTAACAAGGTTAATAAAGAATAGATTAGAGAGCACAGGTAGATCGGAGACACTTTGGGGGAATAAAAAAAAAAATCTACTTGAGCATATATATGAACCTGCTCAGGAAGATTTAAATTCTCCTACATCCCATGTTCCATAGCTTTCTTGACTGTGACACTTAATTAAAAAAAATAATTTTAAGCAAAACTCCTCGAGGCTGCTAGGACTCATACAGTATGAATCTTTGTGGTTATTTTTGAAGCATTTTCCTTCTCAGAAGGGGGATTGGGGTAGGGGGGAGAGCCGGATTCACTAATGGTAAAATCTTTAGAGTTCGATTTGAAAAGAATTGACTTCTTGTCTTGTTTAGGTAAGCTCAGATAAGCTAAATTTAGATAAGCTGCCTATCTGTTGGCAGAGAGAAGCTGGGCACCTTGACCTGAGTAGTCAGCATGCTAGGGGAATAGACTGATAATTGGGCCTATGGTGTCAGATGGGCCTTGATGTACTTGCATTTCAGATCTAACACCAAAGGGGCCATAACTCTTCAGCACCTACTGTGTAGTGTCCAGAAAGAAAAAAGGAGTAGGGTTTACAACGAGGTGAGTAAGATGGCTTAAATGGGCTGCCTGGCCCAGGGAAACCTCTCCTTGGCTAGAGCTGACTTAATATGAAGCTCATCATCTTACCCAGCTTAAGCTTTTGCTTCAGTTTTTGTTGTTTTCCTCTCCTAGCCCTAAAGCATTTCCTGATGCAAACTTCCCTCCAGATCTAATACAATAAGGTGAAAATGAGACTGCCATCCGGTGTGCTCCCTCAGAGACATTTGGAATAATTATAAAGCTTGCTATCCCTGAATATTGCCTTACTCTGTCTGGGAAGGAGGCTGACAGCCTAGCCGTCTGAATCTCCTACTTATGACACAGAAACTCAGCAATTTCTGTGTGAAATGTAATTGATTTTCCTCTTGTTTATTTGATAAACTCAACCCTTTAACCAGGAGGGTTGGCAGACAAAAATGTTATTTAGAGCCTCTTCTGAGGAGGCAGTTAGTCAAATATCATGGAGATAAAATAACTGTCTGGCTCCTGACTGTCTTCAGTGAAATGGAAGTAAGTGGCCTTGTTGCAATTGACTGGTCCCCCAAATGGGCATTAGAAGCTTTTTTTCCCTTGCCACTTCTGTGTTGAAGTCATGTGTAGGCATAAAGACCATGGTCTCAGGAGATGAGGCTGGAGATGTGATGAGGAGGCCATTGGCACTTTTTGGTCATTCAAGTAAATGTTAATTTGCTTATAGGCACAAAAATAGTAAGAAATATGATTTTCCATTTTAGTAGTAAAAGTAATACTACTAATAATAACAATGGTAGCATTTATATACTATTTTAAAGTTTGCAAAGTGCTTTAGAAATATCTCTTTTTACCCTCTGACTACTAAATCCCATGGCTCCCTTTAAGTGGCAATTAAAACCCCATCTTCTACAGGAAGCATTTCCCAACCCCTCTTGATTCTAGTGCTTTCCCTCTGTTAATTATTTCCTATTTGTCCTGTATGTAGCTTTGGATATGCACTGTTTGCATGCTCTCTCTCCCTTAGATTGTGAGCTCTTCCATGGTAAGAATTATTTTTTGCCTCCTTTTATATCCCCAGCACTTAGCAAAGTGCTTGACAAGAAGCAGGCACTTTTGTTTACTGATTGATTAACAACAGCCTTAGAGAGACTATTGTTATTCCCATTTTATGGAGTGTACTTATGATTTATGAAGGAAGGAAGATAGGGAAGAAAGGGCTTATTAAGTGCCTACTCTGTGACAGGCACGGTGCTAAGTTTTGCAATATTATCTCATCTGATACTTACAACAACCCTGCTAGGTTGGTGGTATTATTACCCCCATTATACAGTTGAGGAAAGTTGGACAAACAGTGGTCAAGTGACTTGCTTAAAGTCATAGACGCATAGGTAAGTGTCTAAGGCTAGATTTGAACTCGGGTCTTTTTAACTGCTGGACCAGAGTCACTGAGCTAATGTGTAAGGTTAAATTTGAACTCCTCTTCCTGACCTCAGTCTGAGTACTCTTTCCATTGTGCCATCTAGCTGCATGTCAGAGTTGTTCTATAACCATTATGTTTCCCACACCCCATAAAAAAGTTCCATTTCAAACTATTCTTGGGTATGTTGAGTTTGGGGTTTTCCAGGATAACTTTCCTCCAATTAATTTTACTCTCTAGTATTATAAAACTTGGGCATGATTAGAGATGAATGAGATTAATTTTCATGTCTTGTTTGACAAGTCAGTCTCTTTGCCTCGGTTACACAGTCTTAACTAGATGGAAAATTGAGTTCAAGACTAAGGAGGACATAAGGTTCATTGGAAATAGCCCTGGTTTTATAATCAGAAGACAGACAGTTAAATCCTGCCTCTGACACTCTGTAACCTTAAACACTTAAGTCACTTAAATACTCTGGGCTTCAGTTCCTTCTCTTGTAAGATAAGGATTGGACTACTTGGTTTCTGAGATCTCTTCCCAATCTCAAATGGTTGTATTTCATCTTTCTTTGTATATGCCAGTTCTGAGTACTTTTTCTTAAATTAAAAGCCTAATAAAGTCTTGGTAAATGGATCAATGAAAGAATGAATACAAACAGTTTAGAGATAAGCCTTGAAATATGAATAATAGAAACTAAAATGTAAATTCAGAGGCAAATGGTTAACATTTTTGCAATACAAATAATTTTTTAATGGAAAATTTGCCATTGACCTGCTATACTTTCTTTGCATCATTTCCTAAACCTCTGTGAACTTCATGTAGCCTTCTAGGGATATATTCCATTCTATAAGGAGAGGAAGAAAAACATAAAGAAGTTGAATAAGCTGAACAAATATCACTAAAGAGACTCATTAGTGTAACAATGGGTGAAAACTGCCTCTTGACCTCGATTCAACTCACTACATATTTATTATTTACTATGCAAACCTACTCTTCACTATTCTTCCTAACTGGGCCACCATCCTCAGCTGGGATTCTACTTCTCATTAGCCTGGCTCAGATAGGTGATTTTTATCTTATCTTGATTAGTATTTGCCTCCATATCCATACCAGAGGGATTACCAAGTAACTCTCCTTCCCCACATCTTTCCAAGAGTGTTATCTCCTTCCATTAGCATGTAAGCTCCCTGAGGACTGGTTCTGTCTCACTCATTTTTGTATTGCTAGCATTTAGCACACTCCTGATCCAAACTAAGTGCTTCATAAATGCTTTATCTATTTATCTCTGTCTACCTTTGTGCAGAGCCCTTCAATGCTTGGACAAATACAAAGATGAATAGTATATCATCCCTCCTCTCAAGGACTCTATAATCTAGTAAAGAAGAAAAACCACCTATACAAGTAACTAATACAAAGCAGAACCAAAGTCCCTTGAAGGTACAAATTGTCTACAGATCTGAGTACCCATGAAGATGGACGATTGTTTCTATGGTAGTTTTCTAAGTCATGTATAAAACTTCCATTAGAATCCATTCTGTTTCAAAGGGAGGGCAAGTATATTCTAGATGACCTTTTCAATGATACAATATTTGTTGATGTATGTACACTGACATGTGAAGACATCTAATTTTGAAAGATCTCTTTTCAAGAACTTTGGAAATCTGAAGAGGATGGGAGAAGTGATGGGAAGAATAAGGAGAAGTTTAAAAAATGTTATGCTACTGAATTTTTTATGCTAGCAGAGTAGATATGTGAGGTACCAGTAAATAATGAGGTTGTAGAAAGTGTGTTAATTCATCTGAATTTCTACCTCCCTAAACTTTAATCATGGTTTAGAAAACAGAGACCTTCTTATTCATATTAAGAAACATTAGGCAGAGAGATACACATGTCACCATCCTATACCAATCACTCCAGCACATAGGTTTTGAAATAGGAAATGTTGACATGGTATAATTATAGTACTACTAAAAACACATCTAATTATAGAACATTCAGATGTGATGGTGCATTGAGCGTAGGAAGTGATTTACTGACTAGAATGTTTTGCTATTTGTTGCATTCTTACTGTGTTACAGTGTTTATATAGTGTTCTTTAATTCTTGAGGGGGAGGGACTGGCCTTGAAGTACCTCAAGTTCAATTAATCAGGGTAAAAGGAACTTAGCATGATTTTTTTTTTAGGGAAGGAATGTTTCAGCTTGACTTTGGGGGTGAAAGTTCCAAATATAAGGAAGAGGGCAAATCTCTGCTCTCAGATAGTAACAGAGAAAATGGATGGATGAAATGTAAAGAAGGGCAGCAGGCATTGAGAAGAGCAGAGATGTGAGGCAGAGGGATACAAATAATGAACACTGAGTCTGAAAAAGGAGAGTTCAGAATTAAAAACTCGGCTGTGTCTACACAAGTAAAACAAGGTTGAAAGTTTTGCTTGACTCCTTATTCACCAACTATTTATTTAACTTTAAAGGAAGGAGTTTAGCACTACCAGCTCTTAAACTACATTATAAGGCAGTAATTATCAAAACTATCTGGTACTGGCTAAGAAAAGAGAAAGGTAGATCAATGGAATACAGTAGATACACAATTGACAGCGACAAGTGAACATGGTAACCTTGTGTTTGACAAGTGTAAATACTTAAGATTTTGGAATAAGGATTCATTATTTGGTAAAAAAAAGTTGGGAAAACTGGAAAGCAATATAGCAGAAATGGAGCACGGACCAATATCTCACACCATTTACCAAGATAAGGTCAAAATGGATACATCACCTAGACGCTGAGATTTTACAAGAAAATCAGAACGTGAAACATACTACTTAGCAGACTTCTGGATAGGTGAACAGCTTACGAATAAACAAGAGATAGAGAGCAAAGTTAGGTACAAAATGGATAATTTCAGTTACATTAAATTTAAAAAGTTTTTGTACAAATAAAACAAACATAGCCAAGATGGCTACTTGTTTAATGATTATATGTGTCAAAGAATTAGCCATGCAATAGAATCAGTCATTCAAGATGGTTAAAGTAGTTTGTGTGTCTGAACTGTGAGTGTCTGTAGTAATGGATGAGAAAAAGCAGACTAGTCACACCACTGACAACTTGACTATAAGTAGGTAACAGTGGAAGCAGGGAGTTTAGGGACAAAATGCATGCTGCTTCCAAAACATTATGAATTTCCTTCCAGTTTTCTCGTTGTAGTTCATTCAAATATTTCAAATACTTTCTTATTCTATATACACATGGCCAAAAAATTATCACTATATATTGGTGTGAGATTTGTATCAGATAATCTTAGATGATTCAATCCACCTATTTATAAGATGTGTGAGCACTGTTATTCAAATTGTATAAATAATATCCCAGAGCAGAATCTCTAAAGTAAAGGGACTATATTTAATATTACATATTACAGGGTTGATGTTAACATAGTTATAGACACTGCATGACAGCAGCAAGTTTGTAGCAATTTGGATGGTGACTACTATGGAGCTGGTTTGGAAGGAAGAGCAGAAGCCAGAAAAAGGGATTTGAAGACTGTGAAATATTAAAGGTGACAGTGATTTTGTTAGGCAACTTGGTCGCATAATGCACAATTATTAGAACATGGGCTGAGGATCTGGCATAAAAATATGAATATCTCTGTCTTAACCATATTTACCTAGCATTTCTAGAATGATATCTAGTTCTAAGCATCTGAGAGAGGGAGAAGGAGAGAGAGAGAGAGAGAGAGAGAGAGAGAGAGAGAGAGAGAGAGAGAGAGAGAGAGAGAGAGAAGGAGGGAAAGACAGAGTGCAAGAGTAAGAGAAAGAGCAAGAGAGAGCAAGAGAGTGAGAGAAAGAAGGAGCAATAGAGGGAGAGAGAGAGAGAGAGAGAGAGAGAGAGAGAGAGAGAGAGAGAGAGAGAGAGAGAGAGAAAGAGACAGAGAGAGAGAGAGCACCAAAGTTTCAGCTAGTTAAATGGGAGAAATACCACTCAAACCCAGACTTTAAAATTAAAATTCCAAATCAAGCAGTCTTTCCACTCATACCATAGCAAGAATTAATTTCATTTTTTGTAGACCATGTATATTATATAATAGCAGTTCTCATAATTCTTATTGATTTAACAACTTATATGATATACTTTATGTGCACAGAAATGATGAATAGAACATTTTCGCTAGCATAAAGCAATACTAAATCATAATGGTTTTGACTGTTCTCTAATTCTATAAGTCTCATACTGGTGGAAGAGTTTTATTAAGTCACCACAAACTTAATTATCTTGCCTTACAGGTATTTGCTCATGGCATGAAATTGGCTATGGAGTTTACCATGTAATATCCAGAAAGCAAAATGTTTGTTACGATTGGTAGGCAACTCATTTGCCATCATTGCTAAAGCTTATAAATTATTTCTTCACTCACTGGAAATGCCATGTTGGGTAAAGAAGAAATCAACTTGTCTGCTGTTAAAATTAAAATAAATAAATAAATAAATGAAAAAATGTTGAGCTCATGTCTACCTGCATTTGTGTGGAAGCAGCTGGGGTTCATATCTTTGCAGAATAGCGTGAGAAACAAATGCTCTGAAACAACAGAATATTCATTCCAGCACCAGGGACCCAAAGAGACTCTAAAAGCAGTATTAACACATAGAAATGCATTTATTTCTTAACGGCAGTTCGCTAATGATTTGCTAGTTCTATAGGAAGAGGAAAACTGAAGCATGACTAACACTAGAACTGCCTTCTCATCTACAGGAGCAAAGCTAGCATGGGGATGCTTCAGTTATTCTCCACGGTTCCATGCAGGTAGCAGAAGGGAAGTCTGCTGCTAGTGCTACTGAAGACCATATGCAACATGGCTGCCCCTAAGCATTAATAGTTGAAAGATATTCAAAAATAGGGGATATCCAGGGTATATCAGGAGTGCGGTTGGCAACTGTATCGGAATATAGATTTTTTTTTTCCTTTTTCACATCTGATCTACTGTTTAGCTCTCCAGCAAGATTATTCTGTAGCAGCATTTGATACAACATTGCCAGGCTCATTTCCTGGAAGCTACTTAGGTCAATTGTGACAGCGTCTGTACTCATTTTCAGATTGATTTCACCTCTCCCACCCCCTCACAACTCCACCCCCATCAGTAAACAGTTATCAAACATTTGGTATTTGCAAAATGTTTTGTTAAGCATCAGAGGGATTTCCATTCAATCTTAGTTCACTCCCCTCACTACATGATCATTATTTTCTTGTTGGTGGAGAATTCCTATCTCCCACCCCCATCCCAGTACTTTGTTAGTCGAGCTATAGTAGTCTATTATCATGCCTTCTGAAATGATGACTATCACTATTTCTCAATCCACAATCATTTAATAAGTACTAGAACAATATTTACATGGTATTACTCTATGGTATATCAGCTTAGAAACTGATTCTCAAGACAAAGGTCCTACTAGGTCAGTTTTTAGATGACTGTACAGATCTGATGGGAAAGTTACAGAGGAATATCTCTCTGTGGGATCATAAAGGATGGACCCCGTGACCCCGCAAAATAATCGATCTTTGAAATATTAAAGCATACAATAATGATATGATGTTTAATTCAACAACATGTATGATTTGCCTACTATATACCTATAGTAAGTGCTAAGGACACAGAGACTAAAAAAGTTCACTGTCATTGCTCTTGAAGGGCTAATATTCTAATGAGATATATGTATGACAAGTTCAAGTTTGATGAGACCAAAGGCAAAGATCCTGAGAAAGTACATTAGGAACAGTGGAAGCAAAAGAGGCCCCATTCAACTTGGAATATCCTGGAAGGATTCATAGAGAATATGGCACTGGAAATAGGCTTTGAAGAAAGAGGTATTTCAGTGAATAGAGATAAGGAGAAAGTATATTTCATACATGGGGGACAGAACTATTTAGGACATGACATAATGAATTCAAGGGACAGGTCACAATACAGTTTTGTTGTAACATAGAATATATGAAAGGGAGTATTGTGGACAAAATAAAAAAAGTCATTTGGAGCTAGTTGGGGAGACTTCAAATGGTTGTTGTTCATCCTTCACACTCAAAGAGGACCAATGGCAATCATTTGGGAGACTTTAAATGGTAGTAAGGCACTTTTCGTAGTTAGACACTTTACTGTGACTATAAAGCTGTGAGGCTACCCCTACAAAGAAGTGGTTTTAGTCATACTATTCTAGGAGAGATGGCTTAAGTAGACCTGTCAAGAAGGATGAATACATTTAAAAACATTTACTAGGCTCCAGGCATTGTGCTACATTCTGAGTTTACAAATACCAGAAAACATGATATTCTAAACTCTACAGCTAGCATTCTTATAGAGACTTAAGTTTTACAAAGTGCTTCATAAATTTTATGTCATTTTGGTCCTCACAACAACCCTAGGAGATAGGTCCTATTATGCTCCCCATTCTATAAATGAATAAACTAAGGCAGACAGAGGTTGAACTCAAGTATTCCTGACTCTAAGTACAACACTCTATCCACTGTGCCATCTAGCTGCCCCAAGGGATTTATAGGAGGATATAATGCATAAAGTATGTGTGGGGAAGGGATTAGGGGGAACATAGTTTAGACCTGGCCATGAAACCTGATTCTAGACAAGATAAGGCAAAACTCACCTACAATCAGAGCCCAGAATCTTTTTTTTTAATATAAATTTATTTATTTTTAGTTTTCAACATTCACTTCCACAAGTTTTTGAGTTCCAGATTTTCACCCCATCTCACCCCTCCCTCCACCCCAAGATGGCATGAATTCTGAATATCCCTTCCCCTAGTTGGTCCTCTCTTCTATCTCTCTCCTCTTCTCTTATACCCTTCCCCTTCTATTTTTCTGTAGGGCAGAATAGACTTCTATACCACATCTCCTATATTTCTTATTTCCCAGTAGCATGTGACAACATTTTTTTAAACATATGTTTTTAAAACTTTAGGTTTCAAATTTTCTCTCTTCCTCCCTCCCCACCACCCTCATTGAAAAGGCAAGCAACTCAATATAGGTTGTACATGTGCAGTTATGCAAAACACTTCCATAGTAGACATGTTGTGAAAAACTAACTCTATTTCCCTTAATCCTATCCTGCCCCCCATTTATTCTATTCTTTCTTTTGACCCTGTCCCTCCTCAGAAGTATTTGCTTCTGATTACCCTCTTTCCCAATCTGCCCTCCTCTCTATCATCCCCCTGCTCTCTTGTCCCCTTCTCCCCATTTTCCTGTAGGGTAAGACAGATTTCCATACCCAATTGAATGTGTATGTTATTCCCTCCTTAAGCCAAATCCTATGAGAATAAGATTCATCATTCCTCTCACCTTCCCCGTTTCCCCTCCACTGTAAGAGCTTTTCTTTTCTGTTTTTTTTGTGAGATAATTTACCCCATTCTACCTCTCCCTTTCTTCTTCTCCGAGTATCATCCTCTCTCATCCCTTAATTTTATTCTCCAGATATGACCCCTTAATCTTCAACTCACCCTGTGCCCTCTATCTATCTATCTACATATACATACATATAATTTTTTTCCTTCAACTACCCTAATACTGACAAAGGTCTCATGAGTTATAAATATCATCTTTCCATGCAGGAATGTAAACAGTTCAATCTTAATAAGTCTCTTATGATTTCTCTTTCCTGTTTACCTCTTCATGTTCCACTTGAGTCCTGTATTTGAAAGTCAAATTTTCTATTCAGCTCTGGTCTTTTCATCAGGAATGCTTGAAAGTCCTCTATTTCACTGAATGACCATTTTTTCCCCTGAAGGATTATACTCAGTTTTGCTGGGTAGGTGATTCTTGGTTGTAATCCTATCTCCTTTGCCCTCCGGAATATTATATTCCATGCCCTGTGGTCCTTTAATGTAGAAGCTGCTAAATCTTGTGTTATCCTGATTGTGTTTCCACAGTACTTGAATTGTTTCCTTCTGGCAGCTTGTAATATTTTCTCCTTGACCTGGGAACTCTGGAATTTGGCTACAATATTCCTAGGAGTTTTCCTTTGGGGATCTCTTTCAGGAGGAGATCTGTGGATTCTTTCAATTTCTATTTTGCCCTCTGGTTCTAATATATCAGGGCAGTTTTCCTTGATAATTTCTTGAAAGATGATGTCTAGGCTCTTTTTTTGATCATGGCTTTCAGATAGTCCAATAATTTTTAAATTCTCTCTCCTGGATCTATTTTCCAGGTCAGTTGTTTTTGCCAATGAGATAGTTCACATTGTTTTCTAATTTTTCATTCTTTTGGATTTGTTTTACAGTGTCTTGATTTCTCATAAAGTCACTATCTTCCAGTTGTTCTATCCTAATTTTTAAGGAAGTATTTTCTTCATTAATCTTTTGGACTTCCTTTTCCATTTGGCCAATTTTGCTTTTTAGAGCATTTTTCTCCTCATTGGCTTTTTGGACCTCTTTTGCCATTTGGGTTAGGCTATTTTTTAAGGTGTTATTTTCTTCAGTATTTTTTTGGGTCCTTTAGCAAGCTGTTGACTTGTTTTTCATGATTTTCTTGCATCACTCTCATTTCCTTCCCAGTTTTTCCTCTACTTCCCTTACTTGCTTCTCAAAATCCCTTTTGAGCTCTTCCAAGGCCTGAGAGTGATTCACATTTTTTCTTGGAAGTTTTGGATGTAGGAGCTTTGACTTTGTTGTCTTCTTCTGGTTCTGTATTTTGATCTTCTTTTTCACCAAAGTAAGATTCTATGGTCTGACTCTTTTTGCACTGCTTGCTCATGACCCCCAGCCAATTACTTGAGTTTTAAACTCCTTGTCAAGGTAAGAGTCTGCTTCCAATGTGCAGAGTGTACTGTCTTAAGCTTCAGGGGTTTGTATGGCTGTTTTCAGGGATACTTGTAGGGACCTGTAAATTTTCAGTTCTTCCAAGGTGAGGTGTTTACTCCTTTCCCGTCCTGTGACCACAAGTCCTCCTTTCTGTCCTGTAACTGTGAGGAGGGGCTCCTCTCCACAGCCACTACAAGCTCTTCCACACTAGTGCTCCTCCTCAACCCACCACCGACACCTAGAACTGTGACCCAGAACCAAACACGGGCAAAGCAAGAGATTCCTGCCTCAGCACTGGCAAAAAGATCCTTGCAATTCCTGTCTGATAAGCCACTGGATTCCCCCTCAGTCTGTGGGCTGGAAGCTCGGGAAGCAGCTGCCCCCCCCACCCCCACCCTGCCCCAGGGCACAATCTTGGGGAATGGAGCTGAAACCTTGCCTTCCTCTCTGAGCACAACTTTTGCCACTGACCCTCTAAATTGTCTTTGGCATTGGTAGATTGAGGAGTCTGGAAACCACCACAGCTTCCTGCCATTCGGTCCTCTGAGGCCTGCTCCAGGTTTGCTGCATCCTGTGCACCCACGCCACGCTGTGCTCCCAGCCCAGCCTGATACACCTTTCTGATCACTAATCCAGGTTGTCTTGGGCTGGAAATTGGTTTTACTCTGACTTTTTGTCTGTTCTGCTGCTTCAGAATTTGTTTAGAGCCATTTTTTTATGAGTATTTGAAGGGGTTTGGGGGAGAGCTCAAACAAGTCACTGCTTTCACTCCTCCATCTTGCCTCTGCCTCCCATTCTGTCCAGAGCCCAGAATCTTAAGGGCAGAGTCCAGGATTCAGTGAGAGGGAGATGAGAAATATGATCTAAATGCAGGTAGGCATGTCCTGAAAATATTCAGACCACAAAGATAACAGCAGAGATCACTGTCTAGCAGAGATAATAAACCACCTATTACCAGAGCATCATTATGCTGAGGCCAGCAGAGACAAGCAGAGTAACAATCTTAACAGAGACACTGAGACCAGTAGAGTAACAGGATAGTGGAGACTATACGCAGAGCAGTTACCACAAGACTGGCAGAGCCAAGGGAAGCCAAGTGGCAGGCAGAGATGATGCACTGAGGAAGGATCAGAACCAAAGGCAGAATGTGATCACATCATCAGGAGACATAAGCGGATCAAGGGGATCATGACACTTAGTGATATAAGTTGCTCTTCCATTTGCATTTCCCCTATATGGACCATTAATGGATGATACTTAGACATTCTTATTCTCCTCACTGATGGTATGTGTTTTTGCACATTCTACATTTAAAGTGGGAATGCTTTATTGTAAATCTTACTGTGCTTTTTAAAAATATTATTTTGAAGTAATTGTATCCTCTGGCTGATTAGAGAATAAAAGTAAACACATAAGTGAAGGCTCTTGAACCATCTTGAGTTCAACATGAATGGATGAGGAGATAAGAGTGTACTCTGAGCCAGGGCTAACAATTCTGGGGGATATGAGGAGGGAGAAGCATTATATAGGTAATAGAAAGCCACTGAAGGTCTTTGATCAATGGAGTAACACAGACAGATCTGTGCATTAGGAACATTTCTTGGAAGTTGTATGAAGGATGGAACCTATGTGAAAGAGAGTTTGTATCAGGTACAATTTAGGGCAAATTTGGAGGGTAAATAGTATTTCATTTCTAGTCAGAGGATCTATACTTTACTGCTTATCAGCAAAGCAAGTAGTGCAGCCCATACAGGAAGTAGCCCACAGAGTCCAAATTATGTGATAATCAGACCTGAACTACCTACCTTACAAAGGGCAGCTAGGTTGCATGGAGAATAGAGTGCCAGGCCTGGAGTTAAGAAGACCTGAATTCAAATCTGGCCTCACACACTTAATAGCTATGTGACCTTGGGCAAGTCACTTAACACTGCTTGCCTCAATTTTCTCAATTGTAAAATGAACTGGAGAAGGAAATGGCAAACCACTCCAACATCTTTGCCAAGAAAACTCCCAAAGGAGTCACAAAGAGTCAGAAACAATTGATGAAACTGAACAATAACCTACCTTACCTAAGCAACTTGAAGGATTAAATAAAACAATAGATATGAAATAGTTTTAAATCAAAAAAAGTGATTTATTAGTTTTATTCCTTTGCAGATAAGCCATCTGTGCTCACTGTTTCAAGAGTTTGAATTATCTCTCTTGCCACTAAAAATAAGTTTAGATGAACTGCTAAGAATTTTACATGTTTTAATGTTTGTAATTTGAACCTTAGATGTCCTTAAAAAAATACAACCATGGCTGTGCATTTCTTATTCATAGTGGCTTAAAGCTTTTCATAGTAATTCCAATGATATTCTGTTACAAATGATCATCTTTAAAGAAAAGTGTTTACCAGCGGGTGTTCATCAGCTGCAATTGATCGCTGCAGGCCAAGATTTAAAATTGAACCATAGCAAAAAATTAAAAAAAAATTGCATATGATATTTGGATTAATGTATAAAAGTTTTAATGCACTTAATAGAGGCCAATGAGAGAACTCCAAAAGGCAAATCATGTTTTCCAAACATTTAGATGTCAATAAGCTCAATTTATAGTGAGGTTGGTAGTAGGGGGAAAAAAAATCCCTAAACATTTTATCTGGAGAACCCAAAGAATCACAGGCATATAATATGATGGGAATATATTTGGGGGGGGGGAAGTTAACAACTTTATTTAAAAGCTAAAATATTTTAAAGGGATAACTGAATTTAGTAAATATTAAATGGAAATTCATATCATATGAAGATATGAGATTTTTTTTTCTCCTGTCAAGTTTTTGGAAACAGATTTAGGAAGTGCAGCTACACATTGACTGTCAATACAAACATTCATTTTAAGGGTCTTAACCCTGAGTGAACAAGGGTAGGTCAAAGATACTCTTTGGAGCTTGGTGCTTCATCTCTGGCCTGTGGGAGGTAAATTAACGCTTTCAAATAATACTTATAACTTCTTTTCCATGTAGAAAATTTCACTTACAATATAACTTTTCATTTTCAAATATTAAAAGTCATGCACCTTTTTGTGTATAGTATTTCTTTTTCCAAACAAAGATAAGCAGTTTTTTATAGTACACACAAGAAATTACAGTCCTTGAAATTGGCCACATTTTATAACTTCCATAATTCATTACAATGTATCTGTATCAAACAACTACTTACCATGTGCAAGGTAATTTACCTAAGCATGAGTGATATATGGGAGAAACAATAAAAAGTCCCCGAGCTCAAGGAACTTACATTTAGTAAGCTTGATCCTTACCATTCCCTTATGTCTAATAAGGGAATAAGATAAATATGGGGACCAATACACAGTAATTTGATTTTTAGTGAATAAAGTGCCAGACTTGGAATCAAGAAGTTCTGAGTTCGAATTATGCCTCAGATACTTACTAGCTGAGTATGTCACTTAACTTTTCCTCAGCTTCTCTTTCCTCATCTGTAAGTGGGTGTGTGTGCATGCAAGTGTGCATGCATTCATGTGTGTGTGTGTGTGTGTGTGTGTGTCAAAAAAAGTCAAAGCTCCTACATCCAAAGTTTGTGGGGAGGATAATTACAGCACCTACTTCTCATGTCTATCGTCAAGATCAAATGGATGATATATGGAAAGCATTTTGAAAATCTTAACTGGCAAATATATATTATAAATATGGTAAAGTATAGATTTAGACTGAATAAAACAGAAATGAAAAGGGGAGAAATTATTTAAAGGGGAAGGGATTAAAGAAGCACTCATGGAGGAGGTGGTGCTTACATTAAGCCTTGATAGATAGATGGGTAGATAGATAAATGGGTAGATGAAGGGGGAGAAAAGAGAAGGAGGGTGGGAGGGAAAGAAATAGGAACACAGAGTATATATATGTATGCATGTATGTATATTTATGCACATACATATATATACAATACAGCTATATACATGTTTACATATGTGTATACATACACACATACACACACACAGATGTGTGTCTGTATCCAGAAACCATGCAAAACTCAGATACAAAAAAAAGGAGAGAGAGGGAGAGAGGGGGAGAGAGAGACACACACACACACACACAATAAACAGATAGCCCTCAAGGAGCTCATATTCTAATTAGGGAAGACAACACATAAAAGGGAGAGCTAGATGGAGCAGTGGAGAGAGTAGTTCTGGGCCTGGAATCAAGAAGACTTCAGTTCAAATCTGTTCTCAAACACCCACCAGTTGTGTGACTTTGGGCAAGTTACTTAACCTCTATCTCAGTTTCCTAATTTGTAAAATGAGAATAATAACAAGATAAGGATCACATCAGATAATGTTTGCAAAGTACTTTGTGTGGGGCTTGGCACATAGTAAGTGCTTTATAAACATTAGCTACTCTTAGTGTTATTATATATGTACTATAGGGAAACCAGACAAAGAGAATGGTACACGTGGGGCACTATCCTGTGAAGATGGCTAGAAAATGGAGCAGAGGCATATTTCCAAGCTAGGTAAGGTGAATTCTTGCCTATTAGAGCATACAGTAGTTTAAAGGTTCTCTACTATACAATATAATACAATACAATAATTCTCTGCACTTCACTAGGAATAAAGTGGGGTTAAAGACCATAGTGAAAGTAGCAGAAGCCAAATTAAAAGGCGCACATTTTAATACAATGAAAGAAGAAGACTACTCCAGGATGGGAAACATCCCCATCATAGTTGTGTGGGTCAGGAAACGGGAACAGTGAATATTCTGGGTTGGCTAAAACATAAAATATGTGATAAGAGGTAGAATTTGGTAAATCTGGAATGAAAGACTGGAGCCATCTTGTGGAGGACACTGAATGCCATTCTGAAGACTCTGTATTGTGTGCTATAAAGAACAAGGAGCTGCTGAAGGATTTTGAGTGGGATAGTCTTATGGTCATAACTTTGCATTAAGAAATTTACTTTGGTAGCAGATTACAAAGGGTGAGACTATAGACGGAGAGAGTAGTTAGAAATCTATTACAATACTCAAACAAGAAACAAAAAAAGAATAATCACAGGTCCATTTGAGTATTCTTCTGGGGAAGTCATATGCCTTTAGGGCTTAGAATTCTAATCTCTAAGGAACTGAAGTTGAGAATTACCTAAAGGGCAAAGGTCCATGGTGGGCAGGGGCAAATTTCAATATACAACAAATGTGGAAATACACAGAAGAATTGGTATGTGATGTTATTAGAGAAACATGACCAGGAAGGAAAAAAAAAAGATATAGTGACCACAGCAGAACAGCAAGGGATAGCCAATGAACTGTCCTTATGCCTCATGATGAGAGATAATGAGAAAAGACTTAATTAACATGGGTAGACCCCAGGAAGTAGATTAACATTAGAACATGGACAAAAGTTGCAAAGCATAAGCTGTTTGCCACAGCACTTAGCTGATTCCAACTCTGATGAGATCAATGGTCCATTTAATACTGGAGTATTATTGTCTATCTCCTCACACCTAACATAGAACAATGTTCATGGTAGATATTTAACAAAATGTCTGCTAAAGAATATTCAAGGTGCTTTCAAGTTCTATAGTTCCATTCATTTCCTTATTTGATAACCACTGTTGATGTGAAGATGGCTAATCTTGTATGTGTTTATATATGGACACACACATATATGCGTATGCATAAAGAGAGGGGGAAGCATGAAGAAGATTTAAAATCCCACTCTTCATGAATACAGGCCATACAGTAATTGACAATTCAAAAACTCTCAACATTTCAGGCAAATTATAGTGGAGTTGCCATTGTTCCTTGGCAGAGGGTTTCTCACTGGAATTTCCTTATACCAATGAAATCGTAGATCTTTCTCCTCTCCACCTCCCCAAAAGTTATATGCACAGAACCACATACTTAAATATATACTGTGTTGGACCTTTTTTACATGATATTTTAAATAATCCACTCAGAGATCTTCAAACAATTTTACTTGGGAAGTCAGGAAAATTAATAATATTATTTCATATGGCATTGGTCATAAGTTGCCTTAACTGCTACATTATTAGCTCTTATTGATGATGGCAAAAGAATTATGTCATTTTCAAACTCTTAAAATTAAAAAAAAATCATAAAATGTAATATAAACCATAACATTTTTATCTTTCTCCAAATTATATGGGTTTTTTGTCCCCTTTTTTCTTTCTAATGTGGGCCAATCTTAGGTACTTATTATCATCCACAATTTCATATATTATTCACTTGCTCATTTGACTGACAGCTACTTTACTCAAATGCTACCAAGCTCTATTCCACTCATTTATTTTCACTATAAAATCAATATATGCCATTTATGCAATTAGCGGTTAAAATGGCAATAACCATAACACTTACTAATTTTTTTTTCTAATCAGTTCTCAAAGGACTTTAAGTTAAAGAATTTACTCACTTTATTTTTAAAATAAAATGGAAAGGGTTTTTTTAAAAATTTGTTCCTTTCTTTTATTTTGTTTTGTGTAGGGGGCAGCCTGGTGACCTCCAAAATCTAGAATGTTTGAGTTGGAAGGGACATTAACCATCATCTAAATACAATCCCCTCCCCACCCCACCCTTTTTCAAAAAAAATAATAATTTAGTGGGTAGAAGGCAGTGCTGGTCCTCTTTTGTTTTTTGTACTTCATGTCCCAATGAGACCAGAAAACTAGGCACAGTTTCAAGGGGGTAACACTGGCAAAGAGTTCTTATTTTTGAGGGTGACTTAAGTGATTCTTAAGATTGTCTGATTTTTAAAAGTCTTAGTGACTGTATGTGTCATGATTCCCACTACAATGTTATATACTTACTCGCTAAGGTATTAATGTATCCAACACATTTTACATTACAGGTGATATCAATTCAACTGGTTTCAATTCAACAAGTACTTACTGGGTACCTTTATTCCTTGAGCATGGTGCTAACTTGGATGCAGAATATGGAAAGGAATACAGCACTATACAGCAGAAACAACAGTAAATTTGGCCATGGTTCAAAACCTGGCTCAGCCATTTATTACCTATGTGATCTTGGGAAAATTACCTAACCACTTTGAGTCTCAGTTTCATCTAAAATACGAAGTCTTTGGACCAAGTAGCCTCTTAACTCCATTATGAATAGTAGTACTAGTAGTAATAGTAATAGCAGCAGCAGCAGCAGTAGTAACAACTAAAAATTATATATTTCCCACTATGTCCTAGGCATTATGCTAGGTGTTTTACAATATGATCTCATTTGACCCTCACAACAACCCTGGGAGGTAAGTGCTATTATTATCCCAATTTTACAGTTGAAGAAACTGAGGCAAACAGAAGTTAAATGACTTGGCCAGGATTACACAGCTAGTAAGTGTCTGAGGTGGATTTGAACTTAAGTGTTCCTAATTCCAGGCTCAGGGCTCTATCTTCTTCACTTAGTTATCTCTACTATGTTACATCTATGAAGTAACTATAACATAGTCCAGCAGCTATGATGCACTTGAAAGTGCATTCAGCTTCAAATCTCTGTGTGACCTTGGGCAAGATACTTTCCTTTTGTTTCCTTACCTATAAAAGGAGAAGTTTGGACTAAAAGGACTCTGAGACCCCTTCTAACTCTAGATTTATGACTTTGTGAACTCAAAAAATAGTTTCGGGGGGGGAACAAGGTGCATGCACAGGAAATGGTTTGGATAGTAAATCAAGATAATTTAGAATTAAATTGCTAGGTAAGTGATATAGATAAATTCTTCAGTATCAGGGGAAGATCAATGCGGCTTGTGGAAACTAGGGAAAGCTGGGAGGGTGAGGGACTTGAGCTGGCTTGAATCACATCTTGGGGATAAGGGACATAGGATTTTTTTAAATCAAATTATTTGAACTACCATTTTCTGACACACAGGGATTCATTAAATTATATTTTACTTGCTCTAATTTTTCTTAGGTTTTCCAGGATTTTCATTTTTAATGCTTAATTTGCTGAATCTAACATCAAAGAAGATATTTAAGGAATGTTCTGTACCCGAAGTACTGAGCACCTTGCTGTATCTGAAGCATACACATCTCATTTGTAAAACTTTATGCATTTATAGAGAACTTATTCTAGGAGCAAGGTACAAAAATTCTTTCAGTTTAAATTAGCTTCATACTGAGTACTAAACTCTAAAATGTCTTAATGAAGAAGAACCCTTGTGACCATTTTTGTCTATTTCTAGATAGTGTCTGCCTTCAAATATCCTATTTCAATTTACATACCCAATCCTTTACAGGCAGCAACATAACACTATGTGATCTTTGCTGGAGGAAAGAAATGGAAGAGAATTTTGTAAAACACATTTAGGTCTCTAAAGGTTTTGAAGTTTAAAATTAGCCTTTTAAAGAGAACTGTTTTATACTCTTCTTGACTGAAATTAAAATGCATGTTAGATCTTTCAAAGGGGACCTTGTGAAACAACACAAATGAAAAAACAATAGGTTTCTCCCCTTAGAAACATGTGTATGTGTGGGGGCAATCATAAGTGAGTGAATGGAGCTAGCACAGGGACTAATAACAGAGGTCAGTTGTCAAATCAGTCACTCTTAATTAGTGTCCATTTTAATGTATTTGGTCTTAAAATTGTCTGAATAGTGCCCAAGGTTTCTTGCCAACACTTCCTGAATCTGACTTCATTCTGTGTAGGCTAACCAGTGTGTCTGGATGTCAGAACAAGATTGAGGAAGATAAGCTTGAGGGGAAGTGTGAAGCTTGCTGAATAAATGTTAACAGAATTTATTCAAATGTTTCAACATCCTTTCTTATTTCAACAAGCCAGCAGGATTTTATTTTCTCTATCAAAAATAGCCATTTTATGTTCAATTAAAAGTATTTTCCCTTGCAGATTTGGCCTGCATATGAAGACTGCAGAAGTAAAAATAGGAGTAAAAATTGGAAAACTCAAAATCACCACATTTTCCTTCGTGTTCCTGACATTCAGCAAGGAGTCCATAATAA
Source organism: Phascolarctos cinereus (assembly GCF_003287225.1). Classification (NCBI taxonomy): domain Eukaryota; kingdom Metazoa; phylum Chordata; class Mammalia; order Diprotodontia; family Phascolarctidae; genus Phascolarctos; species Phascolarctos cinereus. The sequence continues at coordinate 144,099,571 of NW_027556180.1, read as the reverse complement.
TAATTCTGAGGTGATATTGCAACATGCTACAGTGGAAAGAGCACTTGCTCTGGAGTCAGAGGTCTTCCCTTCCAATACCACCTTTGATATTTACAAACTGTGCGAGCTTGGGAAAGCCATTGAAAGTTTTGGGGCCCAGGTTTCCATATTTATAAAATAAGTGGTTTGGATTAGATGGTGTTAGAGGTGAAGAAGGAGGAGAAGAGGAGGAGGAGTTAGAACTTACATAGCATTAGAAATTTGCAAAGCACTTTATGCATCCTCTCTCATTTGATCCTAACAACAAATCTGTGAGGTAGGTTCTACTATAATCTCCATTTTACTGAGGAAGCTGAGGTTTAGAGGAATCAAGTGGCTTGCCAAGGATCACATAGCCAGTAAATATCTGAGGGACACTCAGGTTTCTCCTACTCCAAGTCAAGCACTCTATCCCTTGTGCCATCTGGCTTCCTGATCTATTACCTCCACAGCACTTAATGGTTTATATATACTTTTTTAACACTCATTATCTCACTTGATTCTCACTATTGCCCTGAAGAGTAGATAGGGTATTATTCCTAATTGGTAGATAAGGAAATTGAAATTGGAAAGTTTAAATGACCAGTGTCATAGAGCTATTAAGTGTTAGGGACTCCCAGTTAATAAGTAGGAGAGACAAGAGTAGGATTTCTACCCTTCCTAAGCCACAAGGAGGGCTATGTCTTCTTCCATGTTGCCTCCATTTTAGATATGCAAGATCATTCTATCTCTATTCTCTTGGGATAATAAGAAGACTATAGAGGTGAGAGAGGTAAGAAGAACAAAGGATGGGGAAACAATTTCCTTCCATAACTGTTCGTGTAAAACTGCCTATTTCAAAAAGCACAATGGCACAAATGTTACAAAACACTCTCTTGTGTGTATGTGCATGTGCATGCATGCATGCATGTGTGTGTGTGTGTGTGGTGTGTGTGTAGCTTTGTATTCATGACATAGCTATCAGTCAGAGAAGTCATCTACCATTCTTATATTAAGTAACTGGATGATCAGGGCTGAAGTCATCACTTGCTCAAACGCTTCAAGTTGGTGGTGCCATAGAAAGGGTATTAAAGCTATAACTAGAGGTCCTAGGTTTGTGTCCTTGATCAGTTTATTCTGTTATGATCCGTGAACCATTGTCATCCATTTAACTTCTCATGGTATTAGTTTCCTTATGTGTAAAATGAAAATTTTGGACTATTATTTCACAGGTGTTTATTAAGTACCTACTCTGATGTCTGAGGGCCATTCCTATAGACCTTTGATTTATTGGTTTATGATCTAAGTTATATATACACATATATACACACATATATACACATATATATACACATATACATACATACATACATACACATACATACATATATATATATATATATATATATATATATATATATATATATATACATATATTGAAGGCTATACAGCAATACTAGATTCAAGAGACTGTTAAATCATATTGTGTTGGGAACTGAATATCATAAAGAAAGAAGAAATTCAAGAGTTCATTTGGTCCCACTGCCTTCAGAAAGCTAAATCATGTAGGATAGATAAATATCCATTTTCTTCTTGAAGCTCTCCAGGGATAAAGATTCCATGTTCTCTTTGGTTGGGTAATGCACTCTTTTATCATCCTGACAAATCTCTCCTGCTTCTGTTTGGACATGACATCATAAATCTTAAAATTGTAGATCTACAAGTTATAATCTAGTCCAACTCCCTCATTTGACAGGGAAGGAAATGAAATGAAACCCATAGACATAAGGAGACTTGTCTCAATTCACATGGTTAGTTAGTGATATGAGGAAGAACATGGAAAAGAAACAAAAAACAAATCAAAGCTATTCCAAAAGCAATTCACCTGCTTTGTGCTCACAGTATTTGAGCATCAAAGTTATTGGTATTGCAAAATACAATGGAGAGATGCATTTTGGGTTTTGCAACATATTTCCAGTGATATATAAGTGGAACAAGGGAGATTGTCATGCAGAGGTATCATTGAAAAAAATAAGTGGTCATGTCATATAATGAAGATGAGAAATAATATATGGACAGCTTCAGTGATCCATCATATCTATGAAACATCAAAATCTCTTTAGGAAAAGCTCCAAGACTTTCAGGAGATACTTTATGAAGAGATCTAAAGGATAATGTTAGATAGCTAGGTGGCACAGTATATGGAGTGGTGTAGCTGGAGTAAAGAAGACTTGAGTTTGTGACAAATGAAGAGTTTGAAACACATAATTTCTGATAATTAATCATTTTTATTAATTATGGCTGACAATTAGTTAATAAAAGGATGGCCATTTGTCCTTTTCTCATAAACTAAAGATGAATCAAGGAAGCCTTATATGCCCTTGGAAGAGTGGGTGTTCCTCAAAGGTGGTAATTGATTCTGGATAACAATGAGTGAATGAACATTATAATGAGAAGTGTACCTATTCTAATGAGGGGCTTTTCTTTGGTTATAATCACTCTGACTCTCAGACCACCTCCAGCTTTGGACAATCGAGGTAAAGGGCTTGCCCTAAAAGGATATGATGGGCTGTAATTTATCTACGTTAGATTCTCTTTACTCTTTAATCAGAACTAAGCATCCCCATTTGAGTGGAGTGGAGGAGACTGAAAAACTTGTGCACAGAGGATTTAGGCAATCTCATCTATCAGCAGCAATGTTCTTCAGATGCTGGCTGAATAACCTATAAGGGGCTGATTTCTGATTGAGGAAACAGAAAAGGGAAAATCTTTATCTCAATTAATAATTGAATATTAATATAAGAGAGAAATAATCATATCCCTCAAGTTCAAATCCCACCTCAGACAGCATCACCTCTTTGACTCTCGACCGATTATTTGACCTCTTCCAGTCCTAGTTTCCCCATGGTGTAAAATGGTAATTTGTTATCAAGCAAAAAAAATCTTCCCCAGTTAATCTGTTCTTTTCTCTAGTTTCAGGTGATGATAATTGCTATCAAAATAACCTCCTTCCCTTATTTTTTTTAAAAGCAAGAGTGAATAATATACATTGTGGCTTTCTTTTCCTCTTTCATAGTCAGTTTTAATATAAACATCTTGAGGGAATGCTGAACAATAGTCTTCCTGCTTTCTAAGGTGGTGGTTCTAAATGACATTTCCCTCTTTCAAAGATAATCACCAAGAGAAGGAGCTGCTTAGAATAATACTTTTAGCAACAAGAACCTGGACAGGACTAAAAATAGATGCTTTTATCATTCTAACTTCTGTACAAGTCCTTCCTCATATCTGTTCTACTCTCCCTCTTCACCTGTACCTCTTGGAAGTCCTAGCTGCCCATTAGGCATAGCCTGTTTACCACCTCAGGAAAAGATATCTTTTCTTAATTTCCTCAATTATTAATTCTACTGTCCCCAATGACTGTGTACTTGTTTCACATAAATTGTATTCCACATTAATTTATCTGTGGCCCTGTTGTGTCCTCCCTGTAAAATATAAACTCTTTGTGGGTTAAGGCTGTATCACTTTCATATTTGTATTTCCAGCACCTATCAATTTCTGGAACAGAGTAGATTCCTGATTAATGCTTGGGGATTAATTGATATGAAATTCAATCAAGTTGATAGTAAATAAACATTTAATAAGCACTTAATATGTACTAGGCACCTTGCTGAGCCCTGCAGATACAAAGAAAGGCCTTGTATGAGTATGTATTTATATAACTTTGGTTTTGGTTAAGAGGAACCATTTTTGTTTTGCTGAACAATGAAAAGCCTGGCAATCGGCCTCCTTCTCATGTTCCCTTTAGGAAGAAAAAGGAAATTTTGCCCCTCCCTTTTTCGCTTTTCAGTCCTCTATATGAAAACTAAGGGGTGGCAACTAATAACTCCTCATGCTTAGTATCCTATTTGCTGGCAATTAAGAGGGGATTTTGATCCTCTGGGTCCTGGCTCTCCTGATTGGTGACTACTTCTCTTGGACCACTAGTTCAGGAAAGCCCCAACTAAGCTTCACTTCATTTCTTCCTCTCCTCACCACAACCTCTTTGCCAACTGCTACCACATTGGGCATACCTTTTTCTTCTTTCCATCTTTCACTTTTTCGGCAACAAATAATGAATTATAGCCAATCTGCTCTGCGTTATTCCTAGATGGGCTGCGTCAGTCTATTTCCTCATGACCTCACTAACCATCCTTGTAACTACAGATTCAAGTGTCCTTAACCACTACTGTCCTGTGAATGTTGTATTTCCACAGTTATAGGGCATGGTCGATAAGTGCACTGGGCCCGGAGTCAGAAAGACTTGAAAAAAAATTAGGCCTCAGTCACTTTCTAGCTGTGGACTACAGACACACCACTTAACCTGTATCTGTCTCAGTTTCCTCAACTATAAAATGGGGATTATAATAGCATCTACTTCACAGGGTTGCTGTAAGGATCAAAAGGGATAACATCAGTAAACCTCTTAGAACAGTGCCCGCCACATAGTAGGTGTTGAATGAATGTTTGTAACTCCTCCAACTTCCCTATTAGAATTCTGGCTAGGCAGGGACTATCTTTGCTTTTGTATAACCAGTGCTTATCACAAGCTTGCTATAAAGTGATTACTAAATGTTTTCTCATTCATACATTCATCGTCTCTAAGGCCCCATTCTTATTTAAATCTAGGATTTGATTTAATTCAAATTTAAATTTTTATGACCTAGGACTAAAAGTCAATTTGATTCATTATTAGTTACTGTCTAAATTTCCTATTTTCTGAACATATATATGTTTTATTATCTGTACACGGTTAGTTATAAAAACCTTACATTGGAAAGTATATGTGTATGTGTATATAAGTGTGTAAATCTCTGTGTGTATATATGTACATATATATGTATATACATATGTATATATAATACATACATGAATATTTATTTTTATACTCTGATTTCTTCATGTGCTTATGTGCCTTCTTGATCACCACTGACCCAGAATTCAGAAGATATCACTAGTCCCTATTTTAATTGTTTAACAAAGCTATGAGTTTATAAATTAAGCATCCATTTAAATCTTTTCTCATTCTTAAACTGGACAGATAAGGAGACCTTCCACCTCTTCTCTAATCCCAAACCTAGGCAGATAGAAATATACTTTCACAGATCCACAGACCCAAGGAATTCTAAGTTTTGCCTATGATCTCATGAACCTCACATGATCTTAGAAGTAGGGATAATTCATAGATAACCCATAACTCCATAAGAAGACGAAACATCCTGCATTGGAAAAGACCAAAGATCCCATATGCAAATACACCATTCTTCAAAAGCTGTGTCACAACTGTTAATACTTAAATTGATGAGATTAGCAGTGGGCCCCAAACCAGACTTGAGCAGGCATGGAGGAACATGACCAATTGTAAACACAGTGGGTATCATCAATAACCATATGGATGGAGATCCATTTCACCCCAATGACCAGTCAACTTCACCTCAAAATTTAATCTCAATAAATTTGGCTTCAGGTATGTATGTTGTTTTTCATTTTCCAATGAAGACTTGCCATGCAAGACAACTATTTACATATTAAGTGGTATGGAAGACAAATTTAATCCCCAAAACTTTATGCAGAGATGATTCTAGGTTGTTTGAAAGCTATACCAGCAGAATAAAAGCTCTACAAGTCCTTCCAAGCTATAAAAAATTTGAGTATGAATTCAATGATGGACTATGGATCTGTTATCAGAAGACCAGCTTAGCTAAGTTCACACCATGAGGAAGTTAGGCAATAGGTTATGACAAATTTAGCTATAATAATTTGTGAAAACTAGTGGGAGGAATATCTTTTTTTTTTGAGGAATATCTTCACTCATGAAATCACAGCTCTTCAGGAGAATGCATCATCTAAAGCAAAACTATTTCCCTCATTAACCCCAGAACAAAAAATAATAAAGGGTCCCCAGTGTGGTGTTATTTGCCCTTTAACAAAGTGCCAAGTATGCCAGCATGGTATTGTCATTTCCAGGAAAACATAAGCTACAAGTGAAAAGAAGTCTCAAAGGCAGCAGAAATAAAAATAAAATAACATACCTTATAAAATATCAAAATCAAGGATTTCTAATAGCATGAAGTACAAACCCAAGAAGACTTAAGAAAAAAAAAAGTTAAGACTGCATTTAGTTTCACTGATTTTCACTTCTTTGCATTAGCTTACAATGCCTGCTCTACAAATGAAAAAAAAAAGTAGTCATCCCGTTTTGCCAGATGGATACTTTAACTTGAAGAAAATGTTAACCAGATTGTTCTTAAAAAGGACTATAAATAAATTAACACATTCACACACAGAGAGACATGCATGTATATCAACATTTTTTTCCCAAATGTCTCAATCAGAAAACTGAACACTTTGTTGGTCTTACAACATGTAAATGATTAACCTCTCATTAGTTCTGGTAAGACCTTTGATGAGTTATAGACTCATTGAGAAAACAATTTTTCTTTTCTTCCTGATAACACGTTGCACCGTTGTTAGGTTTGTAACCAAGCTCCGGAATTTGGGGTATTGTTAACAACTTGAAGACGCCTTTTCTCCAGTGGGATGTTATCCTGTTCCCCTCCAGGTACTTATGTTTTAATACTACTTCTTGGAATCTATTACTATAAAAATATTGCCTATGGCCTATCTTCTCTCACAAAAAAAAAAAGAGGGAATGTAACATGGATAAAGTCACAATCAAATCTTGATTATGTACATGAGTAACAAGAAGCAGTGGCATAGACAGCCTGAAATAATGGAAAGTCTAGAAAAATCCATTTCTAATTTTTATGGAATTAACTTTATACTCCCAAATCACAAAATGGGCCTGGGATCTCATTAATCTTTCTATTCTTTGTGAATCTTGTCCATGGCCTTCATTTTAAGGAGTCTAGCCAATATTCTGGACAATTCTGGACAATGTTCTTTCTTTCTCAAGGTATCATGAAAGTAGCAGTGGAACATTCCACAGATCTAACTTGTTCTTCCTTTGTTTTTCCATGTGACAAATTGTTAGGAGTGACCTGATGCTAGTATACTGTTAGTTCAATTCAATATTGGTGCAAAATGAGGCCCTCAAAAGTCACTGAATAGTTGCTGTAAGGAGGCTCACTTAGCTTTAACACAGCATGGATATTCAATGATGATAGAGTAGCCCTTAACTTTTACAGACCAGGAGCCTCTCGTAGCCATATGGAAATATGTATGATCAGCAGGGTAAGATATGAAGACTCATCTGGTTTTCCGACATCCACAAAGCAGGAGGGGTGCTGACCCTATGTGAATGGGACTTTTAATTCCCCTATGTGAACCAGAACACAGCCAGAAATCACCAGAAATCTTCATCAAATGGGGCAAAACTTGAGTTTTGCACTCCTTCTGGGCCAATTAATTTTTTGGCTTTGTCCCTTTTCTTAACCCATTTTAGAGGTAGAGAGGAGGAGCCCTGGTAGATATTGGTTCTATCCTACAAGTTCATCTCTTTTGATCATACATTTCATTGATGACATTTCTTTACACCTTTGAAAAAAAAAAGTTCCATACATGTGTGTATGTATGTGTCTGTGTGTATGTGTGTGTGTGTGTGTGTGTGTGTGTGTGTGTGTGTATAAGCTCACTCACAACCACCATGAGCCTTTCAATTGCCTTGTAATTAATTTTCAATGAATTTTCAGTTATTTGAAGATTAGAATTGAATAGCTGGAATATTAAACAATGATTGCATGAAAGACAGCACCAATGATTTTAGCTGAGTGTGGCTTACCTCCCTGAGTTGCCCATGGTGGTCTGCTAGCCAAGTTTCAGAGAATGGCTGGTGTTCCTTGTGGTTTTTTGCCCTTAAATGACCAGAAAGTGATACCAGTAGCCTAACTCTTTAGTGCTCTGAGTCAATTAAGAATCCAAGATGGCTTCAATACCTTTTGAGATGTTGAACTAGATTTTTTTACCAGCAAGAACTTTGCAGTGTATATAGGGGAAGTGGGAGGGAGTCTGGCATCCTACTGCATTCATTCACTTGCATGTCATAATCTCGATAAAAAACATTTAATATTCATTTGTTTTTTCCTGAATAGATGGCCATTTCAAACTATTTTAAGTAGTTATATATCTCTTTAAAGAAATCAGCCATATCATCTGGAATGTCTAGAGGACCTTGTTATACTTAGGAAATTCCTCTTTTACCTAACTCTCTGCTAGATCTCCTTCATCACAGTGGTACACACCTTTGCTAAGCATATATCTCCTTAGCTAATACCTTAACTGACAGTTATGATCAAGTCATTGGAAATGTTATATTTTTCAAGGAATCATGAATGATTTTGATATATGGATAAAAGTTGGAAGGGGTGGGGCTCATTGCATAAGCATCTTTAAATTTGTGAGTTGCTTTCCTGAATCATTTAAAAAATATAAATAACACAGTGGTGTCTTATGTTCCACTGAGCTGTGTGATGGTAAAGATTCAATGGGGAATACTGCTTTGAGAATGTCTTTGATGCATATGTAGATGATTCTTATAAAATTTAATGGGAAAGTAAGCATATACATCAGCAATTGAGCTCTAGGTTGACTCTTGGTTTCAATGAGATCTAAGATATTTAGTATCTTCTCATCCATGAGAAACAATCTGAATCAATCCCTCTACATTTTCTCAAACATATCTTCATTAGAAATGTATGTTCTCTTCTTTTATGTACACCAGGTCTAGTCTGATCACTGCTCCAACTGATTCTCTCTAATGCATTTTTATGGGCAGGTAGATGACACAGTGAGTAGAATTTTCAGGCCTAGGGTCAGGAAGACTTATCTTCCTGAGTTCAAATCTGGTTTAAGGCAATTACTAACTCTGCAACCATGGGCAAGTCACTGCTTGCCTTAGTTTCTTCATCTGTAAAATGAGCTGGAGAAGGAAGTAGCAAACCACCCCAGTATATTTGCCAAGAAAACCCCAAATGGGGTCATGAAAAGTTGGAAATGACCTAAACAACTGAACAAAATCTCAAAAGTGAATTTTGGGGTCGGTGACATTAGAGCCCACATGTGATAGTTTCACAGTCCTTGATGGTGAAAAAGCTTGTTATAAAAATCTTTGGCAATCTTTTCCATTTTTCTTCTCTCATTTTAGAATCTTCAGTTGACTTCATACTTAGCTAAAATTTCATCTCCTACAAGAGATATTTCTGGAAATCAGCTTTTCTCCTCCTAGTTGCTAGTGCTTCTCATTAAAATTATCTGATATTTGTTTTATACATATTTTGCATATATTTTCATTGCCCATATTTTTCTCTAGATAGAATGTAAGTTCCTTGACAGCAGAGACTCTCTCTCTCTCTCTTTCTTTTTTTATCCACAGCATTTTGCATAGTGTCTAGCACATAGTAGGGACTTAATATATTATTACTGATTAATTATCCTCCTTTTTTTATCCTCAGGCCCATTTTATTTGGCTATACCCTACACTCCTTCTCTGTACTTTACCAGATATTTTGCCCATAATTTTCTATTATCCTTTACAAGTTTTTATACCAAACTGGTATTGGACTTGGCAACTATCTTTGTCTGTTTGGTAAGAAAGTCAAATATTTACTAACAAAGATGTTTTTAGGTTCTTTTGACATTGCTGTGATAGTTAATTTACATCAGTTAATTCTTGTATGAAAATATGTCATGTGGATATTCTTTCTAATATTTGTTACTTGTTTTTCATTATCAATAATAATTTGAATAGATGAGGCACATATTGTTTTTCAATTGAATGCAGTGGCTTTTTTCTCACTGTGATTATTTCTTCTAGTTTTATTTTAATGTTGATTTTTGATCTAATAGGTAATGGCCAAATGGTATATAGACAGTTGATTCAAAAATTACTCCCACATCAGTAATACAGCGTTTCTGGCCAACTAAATACAATTTCTTTCTTTCTCTCTCTCTTGCTGTAGCTCTCTTGCTCTCTGTTTCCAGAGCCCACTGATTCCTTTCTTAAAGAAAATATTGATGTTTCAGCTGCATGTGGCTTCTATGTAGTTTATAAGTCTTTGCTTTCTCTCATTCCTTAATCCCATTCTTTGCTTTTCAACTTATTTCTCAACATCCTCACCTTTTACCACCTTTAGAAGGAAGTCACTGAGAAACAAAGTGTAGTTTATTTGATTTAGGAGCTCTTAAAATCAAATTCTTTTGAAGCATTTTTGATCCTTTTTATGCTGTATGATAAATACTGGTATGTTTTCATGCTTTTTTTTTTTTGCACACAGTGATCATAAGCACTTGCAATAGAAAATAGCAAATGCTCCACAAAAATGTTTCTTGTCTTTGAGTGTATAAAAGAACCAACCCTACCAATTCATTTATCTCCCTCTCTAAGGAGTTCTTGAGAGCCTTCAGCTCAGTTGCAACTTCTTTCTTTCCTTCTATGGTTTTTAAGCTGCATGATTCTTAGTATCAGCTTTCTTCTTTTTTGTTTTGCTGCCAGGAGACCACATGGGACTGAGAACCATTTCGCATTTTTCTTGATTTCATGGTCAAAGAGTTGAACACTGAATAACTAGCTTAGTAGTAATGTACTTCTCCAAACTTAGGCTGGTAAATAGAATTGATTTCACATTGCTTCTGGAACTGTGTTTATGTGTATATGAATATGAATTTTTTGATATTCTCAGAATTCATAATGTGTTAAAGACAGTGAAGCCACAGCATAAGTATGTGATAGAGTAGTTAAAATAGTTGCAAGAATAACAGAGATACAACTTTTAAAAAATGTTTAAAAAAATAGGACTAGCAGCAAGTAAATTTTAATGCAAATAATCTGCCTGAGAATAATTGAGTTAACTGGTTTTGGAACAGCATACAATGTTGTATTATGTGAGATTAATTTAATTAAATTAGATTTTTTAAAAGTCTAGTCTCTTGATTTAAAACAAACAAAAACCTCCTCCCCTCCCCATTCTTGAAAAAGTCATAAAGCTCTTACTTTTTGTTTGGCATCTATCAGTTAAAAGTTAACTATCTTGACTAAGTAAACTACAAAAACTTTAACAAAAACACTCCAGACTTTATATTTGTAACAAGAAACTATATGTGCTAAAGGTGTTCACATTTAATTTGTACATAGCATCAATCTAAAGGGCTTGGGTTTGGGGATATGAACAGCAGTTTGAATATGTAGATTAATTTATTTTCATTTTTTTCCCTCAATTTAAAAGATTATTAATAAAAGACAAAAAAATTTCACTAGCCCAATGTTAATCTTTTTGAAACTTTCTAAAATGAATATGAGTTCATTTATAGATCATAATTAACTTTTTCCCAAATAGTCATGTTTTTTTAACATATGAGATATGTTTGCAAAATCACCTTCAATCCCTTTGGAAGAGATAAGAAAGGGTGTGCTATAAACTTTACTAATCCTGAGGCTTTCAAATATGTCTTTATGAAGACTGATTCCCTTTGAGTTTTATAGCTTACTCCAATTCTGTACTGCTTTTATAGTTTTCAAATATTACCTGCATCAAGTAGGAAAAAGGCAATACTGCTTCCTCAAAACAGATGTTGAAAATCATTTCAAACAGATGGCTATAAGCAGTCCTGAACAAGAAGCACTCAGTTGCTACTGAAATGCAACCCAATTTAATACCTCAAATGAAGACAATAATTAAATGGGAAATTGCAGACTTAAATCTTCCCCATTTGATCATAACTCAGATATTCAAATGGATCTGTGATCTTGTCTATGCGGATATTCTTTCCGCCCAACTCTCCCTGCCCATCTTGTATGCCTATTGTTTATGATATCCCATATGCTGGCCACAAGTTCACACTGCTGGGGCCCTTCATCACTTTTCTATATATTATTTCTTGTGCTTTCCACATGACTAACCCATATTCTTTTTCTAACATTTTGTTGTTCAGTCATTTAAGTTGTATCTGGCTCTTCATGACCCCATTTGAAGTTTTCTTGGCAAAGATACTGGAGTGGCATGCCATTTCTTTCTCCAGCTCATTTTACAGATAATGAAACTGAAGCAAACAGGGTTAAGTGACTTGCCCAGGGTCACACAGCTAGTAAATATCTGAGGCCAGATTTGAACTCAGGAAGATAAGTCTTCCTAATTCCAAGTCTGGCAGTATATCCTCTATACCACTCACCTGCCCTTTTTCTAGCATACATTTCCCTGGTAACATCTTGTAAAACATTTTTTTGTTGTTGTTGCACAAGTACTCTTTTGTAGTGTAACACAGCTGGTTCATGACAAGCACAGATTTTTTATTGCCCTTTGCTAGATTATCAGTTTAAATTTTTTGGAGATCATAGTGTTCTATGTCTAATAGCCCTATAATAGCAGGGGAAGTTTGTAGTTATTTTTAAAAAATAGACTTTTGTTTCATGGAGAAGCTTACTAATTTTGAAAGAAATTCATAGTGTTCCAAAATTCAACCTTCTCAAGCTACTGTTGAATTTTGGGCCCAGCTCATTGCCCATTTTTAGGATCTAATGGAAAAGATGTATAGGCTGTGTCTTCGACTGCATATCATAATCTGGTGAATAGCTGTTCTTTGTCCATTTGGTTTTTATTATGTGAATAGCTATATCAAACACTTTTGAATAATTATGGATCTATGAAACTACAAATTTCTTAGGGTCCATGCAATCAGAACAATGTATTATCAGCAAACACAAGTGTCAGATGATAATGTTGGTGACCCCCTTCTTAATTTGGACACTGCTGGATCTTTTAAATGACAGTGGTGAATTGTTTGGCAAACACAGGTCTATGTGTTTTATTTCTTTGCCTGCTATTGACCAAAGCAACCTAAAACAAGGTTATCTCTAGATCTTTCTTTTCTTTTCTATTAGACCTTCAAAGAAATTGTATACTTTTAACATTGGTTACAGACTATCAAGAAGAAGGAATATAGTGTAGCTATTCCCTTTTAAGAGCCAGAATTCTTATTGTTATTCATTCTTAATCCAAAGTTAAACAATAGAAATATATTTCCAAAATCTAATATATTACTGGTATACAGAAGAAATGAAAGATTCCTTGGGGCTTTCTAAAGACATTTTTATATCAAAAACGTATATCTCAATAGCCATTTTCTCTTAGATTACCTCTGATACAGATGCCTAGTTTATCTCATTTTTTTTCTGAACTGGATCAGTTGTGGTGAGCCAAATAAAAATTCACCTTTTCATGGGATATCATCCAAAAGAATCCTAGGAATAAATAGACTGCAAAAATTTAACCCTGTAATAGTATCACTATTACCACATCTCTGACTACCAAGATAACTGGGTCAATCTATTGTCCATTATATACCAATCAAACTTCCAGGAAATCAGCAGAAAAAAAAATAGATTGCTTCTATGTCACTCAGACATTAACTCTTGTGACTTCTACATTTACCCTATATTCCATCAATACTGTTTTTTCTTTGTTTATGTTGGACTCACTTAAAGCCTAACTACATATGCTAGGTTGTTGTCTACCACCACTAGCTGTAGAGAGAAGAGATGGATAAATTGTTCAATAACAGAGGACATAAAACCTACATTGAGGGAGGGCACTCAGGCCAATCATTTCTTATTCCCCACTAGGCTGTACTCTGAACTTCCTCTCTCAAGCTCAAGCTCTTCTTCATCATAAAGTTCTAGAATTCATACAATGGAAGTACCCTTTGCCCTTGTGACCTCTCCCTCTGATTGGATAGCTCTTTCCACTTAAGGAGCTATCAAAAGAACCTCCATTTAGGAAGCAGCCCAATCTATATTCTGCATTTCTCTAGCATGCCAAAGACATTTACAAGCTCTCCCTTTCACTTTCCTTTTGTGTCTTCCCTCAATAGAATATAAGGTTTTTGAAGAAGAGACTACTTTTATTTCTAACTATATTAGTGTTCCTAGGGTTTAGCAAGTTGCTTGACACATAGTAAGTGCTTAATAAATGATAGTTGACTAACATATATAAATAATAAGAACAACAATAATCTGTTTATATTTTCACAAAATACAATATCCATTTCTGCTAAAAAAATGCAGTAGGAATTATGGAAACAAACATACCTTTCCTTAGCATGGAAATTGATATTGATCTAAAACCAAAGGCCAACATTATGAACATTGTTTTTGTTTGTCCTTTGTACTCAAAGAGGAACCATGATGTTGGAGTCAAATGCAGTGTGTTCAACTGTGGCTATTCAGTTCAACATAAGCTTAGAAGGCTCTACCACAGGTTAGGCACAAATAGTCTATTCGAACATCATCTCTTGATTTGTGCATCTCAAATTTCCCTTGTGCTATTGTAATTCAGCTTTGCCTGGAGAGGACTGTACCTTCTTTCATGCAGGCACACCATGATGGATGGGTCCCATGGCTCACAATCAGTGCTAAAGTTCTTCAGAGAAACCTTGAGAGTGTTCTTGCACTGCTTCTCCTGACCTCTGTGTGACTACTTGCCTTGTGCAAGTTCTCTTTTTAGGTAAATGTATATTTTGCATTTGGGCTATGTTGCCAAGTTATTGGAGTTGCACTCTCTGTAGTGGAGTTTAAATGCTTGCAAGTTCACCCCAAGAGAAGACCTCAGTGTCTGGTACCTTATCTTACCAGGTACTCTTCAGAATTTTCCCAAGACAGTTCAAATGGAAGTGTTCAATTTTCTGGCATGGCACTGGTAGATTGTCCAGGTTTCATAGGGATACAACAATGAAGTCAGCACAAGGGCTCTGTAGACCTTCAGTTTGATATACAGCTTAATACTTTTCTCCCACACTTTCTTTCAGAGCAAGCTCTAGCAATGTATATGTCAAACTCATAATTGATGTGGACATCTCCGGAAAGTGTAATGCCAAGGTAAGTGAATTTATCTACAGCATTCAAAACTTCTCCATTTGCTCTAACCAATGGTTCCATATGTGGATGCTGTGATTATATATATTAGGGATAAACTAGAAGCCTTTCCAATAAGATCGAGGGTTAAGCAAAAGTGTCTGCCCATTATTATTATTATTTTGTACAGTGCCAAAAATATTAGCTATAGAGATAAGAAAATAAAAAAGAAATTCAGGGAATAAACATGAGGAAAAAGGAAATGGATGTATAGGAGTTTTTTTGCAGATGAAATGATAAGCTTTCCTTGGGGTAGTTGGATGGCATAGTGAATAGAGCACTGGCCCTAGAGTCAGGAGGACCTGAGTTTAAACCTGGCCACAGACACTTATCCTGTGTGTGACCCTATGAGACCCTGTACAAATCACTTAACTCTGATTGTCTTTGAAAAAAAACAAAAAGGAAAGAAAACCCTAGAGAGTCAACTAAAATTAATTAAAACAACAACTTTAGCAAGGTTTTATTATATAGAATAAACTCACATAAATCATCAGAATTTCTGTATATTACCAATGACACCCAGAGATAATTGTTCAGGAAACTGATTTATAGAAACAATGAGACCTCTTCCAATACCTTATCTACTCACTAGGGCAAGTACACAAGGAAAAGAATAGAAAGCTAGTGAATAATTTGAAAGCTTTAGAATTCTTAAAGATCCTCCATCAATGACCTCCCATTAAACAATGGCATTCAACTCCCTGAAGGAAGAAATGATGTCTAAGTTCAACCTAGTTCAGTTAAATCAGGTAAGGGTACACTGGACTCTGGGTTAAGACTACATTAGCACACTGTTGCAAGGCAGGAATGGGAAAACAAACAGGAGCAATAAAAGTAATATATTATTTTAGGGAATGAGATATATGGATAGCTTCTCTCACAAACCTTTTATTTTACTTCCTGACACCTCAGTCTGAATCTCTGCTCCTACAACCATTTCTTCCTCTTGTCTAAACATCTGAATTTTGGAAATCTGAAGAAATTCTGATACTGCTCAGGTTGGCTTATGTTTACTTTGGTGCTAATTTAGATCATCTCTTCCTTCAGATAGGGACTGTCATCTCTCCTCCACTACTGTCACTTGTAATTGGCCTAAACATTTGACATGTGTTATCCTGTCCTCAAAAAGGGCAAGGCCTAAGGAAATCACTAAAGAACTGGCTGGTTACCTGTTATTCTGAAATAATAACTCCCTGTTCTGAAATAATAACTAGCCCAAACATATCTCACAAGTTCTCATTTCTATACCTGTATTCACAGTTACTCCATTTACTTTCAGCTCCCCCTCTCCAAATTCTTCTCTCCTTCAAGTCTCAACTCAAATGCCCACCTCCTGTGTGAAGGACTCATTCCTAGTTATCTCAGCCAGAACTCACTTCTCTTTTCAAAAGGTCCTATAGCATTTTTGTTTGCATTTCATATTGAACATGAAAAGAGCCTGTATTTTTAAACACTTTTAACATTTTAATTTAAAAACAAATTTAATAATTTCCAGTATAGAAATTCCTTCTATGAACACTGATAGCCCATCTATTACTTAGTAGGTAAGTTCTAGAGAGTTGCCTAAGATACACAGTATTTTAGTGAATTAATAATAATAATATATAGCCATTTATATAACACTTGCTATGTGTTAGGCATGGTGCTAAGTGCTTTACAATTCTTATCTTTTTGATCCCTATAACAACACTGCAAGTTGGGGGTACAATTATTTCCATTTTCAAGACAGGGAAAGTGAGACACAGAAATTAATGACTTGCTCAGTGTTAGGACTAGTAATTATCAATCCGCATTTGAACTCAGCTCTTCCTAAGGTGAGGCCACAGGCACTCTCCACAGTGCAGCCAGTAAATAGGAGAGCCAGGATTTATGTCAAGGCAGTCAATCCTCCTTCAAGCTCAGCACTCTGTCTTCTATAGCACACTTCCTCTTTATACTTCATATTATACCTTTTTGTGTATATTCTTTGTCTTATCTAACCTGAACTCTGAATCCTTGTGTAACTCAGCGAAAATGTGAGCAACGCTAAGAGCCAGGAAGCCTCAGTTACATCCTCCTTCTGAGGCTTAATGCTGATATAACCTTGAGGAAATCTATTTCTGGGCCACAATTTTCTCATCTGTCATAATAATAATTACAAACCAATATTACTACTACTACTACTACTACTAAGTTGCATACATCAAAAGCTTTAATATTTTCAAAATATTTCAAATATACTAGATAACTTGAGGTCCCTGCCAGCATGTTGGCACAGTGAGTGCTGCACCTGGAATCAAGAAGATTCCTCTTCCTGAGTTCAAATCTTGCCTTAGAGGCTCATTAGTTGTATGACCCCAGGCAAGATACTTAACCTTCTTTGCCTATTTTCTTCATCTGTAAAATGATTCAGAGAAGGAAATGGTGGACCATTCTAGTACCCTTGCCAAGAAAACCTTAAATGGGTCACAAAGAGTTGGACAAGACTGAAAAACAACTGAACAATAAAAACTATATAATCAATTCAGTACTGCATAGTGTCCCTTGTAAATAGAACACATTTAAAAAATATTTGTTAAGTGATGAAAAAAAATACGACTTTTTTTACCAGTCCATGCCAGTAAATCAAGTTAGAGAGAGGCAATGATATCAATAATCTGGTAGCCCCCAAACATTCTGGCCTAAACAATTTGATATTTCAGATGAAAAAATAGTTTAAAATTGATCTTTGTAGATAATTTAGGTATTTTAAATAGGTACTCATAGATACTTTTTAAATTTTTTTTTATATGAGGCAATTGGGGTAAACTGACTTGCCCAGAGTCACACAGCTAGTAATTGTTATGTGTCAACTCATAGATACTTTAATAGAAATGGAAAAAACATATGGTGCAACATATAACTGACTTGAGCACAACTTTTGTATTGTTATTTTTGAACACTAAAGACTTTTCAGGAAGCACTTAATACCACAAAGAGCTCCAAGATGAGGATTCTGAGTTTGACTGAGTTTACTGCCTGTATTCTATGGCTCATTTTACTAGGGTTAGTATGCCCTACCAATTCTCTAAAGAATCCCTATGATTTTGATCAGGATGGGTAAGAAAAAAATCACTCCTCTTTGGGACTGCTACTTGATTTATTTGAAATGATTGAAATTTCAGGATAATGGTGCTGTCTCTCTCGGATTAAAACAATTTTCACTCTCTAGATTCTAACTAGGCTAGTGAAAAGCTAAGCTAATAGAAAAGGTACAATTTTGTAATTTCGTTATCTAGGACACATACAACTAAGAAGAGAACTCTTCTACAGATATACACACATAATACCTATTAACTCTAAGAAGAAAATAGACTCCTTTGGATTTCTATTTTCTACAAAAGTGGAACTTATTGCCTCCCAAATAACCATTTGAACAACAAACTGTTTGTAAACATTTTTAATATGTAAACATTTTAAAAAGCCTTTGTATGATCCAGTAAATGTATTTATTACATCTCATGAGACTAGCTTCTCCCTCTAATGTGGGGGAAAAAGGGAATTATATTCTAGAACAAATGTAGAAAGATGAATATCTTTCAGTATCATATTTAATTTTCACGATAAATAACTCATTTGTAGCTAGACAAGATAAAAAAAGTAAAACACTTTACAGCAATGGATGCTTGCTAAGATCTCATTTTCAATTAGATAATTTTTCAGTCTAGAAGGAGATATATCAAATAAGTAGTCTAGGACCTCCTTTATTCATTTAAATAAAAAGTTTCCAATCATGAAGAATGTTTAGTTACATTAATTACTATGGAATTAAAATAGGAAACCTGTTAGACTATTTATGCCTTTCATAGTAATACAAAAGGTATTACCTTAACTAATATCATTAAATAGATATAAATGAACAATTATTAGAAGGATGATCCTATTCAAGAAAAATTTGATTTGAATTTTAAGAACAATCCAAATAAAATCTCCTATAAGTATATGTGTGTCTCTCTGTGTATATGGATATATGTATATGTATTTTATGTTTTCATTTTTATTTAAAAAATCAAATGATAGAAGAGACATAGATAACCTATAAGCATGATGAAAAAGATATTGGGGTTTTAGTATACTTCAAGCTCAATATTTTTTTTTTAGCATTGTGATAACACAGACCAGAGAAAGAGGACAGACATTTGCTAGGCTTGTTAGACCACACCTAGAAAATTTATGTTTAGCTCAAGAGCCCCTAGGGCATGGACTAGAGAAAGTCCAAATTAAGAAGCCCAGAAAGATGAGGGAACTCAAAAGCATAAGATAAAATATTCATGAAGGGACTGCTTATGTTTATTCCGGGAGGTGGGAGAGAGGAGGGGAAGAGTTGGCCACAGAAAGATCTTAGAGGTTATCTACTTTCACTCTATGATTACTGAATTCAAAAGGTTGCCATATAAAAAGAAGTTACAGGCATTTTTGGCTTGCCCTCCCCACCTCCATCTCCCTCACTTTGTGAAGAACTAATAGGCATAGGTGAAAGTAATAGAGAAACAGTTATCTACATAAAACAAGAAGGTATTTTCTAACAATTAAGGCATTCAGTCATGTGTTGTCTGAGGTCTGAGTTTGTGGATAATTGGGAGAGAAATGAAGAGCACACTCATTAACTGGATGTCTTCAAGTAGAGGGTAGAGGACTCCTACTTTGAAATGGTGTAGTCAATTCAATTCTTTCAGATGAAATTGGCTTGCAAGGCCTCTAAGGAGCCTTCCAGTTCTGTAGCCTGTGGTTTTATAAAGTAGTATTTCTTCCAAAAATCAATTTATGCAAATAAATCGTAATTTAAATTGGCCAAATTAAATTATCAATGTAGTAAGTATTTGCACTGACATCCAAATTGCAACAGACAAAACTTTTCTTGCCAGATAAAAGCAATCCCTTACAATTCAACACCAATGATCAGAATAACTTAGAAAAAGTGATTGACTTCCTTTGCATTTTGCTGTTTCTTCTCAGCCACATCTTTAAAGGGAATTATTTTGACTGACAGAGAGGACAGAAACAAGAGAGCTTGCCTTTTGTTGGGCTCTTTGCTGCAAACACCATTCACTGGAGGCAGAAGCTGGTGTTCCCAACTGAGAAACAGTTTATGTTGAAGTGCTAATTCTGAAGTGCTTAGAGGAAAGGGAAATTCAAAATTGAAACACAGAAGGGGATAGAATTGAAATTACTTCAACTGCAAGCCACTGCTCTTCCAAACCTCTCACACTAGCTCCACTTTTCCCCTAAGGTAGCAGTTGAAAAATGACATTACCTGCTACCTACTAGTGATGGGGTATTTATAACCTTTTTTCCCCCCTTGTTGAAAGGTAAATCACATGGGAGCACAACTCTAGGTTGGCCTTCAGTAAGACAGGTATCTTTTTGAAGCAGTATTCGCATCACATTATCTTGCCATAGGATAAAATTTGAGAAACTAATAAGGAGTCGCCAGTCTCCAACAGCTTCACTGTTCACACGTGAAGGTCTGGAAATGATTATGCTTATTTAAAATGACAGCTTATAAGCAGTAAGGACAGTTCGGTGTTTAGGAAATGTAAGCAACAAAGCTGAGTCTATTACTGATTTTCCCAAGCTCCCATATATTCAAAAGGCTTGAGCACAATTTTCCTTGAAATATTTATCTAGCTCATATTCACCCACTGGTAGATTTCTAAGCTTGGAATGTTTAAAGCACAGAGAGGTACACAGGTTTTTTTTTTTCTATTTCCTCACTTCTGGGATGTGAGACCAATCTGGATACACCTTCTGTCTAGGATTTATTTAGTTGAAGCTCTTGACATTGGTGTCCCCTTCTTCACTGACTACTCAAAGGGTCTTAGTTCTTAAAGAGGGCAATGTTCTCAAATACTGAAGTAGTAATTATTTAATAAACTCACTAGGGCACCACCACACACCAAACACTGTGCTAGGCCCTTAGGGGTGATGTAAAGATAATTTGCTTAGTCTCTGGGGAGAACTGAACTCAACTTCCAAGCTATCCCTAAAAAAAGGTTATATAAATAAGAAGTTGTATTTATTCTTAAGAGGTTTAGTAGGGATGCATAGTGGAAAAAATACCAGATTTGAAATCAACTGACCAGGGTTTGAATTTCACTTGTCACTTATGACTGATCTGACCTTTTACAAATCACTTAACTTTTTTTGTACCTCAAGCTTTCATTTGAAAAAATGAAACGATTGAACCAAATAGCCTCTAAGGTGCTCTAAAGTTCTAAATCTATGATCCTATGAAAGCAAAGGCACATATGTGTTAATAGAATGGATTGGAAGCCCTGCTCCAAAGAAGGATGCTGGTCTTTAGTCAAAGAATATAAAATTACTGAATTAGAACTGGAAATGAATCTATTTATCTGATAAAGAAGCTAAGGCCTACAGAATAAAATGAATTGCCCAAAGCCACAACTAATATTAAGTGACTGGGATTTGAGTTTAGACCTTCTGATTGCAAAGCCACAGTACTTTTTTAGTGTACTGATTATAGATATATTCATCTCTTTGAACTGTTAAAAGATTTTTCCTTCCTTTCAAATTATCTTTAATTTTTTTTAAAAAGAAAACATTTAAGTGTTCTGCTATAGTATAATCACACTAACTAAAATTAACTGGGAAACTGGTTATAGAAAAGTAGTTAGAATTTGTGAAAAAATTATGGAATATTTTTAAGACTACTGGTTGATATGAATTTGTATATATTTTCTGGGTTTTAATACTCAGGAGCAGGGATGGTGTTTTTTCAGATGAGAGGAAGATTTTCCATGACTGAAACAGGCTAGAGAAGAATAGCAAATAGGTTTGGAGGCATCATATTACCAATGTTAATAATAATTAAAAAATACATGCTTTCTGAAATCCCAGAAGTGTTAGTAGGTGGGATATACTACTTTCTCTTCAATATACCAACATTATAAAAACCTCAATATATTTCTGGATCTTTTTAATGTTACTGCCAATATGATATAGGTGTCTTGCCATTGATTCACACATCTATGTATTTTGTACATATGTGTTTTAATCAGGTTAGGAAAATAATTACAGTAGATAGGAGATGATCAGGTTTAGATATTTCTCTTTGTGTAGAGAACTTCTTTGAAGTTCTATATTCCGCTAAACGTTTTGATGAGATTATTTTGATGATTAGTATGATTAAGGATATTATTGTTATGTCTTCTATATAAATTAATTTATAATAATAGTCCTATGAATTGAAATCAAGGAGGAATGAAAATCAAATTGTATTTAAAGTAATTATTAGTCTTTGTATTCAAAAAGTGCATCACCTCTAAGACTAAAAACTCAGTACATATTTTAAGTCAGATAATAAACATTGTTCTTACTATATGTTTATTGTCAGATGCAATATTGATGGAGTGCTCAGGTCCCTGCCCTGAGATCATGTCTCTGGAAGCCTCTCAATTTCTCAGTAGGCCCCAGCCCTGTAAGAAAATTTTCTTTTGTTGCAGAACACATTCTCTTATCAGAACAGACACAAGGGTGCCTGCCCAAGGCACCTGTCTCTGAGATCCTGTCTCTGAGAGCCTTAAGGACACTTCTCTGGTGCTTGGCTCAAAGACTCTTTCTTAGGCTATCTTGTCACCTTAAAGTTATCTCTGTTGACTTTTTGAGTTTTCCCATACATTTCAGCAGCCCAATATCTGGACTACTTGCATATGCTAACCACACTCAAATCCCACCCCTCATAACCTAATTAGCATCCTTGACATCCTTTCTCTACCCCTTCTCTATATAAGCTTTAGATTCACCCCAATTAAGTTGCAAGTTCCCCAACTGAACTTCATCTGCTGCTATTGGCACTACAATAAACCTTGCCACTTGACTGAAAGAAGGCTTGAGCGTGTGAATCTATTCCAGGCAATCCTACCTTGACATTCTCAGGGTCCCGGCACCCCTAAACCACATCAGAACCTCTTCAGTATTATTTTTGATAATAGGATTTTTAAAAAATTGGAATATATACAAAGTGAATTATGTCATTTTGATTTTCATCCCATACCATTTCTTAGGTTCACAGTGAATTACTCAATATCCCTCCTTTACTGACTATGGCTTATTTATCCTTCAGATTTTCTTCCCTACTCATCTAAGCTTTGAAATTCCTAAGCATTTTAAAGGAAATAACTGAAAAGAAAATTTTAGCTACTGCATCTTTTTTTAAATTAATTTATTTTGAATTATCAACAATCACTTCTATAAGCTTTTGAGTTTTAAATTTTTCTCTCTCTCCCTCTTCACCTCTCTCCCCAAGATGGTGCACAATCTGATATAGACTGTACATATACATTCCTATTAAACATATTTTCACATTAGTGATGTTGTAAGAATTAGAACCAATAGGAGAAACCACCAGAAAGAGGAAACAAAACACAACAGAATAAAAAAAAATTAACTACTGCATCTAGTGAAACATTTTCCCCTATATACTATTGTTATAACTCTAACAAAATTTATTTTCTTAGAAATTACTTCAGTGTCTTTAAAGACTAAATATTATGTACGTACTAGATAAATTCTAAGATAACATTTCAAATAAATTCATAATCATTTATTAGTCATTTGGGGACAGCTAACTAGTAAGAAAGAGAAACAAAAGTTCCAAATTACTGTTCCAGCTAATTCACTTCTTATTTTGGACAGGTGGCTATTTGTAAAACTGTATCCTATGATTAAGGACAAAACCTTACACTTTACCTTGAATCAATGCTATTCTGTTCAAGAAAAGAAAAAAAAATAAGAGTATACTTCCAAACTAATAATTTCATACTACAAAAGAAACAATTCAATTTGACATATAAAATGCTTCACTCATCCTTGTTTGTCTTATGGAAAATATTATCGGCAACATTCACCAATTTGCTTTGATTCCAATATTATTTAAATTTTCTATCACTCCTAGGATCTACCATAGTGTTATGCACACAATAGATTCTCAGTTAATGTCTCTTGAATTTGGTTTTAAATATTATAGATGTCAGTAATTCACAATATTACATTTACTACTCTTCTCCTTTCCCTAAATAGTATTATGCATGAATTAAGCCAATCATGATAGCAACTAGAATATTAAGGAAAATTGTTGTTTTTCTGTTCTGTTCAATTCTTCATGACCCCATTTGTGGCTTTATTGGTGAAGATACTGAAGCAGTTTGTTATTTCCTTCTCCAGCTCATTTTACAGATGAGGAAACTAAGGCAAAGAGGGCTAAGTGACTTGCCCAGGGTCACACAGCTAGAAAGTGTCTGAGTCCAGATCTGAACTCAGGAAGATGAGTCTTCTTGACTCCAGGCTGGGCACTTTATAGGCAGGCACATTTATCCAAACTTTCCCTTACTAGTTTTGTACCTCAATGATTTTCAAATTATCTAGTTTCTTTGATTGGGGGGGATGAAATCTGCCCTCAAAAATGTATGATAACTATTTTCTGGGTGTTCTGAGAAGCCAAACTGTTTACATTTATCATTCCTTATTTTAGCTGCACATATAAGCAACCTCTTTGCTTCCTCAATCAGAAACTTCACTCTCTGTTCTCTCTCTCACTCTTTCCTTAGCTTTCTCTTTCATATTTTATTGGTATTCAAAAATACTGAGGGGGGAAATGAATATAATAAGATCTCACTGTGCTTATATTTTGTTGATTATATTTTTAAAGATTTATTTTGAGAGAGCAAGCAATTAATAGGTGCTTCCTTAAAGGTCTCTTCATGAATTCAGAAAAAATCATGATTTTGTGAAAGATGCAATAGTAAAGATAATCTTTTTTGATAGCTTTCTGATAATTAATATCAAATGAAGCATGACAGGTTGATGTATACATATTAAAGGTATTTTTCACTAAAGTATGAGCATTTTGTTGTGTTGATTAGTTGTACCCAACTATTTGTGACCTTATTTGGAGTTTTCTTGGCAAAGATACTAGAACCATTTCCTTCTCCAGCTCATTTAACAGATGGGAAAACCCAGACAAACAGGGTTAAGTGACTTGCCAAGGGTCACATAACTACTAAGTGTCTAAGCTAGGAATTGAACTTATGTCCTCCTGCCTCCAGGCCTGGAATTTTATCCACTGCATCATTTAGCTGCCTAGAGGGATGTGTGTGACAGAGTCCAAATAGAAGAGGCAATCACTACATATGCAAAGTCTTCTACTAGATCTTGTTTCCAAATTACATAGTACTGATTACATGAAGAATTAGTATGACTTGGATTTATAATCACTCAGAGAGTTCGTCCTAAACACAAGAGGATGAAACATAATTATTGTTCAGAATATATCTGGCATCTGAGAGGCAGTGTGGGTAATAGATAAAGAGACAACTTTGGAGTCAGAAAGACCTGACTCCAAGTCTCACCTATGATACTTACTAGCTATGTAACCATCAAAAATCCATGGAAATATTAAAGTACTGAAAGGAGGAAATTTTTTTAAAATTTCTTCAATATTTCAAACTATATCAGATTCCTTTTGTGTTTTCTTCTGAAATCAATGTTTTATTGAAGATATACTCCCTTGAAAGACTTTTTCTGACCACTTAATTTTTTTTTAAATTTATTCACTTATTTAATGCTATATTTTAAATTCTGAACTGTCTCCTTCCCTCCCTCCTCTTCTCATACTAGAGAAGGCCACCATTTGACAAAGATATATAAATATATGTTAAACCATACTATGGAAATTTCTATTTATCAGTTCTTTCTCAAAATGATATCACATTCCTTCCTACATAGGTCCTATGTAGCTGATTTGAGTATTTATAATGTGGGATGAGTTGGTCAGTCACAGTCGTTCTTCAAACAATATTGCTGTTACTGACCATTTCTTAATTATTTAGGCTAAGCAATATTTTTTAATAAGTACATTGTCTTCATTTCTCTATTCTTACTTTATCCTCTAAAATATCCACTCATATTTCTCCTGAACACACTTTACTCTCCTTTTATACACTTCTATCCACACTCTTATCTCATTTTACCCCAGGCAATCAACCCCAAACCACTAGCACCACCGCTGCCCACCACCACCTCCTCCTAGTCTTCCTGCTCCTTTTCCACCTCTAACCTCTCCTTTTCCTCTCCTCCTCCTCCTCCTTTTCTTCTTCTTTTTCCTCCTTCTCCCCTTCTACTCCCCATCCTCCTTTTCTCCTCCTGCTCATCCTCCTTCCAAAAATTCACTTTTTATGCAATGCTTTATAATTTATGAAGTACTTTCCTCTTAACAATAAGGCAGATAGCACTTATGCTATTATCCTTATTTTACAAATGAGGTTAATGAGGTTCAGAGGAGTCACATGACTTGTCCACAGCTACAAGTTTAATTAAGCTAATTTAAATTATTTAGTGAGCCTCTCATGGAAGCCTTTTTGGATATATCTCTCTGCATCTCTTCTACCTCTCCTTGGCTAGAATCAAATCTCACTTGGACACTAAAATAAACTTGATCTTTCCTTTTCAGACATCCTTCTCCTTACTTCCAATTCAATTTTTATATTCCTGTCAGACTAGTTTTCATTAAGAACAGAATCTAATTTATCAAGTTTTCCCCCTAGTTTGCAAATATGCCCTTGCAAAAAAAGGAAAAAAAACTTTTTCATCTTCTTAAAATAACTTTATTTATATCAAGCAAATAACACATTTATGTATAATTCCCTTTTTTTCCTCAAGTACAATGTCCTTCATGACAGGTTGATATCATATTCTCCAAAAGTACTTCAGCCCTTATATTTTCTTATTTTAATTTATATCTGCCAAAATCATCTTAAGTGTCACAAACAATGGAATAAACTTACACACAAATTGGAAAAGTGCTGGGATACTATCAGGTCATTGATCTGAAGCTGGAAGACACCATAGAAATCAAGTAGTTCCTCCCTCTCGTTTTACAGATTAGGAAAACAAGGGAAGTTAAGTAATATTTCCAAAGTTACCCAAGAAGTAAATGATCAATTTAGGATTTAAATTCCAAGTTCAGCATTCTTTCTCCTCTATCTCTCTACTTCCATAATTAACTATAAATTTCTGCGGTAATATTGGACATAAAGAAAGTTTCATTTGGAAAGAGCAACTGATAGTAACCATTCTCATTCAATATAATATGGGTAAGTGGTAAATTCTAGGTCAAAAAAAAAATTAGCCAAGAATCTTGACCTCAGTCACTGAGCCTGATTGTTGGGAAACAGCTCAGGAAATTCTAGGTATTCTCATACTTAGGGATTTCACTCTTTCTGAAGTGCACTACTCTTCAAGGTCATGCTTTTATTTCAATCTATATTCTGCCCTGATATAAGTTTATTATAATCTGGGTACTGCTGTTCTTGCATGAATTCTGTAGGGCCTGTGGTTGACCCATCACTTTACATCATTCCTGTAACCTCACCAAACAAATTGTCTCCTGCCACTTCTGTTTGGGAAAGAACATAAACAATTATGATCATCATAAAGTCCTTTTGATAGTCTTCTTTATGGCCCTTTCTCTCTCCCCATATAAACCACGTACTGCTTCATTTTAAAATTGTATATCATGTTCCTTCATTTTTAGAGTCGAAATCACTGTGTAAGAATATCTTTGTGTTATCTCTTAGGAGTTATTTCTAATACTGTGATGACATATGTTTCATAAGAGCATTTGCTGGTGTCAGTCATAAATCTGATCCTTGCTATCAATCTTCCTTTGAGTCATTTTTTCCATCTGTCTTCTTCTCACAAAAATCACATCACTTTTCTTCATTAAAAAAACAAATGTCTTAAACTATGAACCAAGAGTAACAAAGATATCCTAGCAGTATATCTTGTTTCTTCCTACCCCCCCATTGCTATTCCCTGATCACCTTTACTTCCTACCTACCTTTTAAAAATGCTCTTCTGAAAACTTCAAATGCTGTTTCTTAGCCTTAATTCTTATAAACACTAAATTAAATTTTTTTAACCTGCCCTTCAGGAAAAGTCTCAGGAATCATACATTTATGGGTCTAGAGCTAGAAGAGATACCAAACCCTTCACTTTATAGATGAGGAAATAGAGGCACAGGTAGATAAAATAATTTGCAGAGGATTACAAAGGATATAAGTATCACAGCTTATATTCAAAACCTCATCCTTTGGCTCCAAAGTTAGTAATCTTTCTATGATGCCATCCTGCTTTCCCAAACAATCCTTCCTCAGAGAAACAATCTGAGTCAAATTTACCTCTTAGTAATTGTTTTCCTCAAGCATTTTAATTATTTGTATTTTCTGAGTAAACTTCATATTTCTCACTATGCTTATTTCTATGTTTACTTTTGTATAATTTTCATTTTTGTATCTAGTAATGCTCATACTTATTTAATCTTAATATCTCTTTCACACTTACAATGTGATGTAGACAGCTTTAGATGAGTGAGGTAAAAATTCTTGTGAATGTTTTTCTGCCTAAGATGGACATTTTCTTGGCTCAAGATCAAACAGAAGGGCATATGTGATCAGATCTAGGAACTTGCATATTCCTGTGACTAATCCAAAGCTGCCCTCTGACTTAAAAGCCCATGTTCCCAATATTAATCCTCTGCCAGTGATACTATGTAACTATGAATCATAGAACACCATAATATTTGGAGAATCAAAACTAATGGTTGATCTAAATGACGGTGGGGAAATGGGGTTGGTGTAAGGAGGCTAAAGCACACTGTCAAGAATAACTTACATGGAAGAAGTGGTAAAATTCTTTAAAAACTTATGTACCTGAAGTTTACATTTTCAAATGCAAATAGCTTGATTTGAAATATCCACATTTATGGATTTTTATCAAATTTAAACTAGTTTTTTTGATCAACATAATATATGAGTATAAAATGAATTGGATTGAGCATAAAGTAAAGAATAACAAGGTCAGGTATAGTGATGTGCTGCAATCCAAAAATATTGAAAGTCCTACAGAATGGTGTGCAATACTTTAGGTAAGTCTTTTATGGAAGATTTATGAAAGGACATGGACAACAATTATAGAATAAGAGCTTCCATGGTAATGATATCATGAATCCATTGAAATTTAAAAAATAAATGTGGGGAGATGTGAATAACCAAGTAACTGGACCAGAGATTTGTAAACTAAAGTCTATTGCATTGGCCAATGAGGGTGGTTCCCTTCCTCAGGTAGAAACACTTTTAGGGAGGAGTAGTGTTTTCATAGGGCTGGAGAAGAATGGGGAAGAGGTAAAAGTTAACTAGTTGACATCCTTTTTACCCAGTTTTAGGATTAGGGGTTTCTTCATCACAGGATGCATGGGGCTAGGTTATTTCTCAGAACACATTGCACATGATACCATGATCAAATCTATTTTAAATTACTTGCACTGCAAGCACTAATAAGAGGGTAAAGACAATACGTGAACAAAATGGAGTTATTTTCAAAAGAGAGTAGCTCTGGAATCCACATAAGTATATGTTGATTTATGTCACTGGATTACACAAATGTGCTACAAGGGAAGGCTAGTACTTCACAGAGGGAGTAATGGGCTAGATAGGGACTAGTATACACATAAATCAATAAAACAAAAATGCACAGAAGAATTTTTTTAAAAAAAAAAAGACATAAAGGGACCAAAACACAATTAATTTTGTTACTTCCATACTGAACTATATCTAATACACACACATATATGCATACATGAGAGTTCATAGTTTTTTGTGTTCACTTTTATATATAGAAAATGTTTGTTTTTATCAATGTGGAGTTTGCAATAAAAAAAATTAAAAAAAACAAAGGGGAAAAGCTAAGCACAAGTTTAAGCTTATCATTTGTCTTTCAGTAAATGAGTGGATGGGAACTTAAAAAAAATAATAAAGGTCCATTTCCACACATAGTTAGGGAGAAAAAAATCTCAGGTCCATGAAAGCAAAAACAAACTCAGAAATTTTACAAATAAATAAATACAAAATAGTCTTTTTGTCAACATCAAACTTAAGAAAGAGGAATACATTTTGGATAGGGATGGATAAAAATTTAATCGTTCTTCCATTCAGTATTATGAATAAGAGAGAGATCTAGAGGAGTATGATGAAAGGAGTAAAATAAAGGGGGACACAGAAAGTGAAATGGAAATATAGACAAAGAAAGAAGGACAAATAGATACCTAGGCAGACAGACTTACAGAGAAAGGCAGAGGAAGAAAAAAATCATGTGAAAGAGAATAAAGGAGGAAAAGACATAGAAGACAAAAAGAGAAACAAATATATACTTCATCTTCATCATCATTTCAAATGTTTACTGAGATCCAACTGTATACAGTTATACTTTGTGCTTGAAATTCTTCTTTTTCCCTCCTTTTTACAACAGAGAAAAAACCCTTACTTCTGTTTCTGATCTGGAAGGTGTCTTATCTCATTTTATTGAAGAAAAGAACTACTTTCAGTGGTAACTACCATTTGTACCCTTTAAAAATATTACCAACTATAATTTTTAAATGTAATAATAATAATAATAATAATAACAATACTATGTATTATATATAATAGTACACATAATATATAATACAGTGTATGTTATATATACTGTGCATAAATTATATACTATAATTATAATGCCACAATATACTATATAGTTGCTTTTTAAAGGCAACTAAATCATGATAGGAATAATTAATAGCACCTCCTGATACTGATTCTGTAAGCTAGGCAAAATTAAATTTAATGCCACATCTGTCCTCTCTTCCTATTAAACAATCTACATTATGTTAAATACCAGACTTCTAAACAGTTTTTGACCTTATTCTGAGATGGGCCTCTATTAGTCAGATAAAACATTTGTCCTTCATTAGCTAAGTAGCCCAGGTTAGATACATTTTACAAGGTGAATAATGATTTTGCTCTTAAAAAGTAGTTTAATAGGTCAGATGAAAATAAATAAATAATATTTCTTAGATCACTTCATCTAAGTATGGATCAACATCAGGGATAGGATTCTTATTTGCATCTGTTTACATGAGCTCTTCATTAGATAATAAAATGAACTCTGCGTCTTTTCCAGTACCCTCATAGAAGGCATGAAGTTTTCTTTAAGAAAAAGAACAATTGGTTTAATACACTAAAAGTAAAATAGGACATGTACGAAAGTTGAAATGCTGCTTTCTTTCTGAATAACAATTTCAGTAATAGGAGAAGGGAAAAACACAGTGCTTTGATTATAGTTGTTGGTAATATTTCATTTTGTAGGGAAATTGCTGTGTCGACTGTTCTGGGCTGAGAAACACAAGAAAGGACTTTCTCACAATAAGAAACTTGACAAGAAAGAGAGAGAAAAAAAACCAACCTGTTTTTCAAGGTGATTGTTTTCATCAGGGGGTACTTTGAATCAGATACTCAAATGTGAAGGAAAGTACAAGCTGTTTATTGAGCAGCTCCAGGTGTAAAGTAGAGGCAGAACACTAATGGCTACAGCACACTTAATTTTATAGCAGTTGTTAATGAGTAATCAGACCTCTTTTTGTTGTGTCATTGCTCCCATTTGCTGAATATTCAAAATCCAAATATTTTCATGTATCATAGAAGTCAACATAACCCTGTAGCTATTTCAAAACTAGTGGGTGACATAAAATATATAGCACAAAGAGTGAGCAAAACTCAAAGCAACCTGGCCTCAGTTCCAGCTAAAATCAAGCCAAATCCTGCTTCAAGCCCACAGAGAAAACAGCTTGTAAAGAGGTGGACACCTTTTGGCTTTACATAAATGGGAATTATTAATTGCAGTCAAAAGGAAGAAAAGGGCTTCCTTAAGAAGTATACAATGTTTGGACCTCACAGTGTCAGAAGTATAAAGAGGGCTTTCTATTTCATCTGGCAAAATATAATATGTAATTAAACTGCACAAAAATGAGCTTCATTAGAGGAAGACCAACTTCCTGGCCTACTGTTATTGACCTGAACTGTTGTTCAGGAAACTTAAATTTAATTCCCAGGCCTTTGTACATTGGGAATAACTCAACAGAGTTCACAAGGAGATGAAGTGCATACTGTTATCATGAGCTTTCCAATTGACAGTTCCAGCTAGTTATATCATTTCATCTTTTTCATTTTTGAAATAAGCCTCTGACCCTTAATTTAGAGAAAGTCAGAGGAAAAATAGTTGGATGAAGAAAAGCTCTCTCCTTGAGATAAGAATATCATCTCTGTTAGTTTCAAATGTCTAAATATAGTTAATGGTGCCATAACCTTGCCCTGATCACTGAGGAGTGGGAACTGGTTTATATCAGACATATATATGACAAGTATTTTTTCCCATCTTACTGTAAAACCCAAGGTATAGAAAGCAATACTTTTAGACTCACCTACCTAAGGTTAAATATGAACATAGCCAATGGAAGGAGAAGGAGAATACCTATGTTTACCACCCAAAAGTGTTTCTATGATCTTCATGTCACGAGTGAGATGGAAAAAGGGCCCCTCACTAGTAATCTGGATTTGGGTTAGGAAGCTATATTTAGTCTGAAAGAGAGGTTAGACTCTAAGTTCCATAAGGGAGGAGGGCTCTGTTTCTCCATAAAGTTTAGTGTTTTGAATGTGATAATGCATAATAATGGTTTGCCAGATCAATGGGTACATGTATACATGTATGAATGCCTTATTTTGGGAACAATAGGAAAGAAGCAGGTTCAGGGAAGAGGGAACATTCTGACCTGAACCATTGAGAGAAGAGGAAATGCTACTAATATTTTAGAATCATAGGCCACAGAGGCCAACTTCATGAATATGAACAGGAATGGAGGAAGAGAAATAGGAAGATACCTCCACTGAAATCTTTGCAGAGGTGGGAAGGTTATGCTTGTGGAACATTCCATATATATTCAGAATTTTTCCACTGTATTGATCAGTTTGGGTGGCTTGCTATCCCCTTCTTCTGCCTTTTTATTTTTATCTTGGAAAATATAATTACATAGGATGGCTCTATGAAGAGGGGAGGAGGAGGGATATTGGGAGAATTTCTGGCGATTTGAAAAAATAAATCTCTCTCAACATCATACACATACATACACATACACACGTACACACGTGTGTGTGTATACACATACACACATACATACACACATATACATGAATGTATATAGATATACATGTAGTTATGTATGTATGTATGTATATATGAAAATAGCAGGACTAGCCATCATAGGAATCTAGCCAAATCATTTCATATCAGTAGGCTAGTGACTGAATATCTCCAAAAAGGGTGAGGGAGACAACCACAAGGTTCTCATGGCCTTAATTCCTAGGGGAGAAATCTGCAAGAAAGGAAAGCATCTTTCTCATGTAGAAGAGCAAGTGAACAATGTGAAAGCTCCATTTTAGTTTAGCTGCCTGGGAATGGAGAAGGATGGTTTCTCTGACAAAAGGAGGGGGAAGTGAAAAGAGTGTGTCTTTCCAGGATAGAGGTTCATGCACCCATGTCTAAGAGTCCAGAACTATTGTGTAGAAGGATTGGGAGTCCTCTGGACTTGTCATTCCAAATCCATTGACTAGAGATTGATGAATGACCCAGATGAAGTAGAATTATTATGAGTGATACCAGGGACAAAATCTAGTAGGAGTAAGGGATTAACTAGAAAAATGAGGAGAAATGAAGGCATAGCAAGGGATAGTTCATAGTAAGTGTAAATCAAGGGTTCTTTACTTTTTTTTTATGTGTGTGTCGTGTACTCCTTTGGTAGTATGGTGAAGCCCATGGAGCCCTTCTCAGAAGGGGGTATTTATATTTTTATAAATATATAAAATAAAATGCAGAGGATTTACAATAGCAATAAATGTTGAAATAAAAAAAATTCCCATTCAATTTCATGTACCTCCTGATATTTATTCACAGGATCCCCCCCCCAAGCTAAAATCCTCTAGGTTATTAGTGGAGTATAAGTACTGACTAAAAAAAAAATCCCAAAACCAAAAAAAACAGCAACAACAAAAACGTACATCAACTTAAATCCTTTCCTTTTCATTTGTTAACTGCATATATCCCAGTAGCAGTACAACTCTTTAAAATGCCTAAATGAAGGCTGTTTACTATTTTTAGAAAGCAAGGGAAGAAAGGAAAAGTCTATGTCCTCACTCCAGGTCAAGTTGGTTCTTTAAGAAACACCATGAAGTAGCTATTGAGCTTGGTCCAAGACTTAGAATTAGGAAAATCTGGGTTCAAATCCTACCTAAGAAGCTTACTAGCTATATGACCCTTTGCAAGTAACATAACCTCACAAAGACTCAGTTTCTTTATTTGTAAAAATGAAGGGTTTTAACTGGAAGACCTCCAAGATCTCTGCTAGCTCTAATTCTATAATCCTAAGAATTGAATCTAAACAAAAGATGAGCAAAGTTAGACTCCACCTGTGAGTTAAATTCTGTGGCTTCATTGGAGAAGTATAAAAAGCAGAATCAAGAGGGGCAGTGGTTCCAAAGTTCCTGTGATGTTATAACTGTGGTTCACATCAAACCTTAGTTTTATGGCTTTACATTTTTTGAGCGATAAGAAAACCATGGCAAAGCACAGAGAGAAATGAAGGTTTGGAAAATAAGGCCTACTCTACTGAGCAGAAAAGACTCAAGGAACTATGGTTATTTAATATGGATAACAAAAAGACTGAGAAAACACTGTCAGTTTTCAAGTATGTGTTAGATAATTTTTATATGAGATAGTGACTACTTGTTGCCTAACTGATGACAAAAATGCAACCCAATGCTTTCACTCAATTTCAAAAATCAATAGTTTTTTTTTATTCACTTGTTCATCGCTAATGAAACATAAAAGGATAATAGTATAATAATTCACACAGAATCAATGCTATCTAGATGCCACAAAAAATAAAGAATAAGAACAAAGTAATAATGAAGATGTTGTCAAATTACAGTATAATGAATGTAAGCTCTTGAGGACAGGGACTCTTTTGGTTTTATCTTTGTAGATCCCATGCATAGTGCTAGTTCATGGTAAGCACTTAGTGAAAAAGATTTAGATTCAATAAAATATTTTATTGAATGAAAAAATCAGCAAATATTGAAAAGGAAATTTCCTTCAATGAAGGTGTCAAAACAGATAATTCAACTAACATTTATTTGTAAAAACTTTTATTTTACATATTTTTTGACAATACCTATATTATCAATATTCCTGTGTCTACTCACACCCCCAACACAGAAATCCTTCCCTTACAAGAAAAATGATAACAAAGAAAAAAAAAGGCCAGAAAAGCTAAAACATAAAAAATTCTGACATCATGTACATATTTCGCACCCATGGTGGCAAAAAAGTTGGGTGAGATGCCTTCTGATTTCTCTTCTTTGGGCCCAAAGTTGGTAATTACAATTTCATTGCATTCAATTTTGAATGTTTTGAAATTGTTCTTTCCATTTCCATTTCAACAAATAATTATTAAATATGAGCTACGAGCAGGACGCTATGCAAGGCACTGGGCACACAAGGTCAAACAAATACATCATGAAATAATCTCTGACTTCAAAGATTTTATATTCTGTCTTCACAGAGAAAAATGTTCACAATAGATTTTCAAGGTTACTTTCAGACCTGTAATCATACTATTCTTGTTTGTACAGTTCTGAAGTTCTTCTTTTAATGTTTAATTCTCAATATTCTATTTAAGAAAGAGGGGGAAAGACACACCTAATTAAATCTAGAAGCTTTTTTGAATAGTTACAAAAGAATATAATTCAGGGTAAAGCAGGCATTTTAGGTTCCTGTTTGAGGAAATTTATTACTGAGTTAACTAAGAGACCTCATTAGAAGTCAGCTTCTTACATACATATACTCAGCACAGAAGCTAGCTTCAGTCTATTTATTAGAGAGGTAGCTTGACATGGTAGATAGAGAATTTTAATTAAAGCCCAAGTACTGCTTAAGACATTTTGGCTGTGTGAGTATGGGTGAGTCAGCTAACATCTCATTGTTGTAGATAACTCTTGCTGAGATTTTAAATTGCAGGGAATATATTGGCCTGCATTGGTAGAAGGCATTTCCTCTTATGGGATTTCCCTATACCAATGAAATTACAGGTCCAGTCCCTGTCCTTATTATTTTTGATAATATAGATTTTAAACCTGATGATTTCAATGATTTAAAACCTCAGTGTAAATCAAGGGTGAAATTAACAAAATTGAACAAAAAAACCTGACTGAATTACTTAATAAATAAAATTAGGAGTTATTAAAAAAAAAGCTCTAAAATAAACTATTGGCTAAACTGATTAAAAAAGAAAAAAAAAGTACCATTATCAAAAATTAAAAAGGTCACAACTAAACAAGAAACAAAATAAATGATTAGGAGCTATTTTGCCCAACTACATACCAATAAAACTGACAAAAATAAAGAAAATGTGTGAGCATTCACAAAAAAAAAAATCTAGGTTAACAGAACAGAAAATAAAGTACTTAAATAATCTTAAGTATAAAAATTTTTTTTGGATGAGCCAAAAATGAAGTTTCAAAAAAAAAAAGGCTAGTTGGATTTACAAGTAGATTCTACCAGCCATTTAAAGATTTATTAATTCTACCACTAAACAAATTGTTTTTAAAAATAAGATTATTTGAGGGTCTCGTAAAATTCCTTCTTTAACACAGATATAGTTTGGACACCTAAACCAGGGAGAGTCAAAATAGAGAATAAAATTGTAGACCAATCTCTCTAATGAGTTTTGATAGAAAAATGTTTTGGTAAACTGTTAGGAAGGAAGCAATATGTCATGAAGGTTATATTCTATGACCAGGCTGGATTTATACTAGGAATGCAGGGCTGGTTCAATAACAGAAAACTATAAACACAAATTATCATATAAATAAGAAAATAACAAAAATCACATGGCTATATCAATAGATTCATAAAAAAGCTTTTTAATGAACATATAATACCCATTTGTATTGAAAACATTAAAAAAATAAGAATAAAGGTAGCTTTCCTTAACATGGCAAGTAGCATCTATCTGAAAACAAGATTGTGCATTATCTGTAATTGGGATTAACGAGAGGTCTTCCCAATAAGATCAGTAGTAAAGCAAATATCACTATTATTATTCAAATAATGCTAGAGATACCAGCTACAGTACAAAGAT
Organism: Phascolarctos cinereus; assembly: GCF_003287225.1. NCBI lineage: Eukaryota > Metazoa > Chordata > Mammalia > Diprotodontia > Phascolarctidae > Phascolarctos > Phascolarctos cinereus. The sequence goes on along the minus strand of NW_027556180.1, from coordinate 144,062,582 downwards.
AAGAAAAAAGAAATTGAAGGAATAAACATAGATGAAATAAAAAAGAAAATCATCACTCTTTTCACATGACATGATGATTCACTTAGAAAATTCTAGAGTCAACTGAAAACCTAATGGAAGTAATTTACAACTTCAGAAAAGTAATAGTCTATAAAATAAACCCACAGAAATGATCAACATATATTACCAACACAACCCAAGCAGGAAGAAATACAAAGAGAAATGACATTTTAAAATAATACAGAAATGTATAAATATAATTATAAAATATTCCACATAGATAATAATATAAGTATTTAGAGAAATATTACTTGCTCATGGGTAGGCAGAGTCAATATAATAAAAATGGCAGTACTAAAACTAATTTACTGACTCAGTGTCATGCCAATCAAACTACTAAAGGAATACTTTATAAGGCTAGAAACATTAAATAAATTCATATTGAGGAATGTTAAGAATACCCAGTGTATTAAAGAAAGTGGCCAGGAAGGGGACCTACTGGTATCAGACCTCAAACTACAATATAAATCTATCATCATTAAAACAATTTGAAATAGAGGAGTCAGTCAGATCAATGTAGCAGATTAGGCACACAATACACTGAAGCAAATATTTATAGAAACTTTGTATTTGACAAATCCAAAGAGCCCAGATTTTGGAGCAAGAATTCTATATTTGACAAAAATTGTTGACAAAACTGGAGATTAGTCTGGTAGAAAATGGATTTAGAACATCATCTCATACCATATGTGGAAAGAAGCTTCAGATGGTTACATGATTTATACCTAACAGGTGAAATCATAAGCAAATTAGAAGAGCACAGAAGAAATTGCGTTTAAGATCAATGGAAGTGTTTTTGAAGAAATAAAAGGATATTTTTGAATATTTGAAATATTGAATATTTGAAGAAATAAAAGAAATAGTGTGAAGCTATTACTATAATTTTTATTGACTTAAATATTTACTAAGTACTTACTGTGTTCACTGTGCAGAGCTTGACACTGATATAACAAGATTAAGATTAAGGCATGACTCCCTGTTCTGATGGAGTTTACCATCTATTGGAAGATAGGATGCAGTGATGACCATTAACAAAAACAAAAGTAATAATAAAATAAAAAAATAAATTTATATTTATAGACTTAAAATTCCTTTTTGTATATCTTGTTTCTATATGTCTTTTATTTCTGAAAATATCCATCCCCTCTCTCTTTCTCAGAGAGTCACTGTTTTAACAAAAAAAAAATAAAAAAAAAGAGAAAGGAAAAGTCCTTCAGCAAAATTAACCAACACATTAACTGAATTTGATAATGTAACATTCAAATATCATAGTTTCCCTGTGAAAAGAATGAAATGTGATTCATTGCCTTATTTCTTTTCCAGAGGCAAGCATAGTCACTATCATTATATGGTACTGTTTTTTCTTTTCTGTTGCTTGTTGTTGTTGTTTTCCCCATTTCCATCAAGCATATCGTTTTCTTGATTCTGTTCACTTCAGTATATATGTCTTCATATGTTTCTCTGAATTCTTCATTTTTTTCCTTATGGCACAGTAATAGTTTGTTACCTTCAAGTATCACAATTTATTTAGGCATTTCCAAATGAATGGGCATCAGTTCTGTTTCTTATTCATGCCACAACATACATAAAAAAGTGTTGTTCTGCATATATTTGGTGTATATAAGACTTTCATTTTTGTCTCTGACATCCTGGAGATATATTCCTAGTGGCAAGATCACTATTTAAAAAGTAGACATTTGAATCACTTTATTTAGCACAATTCCAAATTGCTTTCCAATTTATAGCTCTACCAATAAGGTAATAATGTGCCTGTCACCTTTGCCTATTTGCTGGGTATGCAAAGAAATCTCAATAATGTTGATGTGTATTTTGCTTATTACTAGTGACTTGGAGCATTCACATGGTTGTTAATATTTTGCATTTTTTATAGCTATTTGCTCATATTATGACCATTTATGCATTGCAGAATTGCTCTGGGTTTTTCTATACTCATGTTGGTTCCCTATAGATCTTGCATATGTACCCCTCAGAGGTATTTGATGCAATGTTTATTTTTTCTCACAATTGACATCTTATACACACATACAAGTTTTATTTTTGTTAGTATAAGAGCTTTTAAATTCAAAGAAATTTGAAAATGTCAGAGAATTCAAGTTAAAAGCAACCTTAGTGGAATCTACTTCAAGAGTAGTAGAAGAAACAGGAGAGAGAGATGGGGTGGGAGGGGGGAGGGAGAGAGAGACAGACAGAGAGGAGATCAAGCACATCATTTTTGGATATTTTTAATATTACTGTTTTTCTGTCCCTATTAATATAAAGTAATGGTTTCTATAATCACTAAATACGCTATCACATTTGACACAATAATCTTTAAAAAGGTAGAAATTCATTTTCTTAATTTTTAGTAATGAGTGGTTTTCCATTATCTTTAATTCAAATAAGTCTAAAACTTGTTTTAGTGAACTTTTATTTTCTTTAATAAGTTATCATTTACTGAGGTGCAAAACTACACTCTGCTAGTGCTGAGCTATGATTCTTTGTTCTTGGCTCAGAACTTATTTTATAGTACTATATTTGGAGTGCATGAGAAATTCCCTTCTATCAACAAAAACGGAGCTAATTGAATGATTCGGTGGGAAAAAAATGTTATATTTCCTCCAAAAGAGGAACTAGCCTTTAGCATCTTCAGATTTTAGCCAATATTTATTTTACAGATGAGGAAACCAAGGCTTGATGAAGTTAAAATACATGCCCAGGGTCAAAGGTGTTTATATTCAGCTGTTCTGAGTCCAAATTGAATGTTCTGAGGTCAGTGATGTCAATTCTAATATATGTACCCATATCTCCATAGATTTGTTTTGCATTTAAGTAGTCTTCAAATCAAGAGCTCAAAATGCAACATATGTAATATTTTTATCTGGAAACCACAAAGCAAAATTATGATTTGGCATTAATTTGGAAAATTCAGGAAAGATTAACATTGTCAAGGAGCCAAAATGGCTTAATTTGTTTCTGATTGAACTTTCAAGGCTATATTTCTTTACTAGATATGCACAATATTGATAAGTGCACAGTAATATTGGTTTGATTGATGATAGTCAACTTTAAAAACATAGGTATGAAGGACAGCACCTGGAAAAATAAAGCATTTGTCCTTTTTGCCTCTTCTCAAATGTGGCTACTTAGAACAGTTATGACTAATCTGAGTCATCTGGGATGCTATGAAATTTTCTTCTTAAATTCCACAAAATCATAGCAGCAGAAAACCTCAAAGGAGTTGAATAGATTCCTCAGAGGGGAAAAAAAATCATCTTCCCTCTTTTTTCCCCCCTCTCTAACCATTTTTATGACATTCAAATATATTACAGGCTGCAGAATTTAAAAAAAAAGACAGTGCAATGCAATGTGATTAATTTAACAATCACTTGTTAAAGTACATAAGATGGGCAAGGTATTTCACTAGTCAATGAAGACAATGAGGAAGATCAAACAGTCCCTGTCCTCAAGGATTGAATATTGTACTGAGGATAGACCTAGTCATTTTTGAAGGCAGCAGGGAAAGAGTGAGTTAGAAGGGAGAAAGTGAATATAAGAAAGAGGTACGGAATGATGAGAGAATGCAGTCTCATAAAAGATGGCGGGTATGTCATCAAGAAAACAAGCAGGTTGAGTCTTGCCATAAAGTTGAGTATTGCCCTCTTTCTTTGATGCTGAAAGATGGAACGGATTTTTGAGGTATAGAGGGAAGGTTGGAGTTTACTATGGAAGGCTTCATTTTTTCAGTAAAATATGAAATGAGGAGAGATGATATCTGCACAGCTGTTGTGGGAAGTATGAGAGAGAGTCAGTCAAGGAAGAATGAAAATATTTCCTTGTAGCAGGGAGGACATCCTGCAGTCTGGAGTATATGGATTTGCATTGGACTAAGTCATCATGGTTTCCTAACTTTGTTCAGCTGTATTCAGTAGCACAGGTGTAGGAGTACATACTACAGATCATGCAGTTGATTCAGAGTTGGTCAAGGGAGGCCAGAAGGAGAAAAAGAGGGCAAAAGATGGAAGACAATGTCTAATTAGAAATAAGGTTAAGAACATGAAGACAAAAAAGTGGGACTGAGTATGGATTGAGAGTATAGAGGGAAAGGGAGGTACTGAAGGTCATGGTGAAGACAGTGAATCGGTTTAAGAAAACTGAAACTGGAGGAGAAATAAAGAAAGGAGATTACAATCAGAGAAAGAAATTTCAGAGTTTGAGGTTATGGGTTGACATAATTGCAGGTGATAGTAAAATGTAAGTTATGACCAGTCTCTCTATGTGATGGAGGTAGAATAAAGATGTAGGTGATAGGAGGTAAGGTATTTGATTAACTGGAAGGTCAGAAACATATGCATAAGTGGGGCTAATGACTAAGAGCCAGATACTGAACTAAAAAAAGGAGAGAAGCTGACTTTGATACTTATACAGTTAGGGAAATGATAATTTGGATGGGGTAATACATAAAGGTTTAATGAACCTCAAAAAGGATAGAGTTGAGAGTAATGATAGGAGAGGGAAGGTTTGGAAATGAAAGTGGCTAACACTCTTCACCTCTTAGTAAAGCTTTGGGAAAGGAAGCTTTAGGGTCTGAAAAAAGGGAACTCTGTCTCTCAGGAAAGGGAGGCTAGGGATGTCATGACTTCTGCAGAGAGCTATGAGCACCAGAAAGTAGACATAATGATAGATGAGGAGATTTAGGAAAAAGAGTTTGTCAATGTAGAGTAGGGCTACCATAAGACACCAGTGGAGTCAGAGTCAGAAGACTAGGCAAAGTCTGATCTGTGCCATTTCATACTCTGATATGTACTTAACTTCTGTTAGGCTTAATTTCATCATCTATGGAAGGGTGAAGTGGCATCACATATTGGATAGAAGGCCAGGTTCAATCTCAGGCTGACCTAGTTTCAAATCTGGCCTCTTGATCTGGTATCTAAGTGAGTCACTTAGCTTGCTAGTATACCAGGTAACTGATCTGTACTCATACAAGAGAGTCCAACACTTCTTGCAAACATCTCTTCCCCCAAAGAATGTTAATATTTACATTAACAACCACACACCACTATTATGGGGTAAGTAATTTGTAAACTGCAAAAAAAAACTGTAGGAGTCATTATTATATTACAAGGTTGCTCCTTCTTTATAAATTGTATGTTTCATCTTTAGCCTGGCATGTGATATTTTCTTAAGCACAGAAATAATTTAAATGCTTTGGGCATTAATTCCTTCAGTGTAAAACAAAGATATTTAGCTAGTAAAAATCTAAGAACCTTTCAGGGAGTGCTATGCTGCTAAATGTTCAGCAATTGGCTCTCCTATGTATATGAGTGTACATGTAAGTATGTGTGTGTGTATGTACATGTATATATATATATATATATATAAAATTATTATTATTAATAATATTTTCTCCATTACTTTCTTAAATCTAGAAATCAATAAAAAATCAGCTTTGATTTATGCTATTTGAAAATTTCTGGGGTGTAAATGCTCACAAAATATTTAATGATTGGTTATGGGTTGACCCTGCTTTTAGGTTAAAAAATTCTGATTTTATGCTTTAAGTTTGGAATGATCTTGTGAGAGTGGACAATCCCTCCACCGCCAAAGACAGACAGCCAGCTGACCACCTTGTCCTCCTGGATAATCTCTCTTCTCTCGGCTTCAGGTCCTCATTTGTAAAATGAGAGTATTGGACTAGATGGTGTCCAAGGATCCTTATGGCTCTAAATATATGGCAATTTGACCCCAAATAGCTTCTCTAACCACCTCCTAAGATTATCAGGAGTGATACAAAAATAGCCACACGAGGGAAAGCTCCTAGGCATCTCAATAATGCAGTTATTTCTTTTACGGGAGTGAAGAAAGCACTTTGTGAACTGTAAAATGTGATACAGATGCAAGTTAATTTTATATCTTATGCTAAATGACATCATGGTATTGAGGTTACCTTGGATTCCTTAAGGTCCAGACAAATTCTATCAGCTAGAAAAGCTTTGTGTTCAGTTCTAAACCTGGAAAAATGCAAAATTTGGAGTCAAAGAATCTGGGTTTGAATCCTGGCTGTTATCAGTTACCTACGTGATGTTGTGTAAGTCATTGACCTTCACAAGGCTTGAGGTTTCTCAACTGCAAAATAAGAGAATTCAAATTAGATGACCCCTGGGAACTATTCCTGCTCTAGGACTATCATTCAATGGACTGCACGTCAGTCATCTGAAGACTAGTCTATTTATACACAGGGAGGTTCATCACCAAGCCCATTGCAGAGTGATGAATGTTTCCACCTCAGCAACTCTCACAAAGAATAGACTTAATTGTAGTAGGGTTTTGCCTCAGTGAACAGAGCCTCCCACACTGCTACAATCACAGATCCTTGAAGTACTGAAGTGAAATATTACTATGAGCACTATTCCTAATAATGATGGAGGAGCTAGACTACAAGATTCACACCAATCTTGATAATTAATCAACACAAGGATCATCCCTCAAAGAAAGGCAAGCAGTCTTTTAAAATAATACAAGAAAGCATAGATCTTAATCCAAGGTTTTCCTTCTCACATATAGAATAGGAGAGGTCAGCAGCATGTGCAGGTGGGGAAAATGCTTAGCAGCAGCAGAAATTCTTCACCAGAACTCTCAAAGGAAAGGGGAGGTAACTCCCTCACCTAATCAATTAAAGAATGGGAAAATGGGAAAATGTTCAGGCAGCAGTGACCTGCCTACCTGTTGATGCCCCATTGAGATGGGGTAGTTCTAATGATGCTCAGGGGTTCAATAGGAGGTGGGATTTCTCTCCCTTATGCTTCATATGCTGTCTAGTAGCTACTGAGCTTCCTGGAATTTATTTTAAGAGTTTCAAATACACCAGCAATGATTTCCAAACACTGCAGCATCTGTTAACAAGATCCCATATGCCAATTTGCAAATGGACCAGTTTCTGCATATGCCTAGCATATGCTCTTGTAATAGCTCACATTTATATAACACTTTGGAGTTTACATAGTGCTTTCTTTAAGACAATCCTGTGGGGTATGTAGTGCAAATACTATTCTCTCCATTTTATAGATGAGGAAACTGAGGAGTGGACGAATCAAATTTCTTGCCCAAAGTCAGATGACTTGTTATTTTGAGTTCCAGATGGCTTGGCCACCCAAACAGAGCTTTTTAGATTCCAAGTCCAAGACTCTACTGATAACACAATGCTGTCAGAGCTATTTAAATCCAGTCCTTCAGCATAAGAACCAAAGTGCAGAGCAGGCCCATAATGATCACTGACAACATTACTGAAAGATGTCTAATATATTCTGTTCCTCCTATAAACTCTCTTGACTGCTTAATTCAATACAATTCAATTCCACAAAGATTTATTACATGCCTGATGTTTGCAAGATAGTGTGTTAGGTGCTGGGAATACAAAGACAAGCGAAATATTTCCAGTCTTCAAGGAGCATATGATACACACACACACACACACACACACACAGACATACACACATACATATATTTGCATATGTATATATATATATATATATTTTCAAAGTATATATAAAGTAATATTAATTACATTTAAGAAAAAGAGAGTGCCAATAATAGAGAGAAATAAGGAAAGGTCTTATGTAGAAGATGGTACCTGAAATGGGCTTTGAAGGAAAGTAAGGATTCTAGGAAGCAAATGTAAGGTGAGGAGTATATTCCCAGCAGGGTAGCAAAGGCATAAGCCTTACTTTCTTATAGCATGATTTTAGATATTGTCTTTCTCTTCCCTCCCCAGGTTGACCCCTTAAATGTATCTTTATTCATGTAAGCCAAGACCCTTTCCTTGAAAAGGGAAGTGATAAAGTGAAAATACCTAATATATTCCATCCAAATATTTTTCAATGTAGGCTATAGTTAATGATGATCTTTTATGCCAATTCAAGGACTTCAACAAGTTTAGGAGTCCTGTACCTTTTCTTCTTCCTACTTCTCTTTTTCTTTTTTTTCCTCCTCTTCCCTCTCCTTCTCATTTTGCTTCTCCTCTACCCTATTCCATCCATTTTCTCTCTCTCTTCCCCCATGTTCCTCCTTCTCTCTGCCTCCTCCCACCTGTTGACTCCATCCTCACTTCTCAGTTTGCCAATATATCCAAGCTTCCAAGATATATCAAAGGCTATTATAAACTATAGGCCTTACACTACATAAAGAATATCAGAAGAGAATCTAGGCAAGCTAAAACAGATGATAGAATATAGATCCTTCTCAAAGACTTACTGATCCTTCGAAGGACTAAAAAGATTTTAAAGAAGATGGACAAATATAGGCTTATTATAACTTGAATAAAATTCCCCAAAGTCCATTGACACTGTTTTAATTATCATTTCAATTGAAAGCATCCTGAATTGAGAGTTAACTTTCATGCTTTTATACTAAGGAATGGAATCAAAATTGACCAACTAAAACTGGAGAGGGATGGAAGTAAATCTAATTTTGACTTGAATTTGTAGAATAAAGAAAAAGTTAATTTTGGGGGAAAATGGTGCAGACAATAGAATTTTTTAGAGAAATGATATTTTTACAACCTAATTAATTATTATTAATATTAATAATTGCCAATATAGAATACCCCCCTTGAAACCATAAGCCCACTCTTTTGGTTAATAAGGTATGTATCTGTAAGGAGTTTAGAATAAGGCTCTTACTTGGTATTTTGGCAATGAGTCATGGAGATAGATAGTGCACAGTAAAGATACTGTGTTTCTGACATTCATTACCAAAGATGGCCCTGTTTATGATGTCTGTGGGAGTACTGTAATATACTAGTACACCTAGGAGACTGGTTGTAAACTTATATTAGGCAATCAGCAAGATGATGATAAACACTACTTGAAAGAAGCTAGTGACATGATCATATTTTACCAGATGCCTGGAATTCAGGAATTCAGATAAGAGTATGCATATGTTTAGGCCTAGAAATAGGATTTATACTCAATGAGTAGATCAAATCACATAAAATGAAGCTTCCTTGAAGAAGGTAGGTGCCCCCTTTAATTGATCAGGAAAACTATAGAGGGTTGTTAGAACTATCTTTGAAATGTGAAATATCTGTTTAAGTCACAGCTAAAAGGGTTTTTCTTAATAACCTTTCTGAGGAATTTGCAATTATTTCCTGATGTAATAAATTCCCTTCACAGAAGTCTATGTCAACTGCACCACTGAAAATGGAACATATCTGGAATTTATTTATTTATTTTTAACAAAGCTTTGGAATATAAACTTGAGCTACTTGCCTTTAATATATCATTCACTTAGAGTTGAAATATATCATGCTTTAGAGGCCCTCCCTTCTAATACACAGCAATTCACACTGTGGTTGTAGCTCTCAGAATACTTCTTTATAGTAGAGACAAACTCAAAGGGACAGATATACCTTCTCATAAATAGTAAACTCAGCACATCTAAAAAAGATCTATGAAAACATAGAAAACATCACCATGCCCCAGCTCAAATGTTAGCTCTACCATGAAGCTTTCCTGCAAATTAAATCCCTTCAAATATGGAGTGATCTCTTCCTTTTCCAGACTCCCATAACACCTTGCTTCTACATTTTCTGTAGTACATTAGTAGTCATTCTGCCCGTTTTATAGTTGCTTGTATATACCATCCCTCTCTCTTCACTACCAGTAAGTGCCTTCAGGACAGGACTGCATCTAAAGTATCTCTGATCCCAAACTACTTAACACATAGAAGGAATCTGATACCTGATTCAATTTAATTCAATGAATACCTTTCAGATTCCTACTGCATGTAAGGCATTATGCTAGGGCATTATAGGCAATTCAAAGAGATAAAATCACTTGCTTTACTTCAGTGGTGTTGAACTCAATATAAAGGGAGGGGACATTAAATCTAGTTAAGGATCCCTGCAAAAACATATTCACTAAGAAAATCATAAATTAACATTGTATTGTTCTATGGTATTTTTATTTATTTTGTTAAATATTTTCCAAGTATGAGGTTAAACATACTGGGGAGTGACCTCCTGTGACATCTCTGCCATACCTGAATGTCTTATGTCAAGATAGCCCTTGGTTATTTTTTTAAATATAGTTCAAGCTCTTGTTGTTTCCACCATAATGGAAAAACTTTGAGTATGGACTGGTAGATGAGTCATACTGCTTTAAGAAACAATGGAGACAATGAATTCAGAGAAACTTGGGAAGACATGAACAGATGCAGTACAAATTAAGCAGAATCAGGAATGTATTCTTGTACAGGAGTGCAATAATATAACTTACAAGAATATTGAAATAGAGCTAAAAGTCGCATGACTTTAATGATTAATCCTGAGCAGAAGAAGAGATGAAGACATGTCCTTGGAGAAGTGTGGGACTATATTCATGAATCATGCTGTATATGTTATGAAATGTAGTTGCTCTGTAAGTTATTTTTTTCTTCAATTTTCCTTTGTTACAAGTGAAGACTCATTGCGATTGGGGGAAGAGATAGTATTTCCAGAAATGACACTGATGTAAAAATAAAAGTAAAAATAAAGAGCTTAAGAAGAAGGAGAAGGAGAGGGAGAGAGAGAAAAGGAGAGGAGGAAGGAGGGAATGAGGGATCCTAACATAATTAAATCATATCTAAGAATGGAGAAAAATGTTATAAATATATAATGGAAAATAAGCACCTTTTTTGATCAAATAGAAATGGTGGACAGAGACTTGATCTAGGATCAAGTCATTAATAACAGGGAACTCCCAGATAAGGAAGCTCTCTCCATCAAAGCAGGTCAGCAACTTCCCTGCAATTTTTAGTCTCAGAGAGTTCCCTAACCCACTGAGAGGTTATATTCAAGGTCACATAGTCCATAGGTGTCAGAGTCAGGCAACGGGAATGATAGGGGCCCAAATACAATTTAATGTGAATGTCATATAATTAAAATAATTTCTGTACCTAGCCCAATACCTTACTGATTGAAAAGAAAAAGTATTCAACTGAATCAACCACACAGGACAAGGCTTTTACTTAACTGTCATGGCAAGGTGACCATTACAGGAAATCCCAAGCCATTTATTCTGTAAACAAACCAGGCTGATAACAAAGAGGCAAGGGAGTATACTACAAGGTCATTAAGTCATAAATAATCCCATTAATAAACACAAGAGCAGTGTGTTTTTGGAGCCCATGAGGTGATAAAGTGTTGTTTACTAAGAGTTCTGCTCTGAATTTGCTTCTGTTTCATACCATTACATCTCAATGCATGTAATTATAATCCCTTCATCAGTATATCCTTTTATAGGAGGATTGTGTACATCTGCCTCATTACAATTAATATTTTTGAAAATTTATCTATTTTAAACAATCACTTTTAAAATTTTGAGTTCTAAATTCTCTCCTTGCTCTGGCCCTCCCCCCTCCCTGCATTGAGAACACAATATGATACCCATTATACGTGTGAAGTCTTGCAAAACATATTTCCATACTAGCCATGTTGCAAAACAAAAAGCAAGAAAAATAAAGAATTTCTTTTAAGCAATTGGGGTTAAGTGGCTTGCCCAGGGTCACATAGCTAGTAAGTGTCAAGTGTTTGGTCTGAGGCTGGATTTGAACTTAGGTACTCCTGACTTCAGGGCCGGTGCTCTATCTACTGCGCCACCTAGCTGCCCCAAAATAAAGAAAATTTTAAAAAATATACTTCAATATGCATTTAGAGTTCAACAGTTCTCTCTCTGGAGGTGGATAGCATTTTTCATCATGAGTGCTTATTACAATTTAATTTGGTATACTTTATTATTGTCTCTACTATGTGCTATGCCTGGAAATTTGAAAAAAAAAGATTTTTTTTTAATCTTTGAAAAACTTACATTCTACTATGGTAGATTCAACATATAAACAATCCAAACTAGGGAGATAAGAATGAAAGCAAAGAATAAAACAGGAAAACTGGAGGGAGGAGAGAATATTTTTAAAAGAAGGGGCCAGGGAAGACCGTGCAGCTTTTCAACACATTTGGAGAAGGAAAGATAGAAGGAGAAGAAGAAAGAAAACAAGTTATACTTATATATTATTCTAAAGATTTCTTTTCCTAGCTGGGAGCAAATGCCACCAAAAGAAAATTATTCTATTTTCAATGAACCTCTAGAAATGGACAGAAGTCTGTGTGAATCCTTAGCATTTTTGGGGTATGGGGATTGTTAGGGCATGTCTCAATGTGCCTGGGGAATGAAAAATATTTCAGTTTGTAACCAAAGTATACAGAGGGATGTAATGAGAAATAAAGCTGGAAAGGTACATAGGAGTTATACTGAAGAGAGAAAGTTTAAAAAAGCTTATATTTTTACCCTGGGGCAATAGTTATCTATTAAACATTAGTAACCAGGGGGAAAAAAAGAAAGATATAGATAGTCATTGCTCTTGAGGAGTGCACAGTCTAATGGGGAGACAAAAAGCACACAAATATATGCAAACAAACAAACACAAGATAATTGGAGAAAAACAGGGAAAGTACTAGTATTAAGGGGTATAACTAAAGGCTTCTTATAGGAGGCAGATATTAGCTGAGACTTGAAGGAAGCTAGTGAAGTTTGGAGGGAGAAATGTGGAAGGAGAGAGTTTCACATCTAGGGGAGAATAAAAGAAAATGGCTAAGGTCAGGTGTTAAGATGAGGAAGGAGGCCAGTGTCATAGGATTGCAGTGTACATGGAAAAAGGGGAAGTCTAGGGAATAGAAGGAAGGGATTATATGATGAAGGGTTTTAATAGCCAAACAGAAGGTTTTATATTTGGATATGCAGCCACAGATGTTCATTGAATTGGGGGGGGGGGAGGTTGGAGGTGACATGGTCAAATGTGTGATTTAGGAAGATCAATTTGACAGCCGAGAGGAGGATGGATTGGAGTGGGGAGAGACTTGATGCTGGGAGGCAAAGAAGCAGACTATAGCAACAGTCTAGGTGAGAAGCAAGGGCCTACAGTAAAGTGATGGCAGTGGCAAAGGAAAGAAGGGGTCATATACACGAAATATTGTTAAGGTAAAAGTCACATGACATAGAAACAAATAAAATATGGTAGATAAGAGAGAAAGTCTGAGAAGTCTAGCATAACACCTGCGTTGTGATTATGGATGAATGGGAAGATGGTGTCAGTCTCCACCATAAAAAGGAAGTAGAGAAGGTTTTGGGGAAAAGATAATGAGTTCAATTTCAGACATGTTGACTTTATGATACTCAGTAGACAAGTATGAAATGTTTAGATGTGAGACTGGATTAGGGTTGGGCAATTAAATCTGAGAATTATGTGCATAGATACAATTATTGAAATGCAGTTGAATGGTATAATATAGTAAATAGATACTAGTTGAATATAGAGTTGATGCATTACCAAGTGAAATATTATTGAAGGAGAAGAGAAGACAGAGCCTTGGGGAACATTGCACTTAACACATATGGCCTGAAAGGCAGCTAGGTGGTTCACAGGATATAGCACTGGGCCTGGAATAAGGAAGATTCCTATATCTGAGTTCAAATCCAGTCTCTGACACTTACTAGCTGTGTGACCTAAGAAAAGTTATTTGGGGGCAGCTAAGTGGTGCAGTGGACAGAGCAATGGTTCTGGAATCAGGAGGACCTGAGTTCAAATCCTGCCTCAGACACTTAACACTTACTAGCTGTTTGACCTTGGGCAAGTCACTTAACCACATTGCCTAGCCAAAACAAAACAAAACAAAACAATAACACAACAACAATAAAAACAAAACAAAACAAAACACATATATGGCCTGGATAAAGATCCAGCAAAGGAGGCTGAGTAAGGAGGAGAACAATGACAGAGCCATGTCATAGAAACCTATAGAAAAGGGTAGAGGTTCTACAATAGCATCAAAAGCTGCTATAAGAGGTCAAGAAGGATGAAGGCTGAAAAAAAGCCATTACATTTCATAATTAAGAGATCGTTCAAAAGTTTCAGTTGAGTATGAAGATGGAAGCTATATCGCAGAGAGTTAAGAAGGGAGTGGAGGCATTAATTAACATTGATAGACTTTTCTAGGAGTTTAGACAGAAATGAGTGAAGACATATGGGATGTTAGCCAGCAAGGATGGATAGAAGAAGTGAAGGTATTTTGACAGTCAGGGAAACTCGGGCTTGTTTGCAGACTGTAGAGAAGTAGTCAGTGGACAGGAAGAAATTGGAGATAAGTGAGAGAGTGGAAATGATAAAGAGGACAATCCGCTGGTGATGACAGGATGGAATGGTATCATTTGCATATGTAGAAAAGGTAACCTTGGCAAACAGAAGGACCACCTCTTGACTGGGGTAAAGTAGAAGGTAAAATTAGTGATGTGAGATGAGGACAAGGGAGAAGAGCAAGCTCATGGAAAATGGCCTCAATTTTTTTCAGTGAAGTGAGTCAAGGTTCTTAGCTGAGATGGTGTAGGAAGAAGATCTGTGGAAGTTTAAGAAGAAATGGAACATTTTGGAAGAGCAGCCATGGAGAGTAGGATAATGAGTCAGTTAGGGAAACATAAAAGGATTGCTTTTCAGGGGGGCCCAATTGGGATCATGTAACAAACATTTTAGTGGACCCAATTATCAGCTTAACAAATAATTGCTTCAGTACCTCTAGGAAGGGAATCAACTAACATGACTTTTTTTATGTGTCTGCCAGTTACTGGATGACCTCTCAGCTGTGATTCTACTATAGCATTTTTTGGGGGGAGGAAAAAACGATTATTCCTCTTCAGAGCATCCAGCTCTCTCCTCTTCACAAAAGCCTCAACTCTGTCTTTATGCTCTGATTTAACACCTAAACTTTTTCTCCCCTCTTGCAGGATGTCATTAAACAATGTGGATAAACATTTGTTGGATGTATCGGGGTATATTGTTTAGGTAATAGGTTGGACCAGGTGAAATTTGAAGTCTGTTCCAAACTCTTGAAATTTTGTGATATCTTTGATGAAATGAATGCTATAGCTACATCTTGTGTATTTTTTCATGTTGAAATTCTATACATTTAAATGTTTTTGCTAAGGTATAATAGAATGTTTTCTGGGATGAGAGTCAAGAAATTTAGGCTTCAAGCTCTTGTTTTGATAGTAACTCACTATGTGACTTTAGGCAAATCATGCAGGTTATGGTTAGAGTTAGGTTTTGGGCAAGTGTCTTCTCTGGGTCCCAGTTTTCTGCACTGTGAGGATAATTTTATCTTACAGATGTGGGTGGGTCAAATGAAGAAAAAAATTAAAAGCCCTTTGTAAATTGTAATGCCATTATGCTAGTATAAATGTAAGGAGTAAAACAAACAAACAGAAAACCTTTCACTGCTGTTTCTAGTAATTCTGCTCAGATGTACTAAATTCAGGCCTAGTTATTACCAAATTGTGAAGTAGAAAAAAAAGTTCTTCACTAATTTTCAGTGTTCCCCATTGGTGCCTATTGACCCCAGAGCCTAAGTGCCTCACTGACAATCCCAAGTTGACCTCTGGTTTCCCAAGATCCTTACCTAGTTTTAATCTCTCTGATCATAATGGTGATACCGATTTATCTCTCAAATTTCCCCTTGTCAAAACTTACCTGCCCCATGTCCCATTAGGACAGATCTCAGATCTCTCCTTAGGAAACAGGCTGCTCTGTGGAAAATGAATCCATGCCAATAGTTGACAATAACTTAATATGTAATCCCTCTTGAGATATTGCTGCTATTATTGCTATTACTGTTGTTTTTTTATTTTACTTTTTTTGGGGGAGGCTAGGCAATGGGGTTAAGTGACTTGCCCAGGGTCACACAGCTAATGAGAGTGTTATGTGTCTGAGGCCGGATTTGAACTCAGGTCCTCCTGAATCCAGGGCCAGTGCTCTATCTACTAAGCCACCTAGCTGACCCTTTATTTAGAAATTCAACATCTTGACTCAAAGCAATGCATACCTAAGAAATGGAATTTTGGCTATATTAACATGCTAATAGAGCAGGAATAGTTTTTAACAAAGCATATGCAACTGCATAGATTGTACATAATTGTTCAGCATTTTAAGCAAAGGAAGAAACTACTAGTTACTGTATGAGAAAGCATCCTATTATTAGCAACAGTTGTATCTGCTAACAATACAGTTTTGCAATCCTCATGTGTTCTGACAAGTGAAGAGAATGGTGATTTATAGCACTGCATGGTATTCTTTTCAAAAGATACACAATAACACTGACATACTTTACTTGGTATCTTCGTATGGTTCCTTTCATTATTTCCCCAAAGGATGTTCTTTATCTTTGCACTGCTTTACTTCAGTGGAAAGCTTCTCATACTATGCAAGCATGATGGCTGGGTACATTTTCAGGTTTGCTTCCTTATTCACAGTGACAAGGAAACAATCAATTCACTCTGTTTTGGGCTTTATGAATTACCTAACTATAGGCTCTTTTCAAAGGTTTTTTGGTTTGTACAAAATCTGTGGATATAGTTTACAGCACCAAGGGAAGAGTGCATAAGATAGTTGCAAATATACACTTATGTGAACACCAAACCTTGGTATGGAAGTTTTCAAAAGAAAAATAAAAGGAAGATGTTTAGCCTTATTGTGTAAGTATCCCTTAAGTTTATACTGTGTAGACAACCAAATCATATTTATTTTGTATCTTGATGTAATAAAAGTTTTTGATTTGGAGGCCAAAAACCTGTAGTCCTGAATCTGTTATTTAAAAGCTAAGTTAGAAGTGTCATCTCTGTATAAAGCTAATATTTTATTGAATAAGTCAAGTGGAAAAGTGATAGGAATGCCAAGAAATGAACAACATTTCCACTTTAAAAGATAAGTCATATCACTGTTAGGCATTCTTTCCAATAGTGATTACTGCAACCTCTCATTGCCTTCTTATTCTGTGTAGTGTTTGTGCCTGCCACATTGCAA
Source organism: Phascolarctos cinereus (assembly GCF_003287225.1). Taxonomy (NCBI): domain Eukaryota; kingdom Metazoa; phylum Chordata; class Mammalia; order Diprotodontia; family Phascolarctidae; genus Phascolarctos; species Phascolarctos cinereus. Next base: position 144,045,647 of record NW_027556180.1, on the reverse strand, counting down.
ATACCTTCTATTAATCTCTCCTCCTGTGCCCAACCTCAGAAAGAGCCAGGTTCAAGTAAAATCTTTTTTTAAAAAATGCTGATTCTGTAACTCTGGGCAAGTTATATAACCAATTATTCAGTGCCCTGATGAAATCTTCAAATCATAAGTTGCAGAAAACTTGCTTATCAGCATTGTCAAAGGGAGTTTCTCACAATGGAGTTCTGTGCACACATGCAAAAAGAGGTTTGTATGATGATGTTGATGATGATGGTCAACGATGATGACACTGCCACTATGAAGAAACCAAAGGACCTTTAAACTATTTTGCTTCAGAAATATTTCATTCCTTTCTTAAGTGGAAAGAAAAGGCAGCCAAAAGTACAGTTGTGTTCACAAAACATTACAGAGGAAGATGATGGGGAATAATGAGCCACATTGCTTCAAAAGAAAATAAATTTAGTGGAGAAGAACATAAGCAGAAAATTTGACACTAGTTTCACTTAATGTAGGTTATTCCATCAGCATCCATAGGTGAAACTGATGAGGCAACAAATAAATGAGAAATGGACAGATTTGCTAGTGCTTCTAAAGTTCCATTCTCTTACACCTTAGTGTCTGCTGTTTCACATGAGGAAGTGAAAATGACATTTAAGAAGATGAGGTTGTGTAGCATATCTAGACCTAACCAAATATATACAGAGGAATTACAAGAAGTAACACAATTATAAAGTCAGAGATCAATTTCCAGGTAAGTTAAAGAAGTAAAAAAATAAGAAAGAGGAAAAAGGATATCAATATTTTGCTCATTTTGTTATTATAAAATATTATAATTTTATAATTACTAGAAAAAATGGTGGCCAAGAAGATATCAGTAACTACTAATCTATATGCCTATTCACTTTTCAAAATTGTTTATGCATAAAACCTTGAGGAAATGTTGGGAGAAAAAATGCAAATTTTTCTAGATTGTTTCTACATAAAATAGTATCTTTACATTACCATAATTGATGAAATTGATAATTAACCTTATAGAAAATTCAAAATATCTTCTGCATTTTTTCATTCTATTAAAAAAAAAACCCTTTTGATTCAGTAGAGAAAAGCACAGTTTTATGGGAACTCCTCCAATAAAATTCCATTCATAAATTGAGATGTATCGATCCATCAATCAAAAAAGCATTCAATTCTACTAGGTGATGGGTACTGGGGATACAACTACAAAGAAGGAGACAATTCTTACTCATCAGAAGCTTATATTCTAATGGGAGAGACAACTAGTGTGTGCAAATATAAATAATAATACAAAAATAAATACTAAATACAAAGACAACAAATATGAAGTAGTTACATCCAAGGTAGTTTGGGAAGGAGAATACTAACATCTGAGGGGGAAGTGAGGAAAGAGTTCTTGTATAGAAAGGATACTTGAAAAGTATCTGAAAGGAAGGCAAAAATTCTATGAGATGATGATGAGGGAATGCATTTCAGGCAAGGAAGCTGGGCAGTGCAAAGACAGAAATAAAATACAAAGTGCTGTATATGAGGAACAGCGAGAAAGACAATTTGGTTATAGAGGAGAGTGCAGTGCAGAAGGGGAAGGGCAACATCTATTGAGGCTTGAAAGATAGTTTGTGTGCACGTTTTGAAGGGCATAAAAAGGTCAACAGAGCAAATATTTGAGGGGATTAAGACACTAATGCATTGTTGGTGGAGTTGTGAGCTGACTCAAAAGTTATGCAGAGCAATTTGGAACTAAGTTCAAAAGATTATAAAACCACGCATACTCTTTGACCCAACAATATCACTACTATGTCTTTACTCCAAAGAGATTAAAAAAAAAAAGGGAAAAGGACATATATGCACCAAAAAATATTTATAACAGTTCTTTTAGCGGTAGCAAAGAATTGGAAATTGAAGGAATTCCAATCAGTTGGTGAATGGCTGAACAAGTTGTGGTATATGAATTGTGATGTAATACTACTGTACTATAAGAAATGAGAAGCAGGATGTTCTCAGACAAACCTGGGAAGACTTACATGAACTGATACAAAGTGAAGTGAGCAGAACCAGAAGAACATTGTAAAGTAATATCAATATTTTACTCTGATCAACTGTGAACTATCTAACTATTCTTAGCAATACAATGATTCAAGACAACTCCAAAGGACTCATGGTGAAAAAACAACAACAACAACAACAACAAAACAAACAAACAAACAACTTATCCACCTTTAGAGAAAACTGATGGTGATGGAATGCAGATTGAAGCATACTCTTTTCACATTTTTCATGCTTATTTTTGGTCTGTGTTTTCTTTCACAACTTGACTAATATGGAAATATGTATTCCATGACTGCACATGTATAACCTATATCAAATTGCTTGCTTTCTCAACAAGGAGGAGGAGAGAAGGGGAAAGAATTTGGAACCTAAAATTAAAAAAAAAAGAATGCTAAAGATTGTTTTTACATATAATTGAGGAAAAATAAAAGGTTTTTAAAAGAACATAAAAGAGGGGGAAATAATTTAAGGATGGAATGACATCAACATATTTGTAAACAGTAGGGAAGGGACCAATATAGGGGAATAGTTTGAGGACAAGAGAGTTAGAATGATGATTGAGGTTGCAATCTGCTGGTGAATATGGCAAAAAAAAAAAAAGCAAAAAAAAAAAGGGCTGAAGGCAAGGGTATGCTAGACCCAGCTTTTGCTAGCTCAACTGATTGTGAAATTTTCAGAGTGAACACTTATACCACAGAAAACATCAAACACTACAAATAAGGCCCTGATTTATTATTTTAATGATTTTCTAGACTTAAGAAAGAGACGGAAAAATGTTAACATTGCAGAGAAAACTTAGAAGTATGTCTTGCATTTTTAGAGACCCAGCTGTCATTTACCAGCATACTCTTGGTTTAAGGGCACACATAGAGGAGTTAGCCTTGACAAAGAAAAGGCCTACCTACTGACAGAGATAGGGAAAAGAAAGCAAGAGTGATGTGAAGGGATTTTAAGATGAAGAGGATGGCAGAAAATGGAACTCATGTTGAATGATTGAAGTTTTCTTAGCAAAGAAAGGACAAAACTTGTATGGAAACTTGGGGAAGGAAAATATGTCTTAGGATAGTTTTTAGGGGAATGAAAAATGGAATATATTAGAAGGGAATAAAAAGCTTATCTCAATTCAAGGAGGGTTTATTACAATTTGATAACTGATATAATGTACCCAATGAGTATAATTATGTAGCTCCATTCCAGCTCCAATTCTAATAGCAGGTAAGTAGAACTGGAGGAGGAGAAAGATGACAGGTGCAAGGATGAGTGTGACAAGATAAATAGGAACAGCAATTCAAGAATTGAGGAAAATGTAGAGTTGAAATGATAGTATGAGGTAAAGGTCAGAAAGATCAGAAAGTGAACTCAAAGAAGGGCTAGTGGCCTGAGATATCACTGAGAGGTCTAGGTTTTGGAAGTTTTGATGAGAATAAACAATAAATTTAGGAGCGGTGAGGTGTAAGGGAAAGAGAATGATGGGAGATTATTGTTAGAGGAATATTATAATTTTAATTAAGATATTAGAATAATCATTGGCAGTAGTAAGGTCCAGGGTATGACTAGGCTTGACAAACATGGAGTGAAGGAAGAGATCATAGAATTTAAGGAGATTGCTGTATTAGAGGATTAGGTAGTTTGAGGGAATATCCATATACTGGTTGAAGTTTAAGGACAGGAACTAGGAAGGAATGGAAATGGTGAACCAATTATAAAAATCCTTGAGATAGGAGGTAGAATGGGCTGTGGATTGGTATGTAGCCAACAAGGTATGGATTGTGTGGAAAATTTTTATTAAACGAACTTCACAGGAAGAGAGGTTGCTGAGTGATGGTGGTTAAGGAAGAGTTCGGGAAGTAGAAGTAAGGGACAAGGAAGTTGAAGTAGGGAACAAGGAGTCCTTCCAGGACTGGTTGTGAGAGATGGGGTGTGAGAGAAGGCACAGTCAGTGCTAGAGAAGATGACCAGGCAAATAGTGACATCAAGGGGAAGCCAGGTTTTAGTGAGAGCTTGCAGATGGAAGGGATGCTTAGAGAAATAGGTACAGTATAAAGTTGCTAGTTCATTATGGAATAGGAATCCCAGATGTACCAATAGAATGAGTGGGTATGATAGGAGTGGGACCTAGAAACAAATGAAATAACATCTGTAAAGCACTTAACACAGAAACTAGTGTAGAGTACTTGCATAATAAACAATATTTATTTGTACTGCCTGTGGCATTGGCTTTTTGGGAGGAACTTTTTGAAAAATAAATCATTTTACATATTTGAGCTTTGATATATTATCACTTGAATAGAATTTATACTGTGATATATTCCTGTAAATTATCTGATTATATTTTCAAGATTTTACTCATTCTCCTATTAGTGGTAAGCTGGGCTATGTAACATATTATCATGGGCTTAAAGCAGTTATTTTTTAGTGATTTTCCTCTACTCTGTACTGATTTTTATATTTACTTTATAAAGTTGATGTCATGAAGCCTCCATTAATCCTAATGTTATATTTTTTGGGGTGATATCCTAAATTCATTATCTATCTATCTATCTATCTATCTATCTATCTATCTATCTATCTATCTATCTATTATTATTATTATTATATCAAAGTTATGCAAATTATTGATTTTAAACCTTTATGGCTAGAGTTTTGCATGGTTTGGCATCAAGACAGATGTTCATTTATGCTTGTTAAACTTGGCAGACACATGCTTACTAAAAAAAAAAATCATTCAATACCTAGGTAAAGTTTAAAATATTGTACATTTGGGTTAAAAAATGTTTTCAATTACAATTGGCTATTTGATATTCCTGGCTCTCCTTTCCTTTCTTAAACAAACCAGAAAGGAAACCTTCCTTGGGATTTGAATTTCTGACTTGAAAAGGGGACATAAATATCTAATGGACTCAAAATAATATTTCGTTCTCTACAACAAAGAGGTTTCACAGCAGGCCAGCAGTAATCTAGTAGCCTCCATTTAAACTATACTTCACTCTAGTTCTCGCTGTTTCTCAGAGCAATTCTGTCATGCAAATGCTATGAAAGTTGCAAACCTCCTAGTCATAAGAACGTTTTTATTTCTGTCAACGCAATGACTACTCATGGCCTATGTCACAAAACATTACCAGACTCCTGATTATGGCCAAAACCTTTATGAAGAACAATTTCAAACCCTGTTGAAGAGGTACCTCAAATTGATCCAACTGCTTCTGTCAAAAATAACGGGTACCAAATCAGATGTTTCTTACTGTACTATAATCAAGTATAGAACATGTTTTTATTCTGGATTCCAAATAGTCCCCCTCTCTGGAATACATTTTATACTAATGAAGTGTATACCATACATCATGAAGTGGGCAAGCTAATTTAAATTTTGGAGGAGGAGAGATGGCCTTTTCATCAATGGTTTTGATGTTTTGGTAAGATTTTGGATTTTCAGAGTTTCTGAACTGATGAATTACTGTTCCCAGGCACTGTATGATTCTGAGCTGGAAGATCACAGCAAGTTGCTAGATTATGAATCTTGTTAAATGTCACAAAGAGAAAAATCCAGGATTTTGGAATTTGACATTTCTGGCATGCAGACTCTGTCTCTGTCTATCCCAATAGGATGCTACAATGTGCTGTGCACAGTAGGAACCTGTAAGTTCAGAAAATTCTTTCCACTTGGTAATGACTTTATATCACTCAGCAAAAGCTAGTCAGTTAAGCTTCTCTTCCAAAATTTATAGGATGAGTAGCCAAAATTTAATAATTCCTAGAATTACAGAGAAATGCAGAGAGGCAATCATGGCAAGTGGCAGGTTTAGAATAACATTCTGTTACCAAAATGGGCACCTCTCTTATAATCTGAAGACGCAGAGCTGACACTTCCCAAATGAATCTTTTTGACTACATTTCATAAATGCTTTGTTTGAAGTGAATATGAAACATTTGAGTTGGTAATGTTGAACTCCTATAATCAGAGATTACCATCTCCAACCAAATTCTTTCTCCAAATCCCAAATGAGAATGGCAGTTACTGAATAGTACTTCTTTGTTACTTGATAGTAATTATCGAATGAAGTGACATTGGCTATATACAGAAGTGGTTAACTACCTACAGGTGTTCAAGGCATAAAATAATTGGCAAACCCCTGCCACTAAACTGAAGAAAAACATCCTTTTTACATTATTATATACTGTTAAAGAAAAAAAAATCGAATGATAATTTATCAAATATCTCCCTTTTTTTATCTCTGCCTACTTAAGTGTGGGAAACAACATTGATTTTTTCCATATCAAAGAGCTCAAGCAATGCCAAGCAATTACAACATCTCAAGAAAATAACATGGAGAAATCTAAGCTTACAGAACTGTCATAATAGAGAGCTATTCATATAAGTCTATATATGTATACACACATAGAGATAAGATTACTTTCTTTACAAAAGGATTTATATACCAAAGTCTTTTTAAGTAACACATTGAGTATTTGTTACAATTTTCCTTGAGAGAAGGCATTGAAGAGGAGAAGTGATAGGGAAAAAAAATTATACAAAAAAATGAGAAGTTATTGCCACCTGAAGCTTGATCAGATATGAAGGTAAAAGATCTCTGGAAATCCAGTGCAAGCCAAAGCAAAAAATAATATTCACTTTTCATAAAGCTTTCAAGAAAAGAACTATGGTATGAAGTGAAATTTTTAGATCCCATCTCAAAACCCTTACTCAGGATGGCCCAGAACTTTTCTCTGGAAGAAGTCAAAAATTTAAGAGTTCTCATAGCTGGATGAGGATACCTTCTTGGTTGTGGTAGCCAGTTTAACCTCTAAAAGGTAACTTGGAATTTCTGATCCTCCTGACCCAACCCCCAAACAGACATCTAATGCATAAGCAGTCCTACTAGTGACAGCTATCCTTGACAGCCTCTTTCAAAAAGCTTAAGCTGGGAAATATTGATCTAAGATGTTGGAATGAGGAATGAAATAAAAAATAAATAAATAAATAAGAGACAGAGATAACCAAAGAGAAGAAAATCAGCTAAAAAAAAAGACACATAAGAAAATAAAAATGTAAAAAATGAAGAGTTCTGTTATAATTTAAAATGCTATAGAACAAATGAATTGCCTTAAAATTCAGAACTAATGGAGATGGGAAAAGAATCCACCTATGAATTTCCAAGAGGGGTCATCATGTAGATAAAGATGACATTTAAAGAAATTAAGAACTACTACTGCTTAGGAAATTACAATGGATCTAGATGGTACAGTCAATACAGTGTCAGACATAGAGTCAGGAGGACTGATGTTTACAAGTTCAAATCCGTCCTCAGGCACTTACTAGCTGTGTGATCCTGGGCAAGTCACTTAACCCTATTTGCCCTAATTTCCTCACTTGTAAAATAAGATGGAGAAGAAAATGGCAAACCATTCCAGTATCTTGGCTGTCAATTAAGGGGTCAAAACAGGGAGACAGTAGTTGTAGATTATATTTTCCCCAAAAAAAGTTTGTTGATGAAAGCAAGGGGAGAGATGAGACTGTAACTTCCTGAGTTAGATGGTTAGAGGAAAGGTGTTTTTAGGACTGGGCAAGAATGAACATGTGTATAGGTACATGGAAAGGACTTGTAGAAGGATAGATTCAGGTGCAGATTACACTTTCAAGAAATCAGTTGTTGAAAGATATGATCAGTAACATAAGAAAGAACTCTAAGTTAAATCAAGCCCCAGAAATTGTCATGTGGCTTATAAAAGGCAAATAATTTGGGCATGTTGAGGCACCCATGTAGATCTTAGAATTCTCTAAATAAGATGATCTTCCCAAATTGCTCTGTGTGGTTACAGCACTAGGTAGGAGAACAGACTGTAAGCTTTCTGAGGGCAAGGACTATTTTATTTTTGTGCTTATACCCTAGAATTTGGCACAGTGTATTGCATATTATGGATACAATAAATGGTCTCTGGTTCTTCCCTATGAAGAGGGGATTATTAGGATGGAATATTCCACTAGAAGCTTTTTCCAGTCTCCCATAATGCTAGGTCTTTCCCTCTGAAATTATCTTCCATCTGTCCCCTATCTTTTATGTATATAGTTGTTTGCATGTGGTCCCTTAAGGACTGTTTTTGTTCTAGCTCATGCATGTGTGTGTACAGCGGAAAGCATAATACCTGGCACATATTAAATACTTACTAAGTGATTTTGACTAACTCATATTCTTGGATATTGTCATTGTATCTGTAGTTTTTCTTAATTATTTTTCTTACTTTAAAAGAAAATGTTTCATTTGGAACAAAGAACAGACCTCTTTAAATGACCACGATGCAATAATAGAAAGCATCCATGAAACTTATTTTAAAAAATCAAGAAAGAAATGTAACCCATCTTTGGGGCAAAGAGGTTCATCTGTCTCTTAAAGACAGGTAATATGAGTAAATAAATGTTTGCTCAACAGTAGCTTGAATTGATTTCAGGACTAAGAGAAAGTTTTGGCTAGGTTAAAGGATGAAGTTTGGGGTGGAAGAAGGCAGGGATGAAAGAATTATATAAGAGGCAAGAGAGAAGGGATAATTGATTGAACAAGAACATTAAAGAGGCCGTAAGGGATAGTACTGAAGACATGTCTTAGAGAGAAAGATGGACACAGCTTTTCTGCTGAGAGAGGAAAGAAGTATGAAAGTATGCACAAAGTTACAAAGAAATTTAGACGTGGAGTGAAGGCATTCACATTGGATGGTCTTACTCTTTGTAAGGTAGATGAGCTCATTCTAAGAGAGTAAGGGAGATCATGGTGGCAGTTTTCTACAGCTTCCACGTATGATATAGAATTCAGGATGATATTATCAATATCTCATAAAATATGCAAAGGAAATGGTACACAGTCTAACATACTATGTAGGTTATATTGAAAAAAGCTGATAACAATCGTAGAGGGAATCACCCACTGTTTAGTGAGGCGGGAAGGCTAAACTGAAGTCATCCAGTGTGGGTGCTGAAGGGAATGTGAGTGAAAGCTGCTAGGAGCAGAGCTGGATTTATCACAAGGGGCTTGAGAAAAGAAGGGCTTTTTGAACTTTAACAACCTAGACAACAATTCCGGTTCAAACATAGTACAAAGATTAGTGGTATAGATTGGCACTTCTTATTTGACAGGCCCTAATAAATCTTTGTTCTTTTGGGAAGGTGCTTATCAGATCTTATGTAGCTAGCCATCTAACATTATTTGTCATAAAAGAGGAACATGAGTTTTTCAGATTTACTTCCTCAGTGTCCCTTGTTTTAAAGTTGTTAGCTACCTTTCTAACATCTGGCTTTAGACATTGTGTTAGTTTTGTTGTTGTCATTTACTCAATGATACTCTGGTTGGTTTTGTTGCTATACACATGGAAAGGTAAAGCTACTGCATGTTATGGTAGCTAAGAGGTTAAACTTCCCAGGAGTTAAACAGCAGGAGCTAAACTCTACAAAAAAAGAAATAAAGTGAGAGAAAGGCAAGAGATCCTGGGTGACAGATGCTTCAGGTTCAAGGATGAGAGTATTTAGATCTAACCTTGCTAACTTTTTCCTCATCACTTAGCAATGCACATACTCATTATTTTTCACAAATATTTAATCTTGTGATGAGTTTTAAAGAAGTGACTCAGCTGGATTGCCAGAACATAATAGAAATAGGAAGGAAACCATTCTTTGTGAGAACGTTGGAATACCAGACCAGTAGGGACCAGTTTAGTGTTAGATGATGAATGAAGTCACTGATAGGCAAGCCCAGTAGGACTGTTATCAGGATGGCAGAAGACTCTTCTTCCCCTTGAAGCTTAAACTGGTAAAGTGCAAACCTATACCAATGCATGTCAATGACGGAATGAGGGAAAAAAAGAAAGGACTGAGCCATGTAGAACTAATGTCTATACAATACTTAGAGAAACAAAAGTTAGGTGAAACTAGTAAACACTCTAAGTATACGCAATGTTGGTGGTGTGGCTTAATACAATGGCCTTAATAAAAAGGTATCATATTCTATTCCCCATAGCTGTTAGATGTATGGGTTCAATCAATTACTTCCATAAATCCCTATTTCTTATATGTTGCTCCATGACTCTGAGATGCCACAGTTGAAAGAAGATCAGGAAACAAAAATGTTTAAATTATTAGTTCTTTCAACACTGTTAAGATATGAGCTGAGCTCTCCTTAAAAGCACACAGTATCACAAGGCTCAAAAGAAGGAATTTTATTTTTACTAAAAATAGATAAGACTTTCTGTGAGCCCACAGAGACTAACTATAATTCTCAGGGAGTAATTGGCCCCCAGAGACCTGTACAATTTCTATGACTTAAGGGACTATCATGGATGAGGTTCCAAAAGGATGATCAAAGTAGGTTTTCCTACATTGCATCTGCCATTCATGGCTTGTTCATCTGAACTTTGTTGGTTACTTTTTATAGCTTTTGATCTGTTCTGGTTTTAATATACCACTTGATGCTTCCGTTCTCTCCCTGACTGCCACCTCAACATAGATATTCTGACTGATGCCCTCCTTTGCCACTCTACAACATCTTTCTTCCACCCCCAAAAGGATACTGGCTCCTTTCCATCTCTCTCTTCCTTATACTCTGTTTCTTATAGATTAAACAGGCTGCTTTCTCAAGTTCAGCTCTTCCTCACAGAAAACTGAACCTTTAGCATTTCAACAATTCTTTATGTTCTCCACAACTCAACTCAGGAGAGCAGTTCACTAACCTAGACTGTATAAGGCCAGTCTCTAAGAGTGTTCACATCTTCCCCTTAGTCCTAAACTCAATCACTCACTCACCTTCACTCTATTTCTCATTCTCTCTCCAGAGAGAGAGAGAGACAGAGAGAGAGAGAGAGAGAGAGAGAAGAGAGAGAGAGAGAGAGAGAGAAGAGAGAGAGAGAGAGAAGAGAGAGAGAGAGAGAGAGAGAATGAGAGTAGGGTTGTATTGCTTACATCAGGGGTGGGGAACCTGTAGCCTCAAGACCACTTGTGGCCCTCTAGGTCCTCAAGTGCAGCCCTTTGACTGAATCCAAACTTCACAGAACAAATCCCCTTCATAAAAGGATTTGTCCTGTAAAATTTGGACTCAGTCAGAAGGCCACACCGAAGGATTTAGAAGGGCACATGTAGCCTGGAGGCCTCAGGTTTCCCACTCCTGGACTCTAAGTGCTAGAAGACTTAAAAGGTCAAATAATCACCACAAACCTAAATTGAGTCTGGAGAAACAGACCCATTCAAAGGTTCAAGATGAATGAGTTAACATATTCTCCCAGTAAGTATACTGTGAGAAACTTACAAGCTATGAAAAGTGTGTGTTATATACGTATATATTCTATACACACAGTTCTCCCTTTCTCTATGTACAATATTTGTATAATTATATTTATATACACAACTATTTTGTACTTACAGATGGATAAGTCATTTATTAACAGCTTAGTGTATAACAGGAAGTGTGCTATTCGTATTTATTATTTTTATGTACATACACATGTATAGCATTTATATGTCTCGCGCATTAGAAAGTAAGTTATTAGGCAATAAGAACTATCTTACTCTTGGTACTTGTATTCCTAATATATTGTAGATTTTATTAACTGTTTATTGATTGATTAATGATTGATTCTATCTCTCCCTCCACACCTTTCACTGAGTCCACTCAGTCAGACCGTTCAAATGTGAAGTGATTTGAACTTCAAGGTTCACTCTGGAAAAGTCTCAAAAAGAATGTGAGGAAGTGCAGAACCAGATGCTTTGGGGGAAGAGGGGATATTTGTTATTTCTGCCACACCTTTGAAGACTGATCTTTTGCTTGTTATCAGAGGACCAGCCTGACTGAGTTTGGAGAAGCCCATCAGAGGAATGGCTTTTAAGTGATGCATTGTTGTTTTCAGCTACAGCAGAAATTCTCATAAAAGATCATCTATTTAACTACAGAGGGGAGAATTGTGATCAGGATCAGTGGGAGGGGATGTACCACATCAATGATATCATAGATCCTTGAAGGAAGTTATTGTTGTGGCTGCTGTTTTGGGAGTCTCCTGCTGTGTATAGCTACATTTCTTGGTCTCCCAGGCTGAAATGATCAATGATAATCTCTTTTTCAAAGGAAGGTATCCCATCTCTGTCTTTGCATGCTGGTTTGATCAGTCAGTGACAAACATTTCCTAGAATTCCTCATTCATGAGGAGCTGCTAAATAGTGAGCTTCAAGGTAATATTGTATCTTCTTTTGTTCATACTATTTCTAGCTGGTGACTGCAATGCAGATAGGTGTTATCTACCTTCTGCTTTTGCTTTGCACTTCTGTGCTCTGCTGGAGTTGCTAGTACTTTAATCATGGTGATTTTGGTGAATTTTAACAGCCTGGTTTAGATGACTGAGTAACTGATTAAGGTGTAAACCAAGTTTTGTAGCCATGTATAACACATGGACCATTTCCTAACTTCTGACCTGTGCTAAGCACATACACTTTTAGGAATGACACATTTTTAACCGCAAAAACATTGTTCCTATTATTTTTCTATAAAGACCTTACCTTTTCCTTGTCATCTTCACTAGCATTACCCTCCAACCCCAAGTCTTCAATTTCTTGGTCAGGTTTTAAAATTGGTTCTTATGGGTACCACACCATACTTCCTAGTCAACGAGGCTAACTATCTTAGAGTCACATTTATATGCTTTCTCTTTCTTCCCCTTTTCCCAATCCTACCATTTGCCAAATTTTGCCTTGTTCCTCTTCTTTGTACTCAGACAGCCTCTATACTAGCTCAGGATCTCCTCCTTTCTTGCTTGGATTAACACAAGACTCTCTTAATTGATCTCTCTGGTTTTAAAATCTTTACTCTCTAGTCTACCCTGTACACAGCTTCCAGATTAATATTCTTAAAACATATCCCCGAACATGTCACTCTCCTATTCATACATCTTTAGTGGCTCCCTTTTGTCTCTAGAATAAAATACAAAGTCTTCAATCTGACAATTTATAGCACTCCACAATAAAGTCTTGCCTTACCTTTCCAATTTTATTTCATATTACTCCCTTTCATGTACTCTCCATTCCAGGGACAATGTGTTGTGAGCTATTCCCTATACATGGCATTTCATCCTTTGCCCCTGTGTTTTTGCATAGGTGGTCCCCCAGGGAATGAACTCCCTGCTTATTTTTGCCTTTTGGAATCCCAGGCTTCCTTCCAAGCACAGCCAAAATCCACCTCTGACTCTAAACCATTCCTAATTCTCTACCCTATTTCATCTCCCTCTCCCTTTCCCACTTTCCTCTCCTTCCCTCCCTCCTATATCTTTTTTGCATAACTTTGTCTATACTTTGAATTTGGTTTTCATTTTGAATCCCTGTTGTTAAGGACAGTATCTTGCATGTAATAAGCACTTAACAAATGTTTAATTAGAGTTAATTTTATAACCCACATCTATTTTCAGTATGTTTACATACGTGTATATACACATACACCCAAATATATTTCGATTCTCTTTCTTTCTCCTCCCTCTCAACAGAAGAGAACAACAGAACAGTTTATTTACACACTGGAGTTTAGTTTGAAATGATTTAAATCCTCTTAATTCTGATATTCTCATACAGTAGGTGGGATCTTGTTTCTTATGCTTGAGCCCAGGAGATTAGATAATCAGCAAAGAGGAAGGGGAGTCTTGGTGAAACCTTGCCATAGACTGGGGGTCTGCTATTTTTTTGTGAGAAAACAGACATCAGGATAGAGGTAGGGTAAGTCTTAGAGGTCATTTATTTATAAGAGCATAGATTTAAATCTGGAAGGCACCTAGGGCTCTCCCAGTCTAAGCTTTCCATTTTATAGATGAGAAAACTGAGCCTCGGAGAGGAAAAGTGATTTATGTCTTATCCTGTCTGGCCAACAAATTAAATGACTTATAACACTCTTATCCCATGCTTGATATCCTAGCCTTTCAATAAAGTCTTCAGTGCTTTTGGCATGATTATGATTAAAAAGAACTAAGAAAAAATGAAAGTAAATTTCTTATATTTTCTGAACTCACAGAGAGAGAAGATGTAGGCAGAGTGGATATTTAATTTCTTCAGTACAGCAACTATCACAGCATCCCATGTGAATAAGTGGTTAATAAATGCTTTCAATGATAATTATGATAAATTCACCTTTTTACCTTGAACACCAACTAGACAAGAATTGTTTCTTCCCCTATGTTTGTAAGGTACTAAGTATACCATCAGTGCTTCTTAAATTTTACTATGAGGAGCTTTGAACATGAAAAGTGCTATATTCCTGCTGATTTATGTTATTTGGAATGAAATGCCTGCTGTTTCCCTTACTCCCCACAACAGAGCAGCAGGAAGATTCAAATCCAGGAGAAATGCCCTGTTTCAGAGTTAGACAATTTTCTCCCCAATTCCCCTCTCAGACCAGTACTGAGGTGGACCTGCCTCCCCACTGTTTGGAAGTATACCTGAACATCTGTGGAAAGGACAATTGGCAGTCAGTAGCCATATGAAAACAGACCTGGAAATGTCATGCCCACATGCTCATGCCCACTTACTTCAGTTTAGGAACAAAATGAAACCTCTCAAGGCTTTAATGACAGGAGTACAGGTGAAACAAGGTTCTATTACCTGTGATAAGAAGCAAAATGAACCTTTCAAAGCCAGAGGCTTAAGGCCAGTTGGCCAAATGCCCTTTAAAACTGACTCTAAACATGCTAATTAAGAATGATGTGATGCAAACGCAGAAATAATTCATAAATATTTAAGAATCACTGTGTCCTTACACTTCAGAAGCAGGATAAATGTCAGCTCTCTGTTTCAAAACATTTATGGGGAAAAAAAATTGTAGGGAAGAGCACTTGGTGGTAGAATAGGTAAACAAGGAGGAGCAGAAGAGGAAGGCAGACACAAGGGATGATAATTTTCTTTTTTTTTTCTTTCATTATAAACTCCAGAGTCCCAGGAAATACAAATAAACAATCATGCAAAATATAAAGAAAATCCCTACAGAAAACCTTACAATTCACACCATTTAAATTATGATTAGGAAAAAAAGCACAATTTAGGTACTAATTGAAACCAATTAAAAATAAGAACAAGAAACACATTTTTTCTACAGCCTTTCAGGAACACATCTGCACACTTAGAAGGGGTTTTGCTTCTGTTGTGTTCTTCTTACAATGGTTATTTTTACTGTGCTTGTTATTCTGTGGACCTCTCTTTATTATATCCGGTCTCATGACTATTTTTTTTAAATTAGAAAATTATCCTTACGCATATGGTCATTGAGAAAGTTTGAAACCTTGATTTTAATTTAAAAATGTGACTTCTGCAACTAAACAGGCACCATAAGGTGATCAGTGACTCTTTAGAGGATATAGTTTGGGTACTGAAACTCTATCACCAATAACCAGCAACCATGATTTGACTAAAAGTTGAAGTTAGGTACCCATATCAGAACTCTATTAGTGAGCAATCCCCCTTAATAGGGGAGGGGAATTGAAGAAGGATATTTAAAGGCTGAAAACATGCCAGGCTGTGCTAGTGCATTGCATTAACTTTCCCAATTCTTTGAGCTCTCATTCCCTCCCCTCTGGTTCTTTGATTTGTAAAATGGCCTTAAGTCTTAATCGCAGAATATTTTTGGGATTTGGATCTTGACTTTTATTTACTTGAAATAAGATACAACTCCAACCCCTCCCTACATGCATACTGATTCATATCAACTCCACGTTCATCTACTCAGAAGGAAATAATAAAACCTTTTTATTTGATGCTGAAGTGCTCTTAATTAAGTTAAACTTTTCCTTTTCATGCCAAATGAATTATCTTCTGATTCTCCGAAATTTTTCTCCTTTCTTGCCAATAATGGCATTGATTGCCTTTCCCCTTTAATTCGCTCTCTGCTATCTGCTCAACTTTTCATTAGTCATTTAGATAGCTCAGAGATTATTTCATTTAGGTTTTAGTGAACCAGATGGAATGCTTGCTACTCTTTGCATAATAGTGAACAGTAGAGCATCCAGTGAAGTCAGCAGTCTGGTTTTTATTTTATGGTGTAGCTTATACCGAAGGCTTTTGATACTCTAGCCTTCCACCAAATTCTGGAAGCCTCACATGTTAAAAACTATGTTAGGCATTCCACATAGTTGATAGTATCATTCAATTATTGATTTTAATTTAACATCCATTCAGGTGGGTTGATTTTATAAAGAAGTTTAGTAAGATCTAACCAAGACATTATTGGTCATTTTTGACACTGGGAGACAAATGCAAGAAAAATGAGTAGTAGTAATGCTGAAATACTCTAAGAAAATAGGGCAAAAGAAATTATCTGAAAATGAATTGTGTACTCAATAGTTATTGAAAAGGACAACTATCACATCCATTGGAATAATCTTCAGTAGGCAGAGATTGTGTGGCAAAATCTCAGGCAAGCAGTTAAGTAGTTTGGAGGAGAAAGAAAAATGGCTAATCCATTGGTCATATTGGGTTCTACAAAATCTTTCAAAACTTTGACAGTAAACAGACAACATATGCTCTAAAGATCCTGCATCTTCATGTATGAGAGGCAGTGACAGAATTTGTCATAAAGTTTTACTATATGGAAAGCCTGAACCAATACTATGAAGCCATTTGTATATAGCACAGAAAACTGACTGTTTTAACCAATCAGCCAACTCCCCTTGTTTCATAACTTTTGCTGTATCCCAGCCACCACTTAGATTTCCTTACTGCCATGGTGCTCCTCTCACAGAACCTCACTGAAACTTGTCAGGGACCAAAGTATAAACTAAGTTTAAAATTTGTTAAATGGATCTCATTTAATATAGTAGTGGAAAAGACTACAGGTCTCTGTCCAGGTTACATATCTACATTTAAATTTGGGAGTTACCTGCTTATTAGATGTTTAACCCACTGATGGGACCCTAATGGTGAATATTTCTGTTTAATAGGGAAGATACATTCGGATAAGAAGCTTTCAAATCACAGTGTCACTTCTACCAACCCTTAGGCCCAGACCTAAACAATTATACATGTGGTACAGATACTCAAAGCAAAAAACAACATACAAAAAACAAACAAAAAACCAAAATCAAAACAAAAAAAAAAGCAAGGTAATGTACTGAACTTAATGGTTAAAAAAAGAAAATCAGTGTTCACATCCCAGGAGGGCTAGTTTCTCGCCATGCATCTAGAAGAAAGTCATTTTGATGCCTTACAAAGTAAGGATCTCATTTTCTTCAAATGGAAAATGGTTATAACTTTTACATTGGTATACTATAGAATTCTAGTTAAGTATAAATTGGAAAATGGGTATAACTTTTACATTGGTATACTATAGAATTCTAGTTAAGTATAAATTATTTTTGGTGTATTCCTAATAAACTAGGATATTATAGAATCTTTATTTTAAAGTAATGAATATATGATAGTCACTGAAAGAAGTTACTTCAGTTTGACTTCAAGAGAACAGGTTGTGGGTATCCAATATTCTTAATAGACTTCATTTTAAAGTTTTCAGTAATACAACCAAACAAAAGATAGAGGGCATTAGGGGATATAAAATGGGAATAATTTTGCTTACATTAAGTTTAAAAAAAGTGTTTTTTGACAAACAAATCCAATGCAGTCAAGATTAAAAGGAAAGAAGAAATCCGGGGAAAACATTTACAGCAAATTTCTCTGATAAAGACCTCATCACTCAAATATATAAAGAAATGAGTCAAATTTATAAAAACACAAGCCATTCCAAGAACGATAAATGGTCAAAGGATATAAACAGGCAGTTTTCAGAAGGAATCAGAGCTATGTATAAAAATGCTCTAAATCACTATTGATTAGAGAAATGCAAATTAAGACAACTCTAAGGTACTACCTCACACCTGTCAGATTAGCTAACATAACAGAAAAGGAAGGTAGCAAATGTTGGAAAAATTGTGAGAAAATTGGGATATTAATGCACTTGTAAGGGCAGCTAGGTAACACAGTGGATAGACTGACAGGTCTGGAGCCAAGGATTCTTATCTTCTTGAGTTCAAATCCAGGCCACAGACACTTAATAGCTATGCCACCCTGGCCAAGTCATTTAACCTGTTTCCTCATCTGTAAAATGAGTTGGAGAAGGAAATGACAAACCACTCCAGCCAGGAAAACCCCAAATGGGGTCATGAAGAGTCAGACATGACTGAAATGACTGAACAACAAATCTGACTGTTCTACACAAAGATCATTCACCACTTTTTTTTTAGTCTTACTTTTAAAAACTAATGGAGGTTATTGTCTATTCAGTACTGCATAAAGTTATTGCAACATGACTTTTTCCCCTTTTACACACCATTTTAAAAATTTCAACTATCAAAACTTACCTTTGAATTCAATTTGTTACCTTGTTTTTAGAAGTTGTCGCTGCCAGGAAATTCTCAGGGTATATTTTTCCTCCGATTGTTGAAAATCATTATGAAAGTCTTTTTCTAATACTCCCTTGTGCCTATGATAGGGGTCCCCTAAAGTGATACAAACAACAACCTGGGAATGCCAATCCCATACAAATCTTATCAGTGTTCTATCATACATTCATTCAGTTAATAAACATTTATTAAATTTCTACTTCATAGGAGGCATTGTGTTCAGTGCTGGGTAAAGGAAGAAAGGTAAAAGAGAATCCCTGCCCTTGAGGAAGGATCTCACAATCAAATGACAGAGATAATGAACAAATAATTATGTATAAACCCTACACAGGCCAAAATGGAAATAATTAATGTAGGGAAGTCAATAGCATTAGGAGAGATTAAGAAAAGACTTCCTGTAGAAGGTGGAATTTAGCTGGGACTTGAAGGAAGTAGAGATGATAAAGGAGAGTTTGTCATGCATGTGGAACAGGCAATAAAAATCCCTGGAGTTGGGAAATGGAATTTCTTATTTGAAGAATATTAAGAAAAAGGTCAGTGTCAATTGTCACTGGATCACAGAATAAATGGTAAGCAGCAATGTGCAAGGCAACTGGAAAGATGGGAGGGAGGGTTAGGATATGAAGGGTTTTGAATGTCAAATATAGTATTTTATATTTGTTCTTAGAGGTAGGAAAGAGTTTATTGAATGGGGGCAGGGTGTATACGTGTGTACATGACAAAATCAAATCTGTATTTTAAGAAGACCACTTCGGCAGCCAAGTGGAGCTTAGGGAGTGGGGAGAGACTTAAGGTAGGGCAGACTCATCAGCAAGTTATTGCAATAGTTCAGACCTGAGATGATGAAAGACTGCACCAGGGTGGTAGCAGTGTCAGGGGAGAGAAGGGGACATATAACAGAGAAGTTGCAGAGGTGAAATTGACAGACCTTGCCAACAGATTGGACATGAGGGGTGAGAGAGAGTGAGGCTTCAAAAATGACACCTAGGTTTCAAGCCCAGGGGACCAGGAGGATGTTGGTACCCTTGATAGTAATAGGGAGGCTTAAAGAAGGGAGGTATGGGGTGCAGAGATAATGAGTCCAGTTTCGGACATGCTGAGCTTAAGATAGCTACAGGATAGCCAGTTTGAAATGTCTAATAATCAGGTGGAGATACCAGATAGAAAGTTATCAGTTTAGGGCTGGATAAGTGGATCTGAGAATCACCACACAGAGATGATAACTGAATCCATGAGAGATGATGATATTACCAAGTGAGGTAGTATCTACAGAGAAAAGGGCCTTGTGGGACACCTATGGTTAGTGGACATGACCTGGATAAAGATCCAGCAAAAGAGATAGAGAAGAGGTTACATAGACTACGGCAGTGTCATGGAAACCTGGAGAGAAGAGAGTATCAAGGAGAAGATGGTGGCTGATAGAATAAAAGTTTGCAGAGAAATCAAGAAGAGTAAGGATTGAGAAAAGACCATTAGATTTCACAAGTAAGTAACTTACTGTGAGAAATACATACATACATGCATAATACATACATATATTTGTATATACAGATGTGTACACATACATATATGTATACATGTATATATACATACATACACACACAAAACCATACATACACTTTCATACCCACAAGAACACATATATGTTTACATGCAGGTTGTTCAAAAACTTTAGTGAAGCTTTTAAGCTATCATAACTTTAAAATGCAAAAAGGTATTTGAGAATAATGTGTATATACAGCCAAGAAAGAAGGTCAACCAAGTAATAATCACCAAGCATTTACTAAGTACTTACAGGAAATATATGTTAGAGATACAAGGCCAAAAAAAAAAAGTTCCTGATCTCAAGGAATTTATTTTGAATGGGGACAATCACATGTGCATGAATAGTTATATATAAGATATGGTCTAAATAGAATGTAACATTTCAGGCATAACAAACATACAAAGAAAAAAAAAACCCTACTACTTGAAGGATTGGGAAAGGTCTACAAAAAGTAGCACTTGAACTTTATCCTGAAGCAAGCCAAGGATTCTAAGAGATAACAATAAGGAGAGATGGAATATTCCAGGAAAACAGTGTAAAGGCATTTAGATGGGACATAGAACATTATGTGTGAGGAAAAGAAAAAAAAATAGGTCAGGTTGATGAAATCTGAGAATGTATGTAAGGGAATAATATGTAAGTATACTGGAAAGATAGGAAAGGGCCAAGTTGTGAAAAGTTTTAAACTGCTAACCAGTACAAATTTGATCCAAGAAGTGATAGGGATGCACTGGAATGTATTAAGTAAAGGGATAAGGAGAAACATGGTCATATTTGTGCATTAGAAAAATCACTGTGGCAACTCTTTTAAAAAAACGGCTTAATGTGGGGAGAGATTTGAGGCAGGGAGACCAATTAGGAAGCTACTATAACAATTCAGGCCAGAAGTAATAATGGCCTGTACTAGGGTAGTGACTATCTGAGTGCAGAGAAGAGGATATATATATGACGGATGTTGCAAAGAAAGAACTAACAAAATTTGGCAAATTATTGGCTGTCAGATGAGTGAGAGTAAAGAGTTGAGGATGATATGAAAGCTGTGAACCTGAGTAACTAGAAAAATTCTGGTGCTATTGACAATGATAAGAGTGTTTGGAAGATGGGAAAGTTTGTGGGGGCTAGTGAGAAGAGAGATGATGAGTATTTTTTAAGACATTTTGCATTTGAGAAGCCTATATCCAGTTTAAATGCCCAATAGATTAGATAGTGGGTTTTTTTTTAATGTAGTGCTTGAATTGAAGTTTGAGATTAGGGCTAGATATAGATCTGGGAATTATCTGAAGAAATGTACTAAATAAACCCATGCTATTTGATGAGATCACCTAGTGAAATATTATAAAGGGGAAAGAAGAAAAGTCCAAAGACAGATGCCTGAGGGATTTGCACAGTGAGTGAGCCTAGCAAAGGAGGTTGAAAGAAGAAGACAGGTAGGAGGACTAGGACAGCACAATGTCACAAAAACCTAGAGAAAAGAAAGCATCCAGAAGTTACTCAGAAATTTCAAAGGTTGAGGAGAGGTCAAGAAGGATGAGAAATAATAAAAGAGAATTCAATTTGGAGATAAAGAGGTCACTGTGGAGACATATTCAAGATAGCTGGGTAGGAGGAGGAACAGAGTAAACTTTCTCCCACAACTACTGAAACAGTGATTGAAGAGGAAAACTAGAGCAAGTAATGTAAGGGAATCAAAAAATAAAGTATAATGGATAATTTCTTAAACTCAAGATCACAAATTTGGCTTACAGGCAAGCGACCAGGGCAGAATTGTGTAACAGGGGTTGGCCAGGATCACAGACTCAGTGCCCAGAGCTCTAAGAGGTCATCCAAGGGCAGATTGCCAAGCAGGAGTAAGAAAATAAAACTCAGAGGTCTGATCTATGCCAACAGGTCAAGGACACCCAAAGTTGATCAAAGATTTAGCCCAGAGGATTCTGTCCTTAGAGCTTGGACTAGGCCAACAGAGTGGGGATTCCCAGAGCTGGTCTTGGACTTGGCCCCAGCCAAGCTGGAATCTCAGGGCCTAGAGCATGGACTTAGTATGGACCCCATGCCTAGAGCCATCAGCTTTGGGTATCCCAGAACAGATCCTAGACTCAGTCTCCTGCCCAGGAAAGCAGTGCTTGGGGTCACCCAGAAGGTCTAAGATCATAGACAACCCCAAAATAGCCCCCAATACTCTACTATAAAGATAATACCTCTGGAAAAATGGTTAAATAACATCAAAAGAAGAGCTGTTATGAGGCTAAGGATTCTTAAGACAAAAACCTAGAGAGAATAATCAACCAACATGTAAAACTTCAAAAATAAAAACATAGCTTGCACTCAAGATAGCTTAAAAGTCATAGAAGGAATAATGTAATTTTTTTAAAGTTTAAAATGACATCATAAATGAAATTAGAATGACAGAGAAAAGCACTGGAAAAGAAATGAGAGCTATGGAGGGGAGATTTGGAAAGAGAACTAAAAATTTAAAAATTGTAAACAAAGTAATGGATTCCATAAAAAAATAGAATGGATCAAAGAGAAGTTAATGACTCCATAAAAGAATAAGTAATATTAACACAAAGTCAACAGATTTTTTAAAAAAAGACAAAAATGTCACCTCATATCCAAAATATTTGACCTGGAAGAAAGAGCAAAAAGAGATAGTTTTAGAATCACTAGGCAACCTGAAAGCCATGACCAAAAAGAGACCCTGTATATCACATTTTAAGAAGTCTAACAAGATCTAATAAAAGCAAAGGAAAAAAAATGACAACAAAAAGAATCCACCAATCACTGCCTGAAAGAAACTACAAAATGAAAACTCCTAGTAATGTCATAACCAAAGTTCAGAGCTTCCAGGTCATAGCATAAGTAGTTCAAAGGAAAAGTGAGCATAACATAAGATATTCCAAAAAGCTTATAACTAAGAATAACTTAACCAACAAAATAGTATAATTATGGAGGGGAAATGACCTTCACTGAAAGAGAGGACTTCTAAAACATTACTGATGAAAACAAACAAGGCAGATGGACATCGTCATTGTCATCATCATTGACAAGACAAGATTAGTAGAAATTCTGAAAAACAAATGCAGATGTAAAGAAAGATTAAAAAGTTATAAATAAGTAATCAGAAAAGTATATATAAAGATGAAATGTTTGTATTTGGAATGGGGAAATTTTACTAACATCTCCAAAGAACCATAAAGTTCAGGAAGGTTACAAAGGGAGTCAAATAAAATGGGAAAGGGAATATAAAGGATAACCTGAGAAAGAAAAGGAGAGGAATGGTGGGGCATTTATCTTCTACAAAATTGCAGGGACATAAGTAGAACTCTATACACACAAGGAAGGGATAGGGGAAATAAGACATCACTTGAACATCACTTTGAACTAAGGAACAGTGAAGTGAACTGAACAGAGAGAACACTATTTATTATAGCACTGTTAAAGCAAATAATTTTGAAAGACTTAAGAGCTCTGAATAATGTAATGATCAATCATCATTCCAGAGGACCTATTATTTCAAATACTTCCTTCATCTTGACAGAGTGATGATGGACTAGATATTCAGAAGAAGACAT
Source organism: Phascolarctos cinereus (assembly GCF_003287225.1). Taxonomy (NCBI): domain Eukaryota; kingdom Metazoa; phylum Chordata; class Mammalia; order Diprotodontia; family Phascolarctidae; genus Phascolarctos; species Phascolarctos cinereus. The sequence continues at coordinate 144,022,103 of NW_027556180.1, read as the reverse complement.
GCATTTTTTCATATGGAAATGTGGGAATGTGTTTTGCTTAACTGTGTTTAGTTGTTGCATGAGGTTTTTTTTTTTTTCCTTTTTTCCTCTCCAGGAACTGGGAGGTGGAGTGGTGGTGGGAAGCAGAGAAGACATATGCTTGTTAAGGAAGTTTTAAAAAAACAAAAGTAAACTAAACAAAGCCAAGTAAAGTTACTAGATAATTTCACTGCTAACTTTGTAGAGAAGTTTCATTTGAATGACATCAAAAGATAGGTTTAGAAGAGAGTGGAAGTAAATGGAGGCACTGAGTTTCAGTCACTTTTTTAAAGAATGTAGCTGAAAAGGAGAGATATACAGTCATAGACTGAAGAGATTACAAGCTTTAGTGAGGTTTTTTTAAAGATGGGGAAGACTTAGGTATATTTGTAGGCACTATACAAGTAAATGAGAAAGGGCTCAGTATCACAGATTTACATTTGGAAGGGAATTTGAAGGGCATCAAGTCTAACCCTCTCATTTCACAGATGAAGAAACTGAGGCTCTGAGAGGTTAAGTGACTTGCCCAGGGTAACATACTTAGAAATTGACTGCTCTAGGATTTTGTACTGAAGTCTTCCTGACTTGACCCAGCACTCTATGCACAGCATTATGTGGTGAACTTTACTAAAATCCTACTCTGTTGCCTCATCATGGTATAGAGGTGATTCTGAGTTTGGGAGAATACTGTTAAAAAAGTGCAACCTCTTTTAGGATCCTATCAAGCCAGAAAAACCTACAGAACAGGATAATTACCTGTATTCCTGTTATTCCAAACCAACCTAACAAAATTTAGAAAGACTAAATTATTTTTTGGTAGCAGGTTAATGAGCTTTTCAACCAACTGTTTAACTAACTCACTCATACAGTGGTTCCAATCTGTACCCATGGACAGAATACCCACACTAATGGAGTCATGGATACTTAAAGCATTAAAATATTGAAAGGAGAAAGGCTATCAACATCACTACATTTCTAAGCTATTAAGTACCTTTTAAATACATTATATTAACAATAATAGGAGTAGCTCATATTTATGTAGCACTTTCAAGTTTGCCTAGTGTTTTACATATGTTAGCTCATTTGAATCTCACAATGTCCACATGAGGTAGGTGCTATTATAGTCCCTATTTTACAGATGAGGAAACAATTTCCTCTGAAAAGGGTTAATGACTTTTCCAGGGTCATACAGCTAGTACACATCTTAGGCAGGATTCAAATTCAAGTATTCCTGACTATAGGTCCAAACTTTTACCCACTGTGCTACTTGTCTACTTAGGAGTAAAAGACGAGAAATCCGAGACATGATAGTTCCACAGGCATTATAGTGAATATAGAATGTTAGAGCTGACAGGAACTCTTAGGATCATTCAGTACAACTATTTGACTTTTCAGGTGAGAAAACTGAGGTCCAGAGATGTTAAATGGTTTATCCAAAGCAGTCACGGAATGGTATGGTGGAAACAGCATAGAATAGGAGGTGGAAATGTGTATTTAATTTTAGGTTCTCTAACTTCAGATAAGACCTGAGCAAGTCACTTGAATCCTCTGGAATTCAAGTTCCTAAAGAATGAAGAGGTTGGAGTAGCTAGTATTTAAGCTTCCTTCTGATGCTAGGTCTTATGATCCCAAGAGGTGGCAGAAGAGGGAGTGTAGTCCTGGTCTCCTGTCTCCTAGCCTAATCCTCTTTCCAGTATACTGCCTCTTCTTCCTGTTGTCAAAGTTTGATGCACCAATTAACCAAAATCTAGGCAGCTGAGAGCTTTAAACAACTAAGGCTTTCATAAACCAGGGGGGAAAAAAAACTTGAAGACTCATGGATTTGCTCCTCAAAGCTGCCTGTCAGAAGACTTCAGACAAAGGAAAAAGCTATGATAAGTTACTTTGATAAACTTTCCATATTTCCAAGAGCCACAAAGCAGGGTGAGCAAAGGTTGGGGAGCTCACTGTATGAAGCTGGTGAGGCCCTTGAAAATAGACTAAGTATTTTTTAGTTCAGATAAGAATAACTGAGAGTTATATTTGAGCAACCATCTCTGAGACCTTCTGATGTGTTTTTTTTTTCCTTTCTCTTTCTAGCTCTGTGATTTTGATCTAAGAAGAAAGAATGGCTAAGTTTCTTCTGCTGGATAAGAGATGCAAGAGGCACCTGAGTTTAACATTTTGATCAGTGGTTATTTTAGCAAGTGCATTCAGATTTCCTGATTCATTTTTTTTACAACCTAATTCTTTTCTGCATATCTAATCAAACTTCATTAATTTTTCCTGCGAAATTATAAAAGAAATAATGTTTCACTGCCTGAAGCTTTCCTTTTTCTTTACATGTGAGATTTGGGAAAGAGAATTTACTTCTTTCCTCAGTTTATTTTGCTTAACTAAAGTTATCAGAGATGCCTTAGCTTTTACATGTTTATGAGGCCTCTTTCAAGATGTTTTGACATTCCATTTGATGGTCTGGTTACTGGGTTAAAGGCTTGTGATTGGTAATAGGCTATAACAATAAAAATACATAATTAAGGGAGAAACAAACACAGTTAAGAACAGGTTAAAAACAAAAAAGAATGTGGGCTATGCAACATGGTGTAGTAGTCAGAACACTGAACTTGGGGCCAGGAGAACTGGATTACAGAATCACAAAATTTTAGAGCTGGAAGGCACTTCTACAATTATCTAGTTCATCATATACATGAATCTAAGAATGGCCATCTGGATTCTGCTTGAAGGCCTCTAATGAGGGGGAATCCACCACATTTTTGAGTATTCAAATCTACTTTTCAGGTCAATGCTCAGATATTTACTTTGTGGTGTAGGGCAAGTCAATCAATCATCAATTGTTCATTAAGTGCCCACTATGTCCCAGGCACTGTGCTAAGCATTGGGGATACAAAAAGAGTCAAAAGGTATTTCCTGCTCTCAAGGAATTTATAATCCAAAGGTCACTTGGCTTCTTATAACTTCAGCTTTCCCCTCCAGGGAAGGGGAATACTAATATTTGCACTCTCTACCTTCCAAAGTTGTTATGAATAAAGAACATTGCAAACCTTAAAAAAAATCTTAAAATATTAGTATTATTATTATTTTAAACTGAGTCTCCATATTCTACTCAGGCTGAAGGGCAGTGGCTTCACAATGATGACCAATCTGGAAGCTTTGACCTGCTCTGTTTCTAACTGGGGCCCGTTTCCCCCTGCTTATGGTTCCTTCTCTTCTCTCCAAGGAATTTACTACATAGGTTCCAAACTTCTAACAAGCTTTAGCTCTACTACAGCTCAGAACTCCTGAATTCAAGCAGTACACTTGCCTTAGCATACTTAGGGACAAGGAAAATAGGCATGTGCCATTATGTCTGGATCAAACATTATGCATCCTAGATAATATTATTATCATCATCTGCATGAGTATCGTGGGTCCCATCTAATTTTAATGTCTTAACCAGAGCATCCTAATATCCAATTAGGTGAGTAAACTGAACTGGTAATCATGTTATTCTCTATAACTTCACTTTCTCTATTTTCCAATGGATCATTCACCCAAATGCCAAGGCAATTATCTTAGGACACACGATTGGCCATGCTACTCCCTTACTTAAAAACCTTCCCTGCTTTCCTATTGCTGTAGGATAAAATTCAAACTACTTAGCTTTACATTTAATATCTTTCATAGTCTGATTCCAATTTACCTGTCCTATTTGATTTCACATTACTTTCCTTCACTTAGATTCTACATTCTAACACAATCAGACTAGAACCTCCTTTTTCAATCTGACAAGATAATTCCTACCTCTATGCATTAGTAAAGATTGTCCTTCATACCTAGAATACTTTCTTCAAGACCCAGCTCAAGTCTTAACTTCTATAGGAGGCCTTTCTCAGTCAACACAGCTGCTGGTATCTTCTTCTTTCTAAGCTTGCCTTACTTTTGTTTACTTGGTATGTATCCTGGATATAACTTGAGGTAGAATAGCATAGTAAATGAAGAAATGGCCTAAAAGACTGAAAGACATGAGTTCAAGGCCTACTTCTTTTTTTCAGCCAAAGATAAGGTTTATTAGAACATCTGCCATATTGGCCAGAATCTTAAGGAATCTGAACATTAGTGAGCTATCAGCTAGATTTTAAGAATCTGAGCAATTTAATGGAGACAATATGGACCTTATATACAGAAATACTGTGGGAGGGATCCAGGAGTGGCCAAGTAATTTAGGGTGACTAAGGAGGTTCTGGATGGGAGTGGCCAGTAAACTGGGGTAAACAGAATGCCTGGAACCTGGATCACTTGGCCAAGGGAGAATGGAAGTTAGCTAGGATTAAGAGTGGGAAATGACTGGGGGCCATAAGGAGGTAAGATAATGGAAGACTAGGCTGGATTAAGGGTAACAGAGAATTGAGAAATTGGGCATATCCACAATGAAAGGCCAGTTGATGGGATTATAGCATTAGGCAAAAGCCAGAAATTTGGCCATATGGGAAAGTCCAAGGTTTTTCCTTTTTGGGGTCAAGATTATTATTCACCCCTCAGACAAATGGGACCCAAATTCTTTTGGGGTAAAGGGTGAAAGTTGTGGCTTCTGAAACTGATTCCTGCTGGCAAGGGCCATAGAGCTATCCCTGCCCAAAGGGGTCCCAAGGAGGAGGTTGGCTGGAATTGAGCACAGGCTGCATCCAGGGAATGATGGGTGGACATTGGCTCCTACCACTGTTTGCTATCAACTGTAGGTGAATGGCCTGTAGTCTAGAAGACACAAATCTGACAGAAAAGACTGCAGGGACCAGATATGACAAGATGAAACATCTTTATCTCTGTTTGGATTCAGATAATTCAGTTTTCCAACCATGTAGTACCCAATCCACCTCACAGCCAGACTCAGGAATAGCCAGTTGGGTAACACTCCCTTTCAAAGGATGATAATGGGGAAACTGAGCCAGAAGGATCCCATCTTAGACTGAGGATAAAATTGTCCTCTCAGCTTTTCCCAATACTGAATTCCCACCAGTATCACATTCTCCCCAAGTAGCTTGTGGCATTTCTCTCAGATGGTGCATTACTGATTATAGATAGACTATTATGATCTATCAGGCAACTCAAAATGAAATCCTATGAGCTTTAACCTCACACAGTAAGTTTCACTAATCATAGCTTAGGAAAAACTTTTCCAGGATTTACATCTTAAATTTAAATTTGTCCTGGTATAAAAAACCAATTGTTAGAGATTATTTTTATATACTTATAAATTCTCAGCAAGACAAAACCCAAACAAGCTTTTTGGCAAGTTTACACATTAAAACAATAACCAACAATAGCCAAATTATTTTAGCAGTAACCAAATTACGAAAAGTTGCTTGATATAACTGATACAAAAAGTTCACCAATTTGAAACTTGAAACAAACCCATTACCAATCAGGTGATTTCAGTTTTGTTAAATGCATTTCCAAATTACTTTACACAGGGAATCAACATCTCATCATTAACAGTTAAAACTACAACTTTAAAAGAGCATGCTTACTCAAGTTCAGAGACCAGCTTCTTTACCTTGAGCAGCATGTGCTGAACCTGGGTGATGCTTCCAGGCAAAGGTTGCCCTAGGGCCCAAAGCCTTTGCCAGGGGACCCCACACTGTAGCTGCTTCCCCTCCCCACTCCTTCCTTTCCAAGGTAGGGGAGGGCCAAATTAAAGGTGAGGGGGGAAAGGTAAAACTCTCTTCTCCTATGAGGGATTAAAATACCCTCTTGACTCAAGGGAAGGGAGTGGGAGAAAGAAGTGACCAGTGTAGTATGGAGGTATTTCAAAAGTCCTTAATGATTGATCACAAAACCTCCAGAATCTGCTAAGTTGTTTTCAGCTGTTCTAACTTTTCCCTGTAACCTCCATGAAGGAGGATCCAGGGTTTAGTGGGAAGGAAATAAGTAAGCCTCAGGGAACCAAAAAGCACCCGCAGTTTTCCCCAATTCTCTAGTGCTCACAGAATTGACAGAATTGGGCATACACTTCTGGATAGGGTGTCTGTCCTTGTCCTCTTTGCTGCAGAAGGTGTACCCAGGTCCATGGCCTCAAACTGAACCAGTGGATGGAGAGCCTGAGAGCATCAGGCTGGAGTGTGAGATAGCCTTGTAACTGTCTGCCCAAAAAGCACCTCCAAGCCTTTCTAGGAACTTGGAGAGAGACCTCAACTGCAGGGCAAGAAAAATGTGGGAAGGCTTACATATCTTCCAGTCTTGGCTGGAGAAGAGCTTGGGTTTAGGCAGTTTTCCTGTACTGGCCACTAAAATCTTCAGGTTTAGGGGATTAAGGGTGCTGGGACTCCAAAATCACAACACATGGGTGCTGCCTAAAAGAATTCAACTCAAGCCTTCTTTCAGCCAAAGACAAAGTTTATTAGAATGTCTACCATATTGGCCAGACTGTTAAGGAGTCTGAACATTAGTGAGCTATTGGCTAGATTTTAAGAACCTGAGACTCCAGTCCTACTTCTAACACATTTGGCTCCATGACTCTGGACAAGTTGCTTAACCTCACTAGCATTCCAGTTGCAGAAAAATATTCTGACTTGCATAGGCAAAATGAGTTCATTCATCCTGACATTCTCTGTATCAATGAAATTATTCCCTACCTTATCCATTAGAATGGAAATTCCTTAAATGTAGGTTCTGCTTGTAAATTTTTTTCTTTGTCTCTCTGGCACTTAGCACAGTGCCTGACATAGTAAGCACTTGATGAATGTTTTTGGATTGATTGAATGTGCTCTTTCTTTTCTTTCCTTAAAAAATCTTTTTCCCTCATCAAGATTCAAAATTTTCCTTGACTGAAGCACTCCCCATGTCAAAATTGTTCTACCTCTCCTCAGATTTGTCTAAAGCAGTTTGTCTGTATATTCTCCTTGCCCTCCATCACTACTCACCTTCTGTTTTCTCATCTGTATTCTTGACACATTTCTTTATAGGATCTTTGAGAACAGGGGCTGCCATTTTTTTTCTTCTATTATTCCCAGCACCTAACACAGTGCTTTCATTATATAAGGCACCCAATAAATGTTTATTTTTATTCGTTGAATGAAGGTAAACATTGTAATTTTGTGCAGTGTTTATTTTTCATTGATTTTAATTTGGTTCAACTGCTTTGTGTTATGTGTCTAAAAATAAACTCTAAGAATGTCTGCAAACATTCTGCAAACAGCCCAAAGTGATAAGGGCACACAGCTGCTCATAGTGGTCAGTTATGTGCTGAGCTTGTTTAAGAAGCACTGGGACATATACTCATTGTCAGAGTTTGAGGTATAAGAGGGAGCAGAAACTAGCCCTGGGTGTATAGAAGGAGACTCAAGAAGGAGAGTATATTTGTGTGAGAAAAGAGAGAATAGAAGTAGTGAGATCGTGTATTAGATAGTCCAGAATCACTGAAAGGGAACTGTCACTTGTGTTCAAAATAAGATGCCGTAAAGTGGAATTAGCGGTATCGACCAGCACTAAGGTCAATTGTACAAGCCTTGCCTCTGATGTTAAACATCCTCAGAAAGAGAAGTTGAAGAGTGATTAGGCTTAGAATCATTCAGCCCATTTGGAAAAGGAGAAATTGGAGGAAATGAGAAAGATGTTAGAAGAAAAAGAATTTAAAAAAAAAAGCTGACTATAAATCTTTCTCTTTTTTTTTTTTGGTGAGGCAATCAGAGTTAAGTGACTTGCCCAGGGTCACACAACTAGTAAGTGTCAAGTGTCTGAGGCCAGATTTGAACTCAGGTCCCCTTGACTCCAAGGCCAGAGATCTATCCATTGTGCCCCCTAGCTGCCCCTAAATCTTTTTTCTTGAAAGACTGAAGAAGGTAAAAAACAAGGGATTGAGATGAAGAAGGGGATGATAAGACATTCCATAGAAGTGGTAAAAGGAGATATAGAGAAAAGGAAAAGGAAAGTCATTGGCAGCTAGCTGATGAGAATGAAAGAAATGGGTGAAGAACAGTCTAGAAAAGAGGAAGTCCAAGAGAACAAATTGCAGCAGGAAGGACAGAGGGATGAGAAGCAGCTGGAGGAAGGGAAAGAGAAAAAACACATAAAAGGAAAATTCAAATATGTCATCTAATTAATGCATTGTATATTGGAAAACTTTTACCATGTTACATTAAAAATAGCATGAGTAACTCCATTTTGCCATTATCCACCATTTTGTGAAGTTAAGTTCCAACTTCACGTATGTTACCTGATCATAGGAAAGTGACAAGACTATATCCCACACACACACACACCTCAGTGTCTCTTGATTCTCTCTACCAATAAGGAACAAAGTAGCTCAATCCCTACATTCTGTGTTTAAACCTTGTTAACTATGTAGATACCAAAGTTCTATGTCTTTGCTTGAACCAACAGTCTTGGATCCAATTTGCTTCTGCAACTTCATGCATTGTTAAATAAATTATTGTCTGTAATTACTCTGTGTCTTTATCCCACCTTTCAGGTAACAACCAAGAATTCAATGATGACTGCAGGTTGTTGTACTTGACTGTTACCGACTATTATTGTGCTATAAGAAATGCTAAGCAGAATACTCTCTTAAAAACCTGGAAAGACTTAAATGAACTGATGCAAAGTGAAATGAGCAGAACCAGGAGAACACCATAAAAGGACAGTAACAGCAATACTGTAAGATGATCAACTATGAACGACTTAGTTTCAACAATACAATGATCCAAGACAATTCTGAAGGATTTATAATGAAAAATGCTATCCATCTCCAGAGAAGGAGCTAATGGGAGTATGAATACAAATTGAAATGTATTTTTCTTTACTTTCTTTATTCTTCTTGGTTTTTTTGTCTTTGTTTTCTTTCACAACATGACTAACATGGAAATTTTAAAAAAAGGAAACTGCATTAATAAATATAGCCTTATTTCTATATGATAATACTTTATACATGTGGGGAAAAAAAAGGCTGTGACTGTCCTCTTTCTATTTCCAGGCTAACCATCTGCAGTCCCCTAATGATCTTTCTTCTGGCAAAGATTCAAACTTCCTTCCTTGGTTATCTTTGTGTGTACATTTCCTACTTCCTCACCGTCTAATCAAAAATGTAGTATTAGAACTGTGCATAATTCTCAATAAGGATTATTTACCTATGTACTAGACACAATGATTTTGTGATTATCAACTTCAAGATGTGGCATTAAAAAGATTTGAGAGGCAGCTAGGTGATGCAGTGGATAGAGCACTGGCCCTGGAGTCAGGACCACCTGAGTTAAAAATCTGTTCTCAGGTACTTAACACTTACTAGCTGTGTGACCCTGGGCAAGTCACTTCACTCTGATTGCCTCAACAAAATAAATAAATAAAATAAAAAGGTTTGAGAGACATAATTTCTGAGTAATTAGCATTTTATTAATAATGACAGCAGGTTTATGAATAAATGGATGATCATTTGGCCAACTCTCTCTCAGATCAAAGATAATCATGGAGGGGCAGGCTCAGTGATTATATGCCCATTGGAAGAGGGATATATCCCTAGGGTGGAAATTATCTCTGACCAGTTAATGATTAATGAGAGAATGAATATTATAATGAGAGGCTGGACCTGAACTTTGATTATGTAATTTTCTTCTTAAGTCATCTCCAGCCTTAGGCAATCTATTTAGAGAAATTATCCCCACAGAAACCTGAGTAGGACACAATGATTTCCCCATCTGAGTGGGTGTCTGAATCCAATCTTATTATCATTAATATCCTTCAAGGGACTGAACTTTTAAAATCAGGACTTTAGAAAAAAGGGGGGAACTCTGGATATCCTCAAATCATTGCTTATTAATAATCATTTCTCTCAGAGAAGAATGGACATGAATTACTTTGAATACCACTTCCCCCCACACACACACACACACTATGTAGTTAAATTTACATATGTTTAAAGATTCTTTTTCTTACCAAACTGGAAATATATGAAAAGATTTAAGTTCTGGCTGTTCATTTCTATTAATGAAGAGAAAGTGCTATTAAAAATGAGTTCATTTGCTTTAAAATGTATACTTCAAAATGTGGCACATGAATAAGAATTTAAAAAACATTAGTCTTGTGCATGATATCAAAAAGATATCAAAAACATCACACTGTGATTCAGCGAAATCAGTATGACAAGAGGACAGCTGCACACTTGAGGAAGTAGAAGGGTGCCTGGTTAGTAATAATTTAAAAGGCACCAGAAGGTGTATTTTCATCTATTTGTGGGAGAACCCTCATTGGCTTGACATACTGAAAGGTAGACACAGGGTGAAGTAGCTTTGTTCAACAACCACCAGGCAGGGAACAAGATTTCCTGTCCTACTCATAGAAAGTCAAGGAAATTTCTACCTGCAGCTACGAATAACAAGCTGGACAAGTGTGTTCAGAGGTCTTGAGAGAGGCAAAGTTTTCTGTGTTTGTCTATATTTCAAAAAATGAATTGCTATCATTTATGAAAACACTATGAAAATGCATTAATATCTACCTGGGTTTTATGGTGAATTTGAGCAGGTTTTTTTTTAAAGTATTTTACTTTATTTTGTTTTGTTTCCCTATCTCATTCTAATGATTCTCCTAGAAATTTGCCAGCAGAATACCTTCCCTTTCTCAAGGGCGCATACACATAGTTTCTCTCTTTTTAATAACCTTCAAATCCTGAACACACCAGCCTAGTGTTCTGCTATAAAAATAAGGCCAGCAAACACTTGAACATCTTTAGAACTGATCCTGAAAGCAAAACAATAAACAAAAATGAAACCCTGAATAAAACCTTTGCACACAAACAGCTGGAAAACTATTAAAAAAAACACTCTCAGAAAAAAAAATAAGTATATCTGGCCTTAAAATATTTTACCCTTACTCAGGGTTTTCAGTGGTGATTGAGTGAGAGGCAATAAGAGATCTGCTGTGTGAGGAGAAAGCATGGTTTGAATTGATTAGATTGGAAGGAGGAAAAAACATATGCATATTTGTTGGCAGCCCTACATTGAAAGGCACATATGTGCGTGCATGTGTGCATATGTTTGTCTGTGTTGGGGGCATACTCAGAAAACAAAATCCTGTAGTAGAAGGGCTCCCCTAGAACCTTGGAAACTCATGAATAAGATGCAGCCTATGTGTCTTCTCAGTTGCATATGGTCCATGATGAGATTAAGGGAATCCAAGATAGGCCTCATTTGTGGGAATATCAAGGGGTGAGAAAATGAGAATAAAGTAGAGATTGGGGGTGATGAATTATATGGATAATATCAAGCGAGTAACTTTGCATAGTTGAGCAGTGTTAAAATATCTAGAAAGACATTCAGTGGGCTCACCTTAAATTGAAAAAAAAAAGGCATCCCTCCTCCATCCTCTGAGCAACATATCACCCCAAAGTAACTGTCTTACTTTTGCTAGGAGACTTGAAACCATTTTGATAGCAGCACCTACCAGATAAAGGTACAGAAAGTACCATTTGTGCTAGAAGAAATGGGAGAGAAGTAGCCAGGATCAGGGGAAGAGACAGCAGTGGATCTATCTCTTGAGGAAGCAATACAAAAATTAACCATCTTCAAACTAGAATAGTGAAGCACAAGGAAATGTAATCCTGAAATCAACCTACAAACATGAGAAGGATAAGGTAAACTTGAACTTTGTCAGTAAACCTAAGAACAGTAGAACAAAAAGCCACCTCCTTGAAACCTGAGCATGAGACAAATAAAATAATAAATTTATGGGGCCTACCATAAGATAGTGTATTTAACAAACAGAAAAAACATTTTTTTTATATTTTAAAAAAAAATTTGATATTTATTTTTAACATAAATTTTTTTTAAAGATTTGATTCCTGAGTTCCCTTCCTCCAATCAATCTCCCACACTTTGTGAAGGATAGCAATATGATATCAATTAAACAAGTTAAGCTATACAAAACATTTCCATATTAGCCATGTTGCCAAAAAAAAGCAAGAAAAATAAAGAAAGTGAAAAAATTATACTTCATTCCCCACTCAGACTTCATCAGTTCTTTCTCTGGAAGCAGATTGCATTTTTCATCATCAGGCATTCAGAATTGTCTTGGATAATTGTATATAGATTAGAGTAGCTTATTCTTTTACAGTAGATCATCATTAAATATTGCTTTTACTACATATGGCATTCTCTTGGTTCTGCTTAATTCATTTTGTATCACTTCATATAAATCTTCCCAGGTTTTTTTTTTTTCTAAAACCATCCTGCCTGTCATTTCTTGTAACACAACTTATTCAGCCCTTTCTCAATTGATGGGCATCCCCTCAATTTTCTCTCTTAGCCACCACAAAAGAGCTGTTATAAATAATACTACTTTTTAAATGATGATAAATTATTGAAGATGGAACATGCAACTTTCAGCAAAAAAAAAATCTTTATTGTAATGAACTGTAACTTTTTTTTAACTATGAAACTTGATTCTTCAAAGAAAACTGACAACCATGACTTACAGTCATTTTGCCTCACTTACCTGAAGTATATACAGATATTCGATTGGTTCTGTGATCTCAGTGAGGCATAAGTCTCTTCCATCAATGTAGATCATTACTATCTGCTCCTGCCAATCTTCTGTGAGACTCTTTTCCATTTCCTCCCATAAATTCACAAAAAAGAGACCCATCTAACATGTTGGGTGCTTTCCTTGATTTCTCCTAGTATCACAAGGACACTGGTAAAACATACAGGCTGTCCTTTGGTTATGTATTGTCCTTGTCACCTAAGCAGCCCATCAACCTTTTTAATCACAGATTTCTTCTGATGACAGCTTGACTCCACCTATTATTCTAGTTATCTGTTAGGTTACTGGCTTCTCATAAACACGATGTATTTCTCCATGTCCTCTTAGTGATATTCATTTTTAATTCCTCTAAAACTGTACTGCGACATAATTCATAGTTAATATAACATTAATTGAGTGCTGGTATTAAAAAAGATGTTTCAGGGAGAAGTTTGGAGTTATTAAAAGAATTTGGCAATTTCCCAAAGTAAATTCAGCATGTTCTCCTTCTAACTCTTCTTTAATTTGAGTTAAACCAGATTCTCTTCTTAAATAGGGCTGTGCCCAATGCATCATTCCTTTGTATTCTCTTGCAAATACACACACAAACACACCCATATGTGTTTATACCTATGTGAATGTACCTAGGTAGAACCACATATGTATCTTAAACATATATATGCACACTGGATATATATGTATATAGATAATATATAAGTATACATACACATGTTTTATGTGTATCTATATCATCTATCAATCTACATGTGTGTATATATGCATATATACACATGCACAATACACTGTATGACCCTGGGCTAGTCAATTAACATTTCAGTGTTCCAAGTATCTGGTCAACCCTTTCAGAGAAGTGGTCAACCTAAATTGTTAGAAAAAGTTTTCTCACCTGAGAATTCACTGAACAAATGAAACAGCATGTCTACTCTCTAGCCCTATCCTTATCCATACACACACTTCAGGAAAAGCTCTACAGTTTGGCCATTTGAGTGATTACCACAATGTGGACAACAGCAATTATTCACTTTTTGTTTCATTCATTCATTTTTACCTCAGGAATGATTAGGACAAACTCTTTTCACTAGTTATGGATCTTGTCCAGGAGGCTTGGTGATCTGGATCTTGACACAACTGGCAATGTTCCAAACATGAATAAGTATCTGAAGGACCTCATGTACTACTGAGGATCTCTCTTCTACTATTCCAGTTTTTCTCTTAAAGAATACTAGCAAAAAAAAGGACATTTCTTTTTTCTTTTAGAAAAAATTAGGTTTTTGAAAACATTATGTACTGTCCAATATCTCCACACAATTGGACTTGCTCTATTGCTCCTATACAATTCTAATCCTAGCCAAATGAATGTTCAACTGTAGTTCATGTACAAGATTGCACATACATATTCACATAACAACTACAACAGCTACTATTATAACTACTACTACAACTGCCGCTGCTACTACTACTACTACTACTACTACTACTTCTACTACTAGCTTTAAACTATTAAAGGTTAAAACTGCACTAATAATTTTGGGACAATCCATATATGTGCATATACATTTATCTCTTCATTTATAGATGCATGTATTATGAAATTCCCAGTAGAGAACCTCACCACATTGATATAAGTCTACGGCAATTGTTCTGAAGCTTAAGCATACTGAGTTGCTTGGGGGCAGTGACAGGTTAAATGATATGCTCACTGTCATCTAGAAAGGATATTCAGTATTTGCTATGTCTAGTACATTTCAACTTTTTTTTTAGTATTAATCTCATAAAGATAGGGGGTTTATATACAACCCAAGTCACTTTTGGACAATTTCCTTTATTGATCCTGGACCATATTTTCAACCTATTTTTATAGTTCTCTTTTTTCCTACTTTTGCATTAAAGCAACTGTTTTAAATAATGTGTTGTTTTAATTTTCAGAGCCACATTTTTTGTAGAATTTATTTAGTCTCCTGTCTTCTGCAATAATTGCTGCTACAGAAACTACAATTATCTTCATGATAGCCTTTGTTTTGGGCTCATATTGAGCACTGTGAGGTACATTGACCAAGTACACCATGAAATTATGGGTCTTGTTGTCTTTGGTGACAAAACTACCCAATTTTTAGTTTCTTTTCCAATGAGAAGTACCAAGAAGAAAGTGAGAACCATCTTTTCACTTACTTGCAGTTTACTTCTCTATTCTGGTTCCATTGTATTGAAAATATCATTATTAACATGCTTTAGTTCCTTCAACATTATGTTTACTGTATAGGGATTTCACTTTTTAATGACAAATATGCAAGATAACATTTATAGAGAGTCTAAAATTTTTAACTCCTAGTACACTGTTACCACTTTCACATTCTCTCTTTCATAGTCTCTGCAGGGAACAATGGGACCACACAGGATTGAGAGCTTTTAAAAAATATTTGTGCTTTTCCTTTCATGGATTTCCATGGTCAAAGAATTCAACAATAAGTGGTAAGTTTCCTAGTGATGAACCTCTCTGTCCTTTGCAAAATGATACTTTGATTGCAGTCTATGGTTGAGACCATACTCAAAGCTTTTTCCATCATTGCAGAAGCTATATGAGCTTGTTTTCCCAAGCAAGTCTTTGAAAACTCAAAGCTACCTCAAGCTTTTCTTGAAAATATACAGAAAGAGATAAATGTATATATGAATTATGATACATTTATACTTAGATGTCCCATCATGATGGTGACGCTACCCTTAGTACTGAAAAAATTCTATGCCAGGCAATATAAGTTCTGTAAAAGTTGATGGCTACCTGGTGACTTTTTCCTCAGCTGAAAGAATATAGTTTGAGAGGCTAATTAACATAAATTTATGATCCTATGAATAAAGGTGTGCTGTATATTGGATAGAAAGCTGACCTTGAAACAAGGATGATCTAGGTTGAAATCTGGCTTCTGGCTATGTGAGGCTGGTCAAGTCACTTGACATCTCAGTGCTCTAGACAAATTTGTAAGACTAAAGAAGGAAGAGAAGTAGAGAATGTACTGACTCACTGTGGGAGGAGTTTTCTCACATGGGGATTCTGAATACCTATTAAATCACAGACCCAGAACCCTATCCCCTATGGCAATTCATGAAAATCCTTTACTGAGATGTAGAAGATTTATATTTTGCATTCATGCCAGGAATACTTATAATAATGAAATCATGGATTTGGAAATACTGAGGTACTGAAGGATATGAAATGCATCCTTTAGACAACAATATTTCTGACTACTGAAAATTTGACCTCACTTTTAAAAGAATGAACCTTATCCCACTTTGTAGTTTGGTAAATTGGGTTTCCTATTGAAATATGGTTTAAAGGCAACTTTCTACATTAAATTGCCTTTGATTATGTAGGCCCTTTTGAAACGAGCTATACTATAGCTTCAATTGGCTGCAATTGCACAAAATCATAGTTCTGTTTCTTTCAACTTTGTATTTTTCTTTTAAAAGTCATATGAATCTGATATAATCTCAGATCTTAGTAAAGGATATTATAATATATAATTGTTAGGGAACAAATGTCAGATAATGTAATTTGTCTAGGGATACCACTCTTTTATCTTTCACCAAAAATTCATTACAAGGACCACAAAATATCTTATACATGTATCTGAGGCCACACAAGTTATCCTAAGAAAACTAGCAAGCTTATTATGATACAATTTCTAAATTTCCTTTAGTCCTCTGTTACTCTGTTTTCCTCTCTGATTTTTTGCTCTGTTTGGATTAGATGAGACAATTTTATCAAAATTTTCCATTTCAGTTTTTATTTCAACAAAAATCATAAAGTCTAAATTGTATAGGGATTTATTACAAGGTCTCTTATCCTCAATATATTTTTTAATGTTTTTTTTCCCCTAACACATTGACAGGTTGACATCTATATACTATCTTAGTTCCTTCATCATTTTGAATTTAACTCTGTGCATAATCCTAATTGCATTAAGCCTATTAGCATAATCCACAGCAGTTATAATCTAAATATAATCCCTGGATTATAGTCACAGTTTTATTTGTTTATTGCCATATGTATCCTGCCCTTGTCATCAATTATGATTTTAATTCCAAGCATTTTTAGTGGCCACAATCTATTTTATTGTCATAATCAACTTTTGAATTTCATCAAGAAACTTGTCACTTATTAGCCCTTAACTAACTGCAGAGCTTTGGTTTTCAGGTCATGCTAATGGATTATTTATATGTTTTCAGCTAGATTCCATCTTTCCAACTTGAACAGTCACTTAGAGCAATGATTTGGCAATTAGTGAAGTTACATTTGTATTTTAGCTGTGATGTCAATTACAATTACTCTTTCCTTTTGCTTTTTTCCCCCCACTTTTTTCACCAGTGACAAAATAAAGATGATTATATTTTCTCATCCACACTTCTCAGCATATTGTAAGAATGAACAGATTTCTATTTGGTCTACTAAACTCTTCAAAGGAAGATACCACATAAATATCAAATAAAAATCAAAGGAGGTAATATAAGTAAAGTGATGCATATACGTGTGTGTATGTGTACACACACTATTATTATCATTATTTCTCAATAATTGTGGTGAATCAGGCAACATGAAACATCAGTAACAAATCTAAAATGATGATTATTTTGCTAATAGTTAAAGACCCACTTCTTTATGGGCCCTTTTATCAGAACTGTGGCCAGAAAGCACAATCCACTTGAATTTTTTTCTTTCATTTATTGAGCAAAGAAATAGACAAAAAATGAATGATTAACCCAAAAACATTTAGCAAATCTATGAATAATAACAATAGACACAGTTACTATTGATGAATATTACTATTATTAGTAACATTGATCTCTGGACAGTTGGATAGAAATTCTGTAACTATTCTCCATTTCCTTAATAATAACTTGAAAGCATTACTTTTGTAATGAAAGGCATTTCTTAATGATCCATCTGGTCATCATCAGCAACCTCTGAGTTTTTCCAAGAATTCAATGACACCTTTATCATTCTTTGCCTTTATTCACAGAGACACCACTAGTATTCGAGAGGGCAGTTCACAAAGTAGAATTTTTTTTAGCAGCTTCCACTTTGGGAGCCTCAAATGATTATCATGAATCAAGTGGAATGAAACACCTGCAGGAGGCTACCACCTATGACACACTATTACCATGAACCCTAGTAGATACACCATAAACACTTGACTGTACATCATTAAATTTCCTGTCTGACTAGTGAATGAGCTCTACCCTACAGGAGCATTATACTATCCCACTTTAGAAGCAGAAGGATAACAACCCTACTTCAGCAATGTCTTCCCCTTGGACATATAAAAAGCCAGTAATTACACTGATGATGCATCACCACACTTTGCAAAACAGGGATTTCTATAAGGACTTGCTGCCACTTATATCAAATATTACTTCCCCGTCACTGCCTGGAATTTATGTAATTTAATTAACTTAAGCTTTGGTGACATTTTGGAAATGAAGTGGCTCTGAAGTAAGCATTGAATAGAAACTACTTAGCATTCCATCATAGCATAGTGAGGCATAAACCTAATTCTCTCAATAAAATGATAGTTTTAAGATAAATTAGTTTGGGAAACTGGGGACTTCTCATTTTGTAGGTACAGAGTTTTAGACAATTTATCCTTGATACCCAATAATATAATAGTAACCAAATAAAAAGGTGGGTTTCAGGTGAATTTTGCTAATGGCCAAAACCCATACTTGGAAATGATTTTTCAAAATTTCAAGCAGCCCTGAGTAACAGCCTTTGGGAATCACAGACTTGATTACATTTACTATGGGTTAGGGAGAACCCAAGTTGCTAACAATAAGGAAGAATAACATGGTTTATGGCTCTTAGAAATAAGTTGAGAGAGTGATTGGAGTTAGAAGCAAATGGGAACTATAGTGCCTAAAGTGAAATTAGGAGGAGGAGGAAGAAGAACCAATGAAGAACCAGAACAGCAGGATTAAAACAGGTCTCTTATCTTAAATTAAGTTCACCCATATTCTTCAGTGAGGAGTCCTGCACAACACCAAGGGCAGACATGAATGAAGGTAACCTCTTAGAAATAATATTAGAATGAATAGTTAGGAAAGAGGTAAGCCTACTAGCAGACAGGGAAAGACTTCATGGAAGGGATCTCAACATAGAGTCTAAGCTCCTTGAGAGCAGAGACAGTACAATTTTTTTAAATCTTGGTATCACAAGTATTTAGCACAATATCCTGTACACAGTAGGTGCTATATAAAGGCTGGCTGAATTGAACTGAGAGGGAACAAAAAGGGTGTCAGACATTTCCTTGCTTCTTTATGTGCAGACTTTATAAGATCAGGGGTTAAGGTCTTTGGGAAGGGGAATGAAGGGGAGAAAACCTATATACATACATACAATATGTGTATGGATACATATACATGCACATGCACACATACATACAGATAAACATGTACACATCTACATATATATTAAGATTTTTCATCTATCTTGGCTGAAAGTATCTTTGGTTAGTATTAGGCATGGGCTTTTAAGATCCTGTGTGGTACCTTTCGCTTGGAAATAGTCTCTAATCCTGAAACTCTAGATAAGACAGGATGAATTCTAGAACCAGCATGATGTCCAAAAGCAGTGATCTATTTGCTTAGGGCTTGTTATAGTTTCTAAGTTGAAGGGAGACTATAAAGCAGTCCTGAATGTCTTCTTCTAGGCTGTCCACAGTCCAGTTCATCAAGATAAAAAAAGGAGACAAAGACTGAAAGCAGGTACTCTGTCTAGTTGTAAAGATTGTGCTTTGTTTGTAGTTTCCCCCTGGGCTATTTCTCCAGAACATGTGCATGGTAGACAGAATACAGAGCAGTGGGGACCCAATGCTTTCCTTTTTATTAGTACTTTAAATTTTTCATAACATAATTTTATACACACACACACACACACACACACACACACACACACAAACACCCCTTTTTCATCCTCACAACCCTATAAGGGAGGGATGGTAATCAATGCAGTCTAATCAAATAACTAACTATTGAAGTGCCAACAAATATGAAACATTTTAAAACAAAAGCAAGAGATTATTTGACTTGTGGGATGGCCAAACCACAGGATCTTCTATATAGGTAATGAGATAACCAGTAGTTGTGGTGGCAGTGGCATGGGGTGGGGCATAAAGGATGGAGAAGAACATGAGATCATGAAAATCTAAATATTTGGATCTATAAAATTGTCTCTTCCCAGAATAGTTGCAGGGATTTATGGAAAAGGAGACATTTGATACTTTATTAAAATACAAATGTCATCACTTTCCCAAGTTTAATTTTCATACAAATTGAATTCTTGACCTTTTCTTATTTTAATGTTAATTTAATAGTAAACAGAAATATCATCGTATTAGAAAACTATTATTTCAACAATTATCAAGTGTATCCCAGATTTCCTAAATCTTACATTCCTGTGAGTTCCATGTTGCACCTATGAAGCTTCTTTATTCACAGTAAAAAATAAAGGTATTATTAGGAAATAAAACAGTATAGATAAAAAGGTAACTAGGATATCAGAAATTTAAGGAATTTAGAGATAATCTAGCCTCTACCACTAATTTTATAGATGAGAAATTCAGGCTAGGAGAGAATGAGCTAGTAAATTCACTAGTAAAGCTAGTAAAAGAGAGCCAGCAGTTATTAATAAATTGAATACATTCATGGAAACTCTACATGATTTGGGAAATGAAATAAAGATCCTATTACATAAATGAAACAGGAAGGGAATTTATTATTTTCAGGTAGGTAAAATATAATTGTCCAAGTTTTTTTTTACTTATTCTGTAGTTAAAATATACACTTACGGATCTTTAATTGCTACATAGACTTTCAGTCGTTCACCATTCAAAGCTATGAATTAAGGTATGAGTCACAAGGAATAGCAGCATCAATTCAATCATTGTATAACAAGCATCTGGACTTAGTAGACATGACCTTCCTTTCCACAGCTATTGGCTTTATGCTTCAGAAAGGCTATCTTTGAAGTTTTCTTTCAAAACATAGAATAGTTTTCATGTCAGCATGACACATCAGCATGTTCAGAAGCTTTGCTTGACTAAGGTAGTACAATGCTAGGTTAACCAACATAGCGACCATTACATAAATTTTAAGATTATATCTTTATTTCCAGTAGACTTTTATTGAGAAAAGTAAAATGCAGATACAGTGAACGTAAGCAGTAAAAATATTTTATAAGCCTCCTACTATATAATGAGGAGAACATTATGATTATGTAGTATTGTTTTAAGTTCTGGGCATCACAGTTTAGGAAGGACATTGGTAAACTTGAGTGTCCAGAAGGTGGGAACCAAGATGGTGAAAAATCATGAGTCCATGTCATGTGAGTGACAGTTGAAAAAGTAGAGATGTTATGCTTAGAGAAGACTCAAAGCACATAGGGAGACGGGTGAAGTGGGTAGAGGCGGCACATGATAAATATCTTGAAATATTTGAAGGGCTTTCAAGTAAGTATGATTAAACTTCTTCTGTTTGGTTCTAAAGGTCAAATCCTAGGTAAAGGGCAAAAATTGTAAAACAAATTAAATATTGTTAGTATGGAAAAAAATTGCTTATTCCTAAAAACTGGAGTTATCACTAAATGCTGCCTTGGGAAATAGTGGGTTCACCCCTTAATGGAAGTCTTTGCATAACTATTAAGTATGTTGTAGTAGAGATTTTTTTTAGGTATAGTCTAGGTATAGTTTAGGTATAGTCTATTTAGTCTAGATAGTTGCTGAAGTCCTGTGTATCTCTAAAATATTCTCTGATTTAGTACTTTTATGTTAATCCCATTGAGTTCTTAATTTTTACCCACCATCTTCCTCCCCCATGCACATGCACACACACATATTGATAAACACATAACCTTTATTACTCATCTATGTGGCAAGAATAGCAGAAAAAAATAGCTTTCAGTTACAAATAGTTTGGCAGATGAACCCAACAATTGGTGATAATAATTTTGATCCAGTAGGTTATCCTACTTGACATTAGTATACCGTAGAACTCTTGGTAGATGCACTGGAAAAGAATGGAAGGGACAACTTGGCTGGAATTCTTCTAAGAATCTATTCCTGGAATTTCTCTGGGACCAAAGATAACAAGGCAGAAGCCAACTGTGGATGCCATCAAATCCTACTGTGCCTATTTCTTTGAGCAGTAGCTTCACCAGAAGAGTTGGTCTGGGATCAAAGAGGAAGAATAGTCCATTCTAGTGGGATATTTACTTTCAAGTTACTTTTGATTGCTAAATAGGCATAATGTGTTTATATAAATGTATGGGTTGTGTGTATACACACATACACAGACATCATTCTATTAGCATTTTGTGACTTCCTATCAAACAATTGATGATGATAAAAATAAATGTCAGGGATTATTCTATGATATAAAAGTAAAGACATTGTTTTTAATGAAAGGTTATGGGAAAGGGATAAGAAAATGATCATAAAATTAATGGGAGCAAAAACTATCATTACTTTTATCACTAATCAGATATATTATTAAAATTATACTTAGAGTCTAATAGTCTGATTTTTAAAAATCTTACTATAGATTCCACTTACTTGAATGCTTTAATGACATATTTTTTCATTACAGTGAATATTATCTTCACCAAAACAGATTACAACCTCTTCCTGATTTAGTAAATCATACGAGTTTCTGTGACTGAAAACATTTATCATTTGGTAGCCCAACACTCTGGTGATAACATGCTAGCTAGGCTGGTCCTTGAAGAGAGATATTTGTCTGTCTTTGGCTCCAAAATCAAATCCAGTACAGTGAGGTAGGACCTGCCAGAGTTTAATGTACACATCTGGACACTGATACCTAAAGTTGTATTAAAAAAAAAAAACAATCACCTATTTTCTTATGTAGCTATGGAGCAATAGACATCATAGGAATCTAGAAATCATGATAATGAGTCACAAGCCCCAAACTCTGGAAACTAAGGATCAGAGTCTTTATTTATCTTTTGATTGTCTTTGGCCTCTTCATCAGTTTCTCAACCTCTTGTGATTTCTATGAAACTTGTATGTTCATTTAAGTGGTATACATATATATGTATGTATAATTAGACTCTAAATAATAAGTCATATATATTTATGAAGTATATAAGTAGATACATGACATACATGAGTAAATATACCTATATACCACTTAAAAGAAAATTCACACACACACACACACACACGCACACACAACATACCAGTCATTTCATAAACATTTGTTAAGCATTTATGTGCCATATATTATGCTAAGCTTTGGGAATACAAAGAAGGCAAAGACAAAAGAAAATGCCTGCCTTCAAGGACCTCACAATCTAAAGAACATACAAATAACTATGTACATATATAATGTATCAAGTATTCTTCCCCAACCTCCACACTAAATTTTTCATGGAAGTTTATGTGAACATTCAGTACTGAACTGGTGACAAGATAAATGTTGCACTAACAGGCTTTTGGACTTTGGAACTAAAGTTCCCTACAAATGTATATTATTATTGTTCACTTCAGTTCTCTGATTTCACCTCCTCAGGCACCAAGCACACTACAAAACTGTTTAGGGATGTTTGCAATTGAGTGGTTCATCTTTCTTATAAGAAAACTCCCAGAGGTTAGGAATCACACCTTTGCAAGTGCATCCGGTGCTATTTAGAAACTTTATAAACGTTAAATAATTGCTACAGTAATAATATGCAGGCACACACTGTGCTCAAAAAAAAATGGTTGTGCTAACCTCTGCATGAACTCACATCTAAGAATACTGGGGTTGGAAAATATATTTCTCATTATGGAACTCCAGTGCCAGTCAAAATAGAATGAGCTCAGCTGTCATTGTGCTCCTTCAGTTTTTCTTGACAGGTCAGACAATCAGGTCAGGGAGACTTCAGGCCTAACCCTATTAAATTCTCCCATTATACCAAGATGTTCTGATGCAGTCATTCAGGATATTCTCAGAAAATACAAAGTGAAGTGGAGAGTTCCATAATTATATTTCTTCAGTTAATATGATCAAAATAGAAAGCCAATCGGAACCTTTTTTTGCCCCCATATGGATTTTTCAGCCTCAGTGATCCAGAGAAGTTGTCTACACTGATCAAGTTGACTATGTGGATTTTCAGTTCCATGCTCTACTTTATTTGTGTAGACTTGTTTTGGAAGAAGATCTTGAAGTTTTCTCTCAGAGTTCATCCATAACCTTTTAAGCTGGTACACACCAAACAATCCCAGATATGTGAAAGCTCTTCCTTTGCCACCGACTCTCAAGAAATAATCTAGTTTTTCCATTGTTAGTAAACCAACAAACATTCATCAGGTACATACTAGGGCAACCAGCTTTAATGACAAGTGCTGTGAGTTACAAGAAAAGTATAAGTAATAGCACTTCCTTCTCTCAAGGAATTCATAATTTAATTGTGGAGATAAAAACACAAACAAAAAAAATCTAGAGAATAATAATACTGTGATGTTAGAGAGAGAGTGAACTTGACTGGGAATCAAGAGAATTGTATTCTAAACCCATCTCTGTCACTAACTACCTTAATGAAATACTCAATCTCTCTAGTCCACATTTCATTCATTTGTAAAATAAGACCTCTAAAGTTCCTTATAGCTCCAAATGTTTACACAGTGTTACGGAGGATAAATGCAAGAGAAGCAGATAAGGGAGAACTCTACATGGGGTGGAGACATCAGGTGAAACATCACAAATGACCTGGGCGTTGGCTGATTATAGGGGGTATTGTTGGCAGGGGCTCCCTACACAGAGACTCTAAGGTATAGCATGTATCAGAGGGGCTCTAAGGAGACCCTTCTGACTGTAAGAGAGGATTTGTGTGTGGCAGCAATAGGAGACAAATGTGGCTAGATAAGGTGGGACTTAATTATGGAGGGTCTTGAACACTACATAGAGAAGTCTGGACTAGATTTGAAAAGGCAGTCACTATAGATTTTTAATTAGGAGAGTGACATGATGGTGTTTAAGACAGATAAATCTGACAATGGCACTTAAGGGCATTTTTCATTCATTCAGTATTTATTGATCACTTGCCCTCCTCATAGCACTGTTCAAAGCCCTGAGGTAGATATAAAAAGAGAATAAAACATGGTCTCTCTTGGCCCACTAGAAAGTCAGTTGTTTATTTGAGGAGGAAAAGATAGATAGATAGATTATAGATAACTATATCTCTGGGAAAAGGAATAGGGAATAAGCATTTCTATAGTGCCTACTATGTGCCAGTCACTGTGCTGTGTTTCTTTTTCTTTCTTTTCTTTCACTTCCTTCCTTCCTTTCTTTGTTGTTTTGTTTGATTCTCACAATGTCTTTGTGAAGTAGATGCTGTTTTTGTTTCCAGTGTATGGTTGAGGAAACCAAAGCATGCAGAGGTTAGGAGAGTTACCTAGGGTCACACAAAGAGTAAGTGTATGAAACCAGTTTTAAGCTCAGGTCTTCCTGATTTCAGTGATTTTATCTACTGTGCCACCAGCCGCCCCTAGATACATATATCTAGAAAGATAGATAGATAGATAGATAGATAGACAGACAGAGAGACAGACAGATAGATGATAGATGATAGATAATAGATAGATATACAAACAGATACAACTTAAGAGAGATTTAAGATAAAAAAATCTATAATCTATCTGTATAAAAACCATTGTGACTGTCTCTTCACAAGCAATAATGAACTCTAAGAGAAAATGACTACTCAGCTTTCTTCACCAGCCCCTTCATCTTATTTTAGGGGGAGAGAGGGAGAGAGAGAAGGAGGGAGAGGGAGAGAGAGAGAGATAATAAGATGATTGCTAGTGATGAAAGAGTTGGAGTAACCAAAAGAAAATCATTACACTGAGGATCATTTTGGCTCTTATCTTTCACTGGACCAATTATTTAGAGTTATCTGACTCAATTTACAGATAAGGATTCAAGGACTCAGAGAGGTGAGGTGACTTGGCCAAGGTCAATAGGCACTAACCACCACAGCAAAAATTTAAACTCACATACTCTCCCTCCAACCCACTGCAATTTTCACTGCCCCAAACTAAGGATGAGGAGACAGTAAATGGACTCAGTGGTCTCTGAGTCTAAGAAACCACAAAATTGAATGCTATAGAGACTTGAAGACCAGTAGAAGGTTGACACAATAAACACTCCTCTAAAAAATACAAAATAAAACTCTCTTATTATTATCAACAAAGAACTAAAAGCTTATACAGTATTGGTGGGGCCTTCTTTCAGAGAGGGCCTTCATACTTAGTTAGGACTTTAAGTAATTTTGGCTATTTATGTAAATTGAGTGAGGGTGGAGAGAAAATGGCTGCTCTGTCAAGGATTTCTGTTTTATTTCCCTCTATTCATTAATATTTATTCTCTAGTATTGTGAACTATGTACCTGTTAGTAGGAAATTGGTCTATGTATATTGGAAATACTGAACTTCTTATGTCATGAGTCTCTGACACATCTATATAAAATAGTTAAGTAAACAAAGAAAGGAAGTATTTGATTAAAAGCTATTAAGTGGTTCCAGCAATTTGCACTATAGGAGTGAAGTTTGTGGAGATGAATAGATATTATTCATTTGCTTGTGTCATGCAGGGGAAAGAGTGAGAAATATCACTTATGTGATAATGTCAGTGATTGCAGGCATAAGTGATAAGGTCATAACCCAGAGTTGTAGTAGGTGGAATAAAGAAAAGAGAATATGAGAAATATTGGGAAGGAGAATCACTAGGCGACAGTGATTGATTTGCTGTGAAGGGTGAAAGTAGGAAAGTTTGGAGTCAAAAATGACTTCAAAGTTTTGAGAATGACTGTTCTATTGATAAAAATGGGAAAAAATGGGAAAAGTAATCCCATTTGAGGCTGAGAAAAGATAATTAGCTTCTATGAAGAACATGATTAGTCTGAACTCACAGTGAGTCATGCCAAAGGAAGTGACATTCAGGCAGGTTAGAAATGGTACCAAAATCAAACTGAAAAACTAGGATAAAGCTGTCAAGTAAGGGGCAATCTACATAGGTATGACTGTGGTGGCAATGCGAGAAGATGACTTTTAAAGGGGAGAAAGCAGGAGTCTGAAAGAGTGTAGGTCCAAAGAGTGAATTCTGGAGTCAGCTGCAGCTAGTTAATATTAATTAACTATTAATTATAATATTTATAATGATAATAGCTAATATTTATAGGGTACTTCAAGGTTTGTAAGGTTTTTTACATACATTATCTAATTTGATTGCAGGAAGAAAAAAAAGAATTCCAAGGAATTTTCTAATCATTTTGAAGAAAACCCCCCTAACAATCATCCTGCCCCCATTCATCACTAGGGATCAGTAAATGGAGTTCCTTGAATCCTTTCAGAAAGGTACTAGATGATTTAGAGCATTTTTTTCATCTGACTACTGATAGCTTCTATTTCTTCTAAAAACTGCCTGTTTCCTTTGACCATTTATCAATTGGGAATGGAGGGATTAATTTAAGGGTGAAGAGAATCTACGGAAATTGGGTTTCCTTAAAATGACTTAAGCAAAAATAACTTAAAACAGATGAATTTTTTTTTAAAAATTCAAAAAAATTAAAAATCACAATTCAGAAAAAGAAAGTCATATTAGAGACAAGGATAAAAATATTAACTTAACTCATAACTTTACATATGAATTGATTAAATAATCCAATAAAACAAAAGAGATACAAATTGAGTAAGAAAACAAAACCCTAAAATCTCTTATCAGTTTTGTTGTTAAGAGTTTTTTTCCCCTCTTCATTCTTTTTTTTTCTTTAAAAAATAGTCTTTGTTATATGGAGTGGCTCTGGTGAAAGAGGAGGGGTAGTAGAAGAAATTAGTCAATGTAACAACAAATTATATCAATAAAAATTTTAAAAGATAAAAAAGAAAGGTTCTAGAGTTCATCTATCTCCAAGGAGATATAATACACACACACACACACACACACACACACACACACACACACACACATATATAAAATTTATATATAATATAAAGGTCTATGACCTCTAATCTCTTAAATTGATTAGGAGATTTGTCAGATTGTTTAGCTAGCTCTCTGACCACTTCCCCCACTTATGATAGAATATGCCATAAGGTCATAGATATATAGCTTAAAAGTGACATTAGAATTCATCTAATATAAATCTCCCATTTTATAGATAGGACACTGAGAGCTAAACAAGATACATGATATGTTAATAGTGAAGGGCCTCAAATATATAATACATGAAAATCATTTGAAAATAAATTGAACTGAGTATGTTTATGCTACAAAATTGAAGACTTATGGGGACCTCTGAGGTTTCTTCAAGTGGTTGTAATGATAATAATAAGAATAGCATACATAGGTTTCATTCTGCCAAGTGTGTGCGTGCGTGTGTGCATGTGTGTTTGTGTGTGTGCGTGTGTGTGTGTGTGTGTGTGTGTGTGTGTGTACACTTGGTAAAAGTATTCATAGGCTGCAAAAAGTTAAGTGACTTGCCCAAGGACATACAGCTAGTAATTATCAGAGATAGGATTCAGACTCTGGCTCTCCAAGCCTAGGACTTCTTCTACTAACTCTATGATGCACTTGTCAAGGCAATACTTGAAAAACAGATGAAGATTAAACTTATTCTGTTTGGATCTTGCAGAACTATAAGTAATATTTCAAAGTTGTAAAGATGCAAATTTAGATGGAAATTTAGGACTGATTTCATGAAAAACTTCCTAATCCTTCTAGCTGGCCAATTCAAGGCTGTATTAACAGCTATGGGGTATATCGAAAAGCCGATGCATTTCTGGGTGTGGATTGGACTTAATGGCCACTAAGGTCCTTTCCAATTCTGAAATCCCATGAGATTGAGTAGGAAGTCAGATAAAAGGTGGAGAACTAGAATAATGCAAGTTTCTGGAAAAATAAGTAAAGCTAAAATTTCCAGATGGAAAGGTAGTATCCTGCTGAGAGAGGTGAAGTATGATGAGGATTAGGCTAAGAAAAAATCTTTTCTTAAAAAAATGTTTTTAATAGGGGCATAGCAAAAGCATGATCATATTGTTATTTGTCTATTTTGATGCTGAAATGTGATTATGTTGTAGAGAAAATGGAAAATTGGAACAAAAAGAAACATTTGATGTGATGTTATACTGTTATAAACTCAGAAATGAAATAATCTGCAATGTTATTTTTAGTCAGAACTGGCTGTGGGGGGCTGCAGAGTATAAGAGTGATAGTTACTTACGGTATACCCCCATGGCATGCAAAATACTAAATATTCTAAGTTGCTGGCATCAAAAATGATAGTAATTGCTCAATATTGGCATCTGGGTTATTTGTAGAAGCCAAACTACTTTGTAGTAGTCTTGGATGCTTTGGCTAAATAGCATTTTTCAGACAAAGGCTATTTCTCTGGTTATTTTGATGTTTCCTGTATAGGGCTGCAATTTGTTTTAATTGAGTCATTACCACTATATTTTGTTTAGCCACTTTAGCTTTTAGTTGTAATCTCACTGTGAATTGTTCATCCTTATGATTAATGTTATTGTATTGGGTCTACTATACAAACAGACAGTTTGGAAAAGCCATCTTTTAACGGTTAATGTAAGGGTTTAGACAATAAGCCCCAAAGCTCAAAATGACTCTTTGATCTTTAAAAGGCTTGTAAGTGCAGGCAGTTCAGATACAGAGTGATATAGATTTCTACATTCGAATATGTTCAGATAATCTGAATTGAATTTTGAGGATTTATCAATTTGCATAAGTGGTTTTAATCTCCAAAAGCTCACAATGAATTGTAACTTTCTGATGGGATAATTTGAGGATAACCTTCCCACTGGAGTGATAATCAATACACTGACCCATAATCAGACTGGGAAATATCTAAATGTGTAGCAGGCCAACAAAACCTGCATCAATTCAATGTACCGAGCATTCATTAAGTGCCTCCTGCACATCAGGCACCATGCTAGGGATTTAAAGACCAACCCAATTCAAATCCAATAAACATTTATTAAGCACTTACTATGTGCCAGGCACTGTGTTAATTTCTGGGGATACAGTTAATAAAAAGAAAGGCAATCCCAGCCTGTAATGAACCTACAATCTATCAAGAGGACAACGCATGCAAGGAAGTAGGAAACAGAGGGGGAAGACCAGAAGATACTTGGCACAGGGGCAGCTTTTTGGTGGAGATGAAACCAGGCTGAGTAGCAGATGCAGAGTGGAATGAGCCAGAAATGCCAATTCCTGCCTTTTATAGAGGAAGACATTAGGAAGAGTTTGATACTCTACCCTCCAGATCTTAAATCAAAAGGGACAGGACACTGAGGGAGGTAGTATCAGTCAAACCTTGAGTTAGCAGCATGGGAATGAGATCAGAGATCATGAGCTTAATCTAGGAGGGGCATCTTGTACCCTGGAGTTACAACCAGGCAGAGCAGCAGATGTAGAGTGGAGACCTGTTCAGAGGAAGGATTCAAACTCAGGTTTTCCAAACTCCATGCCCAGGGCTCATTTCACGACTCTATACTGGGAATGAATGATAATACTTGCAAAACTCATGATGATTAGATTTGTTCTGTCTGAACCTAGCAGAACTACAAGTAATAGATAAAAGCAAAGAAAGAATATCAAATAGGTACTATCCTTAGGAAGTAGACAGTTTACTATACTATGGTATAGGAAGAGACAGAGAATATGCTATGTATACAATATAAGGCATAAATAAAATATTACACAAAAGAGAGAAAGGGGTTACATGGTGAAGGAACATTTTGAAACCCTTGCATACTTTAGTTAGTAGTGATTTTTTTTTAGTCTCTCTCCAGTGCTCCATTTGGTCAAGGTTTACCCTCACTCTAGTGGGTAACAATAGCATACTGTATATTTTATGTCTGCGAACAAACATGAACCAAGAGATACAGTATCAGAAATTTTTGAATTGGTATTATCATAATTGGTTGATAGCCCAGTATCATAAATAGAGGTCCAATCTTGGAACCCCAAGAAGACCTGGATTGAAGTCCTGTTTCTCACATACACTGGCTACATAATCTGAGCAAGTCTCTGAAACTCTCAGTGATCATAATAATGAAATCACTTCCTGGACAAGTTGGAAAGGAAAATCTCTAAGCTTCAGTGACTGATTTGAGAAGGAGGAAAGTTTAGAAGGTGGAGGAAAGGTCTAGCTGCCTATGTTCTCTGATTTAGCACTGCAACTCTTAAGAATAATTTGCCACTAACTATTGTCATTAGTCATGTGATCAGCCAACTCCATGGCAGGACAAGAATATGTTTTTAGACACAGTTGTCTGCTGGGAGGGGAAACTTTCCAGAGCCCAGCTACGTGAGTTTCTGACAAATAGAGTCTCAGATGGAAAGTATTACTTTTTCTTGGCCTCAGAGGGACTGAGTAGGTAGAGCATTGCTTTGGCAATGTGAAGGGCTGGAGTTGGAGACTTCACTTTTGGTTTGGGAGAAGGAATGCTGACTAGCAGAATTGCAAGAGTATTAAGAGAACAGCAGAAAAGAAGGATAAAAACATCTGGATCCTGGAACTACATGCTAGTGTGTTAAATAGCTTGTTTCCTCAATTGTTAGCACCATTTGTTGGTACTCCAAGTTACCATGTGGTTGGAAAAGATTGAGTTTCTTTCAACCATTCTCTCTGAGAGATCTGAGAAAGATAGCAAAATGCTTTAATTTCCCTTCCTTCTCTTCCTCTATACCCAGATCTCAGAATCTTATTCCAAATTTCTCTATTCTTTAAGCTCATTCATCATTTTGACTTAAGTATTTTTAAAACTTACTATCTTTATAAAATTATGATTGGTCATAATTATATTGGATTTTACAGATTTATGTAGGACTAGGGTAATGGCAAAATAATCCCTAGTATTGGCAGACAGAGAGTGACAGAGAACACGTAGTCTATTTGGATTATCCATGTGGAAAAGTGGGTTATGCTTCTCCTCACGAACCACTTGACATGGCAAAGGATCAAAATGAAAGCAAGTGATATGTATTTATTTTGATAATGTCTAAGCTCCTCCAGGTATTTTCTGCTTTCACTATAAAGCTGATTGGGCATTGTTGTCTAGTGAGAGGAGATAATTACTGTTGATGCACACTCTCTGTCAGCTGTATTATTTTCTTTCTGTATGTTTTCAGAAGACATCTATCTCTCTTTAAGGGCAGAGGTAGGATAGTGCTAAATAGAGAGTAGAGCTGCCCTGGTGGAAAGAAGAGAGGGAAAGAGTGACTAGGAAAGCCTTTTAGGCCCACATTCCAAGGGTGGGTAATAGCCAAGAAAGTAGAAAGGCTTTCATTCTCTTTACTTTGTTCACCCAACCTTGACAGACAACACAAAAATCATCCCGCTATAACCTAAATTGAGGAGAAAAATCTGTCCAAAAAGAGGAGTTCAGGGGAATAGAGGGAGTACTTCTCTAGATCAGTTTTCATTGAATTCACAAAGGGCATAAAACTATTCATGAAATATCTTTGTAGATATAATCTCCAACTCACTACTACTATTCTCCCTCTACCCTATCAACAGAAGTGGGCTCAATCCTAAGGGGCTGACTACAAGGTTCATTTTCCTTCTTTGGTTCACCAGAGAGATGAGGTACCCTCACCTCCAAGAAATGATATTTCACTTACTCCAGGAAAATCTTCAAATACAGCTTAATTCTGACCCAAATATGGGCAACAGGATTCTACCTTACATATGGATATTCAAGATAACGCATATGGTAGGATGATCTTTAGTTCACCGCATAAAAGTGCATAAGACAAAGACTCGTTGAAAAACATCAACAACTCCAGAAACCACTGTATTATATGTTCAAAAACAGGAGGGAGCCTTTTGTCATTCTGTTGGATCTCAAGGCTTTCCACAGAGTCCCTGTCAGATTTGTAGTGCCATGGTATGGTTTGGATTTCCCCCAGTAGCCAAACACACTTTGGAGCTGCTACAAGGAATTTCCGTCCCCATTATATCTGCAATATCTGAATAACTCATTGGATTCATTCTTCAAGTAGAACATTGCTGAGGAACTATGTGATTCTCTTCTGTCTAGGGGACAGTATGCATCAGTAACACCCCTTCTTTTTCAAAACTATGGCTACTTAACCTTTTTTTTTGTCACAGATCCCTTTGGTAGTGTGTTGAATCCTATAGACCCCTTCTCAAAATATTGTTTCTAAGGAAATGCTGAATTCCAATTAGAGGTTAGTGGAAATAAATAAGGATATGATATTTTCCCCAGGTTCATGTACCCTTGAAATGTATCTTCAGAATTTTTGAGGTTTCTGGTGTTAGTGGATTAGGGTCTTAAACTAGGGTTTAAGAATGAAGTCTTATCCCTAAACTCTTAAGCAAGGGATCTCACAGCTACTTATACTGCATAAGTCAAGGTTGATGCTACTAAAGAGTTCTCCCATCTCTGGGTAGAAGATTAGATTTCACGATCATACTACCCGGGAAACTCAAAATTCTTCCACATCAGCCTAGGAATTTTAGGCTCATGAAACCGATTTATTAACGAGTCTTTTGGGTCAAGTGTGCCTTCATATATCTGCCCCTATCATTTCATTTTGTAAGAATTTTGTCACTGTCCTGGCTTCTGCCATCTCTTTGTCTGGGAAATTCTACTTAGGAATTCTAGTCTATGATCAGTAAATGGAGTGGCCCAAGATCATATTAATAGTAATTACTAGGGATGGAATTTGAACCCTCTGACTCATGTGTCACAATAATTCTGGAGACTGCATGGTTTGAGGCAGGTCAGACTTTTTGGCCATTTTTGAAGGTTGTGAGACTCTAAGCTCAATTCAATAAACATTTTTTAAAAGATCACTCTAAGTAAGATAGACTATATAACACAAGAAGGGTTAAAAAAAATAGCACAGACACTCTTTCCTTTCCTTACACCCAGGGTCAAAGTTTTACTTGCAGTTCATTTTATATTATGATTAATACATTTTCTTAACTCCTGCTTTTCAGCTTCTTTCCAATCTTGGGTTCACGTATATAAAACTGGAAGGGATATCAGAGGCCACTTAGTCCAACACATTCATTTTATAGATGAGGAAATCAAGGCACAGAACAACTAAGGAATTGAGTAAAAATGTGAACATAAGCTTTCTGCTGTTGAATCCAGTCTCTTTTCACCAAATCATGTTGCCCCCTCCAATACTTTCCATAGATTTTAAATGCTGAATCTATGTAGAGTATTTCCACATAACTATCCAATGATCCTGAACACTGGAAGTAAGCTCAGCATTTTGTCTATTACCTGTATATCACCCTTGGGATAGTACTGTTTTATATATCATGATTTAAGAATATATTGCTCTTGTGATTAATAAGATTTTCTTCAAACAGTACTGTTTAAAGAAATTCAAATAGTCACAGTTAAACCATTATTTGTAGTTTTCATTTTAAAACCCTTCTGCTCAAAAGCTAAATATACAGGAAATGTTACAAAGCTCAGCCCGGCTGACAGACACTCAGATGGATGGACCTATTACAGCCTATCTAAACAGGAAGGCCAGGTCACTCATTAAACTGTGGTCAATAAAAATGGTGAAATAGGTTTTGTCCCAAGGACTGATGGCTAGATCATTTGAGAAAAATATGGGGAAGAATTGTAAAAAAGCTGGAGATCGATGGCTATTAATTTAAAAGCAACACACTTTCTAGAATGAAACAGTTTATGTTGTTATGTGGGATAATGACCATTTTCAATTAACTGACATTTCACAAAGCTTTGGGACTTGAGTGAAACAGTAACCTCAGTATCTACTCTCAAGCTTTGCTGTTAGTTGAGCCTTCTGTCAATGGTCTTGTGGTATTGTTTCGAAGGCAAACCCAATATACTGTGAGCAATGCTTTCTTTGTCATAAAATACCAAGAACTCCACACAGTTCAAATGAAGTTCAAATGTGGTACACACTTATACAAACTGTCTCATGGTAATATTTTCTGAGTGGGTGAATTTCTCATCTCTCTCTCTCTCTCTCTCTCTCTCTCTCTCTCTCTCTCTCTCTCCTCACTCATTTCACTAAGAAATAAGTGGCTCTCCTGGGATACAGCAGTTATTATAATATGTCATGAAGATACTGTAATAAATAGTAGAAAGATTCAAAATCCAAAAGGCAATTTGGAGAGCTGGCAATGGAAAATGCTGATTTATTTCCAATCAGCATATGTATAAAATTTTCTCCATCTTTTTCTTTTACTCCAATTTGAAACCTAAGCATACAGGCCTCTTTTTCTGAGTCTCAGGTCAAACTTTAAAAGTATAACAGGACATTATTTTGTTTTTTCATTTTAAAGCAAAATTGCCACTATGAAAAATGATAATTGATTAGGCAGAGTGCGAGTTGCAGCATGCCTCAGAATGATGTAGAGGCTCATTTACCTTGAAAAAGCTATTTGGTTAAAATATGGTACTGATTAGGTATAAGCCATGATTTGATCCTCCTGAAGGACCATTACTGTCATTCTTTTCTGTCCCCAGCCAATCATTTCCCCAAATATGGCTTGGGTTTTAAGGGAGACTAGATTAAAGACTATAGATAGAACAACACCTATCCATCATCACTTCTAAAACTAACTCAAAAGCCATACTTTTGTGTTGTTTGGTCAGTTACTCATCATGACATAAGACCAATAATTTAAGATATATAATTTACAAGAATTGTGTTCAGTCCATTGTACAAGGAAGGTAAACATTGTGTGTGTGTTCCTCAATAGCATTTCAGTGGATTTTACATATGAAGTACCTTTGCTGTCCTATTTAACATGTCTGGAGGCAAAAACCACTAGTCACTATCATCTTTGACAGTTTTCTCTTAAACAAACAAAACATGGAGATTTGGACTAATCAGTTCATTGGTAACAAAAGTGCTTTTTGAAAAGACAATTAACTAGCTTTTGCAAACTTCTTATTCTCCAACTTAAACTGCATGTCTGTTTTAATTTTTAAACACACATCTATTTGTATTATAACTAAAACTTTGCTTCTTTTTGCCTATACTTGATGATTCAATTACATGTTTGTCTAAACAAAGAAGACAAAGCACTTTTCAATATTTCTATGAGTGGGCTGCAATTGTCTACAGCTGACCTCTGGATTCCACACAGGATCATATAGTGTTATGCATTATGCTATAATTATTTACAGGAAGCAAGTTGTAGGAGACAGAGCTGAGCAAGAATACCTAAGCTCAAATCCAGCCTTAAAAATGTACTACAAGGGCAGCTAGGTGGCATAGTAGATAAAGCACCAGCCCTGGATTCAGGAGGACCTGAGTTCAAGTCAGGCCTGAGACACATAACATTCACTAGCTGTGTGACCCTGGGCAAGTCACTTAATCCCATTGCCCAACCAAAAAAAAAAATAATGTACTACCTATTAGACCTTGGGCAAATCACTTTCTCTCTCTATGACAATTTTCTCATCTATAAAATTAGAGAGTTTGACTCAATGACCTCTGAATTTCTTTGTAGGTCTAATCAATTAAATTGAAGGGGGAAAAAAAATCTAGTCCAGGGTTTGGTAGGCTTTTTTGTATCTTGGAGAGAAACAGAGTTGGAGAGACAGAAACAGATAGACACAGAGAGATGCAGAAAGAGTCTGGAAGTTTATGGACTCCTTGTCGAATAATATTTATGTGTATAAAATTTTTGAAGGATTTAAAGAAAACTAATTACATTAAAACAGTTATCAAAATATTTTTAAAAAAAGTTCATGGACCCTAGATCCTTTCTAATCTTCAAATTAATTTTCTGCATATTTTATTTGATTTCATATTCTTCTGTCATGTTTATTATTTGTATTATATTATTTGTACATAATTTGTATCTTTCTTATCATTACAGAAACATTCCTTTCAGTACATTACAAATCACAATAGTTTACTGGGCTTTTTGGCAATTCAGCCTATACTAGTAAGGGCCTACATCCTCCCCACTACACCCTTTGAACTCTACTCTCCAGGTAGAATCTAAACTTCTTTATGGAAGGGACAGCTTAGCTTTTGTCTTTGTATCTCCAACATCTAGCAAGTAGTAGATACTTAATAAATGTTTGCTGAGTTGAACTACAAAGAATAATGTAAATGGTTCCAGTTCCACTTAAGGCTGTATAATCAAGAGATAAAGTAGAAACAAGCCAAAAAAAATAATTAGGGGATACCTTTGTAATTGCAAAAAATTCTTTGAGAGACAAATAAACACTTCTGTTATAAGTTAATTCCAGAACCAGGAGAGTAGCCTGAGAGTATTTAAATTTAAGTACTTGTAATAAAGATTTACATAACCATCAGTTCCATTTTCAAAGAACTGACTTAATATGGGATTTGCATTGTCATAATAATCAGTCAGGTAACAATGTTTAGAACTGAAGGCAGAATTCAGGGTGGAAACAGTTCAAATGATTAGTTTGATTTAGTTGGGCATTCCATGAAATGAAAATGTATGTCAAAGATGAAATCACATTTAATTAATCACATTTTACACACTTAACTACCATCAAATTCCTTCTTTCCAACTGACCAGCACCCTCAGCACCTTACCTAAACATTTGTACTTGTTACCTCCAGGATCCATACCCCTAGGCTCCTGGGGGAAGTTAATCCACTAATATTTGCAACACTCACTTTGGGACTCAGACTTTAGGGGTTAGCTAAGGAGAGTAAACTATTCAAACTATTTTGCTTAACCCACTACATCTAGCTGGCTTCAGACCTCAGAATATGTTTCCCCTTTACATCTGTCCAGTGATGCACCCAAGTCATCTTACATTCTGCTTGAGCCCAAGTACATACTCTTCTACCACGCTTCCCACCTATTACTAAAGGCACAGTAATTAAATCACTGGTGTCATTACTTCTGGTAAGGGCATGTCATTCACCATCATGCCTATCTAGACCAATAAAAGCCTCTATTAAACTTTTTTCAATTAATTGATTTTGCATATTACTGACTCTACCTTTCCTGCCCATCAGACTAATTTGGGTGGTTAGAGTAGGGGTGGAAGTAATGAAAGGCTATAGAGTTGATATAACATTAATGATGTCCAATATTTCTATTCAAATATCTATCTCACTAAAATATAAGCAAATGCTAACAGAGTTAATTTCATGGGTAAACAGTTTCTCCTGAAACCATTTCAGCATCTTCAGAGTCAGAAGCATAGGCTTAAAGCTCACTTCTGACACTAGATGTGTGACCTCTGTGCGCTTCAAGCAGCTCCCTCTGACTTACAATATGTACTAAGCCACAGATCGGCTATGATGTGCATCTGTTACAGATCCTTTTGTGGTCTTCTACATTTGCATATCTCTGTAAAATGGCTGTTAATTCCCAAAGAATTACTTTGACATAATCATTAAATAATTGCCTGTGCCTGCCAACCAATCAGTGAACCAGTAGGGTTTTCCAACTCTGATTGTAGAATTACACACTGTCCAATCAGAAATTAGTCTTGCAGAAGTAAAACAGTTGCAGACATAGGATTAAAATGTGAAAAAGGCACTGAGGTTATTTATCATATTACTCATCAGTGTGGATGAGAGAGTGCGTGTGTGTGCGCGTGTGCGTGTGTGTGTCAGTGTGTGTGTAAGATAAACACAGCCAGTGATAGAAATGCACAGTAGACACAGAAATAGAGACAGAAATAGAGATACGCAGAGATATAGTGACAGTCAGAGACCGAGTGAGATAGAGACAGAGTGATACAGATAATTAGACAAGAGACAAAGAGATACTAGCAGTCATGAAGAGAAAGAGAATGGTTATGGAGAGGTGATGGCTTGTGTTGTTCAAAAGTCATTTTCCCTTTATTCCTCTCTTCTCCTCCCAGTATTTATCATTTTCCTTTGTCCTCTTTATTGATAAAGATTTTTAACCAGGATAATAGTAATGCCAATTTGTCAGGCAAACAATGGGTCTGGTTAGTATATCATTGTTATAAAAGAAAGCTGTCTCCAGCAGAGAATCTTGTATCAGTCAAACTACTATCTTGCAGATTCTTACTGTTTTTCTTTATAAAATGTTCTCCCTGACTCTATGCTGACTTGGGGGTCATAGAATTAACAGATCAAAGTGACTTTAGAAACTATCTAAGTTGATCCCCTTAATTTTAGAATTGAGAAAACTGTGGTTTAGAGAAATAAGTGACTTTTCCACAGCCACAGAAGCCAGTAAGTGGTCCAGGAAGGTTTTGAAAGAAGGTCTACTGATTCTAGGATCAATATCTTTCCATTCTACCAGAGTACTCTCTCACTTCGAGCTGCTATGACAGCCTTCTTTAGTATCTAGTCTCTCGGGACTACCCTGAGAATTCTGACTAGACTCATTGCTTTTTTTGATCCAGACTTGGACAATGCCCTTCTTTTGTAAGAAAGCTTTCTCTTTCAGCTTCTATTAAACTGTCCTAATCATTATGTATGGGCTTGTCCTTTTCCCACTGGGAAGTGTCTTGAGGAATCTGAATGTAGTCATGTCATATACAGGGAGAGGGAAATTGGAGTCCAGAAAGAAGTAGATATCCAATAAGGTAACTTGTTCTGCTCAGCTAATTCACTAAACATCAATCCTGAAATCTTTGCAATCTGATCAGAAGTGATGTCTATTCACTATTCAGAGGACAACACTATAAATTATGTCAGGAAAAAGAATAATGCATATAAACCAGCCAATTTAGTTTTTATGCAAGTGGCAATATCATAGGCTTAGTTCATATTTGTCCAAATTCATTCCTTTCTATTATGAGGTAATTCTTAAATATATTCTGAAGCTTACAAAATAAATATGCTTAACTATATGAACAATAGAGAGAATATTCTTTAAAAAGTGGCATGGTTCTAAAAGTTATTGAAAACCTACAGTATTTTTCTTTGACAGATCCAATATTGTAAATTATACACATCAT
This sequence comes from Phascolarctos cinereus, assembly GCF_003287225.1. Lineage (NCBI taxonomy): Eukaryota > Metazoa > Chordata > Mammalia > Diprotodontia > Phascolarctidae > Phascolarctos > Phascolarctos cinereus. The sequence goes on along the minus strand of NW_027556180.1, from coordinate 143,982,621 downwards.
CTTCCAACAGTTACTGGAAAATGGTTGTAGGTTCAGTAGCTATAGCCTCAGTTGTTACTGAACAACAATAACAACAAACCACATTCTGAGACTATAACATATGGCTCTCCTCCCTTCCCTTCAATATCTGAATTGGCTGAAGAATTAGATATTTTATTGTTCTATACCTTTTCCCTAGGTTCTCTAAATTACTAAGGCAAACCAGAAAAAAAATTATGTACTTTACCATTACTAATTTTACTTTAATGCATATAATGTCAGCATAAGGAGCATTCTTTAGAGGATTCAATACTAGATGTGGAGTTAAGACCTGTGTTTGAACCCTGCCTCTGTCATTTACTTAGCTATCGACCATGTCAAAGTCACAACATCTCAGGCTTTATTTTTTATCCATAAAATGGGGATAAAAATATGTACCTCAAAAACCTGTTATAAGGCTCAAATGAGAGAATACTAAAATCACAAATTTAGAGCTGGAAGAGATCTTAGAAGCTACCTCTCCTTTTTTTCCTAAATGAGGACAATGAGGTACACAGGGGTTAATTGCCTAGCTACTTAGTGTTAGAGGTAGAATTTGAAATTAGACATTCTGTCCTGACTCCATGTCCAAAATATAAAGCATTCTGCAAAATAAAGGCAAATATGCATGAGGTTGTTGTTGCTAGTTCCCTTCCTGCTTGAGAGGAAATGCAGATGTGTTTAAATGATAAGCTTTAAATACAATAGATATTAATTTAAACACCAGTGATCCTAATTTTGGACTATACCTGAATGTGTACAATCAAAGCTGTTGAATATCTTGAGAAGACTTTGAGTCTTTTGAAAGATCTAAAGAAAGAATTTGGTACATCTTTGAAAACTTTTATTTTACCTTCACATATTTTTATCACAGAATGTATTTCATCCACGTATAGATAAAGGTGAGGAAGGGAACTGATGAGTCAGTGGTCACTTATATCCTCTTAGTCACTTTTTTAAAAATGAAAATACATCATTCATGGTGATTTTACCCAGTCATTTAGCATATTCCCTTCTCTTATTTCTTAAAAGCCAATCTCTTAATGTTTTATAAAGTTCCTTGGCTACACTATACCTTTCTTCTGTGCATACTAATTCTAGTCTTGTTGCTCTTACCAACCTCATTTTCTTAAGTTCCATTTCTATTTCCAAATATAGCATACATGAGGATTGAGGTGCTAGAGTCCAAATGTGGTGTTTCCACTTTCATCAATGATTAAAATAGATCACCATAGAAACATTAGTTAGAACTGTTCTATTTTTCCCCCCTTAATCTATGTGCTGTCCTTCTTCCAGTTTCATCTATAAATGCTCTTTGGATAAACTAGTTTAGCTGGTTCACATGCCAAGCTTTCCGTAAACTCATTTCCCTGACCATTGCTTCTCCCTGTGTTATATAGCACTGCTGGTCCTAATCTTCTACAATCCGTCCCCATAAAATTTTGAAAATGTGTTTGTGTTTTAAGGAAGTACTGTCTTTGGCTTAGCTTGTCATATAAATCAAGAGTTTACTGCCTGAAGCTCTTTTTGGGTATGTTGGCCTCCTTATTGTGACAACTGCTCTACATTGGTTAAATTTCTGTCACTAATAGATACAGTTAGAGTTAAAGATGTGTAATTGATCATATTTCAAAATCTTGCTTGAATAGACTATATTAGTGATATTAGACTGGCTTCTCATCTTTATAATTGTTTCTGGTTTGGTGTTGCTTTTGATTCTTTTTCTTATTGATAGTTTTATGACTGATTTTTTTTTGTATTTGTAGCCAAGTATGTCCTATCCACTGTGATATATAGTCAGTAAAGTCAAATACTAAAAGGAGTTCAAAAAGGATGAGGAGTAAGAAAAGATCATTATATCTAGGAAGTAAGAGATCATTGGCAAATTTGGAGAGATTAGCTTCAGGAGGCTCTTTGCAGCTTCTCCAGCTACTAGTCTGTTCCTTTCTCCAGGCACCTTTCACTTAAACTGTATTGTATATACTAAGATATGCACATTACAAGTCACAAATTAGAATGTATGCTCCATGAGGACAGGATCTTTTTTTTTTTTCATTTTCTCTATATCTCCAGCACTTTCTTTGTATCACTTAGCATAGCTCAGTGACAGGCAAATAATAAGTGTTTAACAAAAGTTGGATGATTGATACATTGTCAATTTTACGTTTTAATTGCTCATTGCCTCATGTCTAGTACCAGCTGACTCTCTTGTGTAACAAAGTATTCACAATATGCATGTCAGTGGCTTCTGATGAACCTAGAAAGCTTTGGGCCTTTTTCTATTCTTAATCGTGAACCATGTTTTCCAGCACACAGTCTAAATGCATCCAAGTACTAAGTTATGTTATTGAGTTGTTTTTGAGGACTCTGGTATTCAGTCAAGTTCTTCATACCATTTTGGACTCAGATGGCTGTGGAGGAGAAAGTGAGGCTGGTGACTTTGCACAGCCACTCCCCATCCCCCATTCAAATCAAAGTCAACTGCTAGTCATGTCACCATCTCCCTGATGTCATGGTCCTCTTTGATAATGCAGGACAAACCACAATCATAATTCTGTTTCTTCAACATTTAGAACAGATGATATTAGATAATTTGTAATTTTCATTATGGCAGTATTTTTAATTATGCTCATTATACCACTATAAGCTGATAGAAACAAATGTCCAAAGAATTCATGTTTTTTGTTACCTTTGTGTACAGAATGAAATCAATTCCAATGGCTCTGCTGTTAGCAACAGCTTCTTTACAGAAAAACAGTGAGCTACTCTTCCAATTACAAGCAATTTCATTATGTCTTCTTTCCATTTAAAAAGGAGAATTTCTCATATTTTGAGATATATTTAGTATTGTATACTGATATCTTACTACTCTACTTAGATGTCAAATTGGTAATTAAATAAAGATCTCAAATTTAGATTATTAATATTTAAATCAACATGCATTACTCTTTTAAGGTATTGTGATACTAAAAAAAATAAAAGCAGGAAGAACAAAGTATATTTCTCGAGTTGCAATTAAATTTCTATTGAAAATATTAAGTATTGCAATGAAATTTATAGGTTGCATGGAATTCTGGAACCTGTAAGTTGTCAAACCCCTGCTAGGATGTCATGTAGTAAAGTTAGCTGCCTATGATTTCTATGAAATCACAGAACATAATATTTACATAAGTGAAAAAAGTTTCCTTAATAATTATGAACCACAGTGCCTTAAGTTGTATTGTGACTTGTCACATACCACCATAATTTCATGTGATTTCAACAGAAGTATGTCATTTCCTTTATTAATTTCAACATTTTCAATATTTAGGCCAATATATAACCCCGAACATTTCCATGGTTACAAATAAACTAAGCTTCATGTATAAGCTCATAACTTTCATTTAAACTGACTTGGTTATATTATTTTGAAGTCACATATGCGTCAAAATCTTTAACCAAATAATGTACCAAATATTGACTTGCATTCTATACAGTCAATTTCATTTTGGAGTTTCTCTGGCTTTTTTTCTTTAGGACTGGTGAGCAAAAATAAACTGCAGTCTAAGAAGCGTGAAGCATCCTAAATTAGATGAACTTCACAATTCAATTAGCCATAAATCTGCTACTTGGCCATTAAACATATTTTTAAAAAATCTAAAACTTCCATTTATGACTTTAAAAATATGGAACCTCAAAGTGTAGGATGAAAAAGGGGGAAATCATAATCTGTAATATTTTTTCAAAGTGTAGCATATGTAATAGTGAGTTCAGATAGCTGCATTTTTAAGTGATTTCTTTTTTAAGTTTCAATTTATACTTATAAATGATTATTTATACCAAAAAAACCCCACTAATGGCAAAAAGTTATAGGTGTTAAGCACAGTAAGTATCTTCCCATAAGTACACACAAATATTCATAACAGCCTATAAGGAAACCATGAGATTTCAAGAAGTTCATAAACATGGACAGAGAAAAAAATAATTTTTTTCCACTAATGTCCAACAGAAATTTAGTATTTCCTTCAATTATGAATACAGACAACAAACCATTATTCTAAGGACTCTGGAGGAGTCACCAGATTGCAAAATGGTTCATTACAGTTAAAAAAAAGAGAGAGAGAGAGAAAGACTAAGAATCTCTCATCAAAACTACTGAGTTATGAAGCATTTTGAAATATTAACCAAAAAGTTACCAAAAATAAATGTTAAATATGGGAATAAACCATAAAATTTTAATTTTATAGCCTTAGATGCTAATTGACACGTTCTAAATATTAAATGTTTCTTATGGGAACTCACTGAATAACTGGTTAGTATTTTTAAGATTAATTAATTAATTTATTTTTAGTTTTCAATATTCACTTTTATAAGATTTTGAGTTCTAAAATTTTCCCCCTTCTTTCCCTCTCCCCCCAAGATAGCATGCAATCTGATATAAGCTATACATGTATGATCATATTAAACATATTTCCACATTAGTCATGTTGTGAAAGAAGAATAAGAACAAAATGGGAAAAACCATGAGAAAGAAAAAACAACAACAAACAATAAAGATAAAATAATGTGCTTTGATCTACATTCAGATTCCATAATTCTTTCTCTGCATGTGGATAACATTTTCCATTACATGTCTTTTGAGATTGCCTTAGATCATTGCATTGCTGCTAAGAGCTAAGTCTATCAAAGCTGGTCATCTCAATGTTGCTTTTACTGTGTACGATGCTCTCCTGGTTCTGCTCACTTCACTTAGCATCAGTTCATGTAGGGCTTTCAAGGTTTTTCTGAAATCTACCTGCTCCTTATTTCTTATGGAAAAATAGTATTCCATTACATTCATATACTACAACTTGTTCAGCCATTCCCCAATTGATTGGTATGTATTCAATTTCCAATTCTTTGTCACCACAAAAAAAAATATTTTTTGTATATGTGGGTCCTTTCATGATCTCTTTGAGATACAAACCTAGTAGTGCTATTGCTGGATCAAAAGGGATCCACAGAATAACTGGTTAGTATTAAAGACAATATGTCAAAAAGGAAAGTTTCAAGGTGATTGTATTGTTGATTCAGTCAGTATATAAGGAATATATACTAATTCAGTCTTTAAGTTGAACTTTTAAGGGTGAAAATCTTTCCCCAAATTGAGTTCATGAAACATGTTTTACAACTTGTCGATTCACACTTCATGATTATACTGTTTTATAAGTGTATTATTATAAAAGAAGGAAATATTAAATTTCTATTGGACATTAATGAAGAAAAATGTTAATCTCTCTACATGCAGAGATATGTGTATATATGTGCACGTATATATACATAGATGTGTGTATGTATACACACATACACATATGAGAAGAGGCAGCCAAGGAAGGATTTGGGGTGAGAGTAGAGATTGGGTTTAGGCTGATCTTTTCCTGTCAGCAGGTTCTCCATCACCAGATTGCACAAAGCCCTATTGTCAATTGATGGCCATTATTGAAGGCAGTATCAGAAATGGGGTCATGCTATTTAGTGAGTATAGATCAAAATTAGACTTGTATTATGTTTCTGTTTTGTTTTTGTTTTTGTAAAGCTCTGACCTACATATTATTTGTTCTGGTTTAGTCTCCAAGGAAGATGGGACTTTTCTCTTTTTTCAAAGCTAATCCCTTTACTAATACCCTCAATTCCATCACTTTTGATGTCCTTAGAGAGCTTGCCCCATTGCTCATTCTTTTTCTCTCATCTTTGATTTCTGCCTATTGACTATATCCACTGTTGTGCTTATAAACATGGTTAGCTCTATGACATTCTTAAAAACCCTTCATTCAATCCTGATATTTCCTCAAACTGTCATCCTTTATGTCATCACCATTTAGAAGCTAAAAAGGCTACCTACTCTGTATTTCCTGAGCACCTAATTCTCTTCTTGATCCCTTTTATTCGACCTTTGTATCCTACTAATCTTCATTAAATGGTCTGATTACCAATGATATTAACTTCTAAACCTGACTTTCTCTTCCCTGTCCACATTCTCCCTGACCTTTCCGTAGATTATGGTACAGTTTACACTGCCTTTTTCTTATAATACATTTTTTTCCCCTCCCTTAGCTTCGGTCACATTGATCTATCCTGGTTCTCCTTTTACCAGACAGATTTTTTGCAGTATAACCTTTGCTGGTTTATCATCTGTCACTCACTCCTTAAGCCTGGGAATCCTTCAAAGCTGGGATCCAGATCCTTTACTTTTCTTACTTTTTTGCGCTATCCAATCATTTCCCGTAGGCTCTTACCATCTTTATAAAGATAAATGAAAATCCATTTATCTAGCCACAGTCCCACTCTTGAACTTTAGTCAGACATCACTAACTAGCTTTTTGTGAGAGCAGAGAGATTCCATAGGGAGATAAAATAAATGCAATGTTCCCAGTTCCTTGGGTGCAGTAGCTTTCCTCATCGTTAGATTTCATTTTTGGAGAAATACATCTTGTAGTTGTATTTACAAAATACCATTTTGTCTTCCACTGGTTGACTACCTGATATGTAATATGTGTTTTGTTTGTTTGTTTGTTTAGGTGGGGTTTTTTTTGGTGAGGCAATTGGGATCAAGTTACTTGCCCAGAGTCACACAGCTACTGAATGTTATGTGTCTGAGGTCGGATTTGAATTCAGGTCCTCCTGACTCCAAGGCTGGTGCTCTATCCATTGTACCACCTAGCTGCTCCTATGTAATATTCTTTGTTGTCATCTTAAATATAATTCTGTTTTTTACTTCTTTCTCCTGAGGTTTGTTAATAACAGAGAAAAACTTATTTTTTTCTCAATTTATATGCTGCTCATTTATTAAACCTAACAATTCTTTTGGCTAATATTTTCTATTAAATCCCTCATATTCTTTAAGATTCTCATATCATCTACAAGTAGAAATAGTTTGTATTTCTTTTTGCCTGTGCTTAGTCTCTATTTTTTTTTCTTCTTTAATCACCATGGCTAATACTCCTAGTACTATGTAAAATAATGGAAATCATGCACTTTCCTTTACCCTACTATATAATTGGGAAATATTCTAATATTTATCCATCACAAGCAATGAAAGCTCTTGGTTTTAAAAGATACTTTTAAATTAAGAAACAACTTTATTCATATTTTTCATATTTTAACATAAATTAGAGCTGCAAAAATTTTATTTGATTGATTTTGATTTATTTTTCTGCTTAATATTTAATTAAGCTAATATATTCCCTTATATTGAACCATTCTCTTCCTTTCCCATAATACTTGTGACATTATCCTTGTGAATATGTAAATATATATATATACATATATTTCACTTAATAGAGTAGCTTCTTTACTAATATTTTATTCAATACTTTTGTGTCATTAGCCAATAGTGATATTAATCTACAGCCTTATTTCCTTATTTTATATCTAACTGGTTAGGGTATCATGTTTCTATTTGTTTCATAGAAGGATACTGCTAAGGTACCTTTTGATCTTTTTTTTTATCTAACAATTTCTGTAATATAATAATTTATCTTCTTTAAACATTTGACTGAATTGTATTAGAAATACATCTGGAAATGTGTTTTGTTTTGTTTTCCTTTATAGTTTCAATCTTTAGCATTTCAATGGGCATGATTATTTCTGTTAAATTCATTTAGTTTTTATTTATTATTAAGGCTTGTCTTGATTTTGATCTTGATAATCTGGATTTTTATTGATTTAAAAAAAAAGCTGAAGAGAAAATACTCAGATTCAGTTAAGCTTAAGTAAATGTTTATAGTTTCTTGGGCTGTCCAAGAGAAGTCATTTTTGTTTAACTTCTCTCTGACATCACAATACAATCAAAGGAATAAATTTGAGTTAGAACAGCTCTAAGATGGCCAAAATGAGGTTCCTTCCAAAGATAAAGGCCTTATCCAATTTTCAGAAATCAATATACCAACATACTCTCATAAACAATTTGTAGAGAGAAAAAAAAGTAGTCAGATTTTTTTTAAGTAAACTATCACCTTATCTGTAAAAAGGGACACTTTTGTTTTGGACTGAAGTTACTGGTGTACATTCTCATTCGTCATATTTATATAGACAGAATTTCTGAAATTACCATTAACAGTGAGAAGAAAGATAATTCTCCCCCTATCTTTTAACTAATTAGTAAAGCTCCAGTATTTCTTCAATAAATATAATAAAAGCCCTTGGTTGAAATTATATACAAGCATCATATTAAGAAAGGGCCTTTCAGTGTCTACATTTTTAGGCTGCCTTTTTTTTTTTAATAAATAGCTTCTTTATTTAGTTGAAATCTTTTTGCATGTCAATTATCAGAATTACAGATTTTTTGGTAGTTTTGTAGACATTATTAATTTGTTACTTAATTTTCTTTAGTTGGTATACAACTGGTACACTACAATTTAATTATACTGTGTGCATTTTAGGTCTATTGCTAAAATTTCTTTTATGGTTTATATATAAAATCTGAACATCAAGTTGCACTAATGAACTTATACAACAGGCTTTGTTCTCAATCTTATCCTTCCTTCAATTGTATATAAAGACCATATTTGTCTCATAAAACATTAAAAATTTGTAGAAAACAGTCATCATTTTATTTATTAAAAATAAATTTGTAATATATAACTTAATTTATCTTTTAATATTTGATATCATTCAAATTCAAATAATCTAGGCCAGAGTCACTTTTGCTGTTTTTTTTTTCCTTTTGGTTTAAGGCTTACTCCATTTCTCATTATGATATATAGTTAATATCTCTATTTCTTATTTTGTTACTTTAAGCACTTTTATATTTTGGGCTATAATATTACACCCATTCCCTATAAGTTCTCAGTTTTGCTAGTATGTAATCAAGGATAGTAGTTTTTACAATTATTTCATCCTTTATTAAAAATTCATTATTTTGATTTGGCAACTTCATTTTTTATTTTCTATTTTTATATGTAGTTAATGGTTGTTGATTTTGTAAATCTTTGAAAATAAACAGCTTAGTCTTCCTGGTTATTTCTATAAAATCTTTGTTTTAATTTCATCCTTTATTCTCTACTTCCAATTTTTTTCTTTTGTGCTAGTTTTGTCAATTTATTTTCTAGATTAAAAAAAAACCATACATTTTGTACTTTAAATCCTATTTTTCCCCATTTTCCTAATATATATTTCCAAAGATTGGATCTTTATTCTTAGGATCCTTTCAGCTATGTTCCAAAATTTTTATAATGGTTCTTTAATTTCATTCTCAATACATTTTTGGTTGCTTTTTTTTAATGATTTATTCTTAAAAACTATTCACTATTCAAGATACACTTATTCTATATTTGTAATTACTTTATTCTACATAGATTACTTTTTAATCTCTGCATGATTTATATTTTTGTGATTAATAAAGATTGTTTTTGCTTTTTATATTTTAGAAATGATTTTTAGCACATGATTTTATTATTGTGAAATGCTGTGAAATACAAACATTCTTTAGCATTCTCCTTCATAAATAGCATGTATTTCAAACCAGATTTTTCATCACTATTTTTTGTACTTATCTTTTAAAAATTTATCTACATGGGGTGGAGCCAAGATGGTGGAGTGAAAGCAATGACTTGCTTGAGTGGTCCCCCAAACCTCTCCAAATATCTAGAAAAATAGCTCTAAACAAATTCTAAAGCAGCAGAACCCGCAAAGTGAAATAAATTTCCAGCCCAAGACAACCAGGCTGGGAGAGAAGTGCAGTTTGGCATGGATGCACAGGCTACAGAGAACCTGGAGCAGGACTCGGAGAACTGAATTGGAGGCAGGTGTGGCAGTTTCCAGACCTCTCAACCCACAAATGCCAAAGACAACTTAGAAGGTCAGTGGGAAAAGTCTGTTTCTGCTATGCCGAGAGCTAAGCAAGGTAGTCTCAGCTCCCTTTCCCAAGCCTGGCCTGGGGTGGGGGCTGCCTCCTGAGCTTCAGGCCCACAGACTGAGGGGGAATCGAGTGGCTGATCAGAGGGGGATTGCAGGGATCTCTTTGACAGTGCTAAGGCAGGAATCTCTTGCTTTGCCCCTGCTTGAATCTGCATCACAGTTCTGAATGGCAGTCCTGGGGCAAGGAGGAGTACTGGCATGTTGCAGCTTGGAGTGATGGGAAACAATCAATCCTTCTCACAGTTCCAAGACAGAAAAGAGTGCTTGTGGTCACAAATAGACCAGAGCACAGGCCAGGAAAGGAGTAAACACCTTGCCCACTAATTATCATACCACCTTGGAAGAACTGAAAATTTACAGGTCCCTACAAGTAACTATGAAAACAGCTGTACAAAGTCCTGAAGCTTGGGACAGTATATTCTCCACATGGGAAGCAGACCTCTACCTTAATAAAGAGTTTATAACTCAAGTAACTAGCTGGGATAATGAGCAAACCTTGCAAGAAGGGTCAGACCATAGAATCTTTTTTTTTTTTTGGTAACAAAGAAGATCAAAACATACAACCAGAAGAAGACAACAAAGTCAAAGATCCTACATCCAAAGCCTCCAAGAAAAATATGAATCTATCCCAGGCCTTAGAAGAGCTCAAGAGGGATTTTGGGAAGCAAGTAGGAGAAGTAGAGGAAAAACTGGGAAGAGAAATGAGAGTGATACAAGAAAATCATGAAAAACAAGTCAACAGATTGCTAAAGGAGACCCAAAAATATACTGAAGAAAATAACACCTTAAAAAAATAGTGTAACCCAAATGGCAAAAGAGGTCCAAAAAGCCAGTGAGGAGAAGAATGCTTTAAAAAGCAAAATTGGCCAAATGGAAAAGGAAGTCCAAAAGCTTACTGAAGAAAATACTTCCTTAAAAATTAAAATAGAGCAATTGGAAGCTAGTGACTTTATGAGAAATCAAGTCACTGTAAAACAAATCCAAAAGAATGAAAAAATTGAAGACAATGTGAAATATCTCATTGGAAAAACAACTGACCTGGAAAATAGATCCAGGAGAGAGAATTTAAAAATCATTGGACTATCTGAAAGCCGTGATCAAAAAAAGAGCCTATACATTATCTTTCAAGAAATTATCAAGGAAAACTGCCCTGACATTTTAGAACCAGAGGGTAAAATTGAAATTGAAAGAATCCACTGATCTTCCCCTGAAAGAGATCCCCAGAGGAAAGCTCCTAGGAATATTGTAACCAAATTCCAGAGTTCTCAGGTCAAGGAGAAAATATTATAAGCTTCCAGAAAGAAACAATTCAAGTATTGTGGAAACACAATCAGGATAACACAAGATTTAGCAGCTTCTACATGAAGGTACCAGAGAGCATGGAATACAATATTCCAGAGGGCAAAGGAGATAGGATTACAACCAAGAATCACCTATCCAGCAAAACTGAGTATAAGCATTTGGGGGGGGGAGGAAATGGTTATTCAGTGAAATAGAGGACTTTCAAGCATTCTTGATGAAAAGACCAGACTTGAATGGAAAATTTGACTTTCAAATATAAGACTCAAGTGGAACATGAAGAGATAAATAGGAAAGAGAAATCATAAGAGACTTATTAAGGTTGAACTATTTACATTCCTGCATGGAAAGATGATATTTAGAACTCATGAGATCTCTGTCAGTATTAGGGAGGGAAAAAATTATAGAGATAGAGATAGAGATAGAGATAGAGATAGAGATAGAGATAGAGATAGAGATAGAGATAGAGATAGATAGAGATAGAGATAGATAGAGGGCACAGGGTGAGTTGAAGATGAAGGGGTCATATCAGGAGAATAAAATTAAAGGGTGAGAGAATTATACTGGGAGAAGGAGAAAGGGAGAGGTAGAATAGGATGAATTATCTCACAAAAAGTGGAAAAGAAAAGGCTCTTACAGTGGAGGAGAAACAGGGGAAGGTAAGAGGGAATGAGTGAATCTTATTCTCATGATTTGGCTCAAGGAGGGAATAACATACACACTCAATTGGGTATAGAAATCTGTCTTACCCTACAGGAAAATAGGGGGAGAAGCAGACAAGAGAGCAGTGGAATGATAGAGAGGAGGGAAGATTGGGAAAGGGGGTAATGAGAAGAAAATGCTTTTGATGAGGGACAGGGTCAAAAGAAAGAATAGAATAAATGGGTGGGATAGCATTAAGGGAAATAGAGCTAGTTTATCACAACATGACTACCATGGAAGTGTTTTGCATAACTGCACATGTATAACCTATATTGAGTTGCTTGCCTTTTCAATGAGGGTGGGTGGGGAGGGAGGAAGGGAGAAAATTTGGTACCCAAAATTTAAAAAAAAAACTTATTCAAAAAAATGTTTTCACAGGAAATGGGATACAAAAATCTATCCAGCCCTACAGGAAAATAGAAGGGGAAGGGGATAAGAGAAGGGGGGCAGAGATAGAAGAGAGGGCAACTAGGGGAAGGGATATTGAGAATGCATGCAATTTTGGGGTGGGGGAGGGGTGAGGTGCAGTGAAAATTTGGTACTCAAAATCTTGTGGAAGTAAATGTTGAAAACTAAAAGTAAAAAAATTTTTTAAATGGAAAAAAATAAAAATTAATCGACATGAAAATGAGGAAAATTGGTCTCAGAATTATTGGAGGGAGGGACAGCTAGATGGCACAGTGGATAGAACACTGGCCCTAGATTCGGGAAGACCTGAGTTCAAATCTGGCCTCAGACACTTAATACTTATTAGCTGTGTGACCCTGGGCACGTCATTTCACCCCATTGCCTTGCAAAAAAAAAAGCCACAAATTATTGGATTACTATATTTTTCTCTTTGCAACTTAGCTGTTTTCCATTAAGAATTTTGTCACTATATCATTTATTGTGTGCATATTTAGTAGCTTCCTCAATTATCTTTTTAAATTCTGAACTTCTATTGTTGCTTTTCTAAAATTACAACTGCAATTTTTACTTTTTTGGAATGAATAAGTTTCAGTGCTTAAGCTGCAATGTATGAAAATTAAAAAAAATCTGAAAACTATATTTCATTATAATTGATTTATTTTTAATACTCTTATAATTTATGTAGTTAAGACATTATTCTGAGAAAGATGCCAAAGGCTTCACCAGATTGCCAAAAGGTTCTAATATGGAGAGGGGGGAAGTTCTCCCCTGCATTATATGCATAGGACATTCCATGCCAAGCCCCTCATTTCATTCTCTATATGCCATTATTTGTAAATATATTTTAAGCAGCCTTCCCCAGTGAATAGCTCTCATTTTCAATCCTTTTATCTTTATATTTAATCTTCTTCCATTTATCTTTATATTTAATCATCTTTTGGTTTCTGGTTATTTGTTCCGGCTCTCTCGCTAGATGGCAAACTTCTTAAGTTTGGGAATATGTCTTCTATTTCATTAACATCTAACACAGGATTGGGCATGTTGGCTGGTGTTTGATGTTTCATTGATTGATAAGAATGCAGTTGGTTTTGACACTGTCAATTTTTTAAATTGAATCATGTTTATTAAAGATATATATGTTACTAAACTTATTTACAGGTTTTTAAAATATGCTTAAAATATACCACAAATAATATATTTAAATATTAAGGATGTTTTTATGTTTATATTCATATATAATTCAGAAGTCACAGTTATAATTTCTCTTTGTAACAATTATATTAATAATGTCCTAAAAGCACATTGAAAGGTGATGATAGGTCAAATTAAGACTGGAACTATTTAACAGCTAACCTAGTATCAACTATCCCACTGTTAGACAGTCTGCCAGGGTACTTTGTATGCTTTTTCAGTTAAGTGAGTTCATGAATCTGATGGCTGAATCAAAAATTGCAATATTTGTTAAATCATAGATAGATAGACAGATAGATAGACTTAATCATTTAAAATGACATTTAAAAAACCTTTTGTTGAATAGTTTATTGCATCTTCTTTATCTTACTACTGAAGATAAAATATACACTGCATTCTGTAATTGTTCTGGATTTGAATTGAGTAGGCTAAACACATTTTCTGGTGCCATTTGTGGTTAGTGCAGCCCAGATAATATCTAGTCAGATAATCCCTGAGGTGAATTCAACTTTAAGCCTCTTGGTTTCCCTTCATAAACTGGGAATTAATGATTTAGCAGTCAGAGTGGCCTTCTCAAGAGCATAGTGGGGGACAAGAATAATTGACTATGCTATCACCTTCCTCCCCATAAAATATTTGTCATTTAGAACAATCTAGAGTTCACTACAATACTCTAAAGTTGAAGTTGAACTTATAGTGAATGCAATATAATGAGACAGAAAGGGAAAGGAGAAAGGATGTTCAAGAGGAAAGGAAAAGGAATGAGGTACATATACATATATATGTATAAACATAAATAATACAGAATAATAATAGCTAGCATTTACACAGTACTTTAATGTATGCAAAGAATTTATAAATTATCAATTTTTATCCTCACAGAAACACATAATTATTATCTATTGTGCTATTATTAACCCCATTTTGTAGATGAGGAAACTGGGGCAAACAAAAGTATTTTTGCTCACAGTTACACAGCTAGTAAGTTTCTAAGAACAGATTTGAACTGAAGTCTTCTTAACACCAGCTGCAGAACTATATCTACTGCACCAGCTAACTGCCCAGAATATAGGTTATTATATACAAATACATTATAAAGTACAAAATATTCCAAGATTCAAGATGCAAGCATAGCCCAACACTATAAAATATGTGAAGAAGACTTGGTTAAGAAAATCAAGAAAAATTTGGGTGAAAAAAAAATAACACAAGTTCTCTTCAACTATTTAGAGTATTTTAAAACAAAACGTCATTCGTCTGGCCTGTCTAGTCCCTGAAACAGGTTTCTTTTTTGGCTAATGTGAACAATTGTCCAGCTGTCAAGAGAAAATTTGGTACAACTAAGCCTACTAATGTCTGCCAAGAACACAAGGTCAGACAAAGAGGGTTGGCCTACCCTGTCACTTATTGGGTTTCATACTAAATTTCACCATGATGAACAGATGGACTTGGAGATATTTAAATTCATAATCACTGAGTTATCATGGAGAAGAGTGATCCCATTATTTGGGATCTTTTGTTGAATCACCAGAGAAAGACATTTTAACCACGCTAAGACATGTGGAAGTTTGAACACAATTCAAGAAATTGTTCTTGATAAACTATGTGATAAGTAGTCCACAGTTACTTGAAGTTCTTGTCTATTCCAAAAAAGGTGGATGTTTCATTAATTTTCTGAATTATTTAGATGTATCTACAATATTCATTACAGCATTACATTTTGTTAACTGGTTATGAGATAGTGGTGTCTCAGATGATTTTCTTTTTTTAATCTAGACAGAGATTTTTATTCTTTATTATATAGCAGTGAACAAATTTGCATCTGGATCCATATTAAGTCACTATTCAAAACCATTCTCTTCCATCTTTTCCTAAGATAGCAAATCTGAGTATATAATTTTATAACTTGCTGCTCCTCACATAAGATACTTCATCTTGATATTTTATGTTTTTTTTTCCCATTCTTGGAATTCTCTTCTTCCTCATCTCTGCCTACCAGTTTCTCTAGCTTCCTTAAAATCTCAATTAAAATCACATCATTTATATGAAGTTTTTTCCATCACCTCTTTAATTGTAGCATGCTTTTCCTGTTGGTTATTTCCAATTTGTACCGTATATGTCATGCTTGTATGTAGTTATTTGCATTTTTTCTCTACCATGAATCAAGCCAAAAGGAACTTCTTAATGTTCTCCAAACATTTTCCATGCTTTCCTGCTTCTGTCTTTCCCATTCAGAACTACTGGCTTCCTTTTCTTAAACTCTGATTCAAATGCCCTTACCTAAAGTTAAATCTTTTCTAAATCCTCTTTTCTCCCAACAAATTAGTAATGATTTTTCCTCCTCTTGTGCCTCATTTGGCACTAGGTTTAGGTCTCTGTAATTAATTTATATATTATCATATCAGAGTTATTTGCACATGTTCCATTTCTTGCTCCTAGACTAGACGCTCATTTAATTGAACTGAACTGTAAATTCTTTGATGACAGAGACCATGGTCCTTTTTGCCTTTGCCTCTCAAAGTGTCTTGGGCACAAAATTCTTCATAGCTATTTGCTATTTTGAATTGAATGCAATATTTTAGATTTAATATGCAATAATTGAATTATAGAATTTTCATCTGGAGAGGGTTATAGAATGGTATGCCATCCCCTTGTTTTAAAGATGAGAAGATTGAAAACCATAGAAGTTAACTGACTTGCTCAAGGTAATGCTTGAAATTGTTGAAAAACAAATCCATTTTTCTTTACTCAAGAATCCACAGTTGCAGACTCCATATCCAAATGCTTTCCTGAAAACTTTGCAGAAGAACTGTGAAATGAGCAAACAGAAACTCAGAGCAAGTAATGGAAAGGAAGACAACAACAAAAATCAGAGCCCATTCTGTGACGTGATCAGTCAGCTATTATCAACAAAATAATATACAACTGAAGGTGAATTTTGACTTGAAAAGTGAAACAGGCAGGCGGAGCCAAGATGGCATAGTGAAAGCAGTGAATTGATTGAGCTCTCCCCCAAATCCCTCCAAATACCTATAAAAAATGGCTCTAAACAAATTCTAAAGCAGCAGAACCCACAAAAAGATAGAGTGAAGCAAATTTCCAGCCTAAGACAACCTGGATGGTTGACCAGAAAGGTATATCGTGCCAGGTGGGGAGAGGAGAGCAGTGCAGTATGAGTGGCCCACAGAGAACCTGGAGCAGGCCTCAGAGGAATGAATCACAGGCACCTGTGGCAGTTTCCAGACTTCTCAACTCACAAACGCCAAAGACAACTTAGAAGGTCACTGGGAAAAGTCTGTTTCTGCTATGCTGAGAGAGAAAAATGTGGTCTCAGCTCCATTCCCCAAGCTCGGCCTGACTCAGGGGCTGCCTCCTGAGCTTCAGGCCCACAGACTGAGGGGGAATCGAGTGGCTGATCAGAGGGAGATTGCAGGGATCTCTTTGCCAGTTCTGAGGCAGGAATCTCTTGCTTTGCCCATGCTTGAATCTGCATCACAGTTCTGCGCGGCAGTGCTGGGGTGTGCAGGAGCATCGGTGTGGTGGAGCTTGTAGTGGCTGTGAAGAGCAAACCCTCCTCATAGTTCCAGGACAGAAAGGAGTGCTTGTGTCATTAATACACCAGAGCACAGGCCAGGAAAGGAGTAAACACCTTGCCCACTAATTATCATACCACCTTGGAAGAACTGAAAATTTACAGGTCCCTACAAGTATCTCTGAAAACAGCTGTACAAGACCCCAAAGCTTGGGATAGTACATTCTCCACATTGGAAGCAGGCTCTTACCTTAACAAAGAGTTTAAAACTCAAGTAATTGGCCAGGATCATGAGCAAGCAGCACAAAAAGAGTCAGACTATATTATCTTACTTTGGTGACAAAGAAGATCAAAAATACAACCAGAAGAAGACAACAAAGTCAAAGCTCCTACATCCAAAGCCTCCAAGAAAAATATGAATCAGTCCCAGGCCTTGGAAGAGCTCAAAAGGGATTTTGAGAAGCAAGTAAGGAGAAGTAGAGGAAAAACTGGGAAGAGAAATGAGAGTGATGCAAGAAAATCATGAAAAACAAGTCAACAGCTTGCTAAAGGAGACCCAAAAAAATACTGAAGAAAATAACACCTTAAAAAATAGCCTAACCCAAATGGCAAAAGAGGTCCAAAAAGCCAATGAGGAGAAGAATGCCCTAAAAAGAAAAATTGGCCAAATGGAAAAGGAAGTCCAAAAGATTACTGAAGAAAATACTTCCTTAAAAATTAGAATAGAGCAATTGGAAGCTAGTGACTTTATGAGAAATCAAGACACTGTGAAACAAATCCAAAAGAATGAAAAATTAGAAAACAATGTGAAATATCTCATTGGAAAAACAACTGACCTGGAAAATAGATCCAGGAGAGAGAATTTAAAAATTATTGGACTATCTGAAAGCCATGATCAAAAAAAGAGCCTAGACATCATCTTTCAAGAAATTATCAAGGAAAACTGCCCTGATTTTAGAACCAGAGGGCAAAATAGAAATTGAAAGAATCCACGATCTCCTCCTGAAAGAGATCCCCAAAGGAAAACTCCTAGGAATATTGTAGCCAAATTCCAGAGTTCCCAGGTCAAGGAGAAAATATTACAAGCTGCCAGAAGAAACAATTCAAGTACTGTGGAAACACAATCAGGATAACACAAGATTTAGCAGCTTCTACATTAAAGGACCAGGGCATGGAATATAATATTCCAGAGGGCAAAGGAGATAGGATTACAACCAAGAATCACCTACCCAGCAAAACTATAAATCCTTCAGGGGAAAAAATGGTCATTCAGTGAAATAGAGGACTTTCAAGCATTCTTGATGAAAAGACCAGAGCTGAATAGAAAATTTGACTTTCAAATACAAGACTCAAGTGGAACATGAAGAGGTAAACAGGAAAGAGAAATCATAAGAGACTTATTAAGTTGAACTGTTTACATTCCTGCATGGAAAGATGATATTTATAACTCATGAGACCTTTGTCAGTATTAGGGTAGTTGGAGGGAAAAATTATATGTGATATAAATATAGATAGAGATAGAGATAGAGAGGGCACAAGGTGAGTAGAAGATTAAGGGGTCATATCTGGAGAATAAAATTAAGGGATGAGAGAGGATTATACTAGGAGAAAAGAAAGGGAGAGGTAGAATGGGGTAAATTATCTCCCAAAAAAACACAGAAAAGAAAAGCTCTTACAGTGGAGGGGAAATGGGAAATGGTGAGAGGGAATGAGTGAATCTTATTCTCATAGGATTTGGCTTAAGGAGGGAATAACATACACATTCAATTGGGTATGGAAATCTGTCTTACCCTACAGGAAAATAGGGGGAGAAGGGAACAAGAGAGCAGGGGAATGATAAGAGGAGGGCAGATTGGGAAAGGGGTAATCAGAAGCAAACACTTCTGAGGAGGGACAGGGTCAAAAGAAGGAATAGAATAAATGGGGAGGGCAGGATAGGATTAAGGGAAATAGAGTTAGTTTTTCACAACATGTCTACTATGGAAGTGTTTTTCATAATTGTACATGTATAACCTATATTGAGTTGCTTGCCTTTTCAATGAGGGTGGGTGGGGAGGGAGGAAGGGAGAAAATTTGGAACCTAAAGTATTAAAAACACATGTTCAAAAAAATGTTTTCACATGCAACTGGGAAATAAGAAATACAGGAAATGGGGTACAGAAGTCTATCCTGCCCTACAGGAAAATAGAAGGGGAGTAGGATTAGAGAAGGGGGCAGGGAGACAGAAGCGAGGGCAGTCTAGGGGAAGGGGTATTCAGAATGCATGCCATCTTGGGATGGGGAGAGGAGTGAGATGGTGTGAAAATTTGAATCTCAAAATCTTGTGGAAGTAAATGTTGAAAACTAAAAGTAAATAAATTTTATAAAAAAAGTGAAAGAGGGAAAGTCATAACTTGGTAAAAGAGAATAACATACAAATGGCATGTAAAAAGATGAAAAGAGAAGTACTAAATGTGGTTAATAAGAAGTAGACTTGATTTACTGATATTTCAGTGAAGAGTCTGAGGCCAAAACTATTATGGAGAAAAGTGATAAAAAATTTTATCATCGATTGAACACTGTGGCTGTGGAATTAAAAGGTTTTTCCTTAAAAAAGAAAACTTTCTGAATGACAGAATTCAGATTCCTATAGAGACAAGGAATATATGATAGGACACCCACACGTGTGTGAAAGAATATATGTATGTAAGTATACACACATGTGTGTATAGCCAATAAACGAATGAAAGGAGATACTATATAGTAATCACTATGCTAGGTGTTAGCAATAAAAATATGAAAGTGAAATAGTTCCTGCCCTTAAGAAGCTTATATTCTAGTACAGGGAGCCAAAATATATAAGGAAACTGGTCAAGGAAGACAATTTTTATCTGATAACTCACTAGGACTGCAAATGGAGAAAGATGATGATTGTCACAGCCCAATCTGCTATCAGACAGATAACATATTTATGGGTACATAGGGACCTAATACAATAAATAATACATATATTCAACAAAATCATGTTCATTGGGGCCCTCTGTGTTCAAAAAAGATATAAAATAAGTTATTTTATATTTCACAGAATAGATTTATATAATAGATTGACTGAGAAAATTAGCTTTAAAATCTCATTTCTACCATTACCTTGTAGTCTCTTTATTACTTTATCCTACAAGTTTTCTCACTGAAATATTCAGTCCACAAGCATTTCCTATATAATACACTTAACTGGTTACTTGAAAATATGAAGTTAGGGGAAACAACATTACAGGGAGCATTTGGTTATTTACAAACAATGTTGTGCATGTTGTAAATGAGAGATTAATTGAATGATATTAGAAAAGGCTTTTAGAATGTTAGATGTGGTTTGGCTATAATGTTACAAGGTAACTGAAAAATAATGTTCAATGGGGTAATATTATATAGGGTATTCCTGTAGGCCATTTGTTCTGAGATAGGAGTAGATAGAAAATAAAGATAATAGATCCCAATCACTATATTGTAGAAATTCTAACAGAGCATCTCTGTATGTTTAGTATTTCTTTGGATAGGTTGACACCTCACACAAACTTATCTCTGATTACTAGCACCTGAAATTAAGAGAGACTTGCAAGAAGAGAGCAGCCAGAATGATTTAAATGCTGTTTTCTCACAATGTGTCCACAAGTGCCCAGGATCTCAGTGGTGAACAAGAAATAAATATAAGACTGTGGTAGTGTATGAAAGGACTATGCTTCATCTTGAGAGCAAGGAAGAAGACATGTCAGGACCCCTTTGAAACACAGTTACAGCTCCTTAAGTTTGAAGAGTTGAAAAACCCATCTACCAACCGACAGTATTGTCTCTGCAGGTGAGCTGTTGGAGAGTGGGTTATATAATCTCTTCTTTCAGCTGTGTCTCTTATGATTTCCTACACCTGATCCTTCTATCCAAATTGGTTGACTTCCCAGAAAGTCTGCTTTTTCCTTCCTCTTCATCTTCATTTGCAGAACAGCCTGCGACTACTTTCACCTCTTATCTGTTGATTTTGGTGCCATTCCTCCTCTCTCTAAAAGCACACCAAGGGATTCATTTATTTGTTGTGCTTGTACACCCAGCACCTAGCGGAATGACTGGAATATAGTAGTTCCTTAAGAGATCCTTCGCAGTTGACTTATTGACACATTGATCTTCACTCTGGCTTCTCCCAATAACAGTGTATGGTCTTATCTCCAATGTTGACCCTCTGTGGCAACTTGAAGCATGTGCTACCTACATCTACCTCAATGGGCTGCAGATGGTGAATCTAATAACTGCATCCTGCCTCAGAGCTTGTAGAGTTCATGCTCCCATGTTGTAAAAGCACTTTCCTCTGTTACCATTCCTATCTGTAGGGTGGAAAACTGTGAGTGTTGGAAACTGATTTAGTATTTGGAGTATGCTCCAAATACAAGCTGATTTCTTAAAGGAGAAATTAAAAATCCTTGTAGGTTTGCGTTCTTCTCAAGGACAATGACTGTCAAAAGAAAGTTCTCTCTGTCTCTGTGTGTGTCTCTGTCTCTCTCTGTCTCTGCTTTGTCTATTTTTTTGGCCATTTCTTTGTATCCTCAGCCTTTAGCTCAGTGCCTGGAATATAGTAGGTGCCTATTAAATGCTTATTAAATACTGAGAAGATGAATGAATTTAAGACAAGACATAAGGAAAGGGATAAAAGAATACAAGAAGAAAATGGTTCTCAGAAAGTATAGGTTGTCAAGAGGTTGACAAGTGGCAACATGTGATGTTGGATAAAGAAAAGAAGCTCTATGCCAATAGAGTTATAAAGGAAGGCTCTGCCCTAAGAACTGAAGTCCTTAATCTGGAGTCTATGAAGTGCGTGCATGCATGTGTGTATTTGTATACATATATACATACATGCATGCATACACACACATATACATATATATATATATATATATATATATATATATATATACATAGATATGTATTTGTAGTATGTATGTATGTATATAAATGTGTATATGGATGTATTTCAAAATATTTTATTTTTACTATGTAATCCCATTTGTTATATTTTACATTTAAAAGAAAATCATTCTGTTTGGGGTCCACAGAACTTCACTTGATTGCCAAAGGGTTCATGACATGAAAATGTTAAGAACCCCTGCCTTGAAGGCTGAGGTTAAACATTCTGAAGCAGCAGCAGAAGGATCCTATATGTCACAGAATAGTGATTATTCACAGGTATTAACAATTTGAAAAAGTCTACATCCTACTACAAAAGGAAGGGGCAAATAGTTGTGGTTTAAGACTCCCTGTTAAGAAATATAGAGGTGGCCATATGTAGACCTGATGTTGCTAATTAAGAGAGATGCTGTCTTCTCGGAGTGTCTATTCAAGATATAACTGAGAATCTGCCAAAACTTATCAACACCCTGACAAATTTTTCTTCTAATTCATATGAGAATGGAAGATAATGCCAAAATAAATATAGAATGTATCTGTAAGAATATTGAAGTATTGGTTTAGGAAACTAAAGGATAGGGGCTACAGGTGGTGTTTTCATCTCTTCTTCCAGTTGAAGGTCATGTCCTTGGAAGAAAAAGGAGGTTATGTGAAATGAACAGCTGGCCACATAGATAGTGTCAAATAACAGGATTTGGTTTCCTGGACCAAAATGATGGACTTCTGGCAGGTGAGAGAGTTCATTTCATGAGGACTGGGAAGAACATATTTGGCAAGATCTGATTAAGAGAAATTCCCAATGAAATTTGAGGAGATTTAGAAAAAGTCCCAGAAAAAAAATATCAAAGCTAGATATCATGGAAGAGAATAGATAGAAGAGAATGGAATGGAAGAGAATATATGAATGTACACATGCACTAAAAGAGGGTGTATTCAACAACTACCAGGTGAAAATAATACAGAAAAGCTAGCCCTAATATTCACAGCCTTAGAAAAAAATAGTGCTGATCCCACTGTAGTCTACTCTGCTCAGACCTCATCTAGTACTTCATTCAGTTCTCATTTCCACCTTTTACAGAGGACATTGATAGATTAAAGACTGTTTGGAGAAAAGTAACCAGGATGGTGAACCACACTGAGTTCCTGTTGAAGGACTAAAGATGTTTAGGTTAAAGAAAACTAAGGAGTTTTAACTTATTTGAAGGGCTGTTAGAGAAAGCAGAGGTTCAATTTATTGTTTATACCCAGAAGTTAGAACACAGGGTAGAAGCTGCAGAATCTTTACTCCAAATTCAACTCTATTTTCCTTTATGTGATGCCACACATGAAACCAAAATTTTAATTGGAATGTATGCACAAGGTTTGGTAATGATAAAAATCATAGTAACCACAGTTAGAATGCACCTTAGAGGTCACCTAGCTCAAACCCTTCCTTTTACTAAGAAAGAAATCAAGATCCAGAGAGTTCACATGACATGACTAACATGGGAAGTAACAAAGCTAGGACTTTGATGTGGACATTCTGACTTTAAATTCTGCACAATTCTGTCTCCAAAGTTATTTCCTTTCATGATACTTGAGGACAAAATATAAAAGTTTATGTCAGAATGTATTTTTTATGTTTTATAAGAATGATAATCTTAAGATAAAGCAAAGAGTAATCTGGAGTGGAGGCCCATCTCAACACTTAGTTGTGAAATCATTAGCAAAAATTTACTTCTCTGAACTTCAATATCTTTGTAAAATGGAGATAACAGTAGCTAGAATGCTTAGTCATGGTACTATAATGAGATGTTGTTTGTGAGAGTTTTAAAAATTAAAAAAAAAATTGAGGTGAAGCCAAAATTGAGAGAAGTCAGGAAGTTTCCTGAACTCTTTCCAGTTCCTTTGGGAAACAATGTTAAGTCAAGCCTCTATAAGAATTCTAGAGTAACAGAATCCATAAAAAGACAGAGTGAAACAATTTTCCAGCCCAAGATAACTTAGAAGGACTTCAGGAAAGATCTGTCTCTTTTGGGTAAAAGGGAAGAGCAGTCCAATACAGGCAGTGTCCAGGCAAGCCAGCAGGAGGTTCTTTGCCAAAGCACAGATCATCAACCAAGACCTCTCAGTCCTGGCTCAGCAGGCCAGTGTCATAGTGGGACAGCTGTGAGGCCTCCAACCCCAGCACAGTAGTCAAAATGCTAGCCCCCAAACCCAGGTCATAATAGGTACAAATAAACCATGTCACCCTAGTGCAATGGTCAAGCCACCAGCCCCAGAGGCCCTAGTTCAGAAAGCCAACGACCAGACCCATGGACCCCAGTGCAAGAACCTTGGTACAGGGCCTCCTGTACTTCAGAAGCAGAGCTCAACATTAAAAAATAAGTAAAAAACAAAAAAAAAAGAGCCCTGCCCATAGAAATCTACCATGGTGACAGGAAAGAGCAAAATACAAAACACAAATAACAAGGACAACAATGTCAAAAAGCCTACAGGCAAAGCCCCAAAAGGGAATGAATTGGTCTTAAGCCCATAAAGTCCTCTTGGAAGAGCTCAGAAAGGATTTTAAAAATTAAGAGGGGTAGAAGTAAAATTGGGGAAAAGAAATGACAGTTATGTCAGAGAAACTGCTTGGAAAAGAAAACACAAAAGTTAAGCGAAGAAAACAACTGCTTAAAAAAATGGAATTGATCAAATGGGGAAAGAAATCCACTGAAGAAAACAAATCTTTTAAAAGTAGAATTGACCAAATGGAAAAGGAGGTACAAAAGCAAACTAAAGAAAATAACACCCTAAAAATTAGGAGTGGGCAAGTGGAAGCTAATGACTCTATGAGACATCAAGAATCAATCAAACAAATCAAAATAATAGGAAAAAAAACAGAAGAAAATGTAAAATATCTCATTGGAAAAAAACAACTGACCTGGAAAATAGGTCCAGGAAAGATTGTTTAATAATTATTGGTCTACCTGAAAGCCATGATTAAAAAAAGAGCCTGCACAGCATTTTTTTTTTCACTATTTATTTTAATTTTCAACCTTCACTTTTCTAATATTTTGGTTCCCTAAAATTTTTCCCTCCTCTCTCTACCCCCACTCCCCAAGATGGCATGTAATTTGATATAGGCTATCCATGTATGATCATATTAAACATATTTCTACATTAGTCATGTTTGAAAGAAGATCAGAACAAAAGGGAAAGATCATGAGAAAGAAAACAAACATACAAACAAAAAAAAAACAACAAAAGAAAGAGAAAATAGTATGCTTTCATCTACATTAAAACTCCATACTTCTTTCTCTGGATGTGGATAGCATTTTCCATTATGAGTCTTTGAGAATTTGGGCAGCATTTTTCAAGAAATTATCAAGGAAATCTGCCCTGATATCCTAGAATCAGAAGGCAAAATAGTTATTGAAAGAATCCACTGATCACCTCCTTTAAGTGATCTCAAAATGAAAATTCAAAGGAATATTGTAGCCAAATTACAGAACTATTAGATAAAAGAAAAAATATCATAAACAGACAGAAAAACAATTTAAATATCATGAAGCCCTGAGTTAAATGAGCACATAGCTTGGAACATGCTATTGCAGAAGGCAAAGGAATTTGTATTACAACCAAAAATAAACTACCCAGCAAAATTGAGCATAATATTTCAGGGAAAAAGATGGGCATTCAATGAAATAGGGGATTATCAAACTTCCCTCATGAAAAGACCAGAGTTGAACAGAAAAACTGATCTTCAAATACAAGACTCAAGGGATACAGGAAAGGGGGAAAAAAGCATGTTATTCAGTAAGGTTGAAGCATTTTTACATCCCCATATGGGAACATGATATTTGTAACTCTTATGAGCTGTTTCTCTATTAGGGCAAGGAGAAGGAGTGTACATAGACAGATGGTGTGGGTATAAGCTGACTTTGTTGTGATGCTAAAAAAAATAATTAAGGGGTATGTGTGGAAGAAAAAAAAAGGATTGTACTGGGAGAAGAGGAAAGGGGAGGCAAAATCAAGTAAATTATATCACATGAAGAAGCACTGGAGACCTGTTACATTAGAGGGAAAGAAGGGAGGAAGTAAGTATTATTTGAACTTTACTTTCATTGGATTTAACTCAGAGAGGGAATAACAAACACACTCAGTTGGATAAAGAAATCTATCTTACCAGGTTTTTCTGAGAACATCCTGCTCATTATTTCTTACAGGACAATAGTATTCCATCATAATCACATACTACAACTTTTTAAGCCATTCCTGGAGAAATCTGCATTGGCTGAGGCAAAATGAAATGTACCGTGTACAAAGTAACAGCAATAATGCAACATGATAAGCTGTGAATGACTTACCCATTCTCAACAATACAACTATCCAAGACAACTCTGAAAGACTTATTATGAAAAATGCTATCCATTCCCAGAGAAAGAACTGATGATGTCTGAATACAGACTGAACATACTTTTTTAAACTTAATTTTTCTTGAGATTTTTTTTTGTCTATGTTTTCTTTCACAACATAACTATTATGGCTATATTTCACATGATTAAAAAAAAATCTTACCCTATAGGGAACAGGAGGGGAAGGGGAAAAGAAATGGCAGGAGGCTGACAAAAAGGAAGACAGATTGAGGGAGATTGAGGGAAAAACATGACAGTATTGAGGAGGAACAGAGACAAAAAAGTATAAATAGGATAAATAGGATGGAGGGAAAGGCAGCTAGTAATCATAACTGTGAATGGGATGAACTCTCCTGTAAAATGGGAGCAAAGAGCAGAGCGGATTAAAAATCCAAATTCTGCAATACATTGTTTACAAAAAACGCATTTAAGGCAGAGAGACACACACAGAGTAAAGGTAAAAGGTTAGAGCTGAATATATTTTGCTTCTGGTGAAGAAAAAAAAAAGAAAGAGCAATCCTGATCTCAGACAAACAAAAGCAATAATATATCTAATTCAAACAGATAAGGAAGTAAATTGCATCTTGCTAAAAGGTACCATAGACAATGAAGTATTATGAGTACTAAACATATATACATGAAGTGCTA
The DNA here is from genome assembly GCF_003287225.1 of Phascolarctos cinereus. Lineage (NCBI taxonomy): Eukaryota > Metazoa > Chordata > Mammalia > Diprotodontia > Phascolarctidae > Phascolarctos > Phascolarctos cinereus. The sequence continues at coordinate 143,955,642 of NW_027556180.1, read as the reverse complement.
TAGTATCCAAAGTCTTAGAGCAGAAGTTAAGTGAGTTACAACAAAGAAATAGGCAGCACAAATATACTAGTGGGGGACCTCAATCTCCCCCTCTCAGAACTAGATTAATCTAAACACAAAATAGAAAGGAGTTAAAGACATGAATTGGATTTTAGAAAAGCTAGATATGATAGACCTATGGAGAAAATTAAATGGGGATAGAAGGGAATATGCTTTTTTCTCAGTGGTAATAGCAGCTATAGAAAAAAAAAATTGACCGTGTATGAGGGCATTAAAAATCTCACACTTAAAGGCAAAAGGCAGAAATATCAAATGCATCCTTTTCAGATCATAATGTGATCAAAAATACATATAACAGAAGGCAGACTAAAAATTAATTGGAAATTAAATAATCTGATCCTAAAGAATGAGTGGGTCAAACAGCAAATCACACAATCAACAATTTCATCAAAGAGATTTACAATATGAGGCAACATACCAAAACTTATGGGATACAGCCAAAGCAGTTCTTAGGGAAAATTTTATATTTCTAAATGCTTACACAAATAAAATAGAGAAAGAGGAGATCAATGAATAGCACATGCAATAAAAAACAGAAAAAGAAAAAAATCCCCAATTAAACATCAAATTAGAAATTCTGAAATTCAAAGGAGAGATAAATGAAATTGCAAGTAAGAAAGGTATTGAACTAATAAAATTAAAAGCTGATTTTATGAAAAAAAAACAAATGAAACAGATAAACCTTTGGTGAATTTTATTTAAAAAAAGAAGAAAACCAAATTACCAGTATTAAAAATGAAAAGGGTAAATTCACCACCAATGAAGAAGAAATTCAAACAATAATTAGGAGCAATTTTGCCCAACTATAGGTCAACAAATCTGATAATCAAAGTAAAATGTATGAATACATACAAAAATATAAATTGCCCAGATTAATAGAAGAGGAAATAAAATACTTAACCCCATTTCAGAAGAAGAAATTGAAGAAGCCATTAATGAACTCCCCAAGAAAAAAATCTTCAGGGCCAGATGGATTTACAAGTGAATTCTATGAAACATTTAAAGAACAATTAATTGCAAGACAATATAAATTACTTGGGAAAATAGGCAAAGTAGTCTTATCAAATTATTTTTATGATACTAATACGGTGCTGATACCTAAACTAGGAAGAGCCAAAACAGAGAAAGAAAATTATAGACCAATTTGCCTAAAGAATATTAATACAAAATTATTAAATAAAATATTATCAAAAAAGATTACAGCAATTTATCACAAAGATTATACAGTAGAATTCATCATAAAAAATTAACAGAAATCATATGATTATTTCAATAGATGTAGAAAAAGCTTTTGACAAAATACAGCACCTACTCCTATTAAAAACATCAGAGAGCATAGAAATAGAGTTTTCCTTAAAAATGATAAGTAGCATCTGTCTAAAACTATCAGCAAGCCTTATCTATAATCGGGATGTTAGAAGCTTTCCAATGTTAGGGCTGAAACAAGGATGTCCATTATCACCACTGCTGTTCAATATTGTTCTAGAAATGTTAGCTTTAGCAATAAGAGAAGAAAAATAAATTGAAGGAATTAGAATAGACATTGAGGAGACAAATGTATTACTCTTTGTAAAACTAGTACTCTGATGATGTGATGATAAACTTGGAAAATCAACTAAAAACTACTTGAAACAATTAACAACTTTAGAAAAGTTGTAGGATATTAAAAAAACCCCACACAAATAATCAGCATTTCTTTTTATTACTAACAAAGCCTAGCAGCAAGAGATAGAAAAATTACATTTAAAATAACCATCAACAATATAAAACAATTGGGAATCTACTTTCCAAGACAAATCAAGGAACTTTATGAACTCAATTACAAAACACTTCACACAAAAAAAGAGTCAAATCTAAACAACTGGAAAAATATCAATTGCTAATGCATAGGCCATGCTATAATAAAAATGACAATTCTACCTAAATTAATTTAATTATTCAGTGCCATACCAATCAAACTACCAAAAAATTATTTTATTGAATTAGAAAAAAAATAGCAAAATTCATCTGGGAGAACAAAAAGTCCAGAATATCCAGGGAATTAACCAAAAAAAAAATGCAATGGAAGGTAGACTAGCTACACCATATCTAAAAGCATATTATAAAGTGACAAGTATCAAAACTATTTTGTACTGTCTAAGAAACAGAGTAGTGGATAATTGGAATAGATTAGTAACACAGTCATCATTGATTATAGTAATTAATTGTTTGATAAGCCCAAAGACTCCAGCTTCTGGGATAAGAACTTACTATTTGACAAAAACTGGGAAAACAAGAAAATAGTATGTCAAAACCCAAGCATAGACCAACATCTCACACCCTATATGAAGATAAGGTCAAAATGGGCACATGATTTAGACATAAAGGGTAATATCATAAGTAAATTAGGAGAACAAGGAATAGTTTAGCTGTCAGATCTATGGAGAAGGAAGAATTAATGACCAAACAAGAGATAGAGAACATTTTAAAATGCAAAATGGATAATTGTGATTACATTAAATTAAAAATATTTTTGCACAAACAAATTCAAATGCAACAAAATTATAAGGAAAGCAGAAAGTTGGAAAACAATTTTTACTGCCAGTGTTTCTGTTAAAAGCCTCATTTCTCAAATATATAGAAACTTGAGTCAAATTTATAAGAATCCAAGTCATTACCCAATTGTTAAATGGTCAAAGGATATGAGCAGGCAGTTTTCAGATTAAAAAAAAAATGATGCTATTGTCATTTGAAAAAAATGCTTGAAATCACTATTGATTAGAGAAATGCAAATTAAAATGACTGTGAGGTGCCACCTCACACCTATCAGATTGGCTAACACGACAAACTAGGAAAATGATAAATGTTAGAGAAGATGTGGGAAAATTGGGACACTTATAAATTGCTGGTGGAGTTGTGAACTGATCCAAAAATTCTGGAGAGCAATTAGGAACTATAGTCAAAGTGCACACCCTTCAATCCAGCAATACCACCACTTGTTCTGATTCTCAAAAAGATCATAAAAAAAGGGAAAAGGACCTAGATATACAAAAATATTTATAGCAACTCTTTTTATGAGGGCATAAAATTGGAAACTGAAGTGATGCCCACCAGAATGGCTGATCAGGTTGTGGCATATGAATGCAATGGAATACTATTGTACTATATGAAATGATGAGTAGGTAGATTTCAGAAAAACCTGTAAAGACTTACTTGATGTGGAGTACCGTGTAACAGATAAAGCAGAACCAGGGGAACGTTGTACACAGCAACAGTAACACTGCACAATCATCTATTACAATTGACCTAGCTACTCTCAGCAATACAATGATCCAAGACAATTTCAAAAGACTTATGACAGAAAATGCTATCCACATCCAGAGAAAGATCTCTGGAATCTGAGTGCAGACTGAACCATATTATTTTCACATTTTTTGTGTGGCTTCTCCCTTTTCTTCTGTTTCTTCTTTCACATCCTCACTAATGTGGAAACATATTTTCTTAATTGCACATGGATAACCTATTTCAGATTGCTTGCTGTCTTGGGGAAGGGGAAGTGAAGGGAGGGAAAAACTAAAAATCTAATAAAAATGAAAGTTGAAAGCTATCTTTACATGTAATTGGAAAAAAATAAAATACTATTTTCAAAACTAACAAACAAAAAACTTATATTACCTTATAATTGCCATAAGGTTTTTAAAGATGTAATCACTATAGCTGCTGTGCATAGCTGTGATTTGATTGAGAGGAAATTCTATTACTACTACTACTACTACTACTACTACTACGACTACTACTATGACTACTACTACTACTACTACTACTACTACTACTACTACTACTAAACAATTATTCTCCAAGCATAATCTAAGAAATTTTATTTGGGCACTAAGAGGTTAAAGAGTTGCTCATACTGAGAACCACAATTTCAATTTAGGTCTTCTTGTCTCCAAGACCAGTTTTCTCTACTCATTATATCAGACCTCTCATTATCAATTTGATTTTACTAAATTAATCTTTAATATCTTTTCTTTATCTGATGCTACCTCTGACTCCAAAGTGAGTTACAAAGTTACTTTCTTGAACCTAACTTGAATTCTGGCATTTTGTAGATCAACTCTAAACATCTACCTCCCTGCCTCAAAAATGTCTTAGCCATCTTAACACTGAGTAGGCTGAAAGATCAACAGTCCATCAACACTCTAATTTTTGGCCCCACACCCACATATTGCTGCAACCATCTGTAAGGAGATTCCTGATGTTTCTCATGACCATAAACTCCTAAAGGGAAAATAACTGAAAAATGCAATTCTTCAATGCAATTGCAAGTGATTCTTATGAGGAAAGAAAGGGTGAAGTAATTAACTAAATAAATGTTGGTTTATAGGGAGCTCTCATAGGTGAGCTTGGTCTTTAAAAGTGCATATAAAAAAGATACGATGAGAAGCACACAATTGAGTATAAATGGAGGGGGGAAAGTAGCATATATTTGTAAAATAGTGTTGGGAAAGTTTACCCTAAAATGAGCTGAGTTTTTCAGGTTCTTCTGAGGATAATTAAAATGGCATTTTTATAAGTGCAGAACAGGAGGATAAATCAAGGAAGGGCTGTATCCATTGATTTCTTATGAGAATGTAATATTAACAGAAGACAGAAAAAACACAAATCAACTCACACTTTGCTTATGTCATCTCTATAAGGGAAGCATAGCTGGAAGGGAATTTAAGCCCAAGAAGGTTGAATAGATAGGATGGTAATTGCTTATTCTGATTTCACATCCCTAGATCTAGATGAAATTATATCACAAGGTACTAAACAAATTTTCATATGTAATTATGAAAACACTGAGGAAACTTTGAGGAACCACGATAAAGGAAAGAACAGACAAAAGACTAAATGTCCCAAATTTTTGAAGGGAGCAAATAATGAATTCCAGACATTACATACTATAAAGCTTGATACCAATTGCTATTTATACTCCAGAAAATATTATTAAGCAGGTAATACAATAACCTCTCACTCTGTTGATTCTCACCTAAATGCTTCTGTTCTCTTCTGGATTTCCTCATAGGAATACGTATTCTTTTTTAATTTTTTTTCTTTTGTATTGAAGTATTTTATTTTTATCTTTCCCCTGATACATGTAAAAACAATTCTTAACATCCATTTTTAAAACTTTGCATTCCAAAATCTTTCCTTTCCTCCCTCTCCACCCTTCCCACAACCACTGAGAAGGCAAGCAGTTTGAAATAGGTTATACATGTGTAGTCATGCAAACATCCATAATAGTCATGTTGTAAAAGAAAATATAGACAAAACTAAACTAAAAAAAAAGAAATTGTTTTAAAAAGTATGATTCAATCTGTATTCAGACACCATCAGTTCTTTTCCTTTGGATGGATAGCATTTTTCGTTATCAGTCCTTCAGAGTTGTCTTGGAATATTGTATTTCTGAGAATAGCTAAGTCATTCGTAGCTGATCATCTTATGATATTGCTGTTACTTTGAAGACAGTACATTTCACTTTGCATCAGCCCATGCAAGTCTTTCCAGGTTTTTCTGAGAGTATCTGGCTCATCATTTCTTATAATATAATAATGTACCATCATAATCACACACTACAGCTTGTTAAGCCATTCCCCAATTGATGAGCATCCCCTCAATTTCTAATCCTTTGTCCCTCCTCAAATGAGCTGCTATAGATATCTTTGTAAATATAGGTCCTTTACCTTTCTGTGCTTTATCTGTTTTGGGATACATACCTAGCAGTGGCATTGCTAGGTTAAAGGGTATGCATGATTTTATAGTCCTTTGGGCATAGTTCCAAATTGCTCTACAGAAGAGTTGAATCAGTTCACAACTCCTCCAACAGTGAATTAATATCTCATTTTCCCCACATCCCCTCCAACATTGGCCATTTACCTTTTCTGTCCTATTAGCCAATCTAATGGGTATAAGGTAGTACCTCAGAATCAAGGGATATGTATTTTTAATGTACAATGTTGTTCCACTTCACACTCTAATCTATTCTTTTTAAATGATGTATGGTATTGAATAACTTTATTTCTGTTATGAGAAATATACCACCAAGTCTCATTGTAATCTATAGAGGTGAATTGCACCACTAAGAGTGTAATAATGTGCCTATCTTGGCACATTCACACCAGCAATTAATTTTGTTATATTTTGACTTTGCCATTTTAATAGACAACAGTTGGAAAAACAGAGTTCTTTTAATTTTCATTTCCATAATAAATTTTGAATATTCCAAGCAGTTACTGATCATTGCATTTCTTTTTACTATTCATTTTTGTATAAACCACTGATTTTACACATATTAATCACTTTCTTCATAATCACAATTACATCTGAAAAAGCTTTTTGAATTTTGCGTGCATTATTTCATTTGGGCTTCACAACTACCTGTTGATGTACTACAAATATTATTACCTCCATTTTACAAAGGAAAAAAACTGAGACCCTAAATATAAGTCATTTCTAGAGATAGATAAGCCCTCAGCAAGAAACTAAAGAAACTATGGCCATAATATGTGGGGGTTTTAAATAACTTTTGCCAATTAAAGTTATGAATTTCATAATAGAAAAGTATACTTAAAATGTGAAAAATCTGGGAAGAATATTGTGCTTGAATATAAGATCTGAATAGCCTTTCTCTTGGTATCTGTGAATCTGTATATCTTATTGTCTAGAGAACAAGAAGCTTTTTTTCATCCTGACAGGGTCCAAGTCTTTACTGAAAGAGCCTTATTTCTGTTTTACAGATCCAAGGTTCCTCAGTCTTTCTTATCTTCTTTCCATCTGCCATATGTTTCTATCCCTCTACCTCCAAAAACAAACTCAGATTCTTCTTCAATTTTTTTTTCCCATAACTTGCCCCTTTAAGTACCTTTCCTACTCTTTCCCTGAAGTGTTCATTTTCCTACAAAGTCTTGGCAATAGAGAAATCCCTCCAATATTTTCATCCTCCTCTAGCAGTAAGACCAGCCTGTATTTTGTACAGACCAAGCTCTTAATTGGCATATATAAAAAATTCCTAACCATCCTTTTTTTTTCTTTTTAAATCACCGTTTCCATAGCAGAGCACTTCATACCCTTGTGCTGACTTGATTTAAATATTTCATGAATAATAATGCTATGATAGCAAACAAAAATAAATACAGAAATAATTAACAGTTTCATTTTTGTTAGAAGTTACATTTTATTGCCCCTTTCTGCTACTGTCATAAAACAAGTAAATAAATAAACATATAGTAAATGGAGCTGACACCAGGTCTGAGATATCATGCCCTATTTAAAATTTAATAAAGAAAAACCCCAAGGAAACATTTTAACTGTGTTCTAAATATGTGAACTTTCAAGCCTTGAACCATTTACTCTTAATGGTGTACATAATAAGAGATGCAACATTAAAACAATTTTTATTTATGTCAATTCAGGATGTAATGCATTAATGGGTTCTTTTGATATTGCTCTAATGGCCCTGGATGAAGAATTACATATTATTAGTAATATATTCTAATCATTTCCTACTTTTAAAGCCTAAATTTTTTAAAGTATTGATAGGATGTTACTTTTGTTTTCAATTCTTTCTTTCTGGGCACTCTAGGTTTTTTTCCCCCTACTTTCCACACACTTTTAAATATGTGCCTTTGTTCACTTCTGCTCTCATTGGCAAGCTATCATTGAAAAACTGGACTTTGCAAAAGACAATTACAATTGTTGCTATTTGAACTTTCATATTGAGTTGTATATTTAAATAAGTTCTCATTTTCAGAAAAAGACAATTTAATGCTTTATTGCCACATAGAGTCCCTGATATAATATTGCTGTCAAAAAGTTGGGATTTTTTTTTCAGGGATAAGCTTAAGATCATTGAAAGTGCTGTACAATTTCCCAAATGCACTCTAACTCACTCTCTTTTTCCTACTCAATTCTGTACCCAATTCATTTACATTTTCATTATACATCCTAAAATACACATCAACACACAGAGACAGAGTATTCTCTCAGGCAGGCATTCCTAGCTTCCTAACTTATTTGTGTTATGGACCTCTTTTGCAGACTGGTGAAGTCTAAGGAACTCTTCTCAGAATAATGTTCTTAACTGTATAAAATAAAATGCTTAGGATTACAAAGTAAACCAAAGATTAGTGAAAAAAAGTAACTTTTTCCCTTCCCAAGTTCATCGACCAACTGAATTCAACCCACAAATCTCTAGATGCTAGGTTAAGAAGCTCTGTTCTAGGTGAGTTCTTCCTGGTTTACTTTTTCTATAGGATCTTTTAATATAAACTATTTAGCTTACCAAAAATTTATAGATTATCCAGGTTTTCCCCTTTATGAACAACTTTGGGCATTATTATGAATAGTTCATGTGAAATTAACCTTATTTATTTTCTGCTAAAGTTGCTGAAATGGCATAGCACTTAAATTCTGTAGCTTTAGCTTAACCAGATTTTGGCAAAACATTGCAAAGTCCCTCACACTATAATTGTAAAAATATGGAAAGAAAAGACTAAGATCCAAAAAGTGGTTAACATTAATACAGAAAGATTTCTCCAATGGAGTGCACCAGGAATTTGACTTTGGCCTTCTACTGTTAAACATATTTACTAGGGACTTTGATAAAGTCATAGATGGAGTGCTTATAAAATTTGTAGAGTGCACAAAGCTAGAGAGGTACATAAAACATTTCATCATAGACAATTTTAAAACATATTTTGATCCTTTTAAAAATCTGACATATTAGGGGCAGCTAGGTGGTACAGTGGATAGAGCACCAACCCTGGATTCAGGAGGACCTGAGTTCAAATCCGGCCTCAGACACGTAACACTTACTAGTGTGTGACTCTGGGCAAGTCACTTAACCCCAACTGCCTCACCAAAAAAAAAAAAAACCTGACATTTAATAAGATAAAATAATACGAGGTTAAATGTAAATTCTTACTCTTGGCATTAAAAAAAATTCACAAGTATAAGATGAAGGTGATATAGCTTGACAGAAGTTTATCTTAAAAAGATTTAGGGGTTTTAGCAGACTACAAGACAGTAAATATCATAACCAAGAAAGCAAATATGATATATTGCAGCAGATTATTTTATCTAGGATTTGGCAGGTAAGAGATCTAAAGAATTCTGCTGCAGTCATACTATATCAGGCAACCAACAAGCATTCATTAAGCATCTAGTATGTTGTCATGGGCATACAAATGCAAAAGTGTGCTTAAGGTACATGTAGAATATTCATTCTATTAAGGGGATACAACACATAGAATACAGTGGCAGTCAGGGAAAAGAGTTTTGGGCTAGGTAGTCATGAGGATTGTGAAATAAACAATAGGGCAGCAGAATACCATGTCTTTCTTATAATAGAAATGATACCACTGATTTGATTATTAGGTAGAAAGAATTGGTGAGAATTTAAGAGTGGGGTGAGTTATAAATGATGGCAGGGCTAATGGCAAGATATCTATGCAGGTTAAGCAATTCATGTCCTGGTGGAGGGCTAGATTTGGATGGATTACTGTCTTGTGGTATGGGTTCAATTAGATAGAGAAGGCCAAACTGATAATTTACTCAACCTTAAATCTAGGCACACCAATCCAGAGTAAGTCCCAAATCCATGTAAATCAGCTCCCCAAGGTAATGGGGACAGTGTTAATTGTTGTTCAAGACTGTGTGCAATGTTGGTTGCCACATTTTAGGAAGTGCAATTATAATCTTGAAAGCATATAGATGAAGGAAAACAGGATAATGCTTTATATGCTGCATGATGATTGGCTTAGAGCACTGACTATGTTCACTTGGAGAAGGGAAATCTAAGGGGCCAGAGGAGGGAGCATGATAGCTGAATATTTGAAGGAAGATCATGATCATGTAGAAGAAGGATTTGACAGGGCAGAACTAGAAAGAATGGGAAGTTGTAAAGGGAAATATTTTGGGTTGAAGCAAGAAAGACTTGTCAACAATTAGAACTATCTAAAAGTGAACTGGGTTACTTTGGGAGGTAGTGGGTTTGTCTACACATGAGGCCTTTAAGCAAAGGTTGGACAATCATCACAAAGATTAGTTGGATTAGGTGACATCTGATGTCCTCCCAATTCGGAGATTCTGTGAATTATACTATGGTTAATGAAAATTCTAAAATGAAAGTCAAGATTCTGTAATATTCTTTTTATGAATATAGTCATGGAAACATGGGCTAAATAATTCCTTTTTGGTTTTTACCCTATGGAGCTTTTTGAAGATAATCTTTGAAGTGCAAATAACCCAACCATAATTCTATCATCAGTTTATTACCATTTTTGATTTTCTAGGATGCAGAAAAAACTGTAGATTCACAGCAAGTTCCCATGCTTAACTGTTCTTATTGAACTCCTCTTAAATAACTCAATTTAACTTCATTCTTTAGCTTATCTATTCACTTTTTAAAACCAGTGATATAGGATAGGAGGCTAAAGATGTAGGTTTCATATTTTATGTAATAAATACAAAGCACAATCCCATTATCCACATTTCTTACTATTTTTTCTTGAAAGACTTGCACAGTCAAATAAATAAAATATGCATGACCCAGACCTTATACTGGTGATGAGCCTCTCTCAACTTCTAAATATATTTACTTGAATTTGAATCTCCTTAGATGTTAGGAGTTCATTCCAGTTGACCTAATGATGGATAAAGACAGGTTGAAGCAGCCGTGCTCAAGAAGCTATTGGAAGCAGGAAGTAAGAGATCAAAGGGGCAGAAACTAAAAAGTTGGGAATAGATATGGTAAATAGGGAATTCATCAATCCTACAACTGCTTAAGTCTGTCAATAGTTAAAGTGAAGATTTTTCATGATCATTGGAATAGTTTTATTTGTGATAATTCTGTTTTAATTAAAATGTTATGGTAATTATCATTGAGATACCTCTATATTGAAAAGAAATTTCATGACTAGTTCACAAATGAGAGAAGGAGAGGCAGTTGGTATGCTGAGTTCATGATACTATTAAGAATATCTTTTAAAATAAATTCACTATATCCAAAGGGTAAATCAGCCTTCAATTTCTCAGTAATGTCCTGGGATTTATAGGTGAGGCCAGTCATGCTGTAAGGCATATATGAACTGACTCTTCCAACTGGTACTTATGCTAGGCCAATAGAAATAATGGCCTAGAAAATTTTACTCTGGCAGAAAGTTTTGGGTTCCTGGGGTGTGACACTATTTTATGTCTTAGCAAACATAAGGATGGTTACATCAATAAAGATTCCCTCAGCCATATTGTCAAATCAATTAAGTCCAGCCATCTGCCAAGGCTCTGTAGATGGAACCAAATGAAACTTTAGGATAGAATTATTCAGGATGTTGAATTAATCATTTTTTTTTCTTCTTGCATTTCTAGTAGCATCTTGCTCTAATGTCTCATCATCATTTAGAAATGAACTAGGTTTATCGACACTATTCTGATGGAGTAAAAGCTCTAGTAGTTCCAAAGGATTTCAGTACAGGTTCAGTGATAAATTACATTTCTATTATCTAGAGACCATATTAGCTAAGTTTAGAGAATTTCACCATTATGGCAGACTAAGAGTGAATAATTTCTGTGCCAAAGAAACTTCTTTCTTTTAAGATGGGGTTTCTTTATCTCTCCCAAATTCTCTCTACTAATCAAAGCTTTTATCTTCTCTGTGATTTATAGACTTAGAGTTATATAGCGCACTGAAAAGAAGTATAGGGGACACTCACCAGCCTGATTTCAAGACTGATTGGCATGGGAATTTTGACCTATTCTGTTCCTAAACTGGGCTGGTTCACTACTCCTTAGGCAACCTGGTATCTTCTCATTCCTGGGAAGCTCACCTTATTAATGATGCGCTTAGTAAAAACACCTAATCAATGTAGTTCCACTATAACTCAAAATTCCAGATCTCAAGAGATCTACTAGCCTCAGCTTCCCAAGTATCTGGAATTATAAATGAGCACCACCACTCCTGGCCAAGACTCTTGAAGACTACCTACTAAACTGCTCTGCTATACTATGCTATGATAACAAAATTATGGGTCCTAAGAGGTTTTTCTTTTTATTATTATTTTGTTATTAATATTTTTAAAATGTTAAATTACAAAATTCTCTCTCCTCAGCCCCAAACCTACAAATTAAGGCAAGAAATATGGTATGCATTGTACATATGAAGTCATGCAAAACATATTTCCATATCAGCCATATTTTTTTAAAAGCAAGAAAAACAAAGAAGGTGAAAGAAAATATGCTTAAATTTTCACTCATAGTTCATCAGTTCTCTCTCTAGAGGTGGATACATTTTTCATCATGAGACCTTTGGAACTGTCTCAGATCATTGTACTGATCAGAGTATCCAAGTCTTTCTCAGTTGATCATCCTTATGATATTGCTGTTACTGTGTACAATGTTCTCCTACTTTTGCTTACTTCACTTTGCATTAGCTCATATAAATCTCAGGTTTTTCTGAAACCATTCCCTTCATTATTTCTTAGAGCACATAGTATTCCATAAGAATCACATACCACAACTTTTTCAGACATTCTCCAATTGGTGGGAATCCCCTCACTTTCCAAATGTTTGCTACCAGGGGCAGCTAGGTGGCACAGTGGATAGAGCACTGGCCCTAGATTGAGGAGGACCTGAGTTTAAATCTGACCTCAGACACCTGACACTCACTAGCTGTGTGACCCTGGGCAAGTCACTTAACCCCATTGCCTAGCCAAAAAAAAAAAAAGACTACATAAACCAAATTTTTGCTAAAAAGGTTTGCTGTAAATATTTTTGTACATGTGTGTCCTTTTCCTGTTTATTTGATTTCTAAGGGATCCAGATCTAGTAGTGATATTGCTGGGTACACAGAGTTTCATTGGTTTGGGGGCATATTTCCAAATTGTTTTCCAGAATGGAGATAAAACAAGAATTTTTTGTGGTATCTAGAGTGAATGATGATATTCATTTAAATTCAAGAAGTACTTGATTGTCTATTTTAGTCACTTGATTGTGAAAGAAATTAAGAGAAAAAGACAAAAAATGAAAGTTTCTGCCCTCAGAGTTTACACACTATTCAATGTATGCAACATACAGATGGATAATTAATTACAAATTACATAACAAAGTAGTGCAAAGAAATTTTAAAAATGAAATGCTCCTAATATCTGGGAGAAGGAGATCAGGAAAAGTCTTTTGTAGTAGGTGGTAGACAATCTATGAGAGAGGGGTGGAGACCTAGTGCATTCCAAGAATGATCATTACCTATGCACAGAAATAAGAAATTAACTGTTTTATACAGAGAAGAGCTACAAGGCCATTTAATTAGAACAAAAACTTCACGAAGGGGAGTAACATACAATAAGAGGGAAAATGTAAATGGGAGCCATATTGTGAAAGACTTTAAATGTCTGGGACAGAAATTAATATATTAGAGGCAAAAGAGAGCCACTGAAGCTTCTTAAAAGGGGGTCTGATGTGGTCAAATACATATTTTAGAATTGTCAATTGGACAGGTATGTATAGAATAGACTAGAGAGGGGACAATGGAGATGGAGAGATGAATTAGGAGGCTTTCACAATAATCCAAGAGATAGATAATGAGGTGCTTTAGTTGACCGATGACTGAATGGAAAGGAGGAAGTAGATGAGAATTTGTTAAAGAGTTAAGTTAAAAAAGATACTATCTTAATAAGTTATTGGATGTGGGAGTTGAGGAAAAGGGAACAATGAGGGGTGGTTCAAAGGTTGCTGGAAAGGTGGCATTTCTCTCCAGACAAACAGATATGTTTGGAGGAGAGATGGTTCCTGCAGGAAATATGAGTTATATTTTGAATATGTTCAGTTTGAGAAGCCTTTACTGTAGTTCTGAATGTTTACTGTGGTACTGATGTTCAAGAGTAAGTTGGTATTGTGGAACTGGATATATATAGAATTAGGAATCATATGCACAGAGATGATGATTGAACTTACAGCAATTAATGAGATCAATGAAGGGCAGAGTACACAGAGAAAAGACGATGATCCAGCATAAAACTTTGGGGAATATCACTACTTAGTAAATAGTACAATAACAATAACCTAATAAAAAAGATGATAATTATCCATTAAAGAAGAAATGGTAAGGTGGATAAGAGTAGAACCAGAAGAGGGTTGTCATGAAGGTCCAGGAAGGAGAAGACTGTCAAGGCATAACAGACAGCATCAAAAGCTACAGAAGGGCCAAGTAGAATGAAGACTGAGATAGGACAAATATAATCAATATATATCTATATCTATATCTATATCTATATCTATATCTATATCTATATCTATATCTATATCTATATCTATATCTATATCTATATCTATATCTATCTTTCCACTTTGAAATAATTTTTCTCCTAAATAAAGCATCAACCATTTTGAATCAATTGATCAAAAGGTGTATTTCTTAAGTACTTACTTAACATGTGTCAGGCCCTATGTTAAGCCCTGAGGATACAAAGAAACAACATGTACTTAAATATCAGTGTCCTCATTACAGCCTTTAGGCCACAGCAAGCAGTTCAGGACCTCAGACCTAGACCTCAGAGTACTGGTACTTTGGAGGATTCATGAGAAATACAGAAAGTATTAAGATAAAAATGAAATGAGCAAAACAAAATTTAAAAAAAAATTATAAATGATCTGCACCTTATTAGTAAGGAATAAAGTAGTGTCTTAATACACCACTGGGGTGAGGAACCTGTGGCCTCGAGGACCTATAGGTCCTCAAGTGGGGCCCTTTGACTGAATCCAAACTTGTTTCAATCTATGAAGTTTCGATTCAGTCAAAGGGCTGCACTTGAGGACCTAGAGGGATATATGACCTTGAGGATGCAGGTTCTTCACCCCTGTGACCAGCCAATAAACCTGGACCATATAGTTTGAAGGTGGTGCAAAAGCACTGAAAGTGAGGGAATAAATAATTCTGACAGTGTACCTCATCAATAATTATCTTGTTTATTGATAAATTATATGCATAGACCAACAGCAAGCACCATATTAAATCTGGATACAGTAGAACCTTTTCAAATAAATATGACAGTAAAGCAAGGCTGTCTACTCCATTAACTTTTATATATATGTGTGTGTACACACACACACACACACACACATATGAAATGCTATCAACAGTAATAAGAGAAGAGAAAGAAATTAAAGGCATGAAGACAGAAAAAAACAGGAAGAAGATAATATTATCTCTATTTGCTGATGATCTGATAGTATACATGGAGAATCCTAGGGAGTAAGCAAGGATATAAAATGAGACAATTAATAGTAGACTATAAAACAAATTCTCAAAAATCAACTACAATTCTATATGATAACAACAAAATCTAAGAAGCCAAGGAAAATCCTATTCCTAATAACTACTACATATATAAACTATCTGAGGATCAGCCTACCAAAGCATACAGAAGACGTATAGATTGAATTACAAAATGTTCCTTAAAAAGAAAACACTTAGAATATTCGTTGTTCATGGCTAGGTCTCACCAGTAAAAATAATAATATCACAAGCTAATTTACACTTTCAATGCTATACCAAATTACCAATGGGATACTTTATACAACTTGTTGAAATAGTTATAAAATTCATTTGGAAAAAACCCAAAAGATATAGAATAGCAAGTGAAATGTTGCAAAGAGGTAGGGATAAAGGGAGAATAGTAATTTCAGACTTCAAACTAAATTACAAAGCATCAGTTATCAAAACAATCTGATTTTGATTTTAAAAATATACAGAGTAATCAATGGAAAAGACTACACAAGGGAGAATCTTACACAATAGAATTCAATAATCCAGTATCTGATAAAACTGAAAAGATAAATTACTTCAGAAAAAAATTCTTATTTGATAAAAAAAAAAACCTGCTGAGAAAACTGGAAAGTAGTCTGGCAGAAATTAGTATTAGTCAGACATCCAATGTGAAATTCCATAACACATTCTAAAAGGACACATGACCATAATAGTAAAGATTATGCTCCCAAAATAGAAGAGAAGCAGAACTTGTACAACTCAGAGTTATACACAGGAAAGTAATATTTTTTTCTCACTTTTTAAAAATAGTATTTTATTTTTTCCCAATTACACATAAAGAAAATTTTGACGTTCATTTAAAAAATTGACTTCAAAATTTTCTCCTTCCCTCTCATCTCCACTCCATTAGATGGTAAGCAATTTGGTAGAGTTTATATATGTGCAATCATGTAAAACATACTTCTATATTAGTCATATTGTAAAAGAAGAAACAGACCAAAGAAGAAAACTACAAAAAAAGTGAAAATAGTATACTTCAGTCTGTATTGAAGATTCCATCAGTTTCTCTGGATGCAGATAGCACTTTCCATCTAGAATCCTTTGAAACTGTCTTGATTCACTGCATTGTTGAGAATAGCTAAATCACTCAAAGTTGATCATCATACAATGTTGCTCTTATTGTATAAAATATTCTCCTGGTTCTGCTCACCTAACTTTGCATCTGTTCATGTAAGTCTTTCCAGGTTGTCCTGAAATCTGTCATTTCTTATTGCTGAATAATATTCCAACATTTCTTATAGCTGAATAATATTCCAACATATTCATAAGCCACAACTTGTTCTGCCATTCTGATGGGCATCTCTTCATTTTCCAATTCTTTGCCACCATGTAAAGAGCTGCTATAAAATTTTTGTACATATAGGTCCTTTCTCCTTTTTAATGATTTCTTTGGGATACAGACATACTAGTTGGTATTGCTGGATCAAAGGGTATACACAGTTTGATTTTCCTTTGGGCATCATTCCAAATTGCTCTCTAGAATGGTTGGATCAGTACACAATTCCATCAAGAATGCATTAGTGTCCCAATTTTCCCACATCCTCTCCACTCTTTATCATTTTCCTGTTTTCTCATATTAGTCAATCTGATAGGTGTGAAGTGGTACCTTAGAGTTGTTTTAATTTGCATTTCTCTAATCACTAGTGATTTAGAGCATTTTTTCATGTGACAATACAAAGCTTTGATTCCTTCATCTGAAAACTGCCTGCTCATACTCTTTGACCATTTATCAATTGGGGAAAGACTTTCATTCTTATAAATTTGACTTATTTCTCTAAATATTTGAGAAATGAAGCCTTTATCAGAGACACACTGTAAAAATTGTTTCCCAGCTTTCTGCTTTCCTTCTAATCTTGGTTACACTGATTTTGTTTGTGCAAAACCTTTTTAATTTAATGTAATCAAAACTATCCATTTTATATCTTGTAATACTCTGAACCTCTTCTTTGGCCTTAAAAATTCTTCCTTTCTCCATAGATCTGACAGGTAAACTATTCCATGCTCTCCCAATTGGCTTACAGTAGCACTCTTTATGTCTAAATCACGTCTGCATTTGACCTTGGTATTCAATGTAATGTGTTGGTCTATACCTAGTTTTTGCTATATTGTTTTACAGTTTTTTCAACAGTTTTTGTCAAATAGTGAGTTCTTATCCCAGGGTTTATCAAACAATAGATTACTACGGTCATTTACTACTATGTCTTGTGTACCTAATCTATTCCACTGATCTACCGCTCAATTTATTAGCCAGTACCAAATAGTTTTGATACTTACCATTTAATAAAGAGTTCAAGACATGGCACAGCTAGGCCACATTGGTAGGAGATGTATTCTTAACCAAAGAAGAGATATTGGCAATTACAAAAGATAAAATAGATAAAACTGAAATTGAAGACATTAAACTGAAAAACTTAATGTACCCAAGATAAGAAAAGAAATGATGAAATGGGAAAAAATATTTGTATTAGATTTTTCTGACAAGGTTTTGGTATCAAGATATATAAATGATGAATGTGTGTGTGTATGTATGTGTGTCTACAGTCTAATAGTTATTTTTCTAAGATTTCATCAATACATCAGTATATTTGACATGGGCTCATGAATTTTGTAATACATTTTTAATCAAATTGTTTAAATAAACAGGAGCCCAACCAAAAAAAAAATGCCTGGTGACCTACATACTTTAGGGGTAACCCTGAACATACTGAAATTCATGGGCATAATAAAACATAGACTTCCAAAGATATTTTTGTAGTGTAGAAATATTTAATTGAACCTATGGAAAATATTATGAAGTGAGAACCGTTGAAGACCAACATAGGTAAGCCTTACTGAGTAATTCAAATAGTTTGGACTTCTCCTTTAAAAAATATGTGTAGTTTTCTAACTTTTCAATTTAAAGCTATAAAATGGGAAATTCAGTAAATAATTAAATTTGTGGCAGTATTCAAAAACAAAATGCTGTTATTAATTGACTTGCTATATCACTTTTTTCAGTTGAAATGCTTTAGGAAGAATCGAAGGTATCTCTGTGTTTGATTTCTTTCCTTTCAACTGTGTGCTGTTAAAGAAAAAAAAATCAATGGAAAGTGAAATTTTAATGATGTGATGCTGAGAGACATTTTAATTATCATATAATGTAAACTCATCTTTAAAATCATTCTGAATTCTTCAAGTATATATAAAAAGCAAGAAAATTTGCCAAAAACTAGACCTATGAAATAATTATTCTTTGTCCAAAAATAATAAATTATCTTTTACTTGAAACAGCACTTCTTAATTCTCCAATATATACTGCATAATGACAACAATTTTGAAATTATTTCAAAATGAAATTTGCCCATAAACCATTATCAAATTAATACAAAAGAATTAGGGATGTAATGCTTTTACATAAATCATACTTAACTAAAGAAATCCATTAACAGCATTTGAATAGAGAGTTGGACAGCTAATTATGTTGGAAATTTACTAAGAACATAAAACATATGTTCACAGATGCAAATTTACTATAGAAGTGTCTTCTGTATGACTCAACTATAATAGCATATATAGAATACATGTATATATGTGTGTATATATATACTCATTTGTATATATAATATTATTTTTCATTTAACTTTTCATATTAACATTTTAAGCCAATCATATTCCCAAGTTAGAATAGTCACCTAAAATTCAATGTATCCTATACTCCTCATTTCACACACCTCATTCCCAGCCAAACTACCTCTATCTCTTTTCTATTCTATCTCTATTAAAACTCATCCAGACTCTGGAAATGAAAACAAGTATGAGGTTTTATCACATGTCCTGAAAACTGTCAAAAATAATGACAGAGAAAAGGCAAAGGTCACTGTTGAGGGTGTTGTGGAAGGATAGGCATACCGATATATTATCTAGGGACCTGTGAAATGGTACAACAGTCCTGGAAAGCAATTGGTAATTACGCAAATAAAGTGACTAAAATATCAATACCCTTTAAAACAGCTTTTATTACCAGGCTCCTACCCCAAAGAAATCATCAATATGAAATAAAGTGTCCCCCTGTCCTCTAAAATATTTATAACAGGATTTTTCTGATAGATAAGAATTATAAACAAATCAAATATTCATCAATTTAAGAATGACTAAACAGTGTGGTACATGAACGCGATGGAATATTACTTGCTACAGGAAATGATATATGTGGTGAATTCAGAGAAGCATAGATGATCTATATATACCGAGGCAAAGTAAAGTAAGTAGAGCCAAGAAAACCATATACACAGTAACTACAACAATGAAAATGCAATGAACTGCACATAAAAAAACCCACAAAAGTAAATATAACAAAATAATAGAGATCAAGCAGGACTCAAATGAATATGAAGAATAAATCCTCAGTCTACTCTTTTGTGGAGGTAGAAAGTCAACTGGTTTTACACTTTGCACATATTTTCAGACTTTTTCTTTCTTTTTCTTTTTCATTTAATAGTATTTTATTTTTTCCAATTACATGTAAAGATAGTCTTAAACATTCACTTTTATAAAATTTTCAGTTCCAATTTTTTTTTCTTCATCCCTTCTCCCCACCCCTACCCAGGATGGCATGCAGTCTGATATAGGCTATACATGTACAATCATATTAGACATATTTTCACATTAGTCATGTTGTGAAAGAAGAATCAAAACAAAAAAGGAAAAACCACGAGAAAGAAAGGAAAATAGTATCCTTCTATCTCCATTCATACTCCAAAGTTCTTTCTCTGAACATGGCTAGCATTTTCCATCACGAGTCTTTTGGAATTACCTTGGAACATTTTGTATTTATGAGAAGAGCTGAGTCATTCATAGCTGATCATTGCACAATGTTGCTGTTGCTCTGCATAATCTTCTCTTGATTGTGCTCACTTCACCTGGCACCAGTTCATGTAAGTCTTCTGGGTTTTTCTGAAGTTTGCCTGCTCATTTCTTATAGAATAGTATTCCATTACATTCATATACCACAACTTGTTCAGCCATTCCCCAATTGAGGGACATTCCTTCAATTTCCAATTCTTTAACACCACAAAAAAAAGGTGATATAAATATTTTTTGTACATGTAGGTACTTTTCATTTTTTATAATCTTCTTGGGATGCAGACCTATTCCTCTCTATTAATTAAAAATTATTCCCTACTGTATTTCCATGCATATCTTCTGTCCTAGTGAACTGCTCTACTCACTGTCTTGCAAAGAGCACTATATTCATGCCTCTGTGTCTTCTTTCATTCTTCAAATTATGTAATATTCCATTATCTCTTTACTCTGAATATATATATATATATATATAACATTCCTGTCAGTCTACAATAAGTTCTACTTCCTCCCTTCCTCCAGCTGTCCTTGATTTACTTCAACCTCCTTGGAATTCAAAATGCTTACAGAACATGTATCACATGTCTCAGAAGTCTATGTCTTAAAGTTCTAATAGGTTTGTGAATGTTGGTCTTGGCAATTCAATTCAATTATAATTTCCTTGAGCACAGGAATCACACGTTATGTGTGTTTACTCCTAGTGCTTAGTACAGTGCTGAACAAATAGTAGGTCCTTGATAAATACTTTATCTGTTGAAAGATAAAATAACAATGTCATACACTCAAATATCTTTAGTATGATAAAGTAATCAACCTTACTAAGTAATAGGATACAACCTTTGGAATCAAAGGGAATGTGGAGCTGACACTAGAACCCCAGTCTTCTGTGCTTTTTAAAATATATATTCCACCATTCCCAACTTATATTACAAATGAGAAGAACCAGCAGTTCATTTTTTTCTTATGATATGGTGGTTTACTTAAAGGATCAACTGAAAAAAAATAGTTGAAATAATTAATAACTTCAGCAAAGTTGAAAGATATGAAATAAATCTACACAAATCATCAGTGTTTCTATATACTACCAACAAAATCCAGTAGCGAGAGATTGAGAAATTCATTTAACATAACAGCAGACAATACAAAATACTTAGGAGTCTATCTGCCCAAATGAACCCAGGAACTAAATGAACACAATTACAAAACACTTTTCACACACATGAAGACAGATCCAAACAATTGGAAAAATATTAATTACTTTGTTGGCCAACCCAAGGTAATAAACATTATAATTCTACATACATAATTTACTTATTCAATGCCATACCAACCAAACTACCAGAGAAATATTTTATAGATTTAGAAAAAATCATAATAAAAGTCATCTGGATGAACCAAAAATCAAGAATATGAAGAAAATCAATGGGAAAAAAACTGTGAAGGAAAATGGCTTAGCAGTACCAAATTTCTAACTATATAACAAAGTACTAATCAACAAATCAATTTGGTAATGGCTAAGAAATACAGTCTAGATTAGTGGAATAAATTAGGTTCATAATACACAGTTGAAATGACTAGTGTTTGATAAATCCAAAAACCCAAGGTTTTTTTTTCTTTGCATGTGAAAACATTGTTTTAAATTTTTTTTTAACTTTTGTTATTAAAACTTTGGGCTCCAAATTTTCTCCCTTCCTCCCTCCCCATCCACCATCATTGAGAAGGTAAGCAACTCAATAGAGGTTATACATGTGTAGTCACGTAAAATGCTTCCATAATAGTCATGTTGTGAAAAACTAAGTATATTTCCCTTAATCCCATCCTGCCACCATTTTTCTATTCTCTCTTTTGACCCTGTCCCTCCTAAGAAGTTTTTGCTACTGATTACTCCCTCCCCAATCAACCCTCCCCTCTATCCTGTCCCCTTCATGCCTATTTTCCTGTAGGGTAAGACAGATTTCCATACCCAATTGAACGTGTATGTTATTCCCTTCTTAAGCCAAATTCAATGAGAATAAGATTTACTCATGTCCTTTCACCTGCCCCCATTTCCCCTCCACTGTAAAAGCCTCTTCCTGTCTGTTTTATGTGAAATAATTTACGCCATTCTACCTCTCCCTTTCTCCTTCTCTCCGTATAATCCTCTCTCACCCTTTAATTTTATTTTCTAGATATCACCTCTTTGCCTTCAACTCACCCTGGGTCCTCTATCTATCTACCTATCTATATATATGTATATATATATATATATACATAAATATAATTTTTTCCCTCAAACTACCCTAATACTAACAAAGGACTCATGAATTGCAAATATCATCTCTCCATGCAGAATGCAAACAGCAATCTTAGTAAGTCTCTTATGATTTCTCTTTCCTGTTTACCTCTTCATGTTTCTCTTGAGTCTTGTATCTGAAAGTCAAATTTTCAATTCAGCTCTGGTCTTTTCATCAAGAATGCTTGAAAGTCCTCTATTTCACTGAATGACCATTTTTTCCCCTGAAGGATTATACTCAGTTTTGCCTGGTAGGTAATTCTTGGCTGTAATTCTATCTCCTTTGCCCTCTGAAATATTATATTCCAAGCCCTGATGTCCCTTAATGTAGAAGCTACTAAATCTTTTGTTATCCTGATTGTGTTTCTACAATACTTGAATTGTTTCTTTCTGGCTGCTTGCAATATTTTCTCCTTGACCTGGGAACTCTGGAATTTGGCTATAATATTCCTAGGAGTTTTCCTTTGGGGATCTCTTTCAGGAGGAGATCTGTGGATTCTTTCAATTTCTATTTTGCCCTCTGGTTCTAAAATATCAGGGCAGTTTTCCTTGATAATTTCTTGAAAGATGTCTAGGCTCTTTTTTTGATCATGGCTTTCAGATAGTCCAATAATTTTTAAATTCTCTCTCCTAGATCTATTTTCCAGGTCAGCTGTTTTTCCAATGAGATATTTCATATTGTTTTCTAATTTTTCATTCTTTTGAATTTGTTTTATAATTTCTTGTCTTCTCACAAATTCACTAGCTTCTAATTACTCCATTCTAATTTTTAAGGAAGTATTTTCTTCAGTAAGCTTTTGGACTTCCTTTTCCATTTGGCCAATTTTGCTTTTTAGGGCATTCTTCTCCTCATTGGCTTTTTGGACCTCTTTTGCCATTTGGGTTAGGCTATTTTTTAAGGTGTTATTTTCTTCAGTATTTTTTTGGGTCTCCTTTAGCAAGCTGTTGACTTGTTTTTCATGATTTTCTTGCATCACTCTAAGTTTCTGCTATACTTGCTTCTCAAAATCCTTTTTGAGCTCTCCCATGGCCCAGGACAAATTCACATTTTTTTTGGAGTCTTTGGATGTAGGAGCTTTGATTTTATTGTCTTTTTCTGGTTCTATGTTTTGATCTTCTTTGTCAGCAAAGTAAGATTCTATGGTCTGATTCTTTTCGTGCTGCCTGCTCATGATCCCTGCCAAATTTTTGAATTATAAACTCTTTGTTAAGGTAGGGGTCTGCTTCCAGTGTGGAGAATGTACTGTCCTAAGCTTTGGGGGTTTTGTGCAGCTGTTTCCAGAGATACTTGTAGGGACCTGTAAATTTTCAGTTCTTCCAAGGTGGTATGATAATTAGTGGGCAAGGTGTTTACTCCTTTCCTGGCCTCTGCTCTGGTGTATTAATGAACACAAGCACTCCTTTCTGTCCTGGAACTATGAGGAGGGTTTGCTCTTCACAGGTGCTACGATAAGGGTGAGGTGTTTACTCCTTTCCTGGACTGTGTTCTGGTCTATGAGTGACCACAAGCACTCTCTTCTGTCTTGGAACTGTGAAGAGGATTCTCTCTTTCCACAGCCACTACAAGCTCCACCATGCCAGTGCTCCTCCTTGTCCCAGCACTGCCACCCAGAACTGTGACCCATATCCAAACATGGGCAAAGCAAGAGAATCCTGCACCAGCACAGAGATCTCTGCAATTCCCCTCTGATCAGCCACTCAATTGCCCATCAGTCTGTGGGTCTAAAGATCTGGAGGCAGCTTCCATCCCAGGTCCACAGTTGGGGACTGGGACTGGGACCACCCGCACTTCTCTCTCACCACTATAGACACAGACTTTTCCTACTGACCTTCTAAGTTGTCTTTGGCGTTCATGGGTTGAGAAGTCTGGAAACCACCACAGTTACTGCAATTCAGTCCTCTGAGGCCTGCTCCAGGTTCGCTGAGGCCTGCACGCCCACTCCAAACTGCACTCCTCTACCAGCCCAACATGATATACCTTTCTGATCAACCATCCAAGTTGTCTTGGGCTGGAAATTTGTTTTACTCTGTCTTTTTGTGGGATCTGCTACTTACGAATTTGTTTGAGCCATTTTTTTACAGATATTTGGAGGGGTTTGGGGCAGAACTCAAGAAAGTAACTGCTTTTACTCTGCCATCTTGGCTCTGCCTCCAGAACCAGCAATTCTTAAACAGGCATAGAAAGATTTTGGAAGACACTGGAAACCTTTCATTTGGAAATGATGAACAAGTCAGACTTTGGCTACATGGTGAAGGAAATATCTGATATTCAGTAGAAAAGAGTAATGTATTATAAGTGAGTTGTTTTTGAAGCCAAAGTCCCCACAATTTAGTTTAAGTGTTTCTTTGGATGGAAGAGCACTGAAATCAAATGATAGATGATAAAGCTTGATTTGCCTAAGCAAAGATACTGGCCCGATAACCAATAATCAAGGAAAAGCCAGCAGAACAGGAAATAAAAAGATAGCTAATCTTCAAATTGGATGGAGATTAGATCATTTTACCTTTTGCATCATATTCCAATATTTTGGTACTTAAAAACAATCTATGACTGCACCAGTGTGCATTTTCTGAGGATTATAGATGCAGAACTAGAAAAATTCTCTAAGGACATCTAGTCCAACCTCCTCATTTTACAGCTGAGGAAACTGAGGACTTATGTGTTAATTGACTTGTCCAAAGTCATATAGGTAATAAATATCAGAGGTAGGATTTCAGAGTCAGTATTTTCTCCCCCCATCCCATTCACTGTATCATGCTACTTTCTTTAAGCCATACTCCCAGGCATACTTTGGCTGATGTTATCATTTGCAACAGAATGTGAAAATCAGTATAGTTATAATTTTGTCCAGCATCTCAAAGACCCCAGCCCTTACTTAAAAAAATCAGCAATGTTTGGCTTTTCTGCGCTAGGCCAGACTAGCCTTCAGAGACCACAAACTCAGTGACAGTCCTTACAGTTTATTGGTATTTGCCAGAGATTTACATACTGTTGTGGCTGATAAGGATGCAGGGTTATCTAAACACTGTGGTAATACCTTAATATGGAACTTTAAAGGAATAAGTCTAAAAATTATTTTTCCCTTGCTTTCTTGTACATATAGGATCAAAGAATTAAGGTAAAAAGGAATTGTAGAGATAATCAAGTCCAATTTCCTCAATTACATTACAGAGAACTGAGACCCAGATTGATTAAGTAACTTGCTCAAATGGAAGTAGTGACAGCAACAGACTGTGCATAGGCACAGTGCCTATGAGCAGAATTTGTGCATAGGCAATCTAACTTTAAATTCTTCACTCTTTCCATTATAACATATTGCCTGGGATTTTAGAAGATACTGGCCTCAAAGATGTGAATGGCCACAATACACAACCTTTCTTATATCTTGTATGACTCTTGCCTATCATTTCTCATAAGAACTCCTTAGTAAATTTGAGATTGGGTGGGTTTCCTCTACTTAGGACATTTCATGGATGCCAATGGAGTACATGTACTATCTACTGGTTATTTCTTGACCTTAATGGATGACAGCACTTTTTTTCTAGTCATAAATCTCAATGATAATAATCTTTAAAATGTTTTTCATTGACCAAATAAGAATTACTGATATATGGTGAAGAAAATACAAAACACAAGAAACCTACCTCCATGCACAAATCATACATATACAGACTCCAAAATTATGCAAGTATTCACAAAGGAATTACTTCAACCTTTGGAAACACATAAATTTTCTCATTTTATGATTAAAATGTGACAAGGTAGCTATTTAGAAAAGGAGTTAGTAAATTCAAGCATATTCTTATGACTGGATCATCTTATTTTTACTTTATTTTCCCTCTAGGGATACTTATGGGTATAGATTATTATTATTTTGGTTTTATGTCTGTCACTCTATATTTCATTCATTTCAACAAACACTGATTAGGTATCTTATATGTAAGGAACTGAGGTAGTTTCTTTCTATACAAAAAAGAAAATGACATGATCCTTGCCCATGAGGAACTTGCAAGCTTGTAGAGAAAAAGAGAAGTAAACAAACAAGCAAAAATATAATAGCCAGAAGTAAAACACAAATTAGAACTGTGGTGGAGTTCATAAGTGTGATCAAAAGAGTGTTATGAGAGATTCAAGAAGGAATAGATTCCTTAGAGCTGCCAAAATCAAACTATATGGAATAGACATTATGAGAGCCAAATATTGAAAGAAGAGAAAGATTTCACTGATAGAGATGGTAGGAGAGCAAAGTTAGGGAAGGGTACAAGAATTTATTAACCACCTTTGTATACATTATTTTTCCAAATCCACTGTATGATTGCTGACATTCCACTTCATTAGTGAATCTGGCATGACTTGGCATTGGAATTATATGGTATTGAGAACCACTTAGTGCTTAGTTGACTAAGATTGAGATGTGATATTTTGTAGGAGTTGCTATTTTTGATACATCCTCTCAATTTTTATCATCTATCTCTTTTACCCACAACAATGATCAAGACATTCATTAATAATAAGACCTGCCTTCTGGTCAAATGGCAGTTCCATAGTGGCCCTTCAATGCTGCCAACAATGAACAACAGCTTGTCACCCATAACAAAAATTAACTTGAAGTTTGTATTAGCTTGTAATAGGTCATCTCTTCAAAGAAAAAACAATCACACACACATATCAGAAGTGAGTGTAAGAAATATTATTAACTTCATTTTTAAAATGTATATCTCCTTTTCTATTTTTGTAGAGGTAGATACTGTCTGTTTTTTTAAAAAAAAATGATAGAAATTTTGCTATATGTTTCATTTGTCCTAACATTCTAAATAGTTATTTTCTAAATTCTCACAAACTATAATGGGTCTACTTTACCTATCTGAACATAATTTTGCATTTTAAATTTATTTTCCAAAATTATCCTATGGCTATGTATTTTTTTCCATCACTTTAAGGTTTCTCCAAATAAGTGTGTATTTTGTAGTTACCGAAGAGAGTTGGTTGTGGGTAACAGTTGACAGACTGCATTTTTCACAATTATCTAGTGAAGTTCCTTTCCTCTGTATATTTAATCTGAATGATAAATAAGCCAGTCAATAGTGTCCACGACGGCATAAACACAAATCTGACCTTATGTCTTTGCTTTTTTATTTCTTTTTCATCTATTTTATTTATCTTTACCATAAGCAAAGCAGTTCTATAATAATGTGATAAAAGACTGCTTATATGAGTGTATATATGTGTGTGTGTGTATACCCATGCATATATACACACACCTTCTTATATATCCAACACCTAGCAAGATGCTAGGAAACAGAAAATATACAAGCACAGATAATAAATGATTCCTGCCCTCAATGATATTAGACTATTATAGGAAAAGGGTTTTTTTTTTTATATAAAAATGACTATAAAATTGCTATAAGGGTATAAATGGATGAGTGGCATTCACAAGGTAATAAGTGAATAAACAGGTTGGAAACAGCATTTCCTTCTGGGGAACTGGGAAAGGTTTCATGGAGGGCATGGTATTTGAATTGTACCTTTATCAGTTGAAATGACTATGTTGCTCCATTCACTCAAGCCAGTCCTGAGAAAGGTGATTCTAATTAAAATAAGCCCATGGATTTGGTGCTCTCTTCAAGTATGATCAAGAATAGTTCTATCGTATGATGCCAGAGACATCTCTACTGAACAAGTTTTCCAGATTCCATCCCCAAATATATTAGAATTGGCTCAAAATCTTGAGGTTGGATAAGATTCAACCCACTGGATAAATGAACTCAGTATGCATGGTACTCTTGAAACTTGAACATTCTCTCTAATTCTACTGTTATCACCATGTGACTCTTGTTCTTTATAACAAGACTATTAAAATTAATTCATACCTGATCTTTCTACCATCAGTATGTCCATTCTCCAATCTATTTAGTCAAATGACTTACTGAGATCCCTAATTTACCAATACCTAACTTACTCCTCTACTGAAAAAGCTTCAGTGTCTCAACTTCACCAAGTGAATCAATTACAGACTCCTGATATTGTCATTTATTTAACAGAACCTAAGTTCCATAAGGGTAGGGACTATTTTTATATTTTTCTTCACATTCCTTGGTTCTACCATACTGTCTTGTATCTGGTAGGCATTTAGTGTTTTTTTGTTTTGTTTTGTTTTGAAATTGTTGAATCCAAGTTCCATCCCATGCAACTTGTCTCCAACTTAATGTTCTTGCCTTATCCTACACTATATATACATACACACACACACACACACACACACACACACACACACACACACACACATACATATGTTGAAGTTCCTTTTTTCTTGTAAGGCTCAACTCAGGTGTTAACTTCTACTTGAAACTTTTCCTTTCTTTTTCTTCCCTTCCTCCACCAACATCTGAAAATTATTTCTGTTACCAATTTCTTATAGTACCTTCCTTAGACTTCTCTCTTTCCAATTTTCACAATTCCCTTATATTTTAATGATTGATGTGCTCAGTCTCCACTATCATTATTACATTATAAAGTATTTGACAGTTGGGACTGTACCATAGCTGTTTCACTCTTCCTTACATAGATCATAAAATAGGTGCATAATAAAGATATTTTAAAAAATTCTTGACTAAATCAGAATGCACTGACATTTACTCCAATGGTCTTCAAAATATTACTATAACCTGACACTGAATCAAGGGTGAACATTTCATCTTTTAACCCCCAGATAAATTGCTGACAAAGCACCTGACTCTATTCAGTGATAAAGGACAGGTGCTGTTTTCATCTGCTAGGTTAAGCATTCTAGTAATGCCAAACTTGCTACAGCACTCAGAAAATTGCCTCTTTCCCCTCTCTTTGCTGTGTTGGAGATGCAAAGCCTAATCTCGAAGTCTAATGCAAGAGGTCAGAACCTTTTTTGTTTTTCTATGGGCTTCAGATTAAGAATCCTTGGTCTAATGTGTTATTAAAGATTTTTAAAACTCTGGCTCAGTCTCTACCCATTGGAAACTTTGCTCTCTTCTCTGTTTTTTTTTTCATGGAGCTCAATAACACAAGCATAGAATAAATTTATACTATGTATTCCTTATAATAACAATAGGAAAATTAATAAAACCAAATACAATAAATATGTACAATGGGCATCTCCTTCATACTCATATTGCTTCTAAAGCTCCAAATTCTTAGTAAAACCTCAAAATACTTATCCACATATTTGTCATATATATGTACACATATATATTATGTATGAGTGAGTGTGTGTGTGGTTTGTGTGTGTGTGTGTGTGTGTGTGTGTGTGTGTGTGTGTAACAGAGAGACAC
Source organism: Phascolarctos cinereus (assembly GCF_003287225.1). NCBI lineage: Eukaryota > Metazoa > Chordata > Mammalia > Diprotodontia > Phascolarctidae > Phascolarctos > Phascolarctos cinereus. Next base: position 143,925,823 of record NW_027556180.1, on the reverse strand, counting down.
AGAACGTGTGATACATTTGTAGATCAACTTAGATTCAAAAGCTTTCCTTTGTCTGAAGAAAAGCAGAAAATCCAAGGACTTCAAGAAATATAATTTGAATGTTCAGATTCAAGTTTCCCTTTTGTCTACAAACTAGCCAAACAACCCAGGAGTTCAAGAAAGTTCACATTTCAGTGCTCAGATTTAAATCTTAACAAAGGCAACTTGAAGATCAAAACTGTAAACCTTGGTATGACACTGATTCTTTCTTCAAGCAATTTTGTCTCCACCACTTGCTGCTCTGTTTTGACCATATCTTAAGCTTCATTCTCTGATATACATCTGCTGCTGGCTCCTGAGTCTGGTCAAAACTCAGGGGTCAATCTTACTATTACAGGCCTATGATGGGTATGGAGCTGCAGAGGCATACTAGGTCTAGTTTTTGCTGATAGCAATATTATTCCCCCTATTTTTCTTTCTTCTTGAAACTTTTCAAGCTCTTTGCTTCCTACATAACTTTCTTCTTATTTGATCTAAACTTTTCTGCTTTTTGGCTCTTTCTTCTATTGCCTTTGCTCCAAAACTTGTTGGGCTCCTTCTTTCTCTCCAAGTTGTTCCTCCAATTTGTGTTTTCAGGAATCCAGGCATCCGTTACTATTGCATGAGTCATGGTAAGGGAGAGGAAGTGGAATAGAAGGAGCAACAGGTTAGAGTCTGAATGAATTTTTGAAATTACTTTATCACCGCAAGAATAATAATAACTCAATTCAGTTTGTGAGCTAACTAACAAAGTGAGTTAGATAATGTAACTGTCACTGGTATCATCATCTGTTTTACTGATGGAGAAACTCAGATCTGAAGGAGTTTAGTGAATAGCCATGGGCATATAACTGGTAAACGCTGGACATTTAAAGTGAGGTCTCCCGGCTCCAAGTCAAGCACTCTTTCTCATATTCTATACTGTAGCTACCTTTCTTTCTCCCTACCATTTCCCTACATTCATTTGTGATAGTGTATATATTCATGCGTTTGGGCGGGGGGAGAGGGATGGGGAGGTTTGCCTAATAAGCAGAGGTCCAGAAACAAGGATTTAGGTGTTCTAGCTGAGAATGGGTAAAGTGAGCCACCTAAGAAATGCTAAGGGGAGGAGTTAATTGCCAATTGCACTAATAAGACCTATGGTTCCTTCCAATATATCCATCAACCAACCTATTGTGACTTGGGACTATTTATTTTTATTTTCCCCAAAAAATACTCAGCAATGTGCATTACTCACTAATCTCTTGTTCAAAGACCAAACATCTTAAAATTACTCCTATCCTTTGTCTTATGAATCCATATTCTCTGAATATGCATGTGGTAGAAGGTGATTTATGTTGGTGTTGTTCAGTTATTCAGTTGTGTCAATCTCTTTGATGCCATGGACCATACTGTACATGGGGCTTTGTTGGCAAAGATACTAGAGTGGTCTGACATTTCCTATTCCAGTAGATTAAAGCAAATAGAGATTGAGTGACTCTCCCAGGGTCACACAGTAAATGTCTGAGGCTGAATATGAACTCAGGTCTTCCTGACATCAAGACTAGTGCTCTATCCACTGAACCATCTAGCTGCCTAGATGGTATATACATGGGGTGAAACTGGTATTTGTCATCCTTCACTTGTAGATTTGCTAAATGTAACTTTAGTGAGCCAAATTAACTATAGAGTTTTTTTATATACTTCAGTTTATCTTAGCACATGGTACATAGTAGGTGTTTTAAAGTAGGCTTGATATGTTTTACATGTTTACCCCTCTCTTTATCCTCATGGAACAATAACAGTTTCACTGATTCATTGTAGGAGGATTTCACTATATGTACTTTATGCTGCCCCATCCCATTCAAGACTACTTAGCCTAGTTTGTGAATTATTTTGTCATAATCATGTATATTTTTGTTGCTTACTAATGCATATTAATTTAAAAAACAGCAAAGAAATGTAAATCTTTTATCCTTTTGATGTAGAGATTAATTTCCTCTTTTTACACCAGTGAAGTATATTCAAATGTCCGGGATAATGCTTGATGCATACGATTTTATATTCCATATTTTATTCATCTTTCAAGTTCAAGTGGATCTTCTCTGGACAATTTAAATAGAATCTCTAATAGGAAAAGAATCTCTGTTAATGGGCCGATTAGCAGAGAGACAAAAAATGAATGCTAACCTACATTTAACAGGTTTATTATAAGAGAATTGCTAATGCATCCATCAAAGAGCTAAATAAAGACTCCAATCTCTGCAGTATTACTAGCAACTCAGATCTGGCATTCAATGTCTGTCATTGTTTTGGAGTGGTTTGATTCTGTTGATGTCTTTGTCTCCCACACAAGTCCCTGTGTGACTATCTTAGTGTTCTTGTTTTGACTTGCCATGTTTCCCAGGGACAGTTCTAACATCTATCTCAGGGAAGTGTTGGATGTCAGATTTTTTTTTCCAAACCAAGTATGGTCACCTGCCATTCAGGGATTCAGTTTTTATTATCACTGCAGTATATTTCTGTTTCAACCGAAATGCATTACAGACTGTTCCCTGTGATCAGAATATAATGACAATGTCAGAATTCTATCCCTTTTCTGACCATTTTTTCAAAATTCTGAAGTTGACTTCTGATTAAGGATATTAATGAGGCAGTTTTCAGGTCCTGTGAAAGCACGTATCAATTAATAAACATTTATTAAACACCTACTATGTGTCTAGTACTGTGGAAAGTGCTGAGGATACAAAAAGTGGTAGAAGACAATCTCTCTTCTCAATGAGCTCACAGTCTAATGGGGGAGACAACATATAAAAAGCTGTCTATAAGTAAGATATGCAGAGGAAAAAGTGGAGATAATAAAGAGCAGGAAGGCTCTATATTTAAGGGTGTGGATGGGAAAGGATTGATTTTCCCATTTTATGACTATTTTGCATATCCTGGCAGTGTGGTACTGCATTGATTAATCAGCTTTCCACTCATTTCCAAGCTTCCTCCTCCTCTTGGAAAGGCAAGATGGAATTTGGCAAAATGCACGTTCTAGACTAGAAGTCAAGTAAAACTATTTCCTCATTTTGCCTTTTTGAAACTCTACATGCTTACAGAAAATGGTACTTCCTTTTATCCCTTTTCATTTCTAGCAGTTATATCTCCCTCAAGTAGAAAAGATGAAATCTGCACACAGGTCATGGATGTCACAATTATCCACACAGAGAGAAGCAAACAAGTTCATACATGATAGGAATATTCACCTGTAGGATGGAGAGATGAGAGATATTGTCCATTTCAAAATCGTATTATTCCTGGTGCCAGACAAAGTCTATTCCAGTTTGAGTAACCATATCTATTGGGGGTCTTGGAGAACTGTACTAGTACAGAATTCTTGGAGTCTTTTTAAAGACACACAGTAGTGAAACTGTATTAGAAAACTGTGATTTATTAAGTGGCTCCCAATGGACCAAATGAGTATAACTGCCAAAGAAATGACAAATTTTTTCATTAGATTCAAAGGAATAATTTGGTTGCTTCTCTACCTTTATAAAAAAGAGTGGCCATTTTATAATATTGATTTGTTCTTTTTTACTAAGTAGTTAAAATGGATTTCTTAAATTCAGGGTCATTGATATTCCCCACATGTCCTTTCAGTAAATGGAGTAATTTGGGCATACCAAATGTGAAGTAGCATTATTTCTATTTGGTCTAATCTCTAGATTGTCATGAAGGTATCTTAGTAGGAGGAGACTGCTTTCAAGTACAAAAAAATTACAACTTTAAAACACTTAAACCATAACTATTTAACATTTGCTTTTTTTCAATTTCCAATGTTAGAAAATGAACATTTTCTCAGATTCCTTTGTGCTGATATGTAAAGTTTTTGATGCTGATTGACTAAATAATGAATTTTTTACAAATTCTTTTACAACTAATATCCAGCTCTAACCTTTTCTTACACATACTGTATCCACCATATTTTGCCAATGACTCAGTTTTTTCAGAGATTTCTAACTTTATTTTCATAACTCTCTTTATTTCCTGTGAAGTTGCAGACAGAATATCAACCTCGTTTAGAATTTTTCCAATGAGTGTATTTTGTTTTTGTCATGAAAAGAGCCATCTTTTCTCTTTGAGAAAAAGTTTCTGTCTTTCTTTTGATATTTTGAATGTTTTAGACTTTTCATACATTTCTGCCTTGTTTTTGGAGAAGTTTGTATATGAAGCATGTTCTTTTTATCCTTCATACAATCCACCACACCCCACAGGGGACTAACAATGTGCTAATTTTCCAAGTCTAATGCATTGACAGCCCCTTTTCTCCTAAGCCTTGGCCTACAGATAGAAACAATCAATACTTCTTAAAGCGTAAGAAACTATACTATGTTTCTGACGAATATATGTAGATAAATCAATCTTTTCCCATTGCATAAGAGTTAATACATCCAAAGCATGAAATGGAAGGGACTTCTGGGGTTATTTTTCAATCCTTTCATTTTACAATGAGTATATCAAGATCCAGAGAGCTCAATGGACATTTACATTCAGTAGTTATGGTGGTAGAATCAGGATTCTAGCCCAGATCCTTTTACTCTAAATCCAGTACACTTTCCACTGTACAACAATACCTCACTTAAGGAAATACTGTGTTCATAATGTGTTTAATCAGAGACTTTTCCTGTTACAAAAAAGTGGACCCAAGGTATAGTGAGGATTTCTATTTTTTCATTTCCCAAAATCATAGTACAAAGGAGACATCCAAAAGATCATGAATGAAAATAACTACTAGCACGATATGGAAGTGACAAGTCACCCATGTTTCAGGATATTCCCTCAATATATCCTACAAAAGGAGAAACTGCACTTTTCAAGAGAGTTTTATGTAATTTACTTTCCCAATGTTAGAGCTGAAAGCTGACTAGCAGCAAATATTCCCTATAGAGAAAAAAAAAGAATAATTTTTGCCTTTGTCGGCCTTGTAATATCCTTCTGCATTTAAAGGCATAGTATGTTTAAATTATACTGTAACTAAAGGAAAACATATTCTACCATAAGCTGAACTCATACTCAGATAAAAGATTTAAGAGAAACATATTCATTTGTAGCCAAGCAGATTTAAATTTAATTTGAACATAACTTTTTGCAATTTCAATTCATATAATAGCCTATAACATTTCATAATTTTGAAAGACTACTTTAAGGATATTTTTAATCATACCTTTAAATATAGTAGTCTGCATGTTTTAAAAACATGAAATCTATTTTTAGCTAATTTTAAACTTAAATACTAAAACTTAAATATACAATAAGAAAAAAGAGACAAACTTAAATATTAAATATTAAAACTTAAATAAAAAATAAGAAAAAAATCATTGTTCCATGCATAGCAGAACATAAAGAGAATTAAAAATAAATTTCATTTCAAGAAAGTCTATATAGTAAATACTACAAATTGTGTTCTAAGCTGTCCATCTTTTCTTTGCTTCCTTGTAAATTTCCTTTTGTTCTGTACTAAAAACTCTTTACTTTGTTTTTTTCCCTACTTCCTCCTCCCCTTCCCCAAGAAGGCTACAATTAAACATAGACACATGCACACACACATACATACATATATATATGCAAACATATACATATAAAAGCTATTTTATTTCATTTAAATTATTATTTTAATTTTAATTATATTTCCTAAAGCTAATGATAGATAATGAAGTCAAAGATATATAAAAGAAAATGAAGGAAGGGTTCTGTGAATTTAATTCTACAAATTATCTATTCAGCATGTGGTCTATTTTTCTGTTATCTGATAGTTTATCTGACTATTTACTGATCTCCAACTGTATTATTTTGCCATCATTTTTATTTGTCATGTTTCAAAAAATATTTTAGACTCCTAAGCCAACTGAGAAATAGTCATGTTGTATTTTGAATAATAATAAAAATTGTAAAAAATTCTCTAAAATCCTGTTTGCAGGTTTTTGTTTTTTTTGGTTTTTTGTTGTTTTTTTTTTTTTTGCAATGAGGCTATTATATTGCACACCATTGATGTTGCAACCTAATTCAACATAAGCAAAATGCTTCGGGGAACAAAAATTAATGGTAATGATACTATTCCATTACTCAATTATTAAAATCTGATATCCTTATTGCAGTGTAGCTGAATATGTGGTCATTTCTAATTCCAGACAACCTTTATCATATCAGAAAAATCGATAAATGAACAAAACAATGTAAAAGGGTAATATGAAGAAAAAGAGAGAAGGAAGAAAAAATCTTTACTGGAAAAACTTCAAAGAAAATTAGTGAAGATACTTGAAGAAATAAGTAAGGAAAAAGTAAATTGTAATAAAATAGGAACTAATTTTAATGTAACAGCAACTAATTTCTTGACAATAGAAAATGCAATAGAAGAATACTTATAATTTGTTTACAAACTGACAAAATAACTGATGGAATATTTAAATTTTTTTTGGTTCAGTCCAGACCTGTGATTTTACCTATGTTGAAGTTTTTGTGTGATAATTCCCTTATTGACATGGTCTTTGGCTTATAATCTTAGATAATAGCTTGGGATACTCAAGTTAAGAAACCTATTTGTGATCTCATAATTAACAAGCATCTGGGGGAAGACTTGAACTCCGGTGCTTCTAAATTCTCCAGTGGCCCTCCATTACCTCCAAGATAAAAAAAAATAGTCCCACATTTGCATTTTAAGAACTTTCATTATCTTGCCTTTCCATTCTTCTTACACAGTACTCTCCTTCCCTACTCTGCAATCCATTGACATTGTGCTCCATACTGTTCTTACAAATGATGTTTGATCTCCCACATCTGAGCATTTTCACTGGCTAGTCATGCCTTCTCCTTCCCCATACCCCGAATGCTCTCTATTTTTTGGCTTCACTGATTTCCTTCGTGTTTCAGCTAAAATCTCACTTTCTGTTAGAAAGGAGGGGAGGAAATATGGGAGAGAAAAGGGAGGGATATAGAGAAAGGGAGAAAGAGAGGGAGAGAGAAGGAAAAAAGAAGGGAGAGAGAGGGAAAAAAATTCATAGACTAAAAAGAATAATTCAAGTCTCATGGTATTACTTATAAATAAAGACAAACGCAAAGAAAAAAAAAAGAATATGCGGAAGGAATTTTCTGATACTCCAAAATAGCATATCCTATAAAACTGAGCATATTACTTCATTTTTAAAAATGACTTGAACAGGATCAGAGCCTTTCAATCATTTCTTCTGGAAAACTAACAGGTTAATATTAACATTCTTTGATTTTCAAAATCAGCAAAAGAATAAAATAGATTATGAGGAAAGGAAAAGAAACATAATAGCATAAGTCTTGATAACATGAAATGAGTTATGACTCAGTTTTTAAAAGCTGTAAGAAGTCTTTTGCTCCTTAGAATATCTACCTTTTTAAAAAAATAATTAAGCAAATAAACAGTAGGAACTTAAGGAGTTAATCCCTTTGACAGAGCTCAGACAGAAGTGAAATACCTCAAGAAGAGGGGAGATGAACAAGGGAAGTATTTATTGGAACAGAGTACCATTATTTGGGATTAAAATAGTAAACTTAGGCTTGCCTATAAGAAAAGAGAGTAGATAACAGTAAAGAGGAGGAAAACATTTTGTTATCTCTATATACAGAGAAGATAACAGTTCATTTACTTTCTTTTTACTTATATGTGATTTCTATTTGTAGTGCTTAGCCCAGTGCCTGGCACAGAGTAAGCACTTAAGTGCTCTTTCACTTACTGACAGAAATGACAGAATACTGTGTAGAGTGCTATGCTGGGAGTCAGAAACACCAGGCTTCAAATCCTGCTTCTAACAGGTACTAACTATACGATCACCAGCAAATCACTTTGTTTCTCAGTACACAGGCTACTCTCAAAAAAACAAAACAAAACAAAAAAAGTCTAATAGTACAGAACAGTTTTCAATCTATATTGGTAGAGGCATTGTCCTCATCAGCAGTTCATGATGCCAATGAAATTACACAACTACAACTTTCCACACATCCATCCATCTATCTGTCTATGCATAGGAACACCTATATTGCATCATTAAAGTAAAACAGCATAGATTATAACCCTTACTACTTTGGATATCAGAAGACTTTATGAGTGGACATATGATAGATAAGATTCAAAATAAGAAAATATACTCTCTATGAAATAATTAAAACTACACAAGTAAAATCAATGCACCCATAATTAAAAGAAAATGTTTTGCAGCAAAAATCTTCGCATTAAACATCTCCCATGAAAGACTGTCATCCAGTCATACTTATAGATTGTTGACAGAGTGATGAATTGATACAACGTGCATTCTTTCTGGCTGCTTGTAATATCTTCTTGACCTGGGAGCTCTGGAATTTGGCTATAATATTTCTGGATGTTTTCACTATGGGATCTCTTTTAGGAGGGGATTGGTACAATCTTTCAATTTCTGTTTCATCCTTTTCCTTGATAATTTCTTGAAATATTATGTCTAGGCTCTTTGTTTTTAATCATGGCTTTCAAGTAGTCCAGTAATTTTTAAATTATCTTTCCTTTATTTTTCCAGGTCAGTTTTTTTTTTCAGAGACATTTTATATTTTCTTTTTTTTTTCTTCATTTGATTTTATTTTTATTGGTGTCTCATGGAATCATTAGCTTCCACCTGACCAATTCTAATTTTTGAGGAATTATTTTCTCCAGTGCACTTTTGTACCTCTTTCAGAATTTGGCCTATTCTATTTTTAAAGAAGTTCTTTTCTTCAGTGAATTTTTGTGTTTCCTTTAGCATTTGGTCTATTCTGCTTTTTAAGATAATAGTTTCTTCAATTATTTTTGGGTCCCTTCTGCCAAGCTGTTAACTCTCTTTTCATAATTTTCTTGTATCACTTCCAATCTTACATCAATTCCAATTTTGCCTCTACTATTCTTAGCTCATTCTTTAAGTCTACAAAGAATTTTTGCTGGCCTTGGGTCAAATTAACATTTTTTCTTCAAGGCTTTGCTTGTAGGTGTTTTCATATCACTTTCTTCTAAGTTTATGACTTGGTCTTCACCACCACATAGTAATTTCTTGTAATCAAATTATTTTTTCATTGTTTGGTCATTTTTTTCAGGCCATTTCTTCACTTTCAGCTTATCTTAAAGTTGGATCCTGCTCATTTTGGGGTACGGAGGCACTGTGCCAAGGTTCAGGCTTTTACATGCTAGTGTTTTCAGATTAATTCTGGGGTCTGCAAGTTCCCAATGCTTCCAAAGCAGTGTAATTTGGGGAAAGATTTCATCACTGCTCTCCTGTTTTGTCCTCTGGTGTTTACCCAGAAAGGGACCCTACTCCCCAGCAACCAGAATTACTAGGGCTTCTCTTGGCCCTAGAACTGAAACCATGGCCTCTGCTCCCCTGTGATTGGAAGAGATGCACTCCTTTCCAACCTCATACTGTGACCTAGAACTGCTTATAGGCAACAGATTTTCCAATTTTCACCAGCTGCAACCAGTGCCAGCAAAGGGTTCCCTGTAATCTCTTCCTCACCAGTTGTCTAATCCCCTTACCATGACTGGATTGAGAACTCATGACCTGCTGTTGTGGCTGCCTCGAAGGCCTACTGCTGGTGCTCCTCCTGTGCTGTGGTCCTATGCCCAATCCAGTGCTACAAACCTCTCCTGTTGACCTCCTAAGTTGTCTTAGTCTGAAAAAAATGTCTCCCTCTGACCTTTTGTTAGCTTTGATGCTCCAAAATTTGATTTGAGGCTTTATTTTAAAGATGTTTGGGAGGGAATTTTGAGAGAGTTTAACTGGGTCCCAACCTATACTCTGACATCTTGCCTCCACACTCCCCAATACTTATTTTCATTATTGGCATTTTTTTTTGGGGGGGGCAATTGGAGTTAAGTGACTTGCCCAGGATCACACAGCTTGTAAGTGTCAAGTGTTTGGTCTTAGACCATATTTGAACTCAGGTACTCCTGACTTCAGGGCTGGTGCTCTATTTACTACGCCACCTAGCTGCCCCTCAATACTTATTTTCAAACACAATTTATTTCTTCTACCTCTTTAATAGTCCCTAACTTCTAAGCACTATCTCCAGATTCTCTTTGTGGGACATTAAATAAAAAGACAAGCATAATTGTAATTTTCTCCCAGATTATTTCTATATGAGATCTATCAGAAAATATGAGAACAAATGTATCTTTTATTTATTTTTCTATATATTTGGAAGACAAATAAATATTTAAATGTGATCTATTGCAAAAGAAATATCATTCTTTTCTTTGTATCCTTAAACTTAACCTCAGTCCTGGAACACCGTAGGTGCTTACTTGAACACTATTTGCTTCTCAGACCTTTTTCTAATTTATAATATTCCATGATGTTATAATTCCATGATGTTATATATTATCAGATAATACGAGTTTTAAACTGAATTGGAAGATTGTCACTACCAAAATTTTTATCAGAAAAAATATTAAAAAAAGAAATATATGGATTGGTTTTCACTTCTTGTCTCCAATCCATTTACATTTCATCTCCTCCCTACTAAAACACACACACACACACACAGAGATAGAAAACAAAACAAATCAACATCACACCACTGGATAACTTTTTTTTTTTTGCATCATCTTGAAATTTCAGGACTTAAGGATTCTCATGGCTTTCAATGTGACACAATAGAAGCCATTGTCTCTTCCTCATGCTGTTCTTTCCTTTTGCTCAAGGGTGTCTTCTATCTGCCCACTTTGCTCAACAGTCCTCCCCTTGATTTGTCATTCTTCCTTTGACTTTATGACTCATAGAGAAGAGACTCAGAAAGGCTTCACAAGCTTTACAAACATCAAAAACAATCATTCAAAATAACATTTTTATGGTTAAAGTAGAAATGATTCAGCTAGAGAACGAGTTTATTTTCAGCATTACTGGTGCAGTTTCAACATTAAGAGGGAAAAAGGCACTATAAATTCCCAGAATTTATAGAGTTCATTTCAAACCTGGCATCATAACTAGGTCCATCCCAATTCATGTGCTTAAGACCCCTATATTAAGATATTTTTGAAAAATAATACCACACCATAGAAAATGATGAAAAAGTAGTGCTAGTGTAAGGAGTATCTATATCTTTGTACTTATCTATAACATATGTATGTATGACATACATGTATTCACATACACATACATATTGATACACATCCCTATATTTATGTAATTTCAGCTTATTATTCTTGTGCTAATTATTTAATGTCATACACACTGCTCACAAACATAAAACACAACTGGCACACAGACATGCACACAAGCATACAGCCAGATTACATCTTCTTTCTTTGGCATTGTATGTAAAGCCTCCTTCTTTGGTTTTAGTCGCTATGATGTCATTTTAAGGATCTCCGGAGAAAATGTGTTACATAAGCACTTGACTGAAATTATCTCACTTTCCTTCTTCTTTTGGCAATGAAGGTAGTCTGTTCCCTTGGTATATGGTTGCCTTTTCTTTAATTTGATATGTCACACATAAGCCAACCATTATAAATTGCATGATAATGCACTTTGTTTGATCACATATCTTTTTATACTATGGGTTGGAGTACATTTGCTGCACACAGAACACCTTTCATATAAGAGAAAAGGCTACAGCATAGCTGTTTTGTGTCTCCTTAGAAGGAACACGATTATTACAGTTCTGTTATATTATATGGCATTCATATCATCTAGGATGTATTGATATCATTTGATACTTTGAGATCATCTGATACTCTGGGAAGCTTATAATAGTTCTATATTCCATATAAAATGCTATGTACAAAGCATCATCATCATAGCTATTCTTATTCCTGGATTTTGTGGCCACCATATGTCTACTTCAGATGGCTATTTCCATGGACATTTGCTCATTCTGCATTTACTGGATTAAAAAAGAACGCTTTATAGCAACAATAAAGTTAAAATAATGTAACGTGCTATTTACATCATACCTCAGAACTTTAACTTAGGTGCACTGTTTTTAAAATAGCAAAAATATTAAGGTAATCTTATGGTGTGCAGCAAACAGCACAATATTTATGGCATTTTAGAATCATATCTTAAAGTACTGCTGGTACTTTATTTCAAAATATGTGAAGAGATCCCTCTACTGTCATCACAGTGTCATATCATCATGATGAATGGATATGTTGTCAGTTTTGTTCCCTTCATTTGTAGTTTTCGACACATTCAACAGGATATTTTTTTTGGCATCCAGAAAAATACATAATAATTTTACAAATGAAATTTGTAAAGATAAATCATGTACCTAATAATTTAATAAATACTACATTAATAAAATTTAAAGCTATGTATATAATTTATTAGGATTATGGATTTTTTAGGAGGAAAGCACTTTGGAACATAATGAGTCTAATGTTTAACTATGTGCTCTTCACAAACAGTGTATAAATGGCTTGTTTAAATGTTTGACAAAAGAAATCAAAAGCTACTTACTATATCTGGTATGATTCAACTTCACAAGGTCAAGGTTTTGGCTTTTCATCATGACAATACATTTACTGCTTCTGATTTCCATTCTTCTTTATATCCTTTCATCTCTTTATATTTATTATGCCAGTTTACTTTGTATTGTCAGCTGATCTTCAGTAGTCAGATTTTAAGGATCACTCTTTAATTCTTTTAGTGTGGTACTTGACTACACAAGATTTTTTTTCTAATCTTTTATTCTTTCCCTAGATCTTCAGAAAGGGTTCATTTAATGATTGTCTATCATTAGCACTGATGTTTTGTGTAATCCAGAAATTTTCAAGGAATTTATTTGTATATCACCTCTTTCTCAAAGCTAGTTCTCATAATCTATTTAAAAATAATAATTGTCCTCCTCTGACTCTTCATTTTCCTTCTCTTCCTCCTACTTCTTCTTCTTCTTTTATAAAGGCCTTCATATTAACAACTCTTAATTCATGGCCCTTTCAATTTACCAATGGGACTTTCTAAGATTTCTTTTACCTTCAAGATATTTCTTAGTAGAGTTCATATTTCCTTTTGTTATTTGGTTCCTTTGGTTACCTCTAGCTATCTTGAAAGTCTTAAGGAATAATGTTACATATTTTTTAAAAAAATGAAGATTCCTTTTCAGAGTTATGTCTAATTATCACACACTAATATTAATTGCTTATCAGTAAATGTGGATAATTGAAACATACACATAATCTATAGAAACTAATCTGTATAGGACACTAGGAGATGGAGATTTTAAATACTGTATTGAAACATTAATTGAAATGACTAATACTTACTTTTAAATTTGGATTAACTTTCTCAGGAAGCCATTTTTCTTCCCACAATTTTTAAAGTAGGCTATGTTTAAATCGAATAAACTACCAAGAAATCTTAAATTTGATATGTTCATTTTCATGACCTCCTGTAAAAATCCTTGAAGAATGGACACATTTTATATAATTATGTGCATATTTTCTCCCACCCTCAGAAGAATAATGCACTCCTCTATCCTTTAGTTATAGAACTTAGAATTGGAAAAGGACTGTGAGAAGAGGTAGTTTGATATAGAAATCTTTTATTTAGACTGAAGTAAGCTGGGTTTCCATCTTGTTTCATATATTTAATAACCTAGGCAATCCCAGAGAAGTCATTTTAGGTCTCTGAGGCACAATATTTTCATGTATAAAATTAGAGATGATAATATTTTTACTGCCCACCTAACATGGTACTTTCAAGAAAGTGCTTTGAAAAGCTTAAAGAGCTATGCAAAAATTAGTTATTATCTTTAGTCCAAGTTTTTTACATCCTACATCAGGTTGTCCCCCACCTCCAGACTGTTGTTCAGTTGTGTCCAACTCTTTGTGAACCCAATGGGATTTTCTTAGGAAATATTCTTGAATGGTCTGCCATTTCTTTCTCCAGCTCATTTTACAGATGAGGAAACTGAAACAAATGGTTAAGTGACTTAATTAGAGTTGATGGGGTATAAGCCCAAGGCAAGACCTTTGTCCCTTACCCCAAAAAGAATTTGGGTTCCATTTGTCTATGGCTCTAGAAAACCCCACCTTGGACTCTCCTTGAATTCCCACTTGATAAGGAAGTCTCTGGTGCTCGTTGAGGCATCATTCCAATCAACTGGCCTTTCACTGTGGCTACCTTGATTGTGGCTATGCCCAATCTCCCAATTCTTTTACCTCTGCCCTAGGCCAACCTTCATGGTCTATTACCTCCTGATGGCCCCTAGCTACTTCCTACCCTCGATCCTATCTAGACCCTATTCTACCTCCAGTCACTCCCATCAAGATCCTCCCTAGAACCTTTCTCCTAGACCCCTCCTCCAGTCACCCCAAACTTCTTGTCCACTCCTGGATCCCTATCATAATCTTTCTGTATATAAGATCCATCTTGTCTCTATTAAGGTACTCAGATTCTTTAAGAGTCTAGCCAAATGCTCACTAATCTAGCCAATAGCTCACTAATGTTCAGGTTCCTTAAGAGTCTGGCCAACATGGTGGATCTTTAAAAAACCTTGTCTTTGGCTAAAAGAAGGGTTGGGTTGAATTCAACTGGGCAGGACTTGTGTGTCACTATTTTGAGCTCCCAGAACCCCTTAACCTCAACATATGGTTCCCTGAACCTCAACAGAGTCACACAGCAAGTGTCTGAGGCCAGATTTGAAATTACATTTTCCTGACTCCAGGCCCTGAGCTCTATCCACTGTGCCACCCAGCTGTGTGCTCCAAGCACTAATTACTTAATTCTCAAAATTCCAAGCCCTATGACATTTTAATCACTCTCCTCTGAATTCAGCCTCATACATTTATTCATTCTTACAGCATTTATTAACCACTACTAGGTATTTGAGTTCTCAGTTATAAAGGTAATTACTATTTGGCCCCTTTTTTATGCAGTGTACAATTTACTGAGGAAAAACAGTATATACATCCAAGTATATCATAACTATAAGCCTGAACAGAAGTTGATAAAAACAGAAGACATTTACAAAGTCTTTTGGAAGGCTCAAAGAAAGAAATAAAAATATACCTCAATATATAATGCCCAGAATTGAATATAACTGTCATGTGATCTGAGGACCAGAGTACAATAAGTGTTATACTTCATTTAATTTGTACCTTATATTTACATTAAAGCAACCTAAGGTTACACTCCATTTTTTATCATTATTATCACATAGTACACAATTCAGGGATTGTAATCCCCAATACAATGAGGAAACTGAGGAATGGTGATAACAATAAAGAGAGACTGAGATTCCTGCCAAGATGGCTGCCAGAATAGAGCAAACCACCCATTTCCCATATACCTAATATAGAAAAATCATAAAGTTTTCAACAGACCAAGTAAGATCCTGAAAACCAATGAGAAATTAGAGTGACTTCTTCCACCAAGAATTGTGTTTGTGCACTGGCTTGGTGATCCATTGAGTGTTAGGGTTTCCTCTGATAGCTTTATGGAATGGGTCAATAAGAATAACCTCAAAGAATTTGCAGGCTGAATATTCACCCATGCAGTAGGAGTTCAAAATTCTTAGAGCCCCATAGTGGCAGCCAGGACGTTCTTCTGCTGCAGAGTGAAGTTCAGCTGATTGACTCCATGACGTACAGGTTAACCATAGGTTGCACCCTTGGGAACTGGACACTTTCGTCCACCATATCAAACACAAATACAGTAGATGATATAACCTTGCTTGGCCTTGTACACTAGCCTGCAAGCTTTGTGGGGTCTGGAGGGCTGTGGGGCTCAGTGTAGGGCAGACAGATGGCAGCACTGCCAGCAGTGCACACGCAGGAGGAACCACATGACATCTAATTGCTTCTACCTCCATAGCTCCTGGATGTATTTGTAAGCACCCACCCTGGCTCATGCTTAGCCTGCCTGATGGCTGCTACTGACTGGAAAGGATTTCCATAAGATTTTGAGTTTTTAATTTTCTCCCCATCCCTTCCCCCTTTCTCTCCCCCCCACCAAGATAGTGTGCAATCTGATATAGGCTCTCTTTATACATTCATATTAAGCATATTTTCATATTAGTCATGATGTAAAGAATTATAACTAGTGGGAGAAACCATGAAAAAGAAGAAACAAAATAACAAAAAACAAAAAGGAGAGCAAATAGTATTCTACCACCTGTATTCAGATTCCATAGTTCTTTCTCTGGATATAGATAGCATTTTCCAACGTGAGTCTTTTCGAGGTGTCTTAGATCCTTGCATTGCTGAGAAGAGCTACATCTATCAAAGTCATTCATCACACAACATGGTTTTTACTATGTACAACATTCTGCTGGTTCTGCTCACTTCACTCAGCATCAGTTCATTTATGTCTTTGCAAGTTTTTCGGAAGTCCACCTGCTCATCATTTCTTATGGCACAATAGCATTCCATTACATCCATAAACCAAAACTTGTTCAGCCATTCCCAAACTGATCAGTATCCCCTCAATTTCTAATTCTTTGCCTCCACAAAAAGAGCTGCAATAAATATTTTTGTACAAATGGTTCTTTTTAGCATTTTTATGACCTCTTTGGGATACAGCAATAGAAGTGGCATTGCTGGGTCAAAGAGTAAGCACAATTTTATACCCTTTGGGCATGGGTCCAAATTACTCTCCAGAATGATTGTATGATTTCAAAATTCCACCAACAATGCATTAGTGTTCCAATTTTCTCACATCTTCTCCAACATTTATCATTTTCCTGTTCTGTCACGTTAGCCAATCTGATAGGTGTAATGTAGTACCTCAGAATTATTGTGATTTGTATTTCTCTAAACAATAGTGATTTAGAGCATTTTTTCATATACGATAGACAGCTTTAATTTCTTTCTCTGAAAATTGCCTGTTCATGTTCTTTGACCATTTATCAAGTGGGAAATGACTTGTATTGTTATAAATCTGACTCAGTTCTCTACATATTTTAGAAATGAAGCCTTTATCAGAGACCCTAACTATAAAATTTTTCCCAGCTTTCTGTTTACCTTCTAATCTTGCTTGCATTGGCTTTGTCTGTGCAAAAAAACAAAACAAAACAAAACTTTTCAATTTAATGTAATTAAACTGATCAATTTAGCCTTTCACAATATTCTCTATCTCTTACTTGGTCATAAATTCTTCCTTTCTCCATAGATCTAATAGGTAAACTATTCCTTGCTCTCCTAGTAGGCTTATAGAATCAGTCTTTATATCTAAATCATGTAACCATTTTGACCTTATCTTGGTATAGGGTGTAAAATGTTGGTCTATGTCTAGTTTCTGCCATACTATTTTCCAGTTTTCTCAGCAGTTTTTTCTATCTCTGGCTGCTGGGCTTTGTTAGTAATATATGAAAATGCCAATGTTTGATGTGGGTTCATTTTATATTCTGCCACTTTTCTAAAGTTATTAACTGTTTCAAGCAATTTTTTACTTGATTATCTAACCATATCATCATATCATCTGCAAAGAGTGATAGCTTTGTTTCTTCTTTGTCTATTCTAATACCTTCAATTTCTTTTTTATTCTCTTATCGTTAAGCTAACATTTCTAGTATAATACTGAATATGTGTGTGTGTGTGTGTGTATAATGCTTATATATATGCTATATATATATATATAATGCTTATATATATGTGTGTATATATACATATGTGTGTGTGTTTATATATATATAATATGCTTTGCTGATGGTTTTAGATACATGCTACCTATAATTTCAAGGAAGACTGCATTTATTCCTATGCTCTCTAGCGTTTTTCATGGGAATGCGTATTGAATTTTGTCAAATGCTTTTTCTGAATCTATTGAGATCACCACATGATTTCTGTTAATTTTGTTGTTGATATGGTCAAGTATGCTGATAGTTTTCCTGATACTAAACCAGTCCTGCATTCCTGGTATAGATCCTACCTGGTAACAGTGTATTATCCTTGAGATAAGTTGCTGTACTCTCTTTGCTAATTTTATTTAAAATTTTTGTGCCTATATTCATTAGGAAAATTGGTCTATAATTATCTTTCTCTGTTTGGCTCCTCCTGGTTTAGGTATCAGCAACATATTTGTATCATAAAAAGAATTTGGTAGGAGACTTTCACCTGTTTACCCAAATAGTTTATATAGTATTGGAATTAAATGTTCTTTAAATATTTGATAGAATTCACTTGCAAATCCATCTGGCCCTGGAGATTTTTTCTTAGGGAATTCATTGATGACTTGTTCAATTTCCTTTTTAGAAATGGGGTTAAGTATTCTATTTCCTCTTACATTTATTTATATTTTTGTGAATTTTATTTACAATCTATATTTTTGTAAATATGCATCCATTTCACTAAGATTGTCAAATTTATTGACATACAGTTGGGCACAATAGCTCCTCATTATTATTTTTTAATTTCTCTTCATTGGTGTTGAATTCACCCTTTTCATTTTTGATGCTGGTAATTTGGTTCCTTCTTTTTTTTAAAAATCAAATTAACCAAAGGTTTATCTATTTTATTGTTTTTTTCCCATAAAACCAGCTCTTAGCTTTATTAGTTCAATAGTTTTCTTGATTTCAATTTTATTAATCTCTCATTTGGCTCACCGAATTTCTGATTTGGTATTTAATTGAGGATTTTTAATCTGTTCTTTTTCTAGCCTTTTTAGTTGCATGTCCCATTCATTGATCTTATCTTTATCTATTTTATTTATGTAAGCATTCAGAGACATAAAACTTCCCCTAAAAACTACTTCTGCTGTATCCCATAAGTTTTGCTATTTTGTGTTATTATTGTCATTCTGTTGGATGAAGTTACTGATTGTTTCTGTGCTTTCTTGTTTGACCCACTCCTTCTTTAGGATTAGATTATTTAGTTTCCAATTAATTTTTAGTCTATCTTTCCATGACCCTTTATTACACATAATTTTTATTCCATCATGACCTCAAAAGGATGCATTTAATATTTCTGCCTTTCTGCACTGGATTGTGTGGTTTTTATGCCTTAGTATGTGGTCACTTTTTGCGTAGGTGCCATGTACCATTGAGAAAAAAAAGTATATTTCTTTCTATCCCTATTCAATTTTCTCCAGAGGTCAAACATATCTAACTTTTCTAAAATTCTATTCATCTCCTTAACTTCTTTCTTGTTTATTTTGTGGTTAGATTTTTCTAGTTCTGAGAGGGGGTGTTTGAGGTTCCCCACTAGTATAGTTTTATCTATGTCTTCCTGTAATTCCCTGAACTTCTCCTCTAAGAATTTTGATGCTATACAACTTGGTGCATGTATATTTAGTAGTGATATTACTTCATTGTCTATGGTACCTTTTAGCAGAATGTAGTTTCCTTCCTTATTAGATTTATTTTTGCTTTTGCTTTGTCTGAGATCAGGAATGCTAACCCAGCTTTTTTTTTTTTACTTCAATTGAAGCATAATATATTCTGCTCCAGCCTTTTACCTTTACTCTGTGTGTATCCCTCTGCTTCAACTATGTTTCTTGTAAACAACATATTGTAGGATTATGGTTCTTAATCCACTCTATTCTCCTCTTCCATTTTATGGGACAGTTCATCTCCTTCATATTTACAGTTATGATTACTCTCTGTATCTTTCAATCCTATCCCTATTTTTTATCATCACATCAAAGTCATACCCAAGTCCTCTGTCTTTGTATACCCCTTTTTTAAAATGTCATAATAACAATACAGTTGTCAAGAGGTACAAGGCTCATCTTCCCTTGTAGGAATGTGAAGAGTTTGCCCTTATTAATAACATGTTGTTATTGTTGTTGTTTTCTTTTCTGTTTAACTTTTCATGGTTCTCATGAGTCTTGCACTTAGAGATCAAATTTTCAGTTGAGCTCTGTTCTTTTTATCCGCAAAGTTTGGATGTCCCCTATTTCATTGAATATCCTTTTTCTCTCATAGAATCATTAGCTTCCATTTGCCCAATTGTAATTTTTAATGAATTGTTTTCTTCTTTTCCGTTTGGTCTATTTTACTCTTCAGTGAGTTTTTGTGCATCCTTTCCCAAACTATTGACTCTCTCTTTCATACCTCTCAGTTCTTTTCCCACTTTTTCTTTTACCTCCCTTATTTGACTTTTAAAACCCTTATTGAGCTCTTCCATGAAGGTTTTTTGGGCTTGATACTAATTCACATTTCTCTTTGAGGTTATGGATGTGGGTATATTGTCAGTGTGGCCCTCTTGTGAATTTGGGCCTTGAAATTCACTGTCCCCATAATAAGAATCTATGGTTATTGTCTGTTTCTGTTCTTTTGCTCATGGTGTTTGCCCATTTCTTGACTTAAAAAAAAATGAACTCTGCTGCTGGAGTGCAGGTGGCACTGACTCAAGCTTCTTGTGCTGGGAGTCATGAACCAGGTACTGGCTTTGTGTGCTGAGGCCTGAGGTGCTGGCAGTTGGAAGCTGTAGGGTTCTGGCAGTTTCCTGGTGCTGGGCTGGGATCTTGGAGTTGTTGGGTCTGGCCCCTGAGGGATGCCTGCTCACCCTGGCCTCACACTCATATGATTAGCTGCTGGAGGATGTCTGTGAGCCTGGAGCTTTGCCTCCTGAAGTTGTGCTTCGCAGAGTTGTGCTGAGGCCTTGGGAAATTTGGCTACTGGAGTACACTTTTGCATGTGGTATTTTTCTCAGCTGTTGTCTACCAGTTCCCCTACCTGTACTGGGGCACTCGGGGGGGGGGTGAGGGGGTCCTGGAGTTGGTGCTTACCTGCTTCACCATCCTGGGGCTTAGGATCTCTCCCCCTGGTATGCTGAGGTGGGGCGTGCTCCTGGCTGGATGGGATGCCGCCTGTCTTTTACTGCTCTCCCCCAGAGCAAGAGGGGTTTTTCCCATTAATCCCCCAATCTTCCTGGGCTATAAGACTGACGCACCCTGTCTTTCTGCTACTTCAGCTATTCCAGG
Organism: Phascolarctos cinereus; assembly: GCF_003287225.1. Lineage (NCBI taxonomy): Eukaryota > Metazoa > Chordata > Mammalia > Diprotodontia > Phascolarctidae > Phascolarctos > Phascolarctos cinereus. The sequence goes on along the minus strand of NW_027556180.1, from coordinate 143,904,956 downwards.
GTTTTTCCTGGAGTGATATTTTCTAGGCTTTCAGAGTAAAATAAGGGAGGGTGAGAGTGACTTACTTCTTACTCCACCACCTTGGCTCCCGGAAGTGGAACAAAAAAAACATTAAAAAAAAATTGAGTTCCAAATTCTCTCTGTCATTTAGCCCCTACCATACCAGCTGAAAAGGCAAGAAATATAATGCTCATTTTATATACATATGAAGTAAAGGAATATGTATATATATTTCTATATTAGCCATTTTGCAAAAATAAAAAAAAGCAAGAAAAATAAAGAAAATGAAACAAGACATGCTTCAATCTGTACTCTGAATTCATTAGTTCTTTATCTGGAGGTGCATAATAGTTTTTATCATGAGTCTTTTGGAACTATCATGGATCATTGCAATTAGCAAAGTAGCTAAGTTTTTCACAGTTGATAATCATTACATATTGCTGTTACTGTTTATAAAGTTTTCCTGGTTCTGATCACTTCCCAGGGTTTTTTCTGAAACCATCTCCTTTGACATTTATTAAAGCATAATTGTATTCCACCACAATCACACACCACAACTTATTCAGCCAACCCAATCAATTGAGGGAAATCCTCTCAATTTTTCAATTCTTTTCCACCACAAAACAGCTGCCATGAACATATTTGTACAAATAGGTCCTTTTCCTTTTTATTTGATCTCTTTACAGACGTTGCAGTGGTTATACTGGGTTAAAGGGATATGCATAGTCCCATGGGGATAGTTTCAAAATGTTCTCCAGAATGAAAAATACAAAAATTTTGAGAAACCTAGAAATCTTAATATACTAGAGCAAACTGGAAGATGCTGAATGATGTTGCAGCACTAATATTCTAATAGGGAGAGAGTAAACAACTGTCTCTTCCAAAACTCTAGTATCTCCAACTTTATTAGGGGGAAAAAACCCAGAAGTTCATAAGGCTGGATTCGTTCTGTTCTGAGGGGTTTGAGTGAGAAGAGAAAGCATGATACAAAGATGAATGCACTATGGGGCAGCTAGGTGGTACAGTGGATAGAGCACTGGCCCTGGACTCAGAAGGACCTGAGTTCAAAACCGGCTTGAGACACAAAACACTCACTAGCTGTGTGATCCTGGGCAAGTCACTTAACCCCATTGCCTATCCAAAAACAAACAAATAAAAAAAAAAGGTGAATGCACTAGTGTAGAAAGAAGGAAGCAGAAGGGAAGACTCACAATTTTTCATGTGATGGGTACATGAGAGGAATATTAAACAAATATGGAGGAAGGGGTGAGGAAGTAGGCATCGTATGAACCTCACTCTTATCTGAAATAGTTTAAGGAAGACTGAACATACATACAGTGTGGTGTAAAAAAAACACATCCAATTTCACAGTGGGATAGGGAGGGAATTTAGGGAGAATAGTCAAAAGCAAAACAAAATTCCTGAACTTGAAGAAGGTTTTAAAGGCAGGAAAAGAAAAAAATAAAAATTTAAGCAGCTGTCTTAGACACCTCACAAAAAATCAGAAAATGAAAATTTCCAGGGCCAGATTGATTTACAAGTGAATTCTATTAAATATTTAAAGAACAATTAATTCCAAAACATCATAGACTATTTGGGAAAATAGGTGGAGTTCTATGAAATTCTTTTTATGATACAAATATGGTACTGATATTAAAACTAGGAAGAGTCAAAACAGAGAAAGAAAATTATAGGCGAATTTTCCTAATGAACACAGATGCTAAATTTTACATGAAATATAGCTAAAATATTACAGCAACTTATCACAAGGATAATACACTATGACCAGGCAGAATGCATACCAAGAATGCAGAGCTGGTTTAATATTAGGAAAACTATTAGCAAAATTGTTCATATCAACAACAAAACTAACAGAATTCACATGATGATCTCAATAGATGCAGAAAAAGCTTTTGAGAAAATACAAAACCCATTCCTATTAAAAACACTAGAGAGCATAGAAATAATTGGAGTCTTCCTTAAAATAATAAATAGCATCTACCTAAAACCTTCAGCAAGCATCATATGTAATGGGAACAAGCTAGAAGCATTTCCAATAAGATCAAGGGTGAAACAAGGATGTCCATTATCACCACTGCTATTCAATATTGTACTGGAAACGTTAGCTTTAGAAATAAGAGAAGAAAAGAAATTGAAGGTATTAGAATAGGCAAAGAACAAACAACACTATCACTCTTTGCAGATAATATGATGTTAGACAATCCTAGAGAATCAAATGAAAATTACTTGAAACAATTAACAACTTTAGCAAAGTTGAATGATTTAAAATAAACTCACAATAAATCACTGGAATTTCTAAATATTACTAACAAAGCCCAGCAGCAAGAGATAGAAAGAAAAATTCTATTTAAAGTTACTGTGGACATTCTAAAATATTTGGGAGTCTACCTGTCAAAACAAACCAGGAACTATATGAACACAATTATAAAACATTTTTGACACAAAATAAGGTCAGATGTAAATAACTGGAAAAATATCAGTTGCTCATGGGTAGGCTGAGCTAATATAATCAAAATGACAATTCTAGCTAAATTATTTTTCTTATTCAGTATCATACCAAACAAACTACCAAAAATTATGTTATAGAGCTAGAAAAAATACAACAAAATTCATCTGGAAGAATAAAAGGTCCAGAACGTTAAGGGAATTAAGAAAAAGAAATGTGAGGGAAGGTGGCCTAGCCATATCAGATCTTAAATTGTATTATAAAGCAGCAATCATCAAAACTACTTGGTAGTGGCTGAAAAATAGAGTGGTTGATCAGTAGAACAGGTTAGGTACACAAGGCACAGTAGTCAATGATTATATTAATCTACTGTTTGATAAACGCAAAGACTTCAGCTTCTGGGATAAGAGCTCACTATTTGACAAAAACTGCTGGGAAAACTGGAAAGATTCAGAACAATTTACATAAGGAAAACAGCATGGGAATTGATGTAACTGTAGGACACATATATCTAGCTCCTGACTGAGAGGTGATAAACACTAGGTGCAGTGACATTTTTAGATATGGTCATTGTATGGGCTCATTTTGCTTAATGAGGTTTATCTATTACAAACTTTGACTTTTTTTTTCTTTTCAGATAATCTGGAGGGCGGGAGGTATTGAGAGAGGAGAAACAGTGATGCCAATAAAAAAAGGCCATGATAAAACTTAAAATTCACAGAGTAGAACAGAATGAATTTAGAAGTTAAGAAGAAACATAGACAATCAAGAAAGTTGTGAAAATAATGCGTATAATCTATATTTTTAAAAAATCAAATGGTATGAAAAGGAGTTTTTTTGGAATCTTGGTTTTTTTTTTCAATCCTCTGTGTTGTATTGCTGGGTATATGAAAATGATATATTTTTTTTAGTTTTTTAAGTTAACAACAAAAAAAAATTAAAAATACTAGGAGAGTAATATACATAATAAACCAAGATGACAAAATATCACTTTTCTCTACCAGGTTTCCATCATGAGCATAAGAGTATAAAACATTTGTGGAGATACTAGTTCAGTATTTAGTATTATTCAGTATTAAGCTATATATTATATAGTATTATATATGCATATATAATACTATATAATATACATACATACATACACACACACACACACACACACACACACACACACACAAATATATATAAAGACATCCAAAGGCTTCTCAAACCCCATAGGTCTATTCAACTGCTGTCCTTGAAGCACATGCTGCTGTTGAATCAGTTGTCTTTGAATAATACTACTTATTTGGGGTAGCAAGCTGGTCATTGCAATGTGACTAGGGCTAGTCAAAGGCTGCATACTGGCACCACTAGCTACTGGACTCTGGGGTCCAAGATTATGATTATATATATATATACATACATACATACATATATGTATGTATGTATGTATATATATGTATGTATGTATATATACATGTATGTATGTATATATATAATTATTTATATGTAATATATATTATAAATACTAAATACTAATATAATATATAGCTCTATTATATAGTATTAAACTATAATAACATTATTAATATTAAAAATAATATTAATACTATTTAGTATTAAGCAAGGTCACCTACAATATTCCATGGAACCCAAAGAGATCTCACTATGCCTTTAACATTATACCCATTATTCCATAATTTACCTTATTTGCAGATAAATGGGCAAATGGCTCACGTTTATCTTTGGAGAACCAAATAAAGGACCTGCCAGAGGTTCCTTCTACATACAACCAAATGTGTGAAGTGTCATTTCCTAACATGTTGATTTCACCTTGTAGTCTTTCCAGCAAACTTAAGTAAGGAGATTGCCATGGAGGTAACTACCCTATTCATTGTGATTAATTAAATAGCAGCACAAAAGAGATTGGCATGACAAAATAAAGGAAATAGGGGGAAAAATCTATTGCCCAATTATTATATACATGGAAGTCAGGAAGATCTGAATTCAAATCTAGCTATAGAAGTTGTATGACTTTGGACAAGTCTCTTAAACCTCTGCTTCCTTCCATTTTACAGAAATGGAGATAATAATAGCACTTACCTCCCAAGGTTGCTGTCACAATCAAATGAGATAATATTTGCAAAGCATTTAGTACAGTGTATAGAACACAGCAGGCATTATTTAAATACTAGCTATTATTATATAAGTAGGCATCCATTAATTCAGTTGTTAGAGAGAGATAGACAGATAGAAAGATGAGAGATAGAGATAGTAGATAGACAGGTAGGCAAATGATATGTGATAGAAAGATTATAGATGGACATGAAAGACAGATGAACAAACGATAAATGGATAGAGAGATGATAGATGCGTAAGATAGATAGCAAGAGGAAGAAAAAGGACAACAGATACCTTGAGTGTACAATGAACTTGAAATATAAGTTATGAGGGGGATGAGGATAGACGAGGTGGCATTCAGGAAATTGTGCACTAGTTTTAATGTCCCCACATTGCTCAATACCATAAATGCTTATCTCTTTAACGCCAATATTTTCCTGGTATTACTTCATAGCCATAATTAATGTAATGTTCAGAAGAATAAGATAAAATACGAGCTGAAATACAATTAGAAAGACCTATAGCTTGGGAATGAATAGGCTACAGCATTTTACCAGTAAGTATAGCATGTCATGGTTCTTTTTGTACTTGAATGCTATCAATGCTATCAATCCTTGTTCAGTCCATCTGTAGGCTCTCAATCCAACTGCATCATAATCCTTCCTCCTTTTTCTGTTATACTTTTCTTTAATAATTTCTTTTACACCACTTCTTAGATTCAAATGTAGAGTGTAGTTTTAGTGTAGTTTTAATACCTTCAGAAGACTAAATGTCACAAACGTACAAAAAATAACACTTAAAAAGTTCAATTTTCAATCATTCATCAATATTCAAAATATTGATGTATTTTTATTAAACTTCAACATGATCACTACTTTTTGCTATATCACTCTGTTGATTTTCAAATACTGTAAATACTTTCATCAGCTATTATCCAGTGACTGGATGGAATGCATTTATAATTCTAGCCTTAAGATGATCCAAAAAATGAAGTGTTAAAGCATAAATGACAGGTTTGAGGTGACCCCACAAAGCATGTCTAAGGTGACTGACATGCCCAAGCCAGAGAGCCCCTTCTACATACCAACTGGTCTTAGAAAGTGTCATCCTGAAATTAGGAGACACAAGCAATACACTATGACAAGGCATCCCACCTTGTTAAATTTGATTCACAATTATCATTTGAAATTCCCAAAAGTAAATAAGTGTAAAATAAAATGAATAATTAAACTTAACAATTTTTTGAAAGTTTGCACCATGTATGGCACTGAAGTTATTAAAGCTTAAAACTGGACTAAGACATTTGGGACACTCTGCATTTGAATCTAAGAAGTGCTGTAATAGACGTTATTAAAGACAAAAAACTGGCTCAGATTCTTAAAATCTAGCTCACTTGCATTAGTGACACAAAAGCTTAGAGTCCTTAAGAGTCTGGCCAATATGGCAGATCTTTAATAAACCTCGTCTTTGGCTGAAAGAAGGCTTGGGTCCAATTCAATTGGATAGGACCTGTATGCTGTGATTTTGGGGTCCCAGCACCCCTAAACTCTTAACCCTCAACATTTTAGTGGCCTGTATGAAGAAAATGCCTACCCACAAGCTCGTCTCCAGCCAAGACTGGAAAGTATGTAAGCCTCCCCTCCCTCTTTCTTGCCCTGCGGTTGGGGTCACTATCTAAGTACCTAGCAAGGTTTGGAGTTGCTTTTCAAGCAGACAGTTATGAGGCTGTCTTGTGCTCATATTGATGTTCTCAGGCTCTCGGTCCACTAGTTTGGTTTACAGGCCATGGACCTTGGTACACATTTCACAGCATAGAGCATGTCCCGTCCAGAAATGTATGCCCAATTCTGTCAATTTTGTCAGCTCTAAGGAATTGGGAAAGCTGCAGGTGCTGTTCGGTTCCCTGAAGCTTATTTAATCTCTTCCCTATACATGCCTGAATCCTCCTTCAAGGAGGCTGCAGGGAAGTTAGAAGAGCTAAAAACATCTTAGCAGATTCTGGAGGTTTTGTCATCAGTTATTAAGGAGTTGTGAAACACTGTCTTAAAAACATGGCCATTGCCTTCTCCCACACCCTTCCCTTGAGTCATGAAGGTACCTGTTAATCCCTCTCATAAGAGAAGAGAGTTTCAACCCCTACACACACACCCCTTTGAATTTGCCTTCTCTCACCTGGCAAAAGGGAGGAGAGGGGAGGGACAGCATCTACAGCATGGGGCCCCCCTGGTAATGGCCTTGGGCCCTGGGGCAACCTTTCCCTGGAAGCATCACCCAGGTTCAGCATATCCTGCTCAAGGTAAAGGAGCTAGCCTCCAAACTTGGGTAAACAAGCTCTTTTAAAGTTGTAGTTTTAACCGTTAATGATGAGATGCTGATTTTCTGTGTAAAGTAATTTGGAAATGTATTTAACAAAACTGAAGTCACCTGATTGGTATTGGGTTTGTTTCAAGTTTCAAACCAGTGAACTTTTTGTATCAGTTATTTCAAGCAACTTTTCATAATTTGGTGACCGCTAAAATAATTTGGCTATTGTTGGTTATTGTTTTAATGTGTAAACTTGCCAAAAAGCTTGTCTGGGTTTTGCCTTGCTGAGACTGTGCAAGTATATAGAAATACTCTCCAATGATTGGCTTTTTACACCAGGACAAATTTAAATTTAAGATGTAAATCCTGGAAAAGTTTGTGATGAGTGAAACTTACTGTTTGAGGTAAAAACTCATGGGATTTTATTTGAGTAGTCTGATGGATCATAATAATCCATCAATAACCAATAATCCTCCATCTGAGAGAAATGCTACAAGCTACTCAGGGAGAATGTGATACTGGTAGGAAGTCAGCATTGGGAAAAGCTGAGAGGACAATTTTAGCCTTAGTCTAAGATGGGATCCTCCTGGCTCAGTTTCTCCATTATGGTCCTTTGAAAAGGAATGTTACCCACCTGGCTATTCCTGACTCTGGCTATGAGGTGGAATTGATACTGCATGGTTGAAAACTGAATTATCTGAATCCAAACAGAGCTAAGGATGTTGTATCTTGTCGTATTTGGGCTCCAAATCTAGTTCCTGCTTTTTCCTCTCATAGCAAATTTCTATAATCTAACCAAGTGGTCAGTAAAAGATCAATGCAAGTATGTGACATCTTGCTGTTTTGACTTGAATGTGTAGTCATTCAATACCCCCAAACAAGGGAAATTAAATCAGAAATAGCTTCAGTTTGGTTTTGGGAGGCGAATTTGAATGATAATTGAGGTGAAAGTCAGCCTCTGGCAAATTCATTTGTATAACTATTGAACCTAGGGGTGGAAAACTTGTACTTACAAAACTGTTCAGATAATCCTGCAGGTCAAATGTAAATAATTTTAATGGGGCTCTTACACTTTTACTTCTCCTTATAGCTGGGCCCTACAGCCTTTTCTATCAGATTTGTGTCTTTCAGACTACAGGCCATTCACCTACAGTTGGTAGCAAACATTAGGTACCAGCCAATGTCCCCCTTATCATTCCCTGGATGCAGGCTGTACTTGGTGCCAGTCAACCTCTTTGGGATACCCTTGAGGTATAGGGACAACTCTATGGCCCCTGCCAGCAGGAAGCAGTTTCAGAAGCCAAGACCTTCGTGCCTTACCCCAAGAGAATTTGGGTCCCATTTGTTTTAGGGGGTAAAGATGGGGTTGAGATCTGAATCCCTAAAAGGAAAAGACCATGTCTTTGGGATCTGGACCTCAAAAAGGAAAAACCTGGACTTTCCCACCTGGCCAAATCTCAGCTTTCACCTGAGGCTACAATTTTATCAACTGGCCTTGCATCGTCACTATGCCCAGTCTCCCAACTCCGTTCTGTTACAGCCCAATTTCCCCTGGCTACTTCCCAACCTTAATCTTATCTTGACTCCATTCTCCCTTGGCCATGGTGGTCCAGGTCGCTGGCTTTCTGTTCACCCCAGCTTACTGGCATTCCCATCCAGATCTTCCTTAGGCCCCTCCTCTAGTCACTCCAAACTATTTGGGCACTCCTGGATCCCTGTTGCAGTTTTTCTGTATATAAGGTCCATTATGTCTCCCTTAGGGGCTCAGATTCTTATAATCTAGCCACTACTTGGATCCTTAAAATCTACCCGCTTGCATCAGCGATACAAATGCTTAGATTCCTTAAGAGTCTGGCCAATATGGCGGATCTTTAATAAACCTAGTCTTGGCTAGAAAAAAAAACAAAACAAAACACAAAAACCCCCAAAAATTACAGAGAAAGGGGGAAAGGATACGATGAAGTTGGATTGAGAACCTATAGATGGACTTAACAAGTATTGATAGCGTTGACAGCATTCAAATACAAAAAGGACCACAGGAAGACTTTCTTATTATAACTATACTCATTCTTCTTCTGGCTTTATTATTAATTATTAATCATCTTATTTAGGAAGATATTTACAGGGACAGTTGACCCCTCCTCAACCAACCAATAACTTTGAGTATCTTTAGTAGTACAAAACAGTATGCTAGTCTGGCTGAATTCTACTTACAAAGCAGATAAAATTTTATTTTAGAGATAAAGTGAGAAAGATATTTAACAAGAACTAGCAAACAAATTGACTTTAAAATAAATTTCTAGCTTAGTGCAAACATCCAAATCCTCTGAAAATTATTTCAATAAATTCAGAGTACTTAACGGTAATACCAGTTATGTAAGGCAGAGAAGCCTTTCTGAAAATGGGACAGAATTATATTTATTCTCTAGTCCAATCTGAATTACATTTATTCTCTCTGCCCATTTGGATCTACCTTGCCACAAGGCTACCTAGGATTTCTAGCTCTAAGCCAGTCAAAGAGAAAGACAGAGGGACAAATAAATCTTTGCATCTTTGTCCTTTCTGTTAGTTTGAGTGCACTCAGGTAACAAATATATGAATACTTTCATCCTCTTTGAATTTCTATAAACTGGTCAACAGAAAGTTGAAGCTACAAGTTTACTTTCTTAATTCAAAGTTTTACTGCAGATCTGAGTACCAATGAGAGAGTAGGGAGAACAGGGAACTGCCCTTTTACAAAGGAAAATGAATTTACAATCATTAGGCCTAACCCTATTAATAAGAAAAAGCTGCCTATTCAATAAAGCCACAAAGCTTGCCTAGTAGATTGTAAAGTGCTTCTTAAGGTATTGGCTGCTTCATTTTGTCTTTGTAGTGTTTGTGCCCAGCTCTATGCCTGGCAAATAATAGGTATTTAACGAATGCTTGCTGAACTGAATTCTTTCTAGAGCTAAGGGGAAGAAGAAGTAAGCAATTATGTCCCCATTACTAATGGCTAGAAAGTGAAGAGGTATAAATGGAAAATTATAATATTGCCAAGGATTTCTAAGGAGAAAGCATCTTCTCATCTTTGACCTCCAGAACCCATTAAAGGCCCAGTGCCACTAGCTCTCTGAGATCTTTCTTGATTCTCTCCTAGTTTTTTTATGTTCCCTCCCAACTCATATTACCTTTAATAATAGTTTTTTGTGTCCATGTACAAAGTGACACACTACCCTTTTCCCTGACAAGCAGTTGATAATTATCTTGAAGGTGGAGATTATCTAATTTTCGTCTCTTTCCCCAATACCCAGAAGAATTAAATACTTGCATGAAGAAAATACTTAATAAATGTTGAATTCAACTGAATTAAATCTTCCAAAAGAAAACAACACATGTTATGGAATTTAGTGGCTACAAGATTGGGCATAAGGAGTAACAGAAGGAAATATTATTTGAGAAATAGAAACAAAAGAGATAGAAGACTTTTGATTTGTTCAGAAGCTTTACATATTATAAATCCTTTCTTTACATAGAAAGAGAAATAAAGTTTTGGACATGTCAAACACCAAATACCAACACCAAGAATGAAACTGATTATATTTTAATAACAAGAAATAAGTAGTTTCTGACAGCGTTCATTTCAGAGTAGTTGCCTATGTGCACTCGGAGCTTTCAGGAGTTGAAGAAATAAAAATTAACACCTCTTCAACCAAACGGTAAAGTTCAAAAAACCCTTGCATGCAATTACAACTCCAACAAGGTTTTTAAACAGGTTGTTGACACTGAAAAATGGGAAATGGATAAAGGAAAAGATGATTTTGTTGCCAGTTTTTAGAAATGCCTGACTATGTATGGCAATTACTACAACTCGGGGGGAAAAAAATAAAAAACAACAAACACATAACAAACATGATCTCCTTGGCAAGCAGACAAATATGGCATCCAAAGTCTTATCATTTTTAGAATATAAGCTCATTTTAAAAATGTACAATATTGACAGAATATTATAATCAGCACTACAACATAAAAGAAAAAAAGCTACAGGGGAAAAATGATAATAGCTACTACGTATATGGTTACCTACTATGAATCAAGGAATGAGTTAAGGGCTTTACACATCTTATCTCACTTAATTCTTACAACAAATTCTTACAACAAATAAAGCAGGTGCTTTATTACCCCTCATTTAACAAATGAGGAAAATGAGGAAGAAAAAATATCATGTGATTTACCCAGGGTCACATAGCTAGTAAGTATCTGACACTGAATTTGGACTCAGGTCTTCCGAAATCCAGTCAAGTACTCTAATCATTGGAATATTTAGCTGCCGACAGAGCCAAATAAACAAGATCAACCAAAGTATATTTGTAAATGAAATTGAGAAGACAACAAATAATAGAAAATTAGAACAGGTCTGCCAATGTTTCAAAAGTGATCTGTTCTTAGCTTCAATGGCAGTGGTCCCAACATATTTGGACTCAACTGTAGAGGGCTTTGGGGAGTTGGAGGGCTTAGACTAGTCCGGGTCTTACCTGTATATTGTACTAAGCCTGACAGCTGTGAAACTCAGGATGTCGGCTCACCACCCCCCTGTTCCATCTCTTAAGAACAGGATGCAGGAAGGGAGGAAACGGATGGGGTACATGACAGGACGCAGGAAAGAACGTAACAGACAAGGTACAAGGAAGTAAGGAAATCACTTAATTAGATTTGTACGTTTCATGAATAATAATGTTACTATTGCTTGATCCAGTACTATATAAGCCTGAGCCCTCAGATCAATAAACAGAGTTTGTTCTTCACTGCTCTCACCTGGCCCGTGATTCTTTCTCTCTTCACACTCTGCCGGCATCAGACCACAGCTGGGACGCAGGCGCTCCTGACATTTGGCGCCTACACAGGGACCTGAAAGGAAGGCTTCCCCTGGCAAAGTGGCCCTGGACAAGGTGGGCTGTGAAACAGCCCTAGAAAAGGAGCTCTGGTCATCAAGAGAAGACGCTAACAAGGAAGGGCGATAATTTTCTTATACAATTTTTTATTTTCACCAGGTTAAGCGAGGATTAAAAAGAAACCAGACTGCCACTTATCGGGGTCTCAGGTTTAAAGTGAAAGCAAACTGCACAGGCGGGAAAGCAAACCACAGAGGTGGACAAGCGAGACTGCGGCTTTTCAGCATCTCCAAAAGCGAAAGTAAACTTCAGAACGAGACTGCCGCTTTTCGGCTTCTCTGATTTAAAGGGAAAGTAAGCCGCACCGGCTAAGTAGTGTCCTATAAGATAGTTAGCTAATATGGGGCAGAGCTCGTGGGCAGATCAGAGAGACAAACAATATTATTTGAAAGTGTTCAAATACAGGGGACACAACTAGAATTTTAGCATGCAAATAAGAACATTGTCTTTCTTTAAATTGTCAGCTGCATCTTTGTCATTTCTATTGAGAACAAACCAAGTGCCATTGTGCTACTGAAATCTCTGCATAAGATACGTGTATTGTCCAACCATTGCTCGCCAAGACTGTACTAATAGCAACTTTGATTACACTAGGAAATGGCAGTGCTCAGTCTTTGTGGTGTTGCAATTTTCACATATTTGCTATTTTATTGATTATTGTTTAAAATAATAGTACTATATGAGAACTTAATGATTATATCTTGGAATTATTTTGTATAGAAAATATACTTAGAAAAGTGGTTACCATGCTGATGTCCTGTTCTTGTTAAAAAAGACTCATGTCATAAATATTCAGGACATTGGCAGCTGATCACATTTAAAAGTCAGTGTGTAAGTGAATTTATTACTCCCTCCATAATGTCTTATGGACAAGCAGGAGCTGTGATGTGAAGCTACATTGTATTTCCCATTTTATATATGTCTCCCTATTTGATTTTATTCAAGTTATAGTACATTCTGAAAAAGTTGGCCTTAGGTGTGTGTCGTTGTGGCATGCAAAGAGTTATGATGACTTACATTAAATGTTAGAATTTGTAGTCATTATGATATTGGAAATTTTTGTGGTTTTCAAGAGTCTCAAAGAAAATTGTATATTAACATTTTTTGTCAGCCATCACATTTCCAAACAGTATTTTTAAAAAAAACAAAGGTAAATGTGATATGGCAGATGAGCAGACTAACCAAAATCAGTGGTTAAGGGGATTTCATTTTAGATCCTTTTTAATAATCAAAGAAAATGGGACATTTGCCTATACATAAAAAAAAAGTTTTATTGAAGTTAGAGCTAAAATAGCATACTTAATTTTATAGCTTTTGTAGATACATGTCCTTTGCAACCTTCCATTCATTTCAGATCAGTTTGTAAATCAAGAGTTCTATCTTATGGTAATTCTAGAAAAATAAAGCTTGTATCATTTTATCTACAACCACCATTTAGGTAACTTAAAATTACATTGGAATTCAAAAAAGAGGAAAATTACTTAAGAAGCTAAGTTATATCAATAATTAGAAAACAAATCACTTGTTTTCTTAATCAGGTGGGGAGGAAACTTCAAGGGTAGGAGTAAATAAACTCTCTGCTTTAGAAATTTGACATGAGCAGTTTGTATGTTAAACACAGTCTAATGCACTGTATGTATACTAAAATTTCCAGTAAGATGTAGCTTGTAAATTTTCTGAATCAGCTCCTTAGTACTAGTTATAATATAGCTAAAATCTTAATATATTTTACAGTATATAAAAGGCTATAACTTCATAAGTCCTTTTTAACATATCTTTGATAGAACTTTTTGATTTAAAAAATTATTCATTCTGACTTTGTTAGAATATTAATAGCAATATTTTTAGGCTTTCATTTGTCCTGGTGGTTCTTTGGGAGGATTTGCAAGCAAATTAAACAAGCAAGAGTGGGAAAGGGGACATTTATTTGTCTTTGAATATTTAGAAATAGATTTTTACCCTTGCCCAACAAAACCGTCTTGAATTCAGTAGATAACTAAAGAAATTCTTTTGCTTTGCTGCAGAGTTCTACTGCCTAACTCCCCTCTTATATTAGAAAATCCAGCATAAATTTGTCATAGCCTGGTCAGTAGTTAAAACAACATTTCAGAGTTGAAAATAATTTTTATTAATTAAATGATTAGGGAATCTTTTTTTTTAAACTACAGATAGGAAACTTAGTTATTTCTGTGTTTTCTGCCAAGAAGCATAGCCTTAAACACATTTCTATACATACCTGATTTCTTAGCTACTTAAACTTATGCTGTTCTAAACATTACTTAATCATATTTAGTTGGCTATTTTTCTACTGAACCATTACACAGTGTTAGGGAGAGTCTTATTCTAAAATTCCTTTATGTCATATCGATGTGTGATTCATTTTTTTTAAGTGTAATTACAATGTATGTGTCAGAGTATGCACAAAAAAAGTGGGGGAAAGATGAATATCATATGAAGACAAGCAGATATTTTGGGTTAGTTACATTTTTTAAGTAGGACATAAGCAATAGCATTTCTTGTTTTGCTTTAGTATTCTTGGCAATCCAAGACACCTCAAGACTGACAATGGTCCCGCCTATACTAGCAGGAATTTTGCACAATTTTGTCTCACCTATAATATCACTCACTCTACTGGCATCCCGTACAATCATACTGGACAAGCCATTGTTGAAAGGTGCAACAAGGATATTAAAATCCTCCTTGATAAACAGAAAAAAGAGGGAATAGAAAATAGGGTAAGAAGGAGATTGGATCAGATAATATATACCATAAATTTAAAAAGGAGATTGGATCAGGTAATACATACCATAAAATTTTCAACACTAGATGATCAGGGACGTACTACTGCACAAAAACATTTTGCAGGGCAAAAGAACAGGTTGTTAGATGAGCAACCAGATGTCACAGTAATGTGGAAGGATCCAAAGACGGGTAATTGGGATGGTCCAGTAAAATTACTAATCTGGGGTTAACGTTATGCTTGTGGTTTTCCAGAACATGCAGGAGAACCAGTCTGGGTTCCGAGACAAATCTGCACCTGTCAGCATACTGACCAGAGGGATAGAGACCCTGAGCATCAAAGGAAAAACTGGTGGAGAGACAAGTGGAGGAGGAAGGCGAGACCGAGAAGAAAGAGCCAATAATAAGATGTTGATTGTTCTTTTTGCAATGATGACTGTCGCAGATGACTCTGGGATGGAGTCATGATTACATTGGACTTATATGCCTTACCCCACCTTGGGTTAAACCTGTAACTTGACCGCTATACTTTTGTTTGTGTAACTCCCTATTTGCTTTCTAATACTACCAATGTAACTCCTGATCAAATATTGAATGAGCTTCAGGGCGCTTGGCATTCCAAAAATATAACATGGATGGTATTGATCCTCAAGATATTGTTTATAAGCTATTGTACTATATCAAGCAACTTAACACTTTCCAGAATATTTCAAGTTTGCTGTTGCATTTCGTACCCTGATAGTATTCTTGTTACTCTTGAGTTTTCTCCTGATGTGCATCCCATGTTCTCAAGCTAGAACAGAAGAAAGGGGGAGATGTAGAGGGCCAGCTTTGGGGAGTTGGAGGGCTTAGGCCAGTTCGGGTCTTACCTGTAGCTTGTACTAAGCCTGACAGCTGTGAAACTCAGGATGTCGGCTCACCACCCCCCTGTTCCATCTCTTGAGAACAGGATGCAGGAAGGGAGGAAACGGATGGGGTACAGGACAGGACAGGACGCAGGAAAGAACGTAACAGACAAGGTACAAGGAAGTAAGGAAATCACCTAATTAGATTTGTACTTTTCATGAATAATAATGTTACTATTGCTTGATCCAGTACTATATAAGCCTGAGCCCTCAGATCAATAAACAGAGTTTGTTCTTCACTGCTCTCACCTGGCCCGTGATTCTTTCTCTCTTCACACTCTGCCGGCATCAGACCACAGCCAGGGATGCAGGCGCTCCCAGCGCTTAACCCATAAGCTTTGTATTCAGTGAAAGAAAAGGTGAAATAAACTATTGAAAGAATATGAGGGTGACCTCAGATATGTGGAGATATATGTTATGTATGAAAGTATAGAAATAACAATCACACAGTATAAGACGGCACAGAGGGGATGTGATGTACACTGGTGGAATGAATATTAAAAATAACAATATTAATAGAGACACTGAAGTACTGAGGAATACTATTTATAACAATGAACATAGAGGCTGATGGGTTCCATTTCCTGTCTTCTAGAAAATTTTTCAAGGTTACTATGAGGTCAGAAGTTTGGAATGGATTCCTATTAACAAAGTCCTATATGTTGATAATGGTTCTCAAAGGTATATCAATATTATTCCCATATAATGCTCCTTCCTCTGAACTCTCCCCTTTACTACTGACAGAACCCACCACTCCCTAGTCATCTAGGCTCACAACCTATATGGCATCCTTAAGTCCTCATCCTTTCTCACACTCCCCACTTATCCAATTTGTTGCAAATTCATTATGATTTTACATTTATAATATCTCTTATACATACCCCTTCTCTCTCTGACCCTGCCACGACTCAGATGTAGGCCTTCCTCACTTTGTACTTAGACTATTTTAATAGTCTGATTACTTTCCCCATCTCAAGTCTTTTTCTATTTTAGTCCATTCTCCATGCAGCTGTCAAACTGATCTTTCTTCAGTTCAAGTCTGACCATGTCACTTCTCCCCTGTTAACAAAGTCCATTATCGTACCATTATCTCAGAATAAAACCACATATCTGGCATTCAAAGTCCTTTAGAATCTGGCTTTTTCCTGACTTTCCAGTCTTCTTACATCTTGCTCACCTCCACATACACCATGATTCAATAACTGTAGCATCCTTGCTTTTTCTTGTACAATACACTCCATATTCTGACTCCATGAACATTCACTAGCTGTCCTCTATGCTTAGAATACTTTTCCTCTTCTTCTCTATATCCTGACTTCCTTCAAGTTCCAGTGAAAAGCCCATCCCCTAAAAGAATCTTTTACCCATCCTTAATGCTAGAGCCTTCTCTCTGCTGATTATCTCCAATCAATCCTGCACATATCTTATTTAAACATATTTGTTTTCTGTGATTTCTCCCATTACACTGAAAACTCCTTGAGAGCAATAATTGTCTTTAGCCTTTTTTGTATCCCCAACGCTAAACACAGAATCCAGCTTACAGTAGGCACTTGAATAATTTTATAATTAACACATGAGAGAAATGGATAGCCATGTAAAAAATATCACATTAGTATAAGATAAATATTACTGAGGTTATGAAATAATCAGAATAAAATATTACTATTCTCATTCAAAGACCAAACATAGTCATTGAGTTATGTAACTTGAATAGCACACTAATCTTGAATGGTATTAATGAATTCATAAATAGAAAAATCAGAGAAATTAGCATGTTCAGGAAAGAGATAAAACTTAGCATGCTAGTAATAAAACATTCCCATCCTATATGCAAAAGTATCAGGACACAACCTTTTACATAGCCATGAAAGTGCAACCTACCCCATATATCTTCTCTACTTCCTTTAAAAGTATCACAGTCAAGGTATATCCTTAGTCACAGAAACTAGCACAATTCAGCTCACTAGAAATTATATGACTAACAAAAACTCAGCTTTGGTCTTACGTACAACAATAAGTAACTTGGTCCTCTTGACTAATTTCATGGGGGCATAGGTGTTACAGAGGAAAGAACTTTGGGTCAGAGGCAGACACAAACATGGGGGATGACTGAGGATAAGCTCTTATCCATGTTAAGTCTCTGCTGTCTCGTCTGTATAATGTGAGATTTGGGAAATGGTAACCAGAATCCTTTCTGGGGCCCTGTGAGTACATGTGTAAGGGTAGATGGAACAACAATTATAAAAAGGAAGAAGAGAATGAAGCACAAATTTGAATCACGTTGTTGTTGTTGTTTTCACTTGTTTTCAGTCATGCCTGACTCTTCATGATGCCATTTGGGGTTTCCTTGGCAAAGACACTGGAGTGGTTTACCATTTCCTTCTCTGCTCATTTTATACATGAGGAAACTGAGGCAAACAGGGTTAAGAGACTTGCCCAGTGTCACACAGCTAAGTATCTGAGGCCAGATTTAAACTCAGGAAGATGAATCTTCCTGAATCCAGACACAGCATTCTATCCACTAGATGCCCCTCAACTCATATAGCACCACCTTAATATTAGCCCTCATTTACATACTGGTTTGGGGAGTGTTTCCTCTACTTTAGTCCTTTTGTGTAGGTTTTTCTTTTGTTTGTGGGTGGTGGGGGATCATGACATGCCAGCCATAAGCTACAGGATAACAATAACAACACAGCTGACCTCAATCAATATGACATGGAATAACTTTTTGGGTCAAGTCATCATCAGATTGCCTTTGCGATGAAGAGGTTATAGGTCAACAGCAATTAGATCTACATAAGATAGCTATTATATAATCAGAAAGGGAATGGGAAAGATATATATACTCTGGTGAAAAGGCTTGCTTAGAAAGAATGTAGTGGAAAGTACTGAGCCAAGTTTAAATTCATCCTCACATATTAATAGCTGTTTGACCTTGGTCTAATCACTTAACTGCTATTGCCTCAGTTTCCTCATCTGTAAAATGAGGATCATAAAAGCACCTACCTCCCAGGGTTGTTGTGAGTCTCAAATTCCACAGTATTTGTAAAGTACTTAGAACAATTCCTGGTGTATACTAAGCACTACATAAATGCTAGCTATCATTATCATCAGTAGTTATTTCCAGCCTCTTTCATGCATGCTGATTAAAAAAAGAAAAACGTTAGCACTAGTCATAACTACTTGTTGGTGAACTGTTTATGCGTTTAATATGTTTCAGTTTATATTAATTTCTGTGTATGTTTTATTTACCATATCACATTGTAACCTCCTTGAGGGCAGAAATAGATTGTCATTCATTTTTCGATCTTGTATAGTATTTAGTGGAAATACCTTGTGCACAGTAGTGCCCATTAAAGATTTGTTGGCTGAATGAGCAAATATCACCTTTCAGTAAAAGTAAAAAGCCACTGTCTGTGAGGGCAAATATATTATTTAATGCTTCTGTTACAGCATTCTACCGTGACTAATATATATATGTATACATATATATATATACACATATATACATATATATACACATATATATTTATATTTATATATTTATATATGCTAAAACCATGAAAACTGAACATATACTCTCTGACATACAGAGATTTTCACTGTGTGGAATCTCAGGGATTATACTCTTTAGCTATCAGAGGTTAGTAAGATTGGATACATTTTAGTTTTTGTCACTTTAGATTTAATTTGGTTCACAAATTGTCTCATAAAAGTTAGTACATATGAACGCTAAAAATGCAGTCCCGATATCTACTAAAAAGGAAGCCAAATAAATCAGAGACAGAAACCCTAGAATGGTTAAATAATCAACATCTAGTGGTTTAATATAGTACTGATACTAAGCAATTAAAACTATTGACTACTTTGTGTATTTGATAGATGTGGTTACAAAAATGTTAATTTAATATTTTGCAAAATGATATTCCATACACTAAAGAACTTTATTGGGGATTCCAAAAAGATTCACACCAAATGTTTCCTTCCTCAATGTGCTTCCTCTTATTAAGTTTCTGGAAATATTCATTAAGTACACACAACTGTCTAAGGAGTCTTGGAAAACTTAGCAATGGATCCAAAGGACATAATATTAACTCTTCCCTTGCTAGGCAATCACATGTAATTTCACTATAAATGATGCTCCTTAGGCTATGGAGATGTGAAATGGGTCTTTTCTAAATAAAGTTGCTATGTAACATTAAAAAAATGGCTATGAAAGCAAAGTTAATGTTCTCAGTTGCAACCACTTAGCAAAAGCATTTAAACAAATAGCAGTCTCACTGGGGATTTATTGCAACGTGGGAACTCCTTTACCATGCTTTGTTGGATATTCCTTCATTCTCCAAACAACGATAACCATTAGTACTTTCTACCTTCCAAGCGTTTCATAGACATTAACTAATTAATATGCAACATAATTGTGAAGTAATTATTTTACCCATTTTACAATTAGTGAAACAGTAGGAAGGCAAGCCACTTGGCAAAAACTACAAACTAGAAGAACGTAATAAGAGGTCAGAAATCAGGAATTTCCAAATTTTGGCAGTGTGGGTTACATAGTTCCTTCTCCTTATCTTCAATTTTTAAAATTTAATTTTTTAACAAACACCAGCTCCCAAAGTTTTCAAAAACTACATTAAAAATTTTCTCTCACTCTAAATTAACTTTTTTTGGGGGTGAGGCAATAAGGATTAAGGGACTTGACTAGGGTCACACAGCTAGTAAGTGTCAAGTGTCTGAGGCCAGATTTGAACTGAGGTCCTCCTGACTCTGACACTGGAGCTTTATCCACTGTGCCATCTAGCTGCTCCTAAATTAACTTTCAAATCCAAATATCCCAAAAGTTTGCTAAATTAAAAAAAAATTTCATCATTTCTGGGTTCAAGTCATAGTGATCAAGTCATTTTGCTGGGTACAGTCAATACTGTTAACTCTGATCTTTTCTGCTTGCTTTAATAAGCAATATTTTTAAAATTTTATTAATTTATTTTTAGTTTTCAACATTCACTTCCATAAGCTTTTGAGTTAAAAATTTTCTATCCCTACCTTCCCATCTCCCTCCCCAAGACTGCATGCAAACTGATATAGGCTTTACATATACATTCCTATTGAACATATTTTCATATTAGTCATGTTGTAGAGGAGAATAGAACCAATAGGAGGAACCACAAGAAAGAAGAAACAAAACAAAACAGAAGAAAAAAAAGAGTAAATAGTATGCTTCTATCTGCATTCAAACTCCATAGTTCTTTCTCTGGATGTGGATAGCACTTTCCATCATAAGACTTGGAGATGTCTTAGATCCTTGCATTGCTGAGAAGAGCTAAGTCTATCAAAGTTAGTCATCGTACAACATGGCTATTACTGTGTACAACGTTCCCCATGTTTCTGCTCATTTCACTCAGCATCAGTACACACAAATCTTTCCAGGTCTTTCTGAAGTCTTTTTGCTCATCATTTCTTATAGTACAATAGTATTCCATTACATTCATATACCACAGTGCGTTCAGCCATTCCCCAGTTGATGGGCATTCCCCTCCATTTCCAATTCTTTGCCACCACAGAAAGAGCTGCTATAAATATTTTTGTACATGTGGGTACTTTTCCCATTTTTCTGATCTTTTTGGGATACAGCCCTAGAAATGCTATATGCATTTATGCGTATAAAGGGTATGCACATTTCTATAGCCTTTTGGGCATGCAATATTGTTTTATATATCATTTGATTCAGCTAACGTATATTAAGCAACTACCACGTTGCCAGCAAGATATCAAGAATTCAAAAACAAAAACGAAAACAAAATGATGAAGCTTTTGTTCTACAGAGAATAAATAATATGTGCAAAGCTAATTTAAAAATATATAGCAAACTCATTCATTGTCACTCAAGGATCCATTCATGGGAATCAGGCAGAAGGCCCCCCCCCAAAAAAAATATATATATATAGTACTTGAGCAGAGATTTGAGGAGATCTGGGAATTCCAAGAGACAAAGCACAGGAGTCTCTGCAAAGCATAAAGATAAGAGAAGGAAGTTGCAGGTAAGGAAGATCAGGGTCAGAATGACAAACAAAATTAACATATGTAAGATAAAGCATACAGCCAAGTAAGTAAAAATCTTTGTGTCCAATATATTATGTCCAGAATCGCAAAATATGTTGTTTACAAGAAATACATTTGAAGCAGACACATATAGAGTAATGGTAAAAGGTAGGAGCAGGATATATTATGCTTCAGCTGAAGTAAAAAAACAAAAGTAATAATCCTGATCTCAGACAAAGCAAAAGCAAATATAGATTTACTTAAAGCAAGAAGGAATGAAACTACATCTCACTAAAAGGTCCCAAAGACAATGAAGTAATATAAATACTAAACAAATATGTGCCAAGTGTTAAGTGAATTAGAGGAAGAAATAGACAATAAAATTGTAATATTTGGGAACTTCACCGTCCCCACCCTTCTTCAAGCTAGGTAAACATAACCACAAAATAAATACAAAAGTAGTTAAGGAGGTGAATAGAATTTTAGAAAAGTTAGATATGATTGACTGCTGGAAAAAATTGAATGGGGATAGAAAGAAATATCCTTTTTATTCAGTGGTACGTGATACCTCCACAAAAATTGACCTTGTGTTAGGCCATAAAAACCTCACAGTCCAATGCAGAAAAGCAGAAATATTAAATGCATCATTTTCAGAGTAATGTGCAGTCAAAGTTATGTGTAATAAAAAGCCATGGAAATATAGACTAAAAATTTATTGGAAACTAAATAAGCTAATCCCAAAGAATGAGTGGATCAAGCAACAAATCATAGAAACAATTAATAATTTCCTCAAAGAGAATGACAATAATGATAGAACATAGCAAAATTTATGGGATGCATCCAAATCAGCACTTAGGGGAAATTTTATATCTCTAAATGCTTACATGAACAGAATAGAATAGAACAAATCAATGAATCAGGAATACCATTAAAAAAGCTAAAAAAGGAACAAATTGAAAATTCCCAATTAAACACTAAATTAAAAATTGTGAAACTCAAAAGATAAATTAATAAAATTGAATTAATAAAAATAAAAAATAAAAGTAAGAAAACTATTGACCTAATAAATAAAACTAAGAGCTGGTTTTGGGGGGGACCATAAAATAGATAAACCTATGGTTAATTTGATTTCAAAAAAGACAGAAGAAACCCAAATTACCAGCATCAAAAACAAAAACTGTGACTTCACCACCAATAAAGAGGAAATTAAAGCAATAATTAGGAACAATTTTGGCAAACTATATGCCAATAAATCTGATATTCTAAGTAAAACAGATGAATGTTTACAAAAATATAAATTTCCCTGGTTAATAGAAGAGGAAATAATATACTTAAACCCATTTGAGAAAAAGAACTTAAACAAGCCATCAATGAACTCTCTAAGGAAAAATCTCCAGGGCTAGATGGAGTAACAAGTTAAATCATCAGCATTTCTATATATTACAAACAAATCCCAGCAGAATAAGCTAGAAAGAGAAAATTACATTTAAAGTAACTGGACACAATATAAAATATTTGGGACCCTACTTGCCAAGACAAACCCAGGAACTACATGAACACAATTACAAAACCCTTTTCACACAAATAAAGTCAGATACAAACAATTTGAAAAATCTAATTGCTCATGGATAGGCCAAGCAAATATAATAAAATGATAATTCTACTTAATTTATTTAGTCAGCAGCATACCAATTAAAATAAAAAAAATTTATAGAGTTAGAAAAAATAATAAAATTCTTCTGGAAATACAAAAAGTGAAGAATATTATGGTAATTAATGTGGAAAAAAATGCAAAGGTGGCCAAGCCATACCAGATCTAAAACTATATTATAAAACAGCAATCATCAAACTATTTGGTATTGGCTAAAAAAGAGTATAGTGGAGTAGTGGAATAGATTAGGTACATAAGATAAAATAGTCAATTGCTATAATCTACTGTTTGATAAAGCCAAAGACTTCAACTTTTGAGAGCAGAATTCATTATTTGACAAAGACTGTTGGGCCAAAAGTAGGCATGGACTAACATCTCATACCATATATCAAGATAAGGTTGAAATGGTTACCTGATTTAGATATAAAGGGTAATACAATAAGCAAATTAGGAGAGCAAGAAATAGTTTAACTGTCAGATTAATGGAGAAGGGAAGAATTTATGAACAAACAAAAAACAGAAAACATTATGAAAAAAATGGAAAATTTTCATTACATTAAATTCCAAAGTTCTTGCATAAACAAAATCAACACAATTAAAATTAGAAGGAAAGCAAAAAACTGGGATTCAATTTTTACAGCCAGTGTCTCTGATAAAGACTTCATTTCTCAAATATATGGAGAATTGAGTCAAATTTATGAAAATACAAGTCATTACCCAACTGATAAATGGTCAAAAGATATAAACAGGCAGTTTGAAGAAATTAAAGCTATCTATAATCACATGAAAAAATGCTCTAATTCACTATTGCTTAGAATAATGCATATTATAACAGCTCTGAGGTACCACCTCACAACTATCAGATTAGTTAATATCACAGAAAAGGAAAATAATAAATGTTGGAGAAGATGTGGGAAAATTGGGACACTAATGCATTGTTGGTGGAGTTGTGAACTGATCCAACCATTTTGGAGAGCTATTTGGGACTATGCCCAAAGGGCTATAAAAATGTGCATACCCTTTGACCCAGCAATAGCACTTCTAGGGCTATATCCCAAAGAGATTGTAAAAATAAGAAAAGGAACCACACGTACAAAAATAAAGCAGCTCTCTCTCTGGTGGCAAAGAATTGGAAATTGAGGCAATGCCCATCAATTGGGGAATGGTTGAACAAGTTTTGGGGTATGGATGTAATGGAATACTATTCTGCTGTAACAAATTATGAGCAGTTGGCTTTCAGAAAAACCTGGAAATACTTAACATGCACTGATGCTGAGTAAAGTGAGAAGAAGCAGGAGAACATTGTACTCAGTAATAGAAATACCCTGTGATCATCAACTGTGATTGTCTTACCTCTTCTCAGAAGTATAACCAGCCAAGACAGTTCCCAAAGACTCATGACATAAAATGCTTTCCACATCCAGAGAAGGAGCAATAGAATCTGAATGCAGATTGAAGCATATCCTTTTCATATTTTGTTTGTTTTTGTGTCTTTTCCCTTTTGTTCTGTTTCTTCTTTCACAATAAGACTAATGCGGAAATATGTTTCCAAGACTGCACATGTATGGCTTATGTTAGATTGCTTGCCATCTTGAGAAGGGGATAGGGAGAAAAATTTTAAACTAAATTTTAAACTTAAAAAACTCATAAAAGTGAATGTTGACAACTATCTTTACATGTAATTAGAAACAAATAAAATACTATTTACAAAAATAAACTAGAAAAAATAAGCAAGTAAACAAACTAAAAAAAATAATGCAAATGGAAAATAATCACAAAAAGAAAGAAAACTATGCTGCAAAATTACAAAGAATAAGCACAGTCCCAAAAAGACATATGAGAAGAAAACATCTCCCATTCTTTTGTAGAGGTAGAAGGTTCATATTGTGATACATTGCTTAAGTTTTCAGATTTTTTCTCTTTATATTGTTGAGTTTATAAATTCATTTTCCTCTCTTTTTTGTGATGTTTATTATATGTGGGGATGGATATAGGGGAGAAATTTAGATGATGTGAAAATAAATATCATCAATAAAAATTTATTTTAATAAAAAAGTTGATCAGTGTGGCTAGAACATGGAGTTATGGGGGGGATAATATGTTATTAGCTTGGAAAGACAAATTAAGTCTGATTATAAAGACATTTAAATGTCAAACAGAAGAGTTTGTATTTTGTCTGGAGATAAGATGGAATCCCTGGAATTTCTTAAGGAAGGAAGTGGCATAATCAAACCTGTATTTTGGAATAACCATTTGCTGTGTGTCTCTGTGTGTGTGTGTGTGTGTGTGTGTGTGTGTGTAGAATGGACTGGGGAAAGGAAAAATGAGTTTAGAAAGATTATTACAAGATAGAAATACTAGAGTAAGGGAGGCCATTACAATAATCTAGGTGAGAGATGCTGAAGGTTTAACCTCAAGTGGTGACCATCTGGAAGAGTAGATATTTTGGGTAGTGGAAGTTGTAGATTATCTACCAGCGTTCACTATCATGGTGGGTACACTAGTTCTTTTTCTTGATAGACAATATATAATTGTCTCAGGGATTAAGACTCAGCTCCATGTTGTAACATTCTGGTCACTAGAGTTCATAGAGACCTAAGGAACTCCAGAATTTCTGTGATCTCTGAGTAGGGAGCACCACTATGTGTTACACAGCCAGAGAATTGCTCAATTGAATAAATGCTGTATCTTTGGCTGAATATCCTTTCCCTGTTCTGAATGTCCTTCCCTATATATATATAAGCATTCTTCCTTTTGACAACTGTTAAATTGCTACAAGTGTTTCATTTTGTTTTAATCTTTAGTCAGGTTAGCCCTGGTATATTAAAACAGCTATATTATCCTCTTTTCCTTGCCAATAAATTCTTCCACAGAACAAAAGTCCACAAATTAGAAAGATAGTCTGGAGCCAGATTGTGAAAAACTTTAAATAGTAACCAGAGGAGTTTGTATCTTATACATTTGTGAGACACTAGATCTCATGGAGCAGGAGAGTGACATAGATCTGCCCTCCAAGAGTATAACTTTGGCATCTGTGTAGAGAATGGGTTGAAGAGGGAAGAGAAAGTAGTCATATGTTCCAATTATCAACTCCTACTATGTTAAGTCAAGCTACTCTGTTCCAGTGGGTTCAGTTCAATCATCTACACCAACTTAATGTGATTAATTTCTTTTAAAAATTACTCTGTCAGGAAGAAAATGTTTGGACATGGCAAAAGAGAACTTAAAGAAGAAAAATCATTACTTGTTGCCAGAATTAATAAAAGCAATAGTTAGCATTTCCCTTACAAAGAAAAATACAGCAATTCTTGCGCAGTGAAATAACCTAATGAAGGATTCAACATCTGCTTCATCATTCTAAGAAGTTAAATTTATTTTGCTTCAGTAGAAATGGTTCCCTTGATGACCAAGGTGGCAATCTGATCGATTTCTAGGCTGAAATTAGTTAGTGCAGTTGATATACATAATTCTCCTTTAGTGCTTCTGTGATAGGGATTGACAACTAAGTTAATTTGTATTTTTTCCTTGCCCCTTACTTTACTAATCTTATAAACAATGTAGGCCAGAAGCTAGATGGGAATCATATTCTATAGAGTAACTTTTTTCTTGATATATTTACGCAGTGGAAAAAAAGACACAAATTTTAGGAAATGAGTCAGATGTAGCCCATGAAAAGTCACAATAGTTTATCATATTGTCCTTACAAAACATTTTCGGCAAAACATTTTGAATCATTTTTTTTGGCTGTATAGAAGACATGCCTCTAGGCTGGAAAATTAACTGCTCTCTAATAAAAAGAAGCTCAAAAGTTTTTGGACTTGAGCATGGACTCCCTGCTTTGTGTGTGTTGTGAGAAAGCTGAGTGAGTTGTGTGTTGAGCATGCAAGGCATGCTGAAATGTGAATGATTGATGCCTGCTTAGAAGAATAGATGTGAGGAGGTAGTTAAAAGAAAAAAAAAAGCATCAGAGAGTAAGAACAGGCCTTCAAGTCACTTATGTATTATCTCTAACACTTAGAATTTGTTTTCCAGAGAAGAGTACTCAGTGGTGGTTATTAGACTAGATTTGGAAGTCATTGAAGACCTTTAAGGGTTATGGAACATAGCAGGGCAAAACCCAGCAAATTACTATATTTTATCAAGCTAGTAGATATGAAACATGCATGTGCATAGTATTTAAGCAGTAAGATTTTCCTTTCATTGCATGTCAGATCGATTAGGAATACAGAGAGTTGTCCTCTCACTGTTTTGTACAAAATTGGAAAATACAATTATTAATACTAACTTCATATAAATCATATACACACATATATGTACATATATATGTATACACACACATATAAAACAGTCCATGTTAATTTTTGACTAGTTTACTCCTAAATTTAAAAATATCAAAATAAATTAAATTTACTTCTATAACTACCTAAACCTAAAAAGACCTTTCAATCGATCAATAAACATTTATTGATTGTTCACTATGTTCCAAATATGAATAATAATGTGCCTATCCATTCTTTTTATTTGTTTAGATACCATTAGAATTGTGTATGTACTTTCCATTTACGTAGTTAAAGTGAAGATATTTTGTTTTACTTCATGAAAGTCTTTACACATTTTTATAATATTCATATTTTTCATTCTGATTTGCAGTATACCTTTAGTGTTCTATTGTACTGCTTGTGACATGGATTTCTTAGACATTTGCAATTATGTGTTTTAAGGGTTTTTGTCATTTGTTGTTGCTGCTGTTGTTTTTTGCCATTACAAAAAAAAAAGAATACACAAAATTATTTTTTAGTTGTCCATTTTATCATATTCAATAATGACATTACTGGGTAAAGTTCATGGTTACTTTAGAATTTGTTATATCATCCGGTCACTGTGTAATTCTATGGAAAATTCAGTTAGCCTTTGGAAGCTACAGATTTCTTACCACAGTAAACATACCTAAAACTGATCCCAGTATATCCTCACCCTGCATCTAGAACTCTCCTACTAGTCAATTTATGTATATACCTGCATACTTATAGTGATAATTTTGTTTCATTATTCATGGTACCCTTCTACATAGTATAGTTTTTCTGTTTATCTCTTGATATTAGCATCCTCCTTCCCTATAATATTGGCATATTTATTAATCTGCTGAGCTTAGAAGGGACTGCAAAGAGTGAACTGAATTGTAGGAGATTTTGACATGTCAACAAAAAGTTTGGGACTGGGAGATGGGGCAAAAGGACAATGGAAAGAGAGGTAGCAGCAATTACTCTCCCTTCTCTGGCAGAGATGGAACTATTGGTAGAAAAATAAAAGAAACTATGGCAATGCAGTGTTTTGTTTTGTTTTGTTTTGTTTTCCCTCTTAGATCCAAGGAGAGAAGGCAGAGAAATATAATGGTGATTATAAGAGAAAGAGAAACCAATGTCAATTGTGGCAGTATGCCTTTTTGGCTGAGGCTTCAGTAAGATTGAAACTGCCTTATGGGATATGAGGAGAAATTGAACCATCTCTATCCAGCTTTCCTATCCTGTCTAATTGCTTATTCTTTAACAGGTGTGTTCTTTTGCAATTGATTTTCTTGTCATGTATTAAGCTGTTTACTGACTTTTGTTCTTTCTATAAAAGTTTGCTTGACCTACACATGCAGTTGTGTGTATGCATTTAACCATGGTATGAGAGTATAGGGGTCCTGTTAGGTGGTGGATTAGCTCATTGGTTGTATAGGCTAGAATCTCCAGCTTCTAGAACAGGGTTGATGCACGTCCTCTGAGGGATTAATAAACCATTGTTTAATTATATGAATGTTTCTATAAGTCTTACAATAGAGAGAAATTTAATACTAACATTGGGTTTTCATTTCTGAAGAATGAGTTTGTTGTAACCTGGGGTGTTGGTGAAAGAATAACTGTGGATCCTTGGGGTAAAAATTTGGTCCCTTAGTTTGAAGCGGAGGAGTATATTGGGGATGGGGAAAAGGGTAATAGCCAGTGGTTTATATTTTTGATTTTACTCTCTGTCCTAACCTCTTGACTGTTAACATAGCCAGCAGTTATGATGTCATCTATGTGTAGTCATTCAGGTTCAAATCCCAAGGCACTTTTTATATTTGCTAAGACCTATAGATTCTATCTTCTTTGACACTTATAAAAACGTGTCTCTTTTCTTTCACAATCAACTCCTCTGTTCCCCAGTTCATATTCTCATTACCTGTTCTAATACATCACCTCTTAATTTACTTTCTTATTTGTTTCCTCTGTTGAAATATGCATTCTGCTGCCAAAGTTAGATTCCTAATTCATCTTGCTTTTGAGCTCTACTCCTCAAAAACTTTCCATGGCTTCTATTGCTTCTATTCCCTTTGTAGGTATGACAAATGTTGATGACTTTAATTTTTACAGGTGACAAAACAGACTCCAATATGGAAAGTGATTTACTAGGGTGGCATAGTGGACAGAACACTGGAACTTGAATAAGGGAGACCTGAATTCAAATTAGACCTCAGATATTTACTAGCTATTGACTCTAAGCAAGTTAATGAATCTTTTAACCTCCTATTCTTCAACTTTAACTTGGAGGTGATAATAGAACCTACTTCATCAAGTTGTTGTGAGCATTATATTTGTAAAGCATTTTCCAAATTTTAAAATGCTATATACATGCTAGTTATCATTACTACCGAAGATCACACAGATAATTAAGTGGAATGATTCAGGCTTAAATACAGATATCCTAACACTAAATTCAAGATTCTTTCTCTTATGTGACAATGCTTCTCATTTATTCATCATTGCAATGAGAGTTGAATTTTAAGAAGTTTTTAAAAGATATAAAATTGTTACTTTGTATAATGTTCACATTCTGAGAGAAACACATAATCACAGAAAATCAATGCTATGAGGGAACTCAGGTCAGAAAAGTTGTCATACAGGCTCCCCTTGAAGATGATCCGTAATAAGGACTATACTACTTTTTAGGTTTCCCTTTCTACTTTTGTGCATCTCTAATTTTTTAGGAAGGTTTCAGTATTAAATCTGTCACTCCACTACATCCTTCATTATTCTTACTTATGGCCTCTTGGGTCAAGCAATACAAATGTGATATATAGCCCACATGATAATCATTCAGTTCACCTCTGCAAAATTTTTCTTTTCTCTGTGTTAGCATGCAAACATGCAAAAACATGCTTGAAGTTGTTGGGAAACAATTGCTGGTAGAATATAGAAGCTAGAATATCGAATAAAGAAGTTCATTACCTTGCAAACAATTTTAGAAGCTTTTAAATGTAGGTTTCCTTTTAATGGGAAATCAAAGGCATTTCTCCTTATGAAATAGGAATTTTCTATTAATGGCAACTTTAGAAAAGGTAACATTCTAAAGTAATTAATTTTATTTTTTCATGCTATTCCCCATAGCAAAATTCAGAATCAAAAGAGTATATAAGTAATCTTTATCACTTTTTGATAACAACATGCCAACACTGAGACAAGAGGATGTGAGAATTTCAAAAATGACTTCTGTATTCATTACTGTCCGTCTCAAGTGTTTGCTAATTTTAACTAAGGTGTCCTGAGAACAGTATGTCAAAGTGTAAATAGTCTGATATATAAAGATGAAGGAATTGTACCTTTACTGGGTAGTACTTAAACAGATGTTTAATCAGGGCAGTTTAGTAGTAATGACACCAATTAATCAAGGACCCCAAAAAATTCACCTTAGAACAAACCAACACCATTAAAATCAAGGAGATTAATGATGTTTATAAAACAACAACAACAACATGGCAACATAATTATCATTAGGACAATGTCAAGTGGCCTGTTGAATCTATGTTCCCACTCAACAAACAGAAGGTCCAAGCAGCTTTGCATAAATCATAATTCTCTGTGTTAGAAAAGAGAGGATTTTTTTTTCTTTCTCTCAACAATACTAGCTTAGGATTCAGACTTAGCAATTAAAAATAAAGAATCAACTAGTACATCTAACCTTGGTTTAGGACTTCTCTATTTTAAACCAAATAAAATTGAAGTCATGGTATAATTCTTTAGCATAGTGATCAAAACTTCCCTATCTCAAGGGACTGTTGGATGGGTGAAGGTGAAATTGAGTCAAGTGCCAGAGATGTAGTATACCTTACTAATGAGACCAAGATGAAAGGGGGGAAAACAGTAGCTATTAAAATTATTATAGCTTAGAGTCACTGCTAGGAGATTTATTTAAATTCTATTAGCAAAAATCGTTATTTAGAAGTTGCAATTTATTGTTATGGTTGAATGCTTCAGTAGAACAATTTAATCCTTCTTTTAAACTGGAGTTAATTAAATCAGTTTTTATATCACTTGCAACAAATTCTTACTATCATTTTTGCACTTCTTGCTCAGAACAACAATTTTCAGTCAGTCTTTATTTGTGTTTGTGACCTTAGCTGTAAAAGCTGAGAAAAAAAAAAGCATCAGTACTTTCTCTCTACCCTAAATGGATAAAAAGCATAAGTTAATCGAAGTGGATAAACTTTGAGAGTTTTTAATCTCAAGTGTATGATTCATAAGATTTTGCAATATATGAGATTGTTTTATAAATTTTTTTTCTCACTCACCTTCCCCCCCCCCAATCACTGTTAAGTGAATTGAATTTTGATTATTCCCATTTTTCAGAAGAGGAAACTCAGTCTCAGGATGAACTGATTTGTCCAGCCAGTTATACTACACATAAGTGACAGACTGGGGACAGAAACCAGGTGTCTTCTAAATATAAGGCAAGTGCCCCTTTCTCTACACAACACTGCCTTTTGAATTTTTTATGTCATACATTAGTTGGCAGTTAAACAAAACATAAAGACTAGCCAGCAGTGGCCTAAAACTATAGTAGGCATTCAAAAACAGATCTTGATTGGCTAACAGCTTGAATCTTTATGTTTTAAAAGTTCCAGTCATGAGGAAACAAAAAGAGACCAAAGACTTGTAAACTACTCAGAAAACCCATGACTACATATAATGAATATTTTCTACTAAATGAGTCAAAATACCTAAGGTATGGAAATCAAACAAAATCACAAAAATGAAAGCAAATATATCTTATCGGACAGGAAAAAATGGTCATTGATGTGGGGATAACATCAGAATTAGTCATCTGTCTACAGTTAGACCCCTGAAAGCAAAGGTCAATATCAACATTAAATTAGAAGAAAATAAAGACATGATAACTCTGTATGAAATTATACCAATTTCTATAAGCCATCAATGCCAAAAATATCAACTCTACTATCATGTTACCAGCAGAATTTTGACTGATATAAATTTATCTCTACAATCTGAAGGTTAAATAACCCCCAAACCATTTTACCTTGCAAATACTCAAAACTGCTTGACAAGGTTAAAGACATAGGAACCAAGGGTGACTATAGTTTCTAACACGAGCTTATTTGTAAAACATCATGGAAGAAGATGGTGAAAGATTACAAGCAATATCTCCTCATGAAACACCTGAAAAGCAGTGGAAATGAACACAAGACTGCAGAAATTGTGTAATGAAGACTCACCGAAAACATTATCCCAAGGTCATTCAGAGATTGCACTGGCAAGAGGACAGTAACTAGAAAAAAAATTAAATCAGTGCTTCACTGTCCTTATCATGATCTATTTTTAACAACAGTGACAGAAAAAACATAACATTTGGACAGGAAAACATTAGTCCCCAGTGATACTTAGGAAAATAGCATAATGAAGAGAGGCTAGACTAGACAAATAGCGTTGAGGAGACCCATGCTAAAGGGAAGATAATCTTGGACACAATGAGGAGTGGTTTTACAAAATAGATAAAAGATACTAAATGAATGAAAAAAGTCAACAATAATATTGTCCCCAAAATAGTTGATATATGTAAATGATTTAGAAGCCATAACATGTTATATAAATGGTAGTATAATAATGATATTATTATTACAAAATAGATCATATCTTTACTGTCATACTATTGGCCGAAACATCCAGAAAACTAAGATATAGCTGTGTTTACCTTTCATTTATTATAAAAAAAAATGCCACTTAATGCACTAGAGCAAAGTGAGGTTATTATAATCTCTCCTTTAACAAGGTATATTTTAAGAAAATGTTAATATCACAGAAGATTCCTGGGTAAATGCAACTCCACAGATAATTCTATTCAATGACTCTGCTTACTGTCAGGTGAGTCACATACCAGAACAATAGATGCTATGTTTAAGTGCTTACCATTATTGTGAAACACACCCTAGGTAGGATCCAAATGCCAAAGAAACAACTATAAATGCTAGTGTCTTAACAAAGATGTCAACCCATGTACTCCTAACCTTGCTAACAATTCTCAGAGTCAAAACCAGGGTATGATTCTTGCATCCTTGTTTCAAAGAACCAAAATATAGAGGATGCAGAAACATGTTCGTAGAGCACAAATAAACAATTAATATTATCCAGTTGGTAAGAAACATTAGCTAAAATAGGAAGCTGAAGGAGATGTTTTCCCAGCCTCTATAAATTTACCTCAGGAGAACCTTTGGGAGAAGTCTCTGCCCTCCTGTGATGACACAGTGTCACATTCTCTTTTTCTCTGCCCCAATGGTATTTTATGTGTAAGTTCTGGTGTTTTTCTGCTCTTTTCAAACAACACTAAATTTGTTTTATTTAATTAATCAATTAATTTTTAGTTTTCAACATTCACTTTTATATGATTATGAGTTCTAAGTTCTTCCCCTCACCTTCCCCCTGCCCCAGGAGAGTGTGCTATCTGATATAGGCTATCCATGTACAATCATATTAAACATATTTCCACATTAGTCACATTGTGAAAGAAGAATCAGAAGAAAAGTGAAAAACAATAAGAAAAACAATGAGCATAGTTCCAAATTGCTTTCCAGAATGGTTGAATCAGTTTACAACTCCACCAACAATGCATTAGTGTTCTAATTTTCCCATATCTTCTCCAATATTTATCAGTTTTCCTGTTTTGTCATGTATGCCAACCTGATAAGCATGAGGTGGCACTTCAGAGACATTTTAATTTCCATTTCTCAAAATCAAATCAAAATCAAAAATGATTTAGATAATTTTTTTCATATGACTATAGATAGCTTTAATTTCTTCATCTAAAAACTTCCTTTTCATATCCTTTGAACTTTTGTCAACTGAGGAATGACTTGTATTCTTATAAATTTTACTCAGTTCTTTAAATATTTTAGAAATGAGTCCTTTATCAGAGACACTGGC
Source organism: Phascolarctos cinereus (assembly GCF_003287225.1). NCBI lineage: Eukaryota > Metazoa > Chordata > Mammalia > Diprotodontia > Phascolarctidae > Phascolarctos > Phascolarctos cinereus. Next base: position 143,870,580 of record NW_027556180.1, on the reverse strand, counting down.
TGTAAAAATTGTATCCCAGCTTTCTGCTTCCCTTCTAATCTTGGGTGCATTGGCTTTGTTTGTGCAAAAAAAGTTTTTTCAATTCAACGTAATCAAAATTGTCCATTTTGCATTTCATAATTCTCTGTCTCTTGATTGGTCTAAATTTGCTTTTAGAAGTTGATTGGAGGGGCAGCTAGGTGTCGCAGTGGATAGAGCATTGGCCCTGGAGTCAGAAGGACCTGAGTTCAAATCTGGCCTTAAACATATAACACTTACTAGCTGTGTGACCCTGGGCAAGTCACTTAACACCCATTACCCAATCAAAAACAAACAAACAAACAAAAAAAGTTGATTGGGAATATCTTTCATATTGCTTGCTCTAGGGACTGGAATTACTGGTTATAGATCTAGAAACAGCTGTTCATGTTTTCCCATATATCCTCCATAAAGGATCTATAAAATGTGCTAAAATCCACTGCTGGTCAACACGAAACTGAAATTTTCCTCTCTACAATTTCCACTCATTAATCTTAGAGTTCTTCCCATTGGAATGATAACCACATGATAACCTTTTAAATGCTTGAAGAAATATATTATGTTTCTCTCCATTCTTATACTTAACTATGTTCAAGATAATCACTTCCTTCAAGTTTTATCACCATCACAGTTGCTAGCATTTCAGTTCAGTCTGGCTCTTCATGACCCATTGGGGTTTTCTTGGCAAAGAAACTGGAGTGGTTTGCCACTTCCTTCTCTATACCATTTTACAGATGAGGAAACTGAGGCAAACCAGTTTAAATGACTTGCCCAGGATCGCACAGCTAGTAAGTGTCAGGCCATGTTTGAATTCAAGATGAGTCTTCCTGACTCCAGGGCTGGCACTCAATCCACTGCCTCACCTAGTTGTAAAATGTGCAAAGCACTTTTCTTATGTTATCTCATTTCATCCTCATAACAGTCCTGTGAGGTGGGTGTTATTATCTTTATTTTATAAGTAAGAAAATGACACTCAATGAAGTCATGAAGTCCAGATCTTCCACTACCTTATTTGCCCTTATTTGGTTAAAATTTAGCTTCCTAGAATGCACCTAGAAATGTACTCAGAAGACCTCATAATGTGATGTGACAAGGCAGAGTCATGAGTCCAATATTATATCTCTCTGTATCACGTGGTGCTTTCAAATAGTAAGCATTTGGTTTCTGTTTCTGGTGATAGTTGCCGATAGAGTTACTAATAAATGAAGCAAGGGGTGGTCTACATAATGTAATCTGGAGATAAAAAATAAATTAACTGCTGCCTATAAATATATTCATATCACAATATTTAAACTCACAGTAGTGGAATAAATCTTTAGGACACAGCTATGATGTTGAAGATTCTGGAACAGAAAATACTTATATTGGCATGCATGGGCCATATCACAAGATATTGTTGATTAATTAACTAGCTGTCACACTGAAAATTAGAGACTGTTTGCTACAAGAGGCAACAGGGTAAATAGAGAAAAACCTATGATATGATCTGACTACAAACAAAAGGCCACTGATATACCACAATATTGCTATCAGTATGACTTGTGGTGGTGCATAATAGGAAATGAGGTGGGTTTCCCCACTGGTTCAGAAATGTTTGGGAAAACAACAACTATGGTAATATAAAATAAATTGAATGTGACTGTGAATTATTGTACTAAAGGAAATTACAAATTTCAAGAATTCATAAAAATATGCAAAGATTTATACGAGCTAATGAACAGTAGAATAAGGGAAACCAAGAATAATATACATGATAATGACAGCAATGTAAATAAAAAGATCTCTAAAGATGTCAAACAGAGAAATCCATGAAGAGTCTGGAAAATAAGTACAAATATCTCTTTTCTCATAGCAAAGGTAGTGGAATATTACTAGGACTGAAGAGTTTCTATAATAGTTGACGGGGTTACTGTATTAATCACTTTTGATTAATCCCTTTTATAACAAAGGAGGGTTCAGTTTGGAAAGGGGACTAAAATGATTGATGCGGGGGAAAAAAGGCATCAATAAAACACACACACTTAAATGGCTTCACAAAATACAGGGATGTTATAGCTCTATCATCACCACCCCCAATCTACTAACCTCAGACCTCTATCAAAATGTAAAATATGAAATTAGTGTGTCATGACCTTGATGAGCTCTTAGCAGTTATTGCTTCTCTTAAAGCTCATACATGCATGATCCTAGGAGAGAAATTTTGCCAGAAATTGAAGGCAAGTTCACTAGTCTATAATTCTAAGAAATCAAATTCTTCCTTGTTTTGAAAAATGAAAACAATATTTCACCAACTACAATCTTTACTCCTCTCATTACATGTCAGTTTTTTCAATATTCTTTGATCTAACTCGCTCAGCACTAATGATCTGAATCTCTGAAAGCATTCAAGTGTTCTCTTATCTCTTCACTTAACTTAGTGTTCAGTACCCTGCTAATCATTTTTCTTCCATCATTCCCAGTCATCAGGTCATTCCTTTTGGTAGAGAAAACAAAACTAAACATCTAAGTGAAACAAAAGTTGAGTGATTCTGGCTCTGCTTTTGACTCTTCGAGCTTCATTATCATGCCTCGACAACGTAATCTTGTAATTTCCCTTAGAGCCTGTGGCCTTCTGACTTTTGAACATCTCCTTGTCACCTCCTTCTATATACCAGTTCCTGCCAGGGCCTCCATTTGGCAAAGGGGCCTAGGCTGTCCACTCTTCATTCTTCTCATTGCTCTAATTATGATTCTACACATTTCACTATCATGCTTCTGTATATGCCTTCCCCCCCTCATTACCATTTCAGGGAGTTTTCTATTCCTTTTTACCTATTATCATCTCTCATTACAAGGTGAGCTTCTTAAAGTCAGGGACTATGCTTCCTTTTGCTTTTGCTCATATCCGTAGTGCTTAGCAAAGAGCCAGGAACATAATAAAATGCTTAATAAATGCATATTCACTGATTGACAGACTCTGGGTTATTTATCTTTACCTTACCTATCCTAAATATCAGGTGAAAAGATATTTATAATATCCTGCTGTGATCCTTGTGGTAGGTTTTGGATCAGCTTCCTGGACACAATTTTGTTCTTCTTGCCACAGAGTATAAAGCTAACATCCCTTCACTGAAAGTGCTTAAGCAAAGACTAGATGATTACATGCTCAGAATTTTGAAGGAAAGGCTTTTGAACTGGTGAGAAATTTCGACTAGTCTCTTCCTCAGGCCTTCTTATGTTTAAAATTTTGTGTGCATGCACTTGTCTCTATAGCTCTCTGAAAAGCCAAAAGCCAATAAATACAGCTTTCCCTATATTCTTTACCACATTTGTTTTTCTTTTTTTAAAAAACTTTTTCCCAAAAATATTTTTCCCAATTACATATAAAAACATTTTAAGATTCAATTTTTAAAATTGAGTTCAGGGCAGCTAGGTGGTGCAGTGGATAGAGCACTGGCCCAGGAGTCAAAAGGACCTGGGTTCAAATCTGGCCTCAGACACATAATACTTCCTAGATGTGTGACTCTGGGCAAGTCACTTAACCCCAACTGCCTCACTGAAAAAAAAAATAGCATTCAAAATTTTCTCCCTTTCTCCTTCACTTCCTCCCTCATGGAGAAGGCAAGAAATTTGACACAGGTTATACAAGCACAGTCATGAAAAACATATTTGCATTATGGATAATGCTGTCGTAGAGAAAAAAAAAAGACCAACAAAACCCAAGAAAAATAAAGTGAAAAAAATGTATACTTTAGTCACCATTCAGACTCCATCAGTTCTTTCTCTTGAGGCAGATTTTTTTTTTCATAAGTCCCTCAGAATTGTCTTGGATCACTGTATTGCTAAGAATAGCTAAGTCATTCACAGTTCTTCATTGTGCAATTATTGCTGTTACTGTATACAGTGTTCTCCTGGTTATGCTCACTTCACATTGCATCAATTCATGTCTTTCTGGGTTTTTCTGAAGTACATTAATATGCCACAACTTGCTCAACCATTCTGCAAGTGATAGGTATCCCCTCAACTAATAATTCTTTGCCACCACAGAAAGAGCTGCTATAAATATTTTTGTACCTGTGAGGTTTTTTCCCTTTTTTTAAAATCTCTGCAATACAGACCTAGTGGTATTTCGGGGATAAAAGTTATGCACAATATTATAGCCCTTTGGGCATATTTCCAAATTGCCCTTCATAATTGTAGAATCAGTGCTTTAGTGTCCCAATTTTCCCATAAAACATTAACTTTTCCAAAAGTATTCCTAATACCCCGATTTATTTTCATTGAATCAACAAAAAGAAAATCTTTCATTGATACAAATATATTACATGCTTCTAATAGAACTTCAATCTGACCACCTATTTAACAACCAAATGTATCACTCTTCTCTCTGTTATAAAGATGGCCATAACTGTGACTTGATATTTGCAATGACATCTCATGAATTCTTCCTTTGGTAGCATTTTATGTTTTTAATAGAGTTCACATTACTTTCTCTAAAATATTATTAGTTCATTTCTAAGCACTTTTAGAAGTCTTCCCCCACAAGATAAAATTTATTGAGTTAAGAATTTTAATTTTTAAGTCTATATGAAAGATGTGGAATTCAAAGTAATCATTAGGGTAAATCTGATGTTTAGTATGGCAGGTAGGAAAACCTGACTGTGAAAAATCTCCTACAACATACTTCATTTGGATCTATGACTAGATGTGATTCTAGCTTGAGTATCTCTGTGGAATTCTCTGTGATATTTTTCTTTTAAATTAGGTCCTCTTTGTCACCTCACTCACATAACTCTACTTGAACTATTTTATGTATAAATTGAACTATATTAGCAATTTCCTTTGAATATCAAAAGGAGAAAATATATAGGAGATGCTAGATTATTTTTTCCCAATTATCCCTTTTGTCTTGACATTTCATTAACCTGCTTTTAATTATCTTTCTACTTCCAATGTAGCTTTTTAAGAACCTGGCATTGCCTTCTTGGTTTAGATCACATGCAGCTTTGTGTTTTATTTGTCACCTGTCTTGACAACTCCAATTAAGCCCTCCAACTATTTCTTATATCTAAAATTGGACTTTAGCATAGGTGCAGGAGAGACTTGAACCTTGTTTGTCCTACTGTCAATCTGCAGCAGGGTTTTTATGGGTGACAATTATACAGAATGGATATGTGTGAAGAATATGATGTGTCACCTTAGAATGTACAGATACCTCATTTTGCCTATTTTTGCACAGTTTGCTGCATAAGGTGGGGCATTCAATAAACTTGCTTCCCCCCCCCCCAGTTTCAGAAGCATTCTGTGTGAATAAATTAAGTACACTGAAAAGATCATTATTTTTTTAGGTTATCAGAACATTTTTTACTAAAATTTTGCTATGGTCTGGATAGATATTGGCCTGAGCCAGTCTATAAAACTTAGTTTGTTCAATTACTAAGAGAGTATGGCTCATTTAGCTGTTTTGTCTTCTGAAACAGTTTAAATTCCTATATATGTAGACTTTTTTTTAATTACACCTGTAATGTCATTGATGTTTTGAATTTTAAGTGAAGAAACACAATCTACTAATCAGAATCTGCAATTTAGAGTCTTAGAGAGTTGTCTGGGGAAACTGGTAGGTTAAAATCATACATCTAGAGGTAGAAATATCTCATTGGCCATTTAATTGAAACCCCTGTCATTTTACAGTTATAGGAACTGAAGGCCAGGGAGATTAACAACTTGCCTAAGTATTACTCTAGTAGTAAGTATGAACAACCAAAATTCTCTGAATTCAGATCCAGTACTCTTTCTACTGTATCATCCTAATTGACTTACCCAGGGTCATACAGTCAGTAAATGTCAAAGGCAGAAGTTCAAGCCAGGTGGTCCTGCCTTCCAGGTCAATTCTCTCACTCTTATGTCAAAATGTCTCTCTTTAAATGTTTCTCTTTTTCCTTCTACTTCCTCTGCTCCCCTACATTTTTTGGCTAACTGAAGAAATCAGAGAGGGGAATAATTCCTCTTAGTTGCCTGCAGGTTTTCCTTACTAGATCAAGAAACGTGATCTTCTATTATTCCTGTTATGATTTTGGGTATATATTCACATAGACATTCATATATGACAGAGCATGTGTGTATGTGTTTGTGTCTGTGTATATGTGTGTGTGACTCTGTGTGTATGTATGTGCATATATAGCACCAATGTGACCCTGGACAAATAACTTGGAAGGAACAGTGACATAATAAAAAATAAATAGACAGTGTGTGTTCAAATGTGATCTCTGAAATGACCACTGTAATCTAGAGTTGTCATTAACTTTCTTCAGCTTCAGCTCCCTCATTTGTAAAATGAAAGGGTAGATAGCCTTACCAGATGTCCCCAAGGTCCCTTTCAGCTCCACATCCATAAAGCTATGACATACATGAGTTTTACCCATAAACGTGTGTATAAAATTATAGGGAAATGAACATTAAGGTTTGCTTGCCTTCCAACTCATTGCTCATATTGAAATACAGAAATTTGGAGCTAAAGAAACTATTAACCTATTGTACATTCAGAAAAAAATAAATCACAAAGAATGGAGAAGCAACTACACTTACATAAGTTGTTTTGATATTTATAAAAATATTTTGTTTAAGTTTTGAACAAACTCAACATGAAATATTGAAGGATTTAAGTCATCAATATATATGTTCATATGACTTGGACACAAGATAAATGGAATGCTGACATCATTTCTCAAATTGAAAGAATTGCAAATGGATTTTCTTTCAAGGTTGTAATCTAGAGTAAGACAAAAATTGAAAGATGAGCTAATTCATAATGACATCTTCAGGGAATATGTATTTTCTCACCATAAAGACAGATTAACACATACGAATGATATGGGTTATGATGGCCAAAGAATTTGTCACCCATGATCAACTTATAAAGAAATATTTCAATCTTATCTAAGATGGTTCTTGTAAAGCATTTAATCTGTCACTTGGGTACACCCAATGACTTTCCAGGTTGGTTTAACTCAGCAGAGCTTAGGTAGGGCTAGCAAAAGTCCCTGAGATGCCAGGGCTTTTGGAGAAAATTATTTCAGTATAATTTGTGGAGAAAAGAAAATATTAATTTAGGAGGTTGAAAAACTTATGTCTACCACTTCTGTTCTCATAATTGTGATTAATTTAAGTGCTACTAGTTGGCATATAGTATTTTTTAAAATTCTAGCTTTCTGGTTAGAAGGCAGTCCTCTCCTAAAGGTGTAAGGGTCCTCCATGAACCCACCTAACAAATTATGCAGTTTTCTTCTGACCTTATTGACCCTTTTCCTTAGGGAAAATCATAGTTCTCATATGGTTCATGGCCACTGTGATGACCAATTCAATGCAATTATTTTTCTTCAATGCAGTGCCTATTATTTTTCTAGGTACTGGTAGTAGAAAGAAAAAGAAGTTTCATTCTACTGGGGGAATACAAAATGTACACAGAAGTAAATACAAAGTAATTTTAAGAAGAAATAAGCATTAATTATTGGGACATCATAAATAGCTCACAATAGGATATAGCACTTAAAATTGAGCCTTGAAAGAATCTAATGGTTTTAGGAAGGAATGGTAAAGAACACATCCATTTCAAACATGGTGGGATGGTTTGTGCAAAAGCATAGAGGAGGGAGAGATCTAATAAGTTTGAGGGACAAATAATAACCTAGTTTGTGTGACATAGGGAGTATGGGAAAAGAAGGAAGGTAATCTGAAGTATATTGCAACACTAATGGAAGCTAGACTATGAAGGATTTTTGATGCCATAAAATTTGATGCCATAAAATTTGCATTTTAATCATAGAGAAAATACACAGCTGCCTTTTTGAGTTAAGAAAGTGACATCGCAAGTATTATGTCTTAAAATATTAATTTTGTAACTGTGTGAAGGACATTGTAAGTCAGGAATTAAAAGCAGGGAGAACAATTAAGAAACAATTATAGGAATCAAATTAAGAAATGTTGAAGGCCTGAATAGTGCTTGTGATTGGAAAGGAAGAGACTAATGCAGATGACGTTGATGTTGCATTTATCCGATAAATAGGAGAAAAGATGAAGAGATGAAGATTTCTGAGTTGAATAACTGGAAGGACTGTGGCACCCTTAATAGACAATTGAAATGTTAAAGAAGAGATGAGATTTAGAGGAAATAAGTTGGTTTTGTGTGTGTGTGTGTGTGTGTGTGTGTGTGTGTGTACGTGTGTATGTACTCATGTGTGTTGTATTTGAGATGCTTATAGATCACCTACTAGGGAAACCGTGCAACAGTTTGCAAAGTAGAATTAGTGCTTTTCCTAAGCTTTCAGAATCTCTACTTTAGAGACAGGTGTCCTGTGTGAGAAAATGACTCCCACTGTGTCTCCACAGTACTTTTGTAGTGTTGAACATAAGGTATAATCATGTATCTATACACAATAGCTAACACAGGATATAGAACTGCAGTAATTGATAAACAAGAAAATCTCAAACAATTCATTAACATAATTTACTACTTCACTGGGGAATGGGATGCATGCCCAAATTCCTGGGAGGGGAAAATATTGCAAGAAATCCTATGAGTTCATTAAAACTAAGATAAATATTTTAATTTTTATAAAACTAAAGGAATTTAGCCTGCAGGCTACTCAACTTTGGACTTACACTAATTATCATGTGCAGTTTAGAGTATTTGTATGATAAGTGTACTTCATTTGGCTTTTTCCCCAATCTCAATAAAATGTGGAATTTCAAAGGTTACTTAAACGTGGTTTACACCAGGTTACCAGACCAGACAAGGAATATACATTGTAAGAGAAAACAATTTAATCAAGACTTGAACAATTAATAAAGGAATAATGAGGAAAACATTTTCCTCTGAGTCACACTTTATGAAGAGGAAATGACAAATGTTTTTCTCTTTACAGCATGTCAGCATTTACCCCTTTTTACAGCTTAATTTACTACAGGTGTTTCTCTCTCTCTCTCTCTCTCTCTCTCTCTCTCTCTCTCTCTGTACTCTGTAACTGTCCCTAAGCCTTTTTCTGTTTCTATCAGTCTCTCTAACACACACACACACACACACACACACACACACACACACACACACACACTTCCTTATTTCTCTTCACTCAGCAAGCAGACTACACTATTGCTAACTCCCTTTCTACACTGGATGTCACCATCTCTTTATGATACTTTCTCATCTTCTCCTAAATGTCTTCCAAACTTCCCTCTTCATTCTCTCAGAAGCTGTATCATCCATCGTGATAAAAGCACCCTGTGTCACAGTCATACAATATCACAGGAAGTGAACTTCAATCTAGCCCATCCTTGAAGCTTAGAGCCTTATGGGAAATACAGTACTTTTCCTGAGATGTGAATCAATGTATTATTCAAGTAAATCAAGTAAACTCAAGTAATCCTGTTACATGGTGCCAGCTCAAAGAACTCACCCTGTCTTATTATTTTATGGTGGAATTTTAAGTAATGACAACCGGCTTAATTCAAGTCTACAAGTATATATGAAGTGCCGCCTATGTATAAGAGCATTAAGTAATGCTGCCAATCATAGAGTAGACCAACACAGAATGTTCCCCTATGTTCCAGTCCTCCAGTCTCCATGGAAGCAAGTCCCTATACCTCTTCCTCATGGGTGACCCTAACATAAGAGGTTACATCTTATATATATATATATATATATATATACATATATATATATATATATATATATATATATATATACACACACATATATATATATAATATATATGTATATATATATACACATATATATATATATATATATATATACACATATATATATGTACATATATATACGTATATATATACATATATACGTATATATATGTACATATATATATACGTACATATATACGTACGTATATATACGTACATATATACGTACGTATATATACGTACATATATACGTACGTATATATACGTACATATATACGTACGTATATATATGTACATATATATGTACATACATATATACGTACATATATACACACACATACATATATGTATTATATATATGTACATATACATATGTACATATATATACGTATATATATGTACATATATATGTACACATATATATATGTACATATATATGTACATACATATATACACACACATACATATATGTACATACACATACACACACACACACACACACATATATATATAAAATACAAGGTACAATGTGACAAAAATAAAGAAAAAATGAAACTTTTGCTTTTCTATTTTTTTTTCACTTGCTTACAAGGGAAACAGTGCGGTATTGTGGAGAGAGTGCGAGACTTGGAGTCAGAAAGAAATAATCCAATCTTGCCCCACTCTTACTATGTAACCTTGAATAATCTACTTCCATTCTCTTTGCCTTAAGGTCTTTGTCTCTAAAACAAAGAACTATGATGCCTACCTTTGAAGACACTCATGAGTCTCAAGTGAGATAATGCACAGGCCAAATGCATCAGACCAAAACAGCAAACCATTTTAAGAAAAAATCAATCAAAATCAATCAACTAGATTTTTCTTATAAAACTAACAAAAATTATCAACAGATTGATATCAACAAAAAATATGACTGTTTCAGGTTTTTGTATCTTATTTTACAATCATGTAGATGTGTAAAAACTGGTAAAGCTATTTAATTTCAGCTACAACAAAAGTTTCTCATTTTATCACTGTTTTTTGGTATATTTCCACATCCTTTCTTCAAGCCTACATCAATTACCCCAAAATTTACGTTGAAAAAATGTACACGTTCTTGCTATATCCCCATAATAATGTATATGTATATGTATATGCAATATGCATATAATATATATCTATATATCACTATAGTCTTTGATGAATTGAAATTTAAAATGACCCAACTGAAGGAGAAGATTGTAGGCATAAGGAGGTTATAGTATATTTCAAAAGAGGAGTTATGTAAGAAAAGCAGCACAAAGATTTCATCAGAGAAATAGATGACCCAAATAAGAAGGCATTGTCAAATAGTGAGATCAAGAGATAAATGATGTACAGTCCACTGTACATCATTGATGATACTCATGCAAAATCAAAAGATCCACAGGAAGGCCCTCAGTATATTGCTTTAGACCCCCCAGTACTAAAGAAGATCATGGCCAAGACTCTTATAGGATAGAAAGAAAGGAATAATGTGGTACCACCGTTGGCAGAGGGTATACACAAGACACTCACAGATGCACTGATGCATTAGACTATTGGATCCTTTCAGAGTTCCTTTGTATAATATTCACAGAGGACTGTATGGAGTAAAAGGGAAGATTTCTAAGGAACTGCTGAAATTTTAATGGTCAAAATTTAAGTGTTTAATGGACAAATACAGTAGTTTTCACAGCAGTAAAATAATAAAATGTGCTAGTTCACTAACAACACGTTAAGTATTATGCAAGTGGCTCTAGTAGTTTATTCCTGAGGCAGACTTGATAGAACCACTAATAGTGTTTCTATATGGTTATACAGTATTTATCTACTTCTTTTTAATGTGGAAAGAAATAGTTTCTCTTCAATAAACATTAAGGGAATAATCAAAAGGCTGCTAGAGATATTGTGACCTTGGGCAGCATTGTTGTTTTTAGATGGTCTTGCTGCATGATAAAGAGACTATTAGTGGTAGAAAAAAATCTACTAAACAAACAATTGCCTTGAACAAATATGCATATTAGGAGTTAATATCATAGAACATAAATCTTTCATTTTATGAAATAAAGAGCTAGACTTCTGAGATTGTATTCTTAAAAAATAGTAGAGTAGAATGATATTTACATTATATTTCAAAAAGACTTTTATTCACTTAACTAACATTTCATTGTCAGGTATTCATAATGTTACATAAACTTTGGCTTTATGTTAACAGTTTCATTAGTTTTTATTATGTGACACAACCATGAAGGGACTGAACTAAGCCAGATACTGGCTTATACTCCCTCTTTTTCTGTACTCTATATTGTCTTTATTTTTAATTGTCTTTAGATTTCATTATTTTCTTATGGTTTGCAGGGGTGCCCATTTTGTGTGATATGTTTCTGTTGATGTGCATATTAAATCAAATTATAGTTTTTCCCTTTGCCTTCTTTTATAAAAATAAAATTATTCTGGGATATAATGCATATAAAAGTCAACGGGTTATCTATTAATGGCAGATGCTTCCTGAAAGGCAGTGCATTATAATGAACAGGACACTGGCCTGAGAGTGGAGAAGTCTTGGATTCAGTTGTTGACACATATATTTGCTTAATAGCTGCTGCGTCTGTATAACAAAGGGGTTGGATTCAGTCACTCAGGTACCTTACAGATCTAAATTTATGATTCTATGATCTAGTTCTGTGTTTACCACTTGAGAATGATTGAGAAGATAAGTCTAAAAAATCATCTGAATATAAGATTAGAAAATAAGATCCATGAGTTCTTAAATAATGATCCATGCAAAAATCTTAAAAATTACACGATGATACTATATATGTATAAGTATGAAGTAGAAAGTTGAGAAAATGTTGAATGCTACGGCACTTTAGCGATGAATTCCTTTTTGGAGTGCAAAGGTATTTTATTCAGAATTAATGCAGATAATTTTTTGAAATAGATATCATAATAAGAGGGGAAACAAACAAACAAACCAGGACTGATTTTTAAAATTCAGCTACTATTTTGCTTGGATAAGGGGAGGCTTGCCACATATATAGATCACGAATACATTGTCACTCATATGTAAGATGCTAAGGGACATGCTTCATGGAGACTGGAGAACTAGAGCAAGGGTGGACAACCTGTGTTGGCCTACTAAATGGTTGAGAGCAGCCATGTCTATTGGCTGTGTAAGCAAACAGAATTGTTGGCATCTTTTAAACAAAATGAATCAGAAGCAATGTTAATTTTTTCCTACAATCATGTCTGAAGTAAATGACTCCTTAACTCATGGAAGAGGACATCATACAAAAATGAGGGAGGACTTGAGGGATGCCTTACCCCTCCTCCCTCCCCAAGCCATGTGACTCTGAGAAAGGGGCCTGGAGTTTTGACCCACCTTTTTTGTTTTGTTTTGTTCTTTCCAGTTCTAAGTTCAAGGAGTGCAGTCAAAACACGAACATTCAAAAGGCCAGGAATCCAGGCCAGATGTTGCATCTAGCATCAAAGCCCTGAGGAGTAAGGTCAAGGATGCTACCCCAGGTGGGGCTATGGAGTTGAACTTGGTGGGAATGATAATTTGCAGGAAATGAGTTACTCTGTGAGCTTAATCTTCCTTCCTTTTCCAAAGCCTGAAGGGGCATAAAGGGGATTATGTCCCCAAAGTCTCAAAGAAAATGTTTGTATATTTATTCTTGCTATATCTTTGAAGAAAACAATCCTTTGTAAAAGTTGATCTTCTGTTAAGTGGATAAAGTAAATTGAAGTACTAGTTGCTGAGACCATACAGGAGATGAACACAACTGGTGAGGGCTTGGGCCAATGATTCTCCCAAACCCCCCATACTTCTAGGATACCAGAGAACTCTATGGAAAAAAATAAGTAAATGTAACTAACCTAGCCTAAAGAGAGTAGGGCCAGAGACAACCTATGTTATGCTTGCCTCTTTGTGGGATTATAATACAGACACTCCAAAATCTATAAGTGAATTCTGCATACAAGGTAAGTATAGTTACAATGCTGTGGCAATCCCTAAAGCGGTGCTTTGTAAACTTCTTTGATCTTGCATCATATGCACACAACACACACAATACATATATGTACGTATGTACATAGACATGCACACATATATTATATATATCTATGTAGATAGATAGATAGATAGATAGATAGATAGATAGATAGATAGATAGATATAGATATAGATATAGATATACAGAAATGTTCTTTTTTTTCCTTGAAGTTTTGCTAGGCAGATGAACAGGAAGAGAGCAAAAGTTGGGATTTTAATGGCACCTACACAGCTGCTGCAGTGGGTATAGGGGTCAGGGTTTGGTTATATTTGAACTCAGGAACTGACACAGCTCCAAAAGGAGAAGGTCAGAAGCTTGTACTCTAGCGAAAAGACGCTGAATAGATATTGGGCTTAATGGGTAAAGGGCTGCTGTTCTGTTGTTTTTCCACCATGATCCCACTGGTGTTTTTCTTGGCAAAGATTCCACAATGATTTACCATTTCCTTCTCCAGCTCACTTTACAGATGAGGAAACTGAGACAAACATGGTTAAGTGACTTGCCCATGGTCACACAGATAAGTATCTGAGGCCAGATATGAACTCAGAATGATGACTCTTTCTAACCCCAGACTCAGCATACTATCTATTGAGCCACCTAGATGCCTTGGGTAAAGAGCAGGTATGGTTATTCCAGAGACAAGAATCTTAATTAGCTATCACATGAAGGATAGAAGGCTATCTTCTCACTCTCTGATAGTTGATCATATACTCCCTAGGATTAAGTTACATCTTCATGGAGTCATGTCATTATTTCAGTCATTATATTAGAGAGTGTTTACCTAGAAAAAAATGACTGGAATTTCAGGATTTTTTTTCTTTTTTGCTACCTTTCTTTTCTCCTTCTGACTACCAAACCATCATGGAGCCCCCAACACTTAAGCACTAATAAAACCAAGTCTGGAATCAAGTTATATCACAGTACCCTTAAATAGGTATTTGTAGGTCATAGCAGTTGTACAATGATTCATGTGGTTAATTACAACCATAAGTGAATCACAATGATTCAATGATATAGAACTAAGAAAACAAAAACAAATTTTACTAGCATATGAAGTCTAGTCTCAGTTCTTTTTCTACTTGTGAAATGTCTATTTGTCCACAATCACTTCTCCATAGTTTTAGCCCTAGTTCTTATCGAAGCAATTTTAATTTTCACAGACCAGAAATCCATCTCTATGTACCAGGCCAAAGTTGCTTTAGAATTATCAGGATTCTATATTTGATGATAAAGTATATAAGAGCCTAACTCAAATAGAGAAACCATATATATTATCAACCTAGCAATCTTTGTCAACATCTCCCTTATTCTCTTGGTGGAGTACCATATTAATCAAACTTCTTCAACTAATGAAAATTCATTTTAAAAACCAATAGAGGGATATCAGATAGCAATGTCAAGGCATGAAAAAGCATCCACCTGGCAATTACTGCCTGACAAATCTGACTTTATTATATAGTAAATTAAAATGAAAAAAAATCTGTAAACACATAAGATGAAGATAATGAACAATGAGATGTAATGGAGATTTATAAAGAACAAATTAATCCTACTCAACCAACTTTATAGAAATAAAAGATTAGTATATAAAGAGAAAAGCATAAATGTATAATATGCATTGATTTTAACAAAGCACTAAAGTAGCTCATAAAATTAATTTAAATGATCTTGAATGCTAGCATAGTTATATGAATCTGAAACTAGATGAGAAATGAATCACTTTGCTTTACTTATTTGAAGTATATGCCCACTCTTTACATTTTCCTCTGGCACTTAACAGAGAGTAATCTCTGGGTATACCTAAATTTAAGGAAACCTGGTATGTGAAAATCAAGCTTCACAAAAATGATAAATTAGAGAAGGATTTTTTTTGATGGGGTAGAACTTTAAAAGTAATTAACAATGTGAGTCCTTTAAGTAAATCTCCTAGAGCAGTAAAAGAATGTATAATATTCTATAATAATTCCTGATATGGGGCTAAGAGAACTGGGTTTTCATCTCCATCATTTTGTACATCAGAAGTGTCAGAGCAGGAAGTATTTAATTAAATAAAACTACATTGAAACACAGTCAACATTGTATTTTAAGACTGTCAATATGCCCCTAACAGGTATCCCTAATAACAGATTAGTGGCTGCCCTTTCTGTTTGTGTTTGACACCTTAGGTTTACATAGTTTTAGCAAGTAATTTAGTATCTCTAAATTCCAGTCCTTCATCTGTTTAAAACATAATTAGGCTGGTGACATTAAATATTCCATACAACTCTAAAATTATTTTAATCAATTCTTTTCAAATGACTTTTCGAAAGAAACTTCATTATACAATGGGATACATACCTCTCTAGCCAATGCTTAGTACAGTGCCTGGCACGTAATAGATGCTTAATAAATGTTTATTGATTGACTGACTGATTATAGCCCAATTTTCCAGATTGGGAAGAGGAATTGAAAGATCATAGGGAGTACAAGCTTCTCATGGACTAGAAGTAAGGGACTACACTATCACTAAGGGACACCTTAATGCAAATGAAGGGAACTGTTAAGCTAAACCAAACAAAATAACTAGCAGTTAGAGCTTGTCTGACTCACTGATCAGCTTAAAGGCAGAATTTTCCCTAACAGTATTTTGGGTTTTTCTGTCCCTGCTTATTGGGCCCTTGGTTCAAAATCTGATTATATTATCTACTACCTGTGTGACCAACTTATTACTCAGTTTTCATTTCTTCATCTATAAAATGAAGAAGTTGTACTAGATGGTTTCTTAAGTCCTTCATAACTCTGCAATAAGTAATTATATAAGTAAAAATGATTTCACTTATTCTCTAAATTGAGAAAAAAACAAATTAAGTATTATGCTTATATAGAATTGCAATGTTGTTTAAACTATACTCTCAACATTACAATTCAGAGAGAGAGAGAGAAGGAAGGAAGGAAAGAAGAAAAGAAAGAAGAAAAGAAGGAAGAAAACAAAGGAAGAAAGAAAAAAGAGAAAAAGAAAATAGCAGGATGGAAGAGAATCCCAGATTTGAAATCAGAAGACCGGATCTGATAATGATAACCTGAGTCATTTTGGATAAACCACTTCCTATGTTTGGCAATAAGTTTTTTTTAATCTCTAAAATGAGGAGGTTTTGCTATATAATTGCAAAGGTCCTTCCCAGTACTTTTTTAACTAGCTTGAGTTATTCTGAATTTAGGCTTGCATTTGTTCTTTTTAAAAATCTCATTCTTTTGTTTGTTTGCTTGTTTTAATGTCTTGGAATCATATAAACATTGTTTGAGTCTACACTGTATGGCTTGGTGAGGATAAAATGATCTTGTTACAAAAGTGATGGAATTATGGCCTTAGGAATCTTAATATGGAAGGGAACTGAGGGGTGATTCAGACAGCCAGAAAGGCAAGTGAATTGGTGAGCATTAAACAATAGACCTGCAACTTGATCTAGTTCTCTTCCCACTATAGCACAATGCTTATATTTATTTATACCTTATTGTTGTTATTTACTTTACAAGTTTGTTGGAGTAAAAAAAACAAACCTTCCACCACTCTATAAATAGTGAAAATACTATTAAACTCATTTTACTAAATAGGGTAAAGATAGAGGATAAAGACAAAACTTGTTATTTCATTGGCATAGGGAAGTGATGCATGAGGAAACTCCTTCTACCAACATGGATATATACACTTTCTCTTTAACTCAGAGTCTTAGAAATTTGCCTAGATCATATTTCAGAAGTACAATATCAACCCAAGTCTCCCTGCCTCCAAGGTCAGTTGCCAATCTACTATGTCATTCTGGTCACCATCCTACTAATTATGTATTCTTATTTGCAATAATGTGAAATAATTAAGGACTAACTTTCCTGTAATACTTTAAAGCCCAAACTTGGCATATTAGTTGGGATAAATCTGTTGTTAACCTTATGCCAGAGATGTGCTAATGCCAAACCAGTAAGTATCTTCTGTTCCTAAGATTATGAGCAATTTGACAACTTCTCTCTGTATGCAAGACTTCTTTAGGAAGAAATACATGTAACATGAATACTCAGATATAGGGCAAAAGCATCCCCAAACTAGAATTCTTTTTGTTCCACCATGGAAATCTCTCTCTCTTCCTCCTTCTGTTTTTTTTCCCTATCACCTTCATCCTTCATTTTTTTTTCCTTTCCTTGCTTCTTTCTTCTAGGCCAATCAACTTTTTCACAAAAAAAACCACAATGGACTGGTCTATAAACAAGAGCAAAGACATTCTTACTACTTCTCCACTTTTTATCTGCTGAGTAGAGGAAATTCCAGTGCCTGCTTCAGTATTATCAGGAAAAAACTAGTCCTTCCCCATTGCAACCCTGCCTTCCCTAGTCAGTCATCAATTTCCAGAATTTAGAAACTTCTTCTTTGATCTTAAACTTTTATTATTCCACCTCTCCAACTCTAGAATTTCCAGAAAAGAAATTAATCTCTATCTTCCCTATGATGACATAGAGTTTTTCTTCTAGCTCTTAAGACATTGTATTTTGTGTAACATAAATTTGCATATCATCTCCTCCACTAGATTGTTAGTTTCATAAGGTCATATAATATTCTTATTCCTTTTGTGTCCCTCATAGTAATGAATCTTGAACAGATGGCAGCTACATACAAAGGCAAAGAGAACTCTCACTTACCCAAAGTAGTGAATCATCTCTATGTTATAAGAGAATGTCAGAGTATTGTCCTAATTCTGGTAATTGGTAGAGTTACCCTGTGTTAGCATATCCCTAGATGTTTGTGACAGAACATGGCAAAAGTTAATTATACAATATGTACAGAAAAGACTGTGCATAGAGTGTTTGTCTACGAGTGTCTAGGAGGCACATTGTGTTTTAGGGAGAAAGGATTAGTTAATGTTCTGAATAAGTTTGAATTGGGAGAAGAGTGAACTTGTGAATATGAAAGGTAGTTCAGGGAGAGGTTTGTGCCCCTTGGTAAGCCTTTCCTCTGAGATCATGGAGATGATTAAAATTAAGGCAAAGCACAGAGGCAGGCACTTTGAACTTATTTCTAGCCAATGTGCCAATTGAGACATGTTGTGTTCCTGTATCAGTTGCCTTGTGGTGTTATCTATCTTCTCAGAAATGTAAGGACAAGTTTTGGCAGATATTATATCTAATCGTGGTGATTTTAAGTTCCAAGTAGTCCTATCATAGGAACAGAAAATAACTTTGAAATAAGGATCCTGTGCTTGGATAAATCCACTTAAAACATGCATATTTAAGAGCAGGCTTGCATCACACAAAGCCTAGCCTATTGCCTTGCACTTAGTAAATATTTGAAGAATTTAATTGAATATGAAAATTTCACTGACAATGATAAATCTAATTATTTTTAAGCATGATTTAAAAAAAATTTAAACCTAATACTGATTTGATTTGAAATTCTCAAAAAAAAATCCTATTGGGTTGTTCACATTCCCATATTTGAAATACATGCACACAAATACACACACATATATGTATACATATGTATATATGTGTATATATATATATATATACATATATTATATATGCATGTGTATAGACTTGTATAAATATACACATATATGTTCATACATATATACATAGACTAAAAAACATTATTCTCCCAAATTCTCCACTCTAATCTCAGGTATTTTCCAATAGTCTTGGTTTGGGGCTATTTTAATTTATAAACATTGTGGTCTACTGGGAAAACAAAAAAAACACTTGATTGGATGTCAAAGGAAATGGATGCTAGCCTCAGATCTTCCACTAGCAGTTATGGAAAACTAAGCAAGTTCTTTAATCTTTCTGGACCTCAATTTCCTAATTTCAAAACTGTGATGGTTGAACTAGATAACCCTCAGGTCTCTTTCAGCTCTAATATTCCATGATGTTATATATCCCTTCCATATGTTCACCTGGTAGATTCTCTTGGAATGTTTACATTTTTCTATAATT
The DNA here is from genome assembly GCF_003287225.1 of Phascolarctos cinereus. NCBI lineage: Eukaryota > Metazoa > Chordata > Mammalia > Diprotodontia > Phascolarctidae > Phascolarctos > Phascolarctos cinereus. The sequence goes on along the minus strand of NW_027556180.1, from coordinate 143,850,880 downwards.
ATGTTTTTCAACATCTGGCAGCTTAGGTCGTACCCACAGTCCTTAGGGAATTTCTGCTCTTGAATTGACATTTACGTAGCAAACAAATATGTGTTTTATAGTTTCTTAGATTAAGATTAAGCAATACTGGACTAGTCATATGTAAGGTTGTGAAGTAAGTCAGGTTTATCTTTGTTTCCCCTCTCTGCTTTCTTTTCTTTTTTTCAACTACTTGGAAGAATAATCTTCTTCCCTCAAAGCCCTTTATCCTTATATACATCTCTGCATCTTTGGAAAGAAGTTGACAGGTCCCACTTTTCTTTTTTATCATTATCAATTTTTGTGATGTGAAGTGAAAACTAAGGACTATTTCATTTTTTATTTTCTCCAATAATTAGTAATTTAGATCATGTTTCATTTAGTAGTTTATAGATGATAATTGTTTTCAAAACTGATTATATTATGTGATTGCCTATCTATTGGAGAATACCTCTTGGGGCTATACTTTTTGTCAATTTTCTACATATTTTTGGTATCAGGTGTTTATTAGTGATGATTATCACAACTAGTTTTCCCATTCTACAATGCTGTTTAAATTCTGTTTTTATAGGTGTTATTCATGAAAAACTTTTTCAACTTTATAGACCTAAAATTATCTATTTTTTCTTTTATTGTTTCCCCCTGTTCATGTTTGGTTAAGAATTCCACCCTTTGACATAGTTGTGAAAGGTATTTGATTTTGTACTCTTTTAGTTTTTATGGTGTATTATTTTTATTCAGATTACAAATCCATTTTGAGCTTATTATGCCACATGGTATAAGTTGTTAGTTGAAACTTGATTTTTGCCAAACTGCTTTCTAATCATCCTAGAAATTCTTGTAAAAATATATATTTCCATCAATATTTTATGTTCTTGGGTTTACTTAAACAATATGCTACTGGTTTGATTGCTTCTGCTTATTTTATCAAGACACTGACAAAAATGTGTTCATTATGAATAAGTTGGAAAGACACCTATACAAGAAGTAATAGTGAAACTATAAGGATTCTGAACTATTTGGAATAAGTTCCAAAAGGTAGTGAGGAAATCAACATGTCAATCTAGAGAGAGGTCTCTAGTTCAGTGAATTCAAAATCTATTTGTATCTCTAGTCTGTTCAACATTTTTATCAATGACTTGTATGACAATAGGCTTATCAAATTTGCAAATGTCATAATTTAGCTAGACAAAAGACCTATGATCTAAAATGATATGATTAGGCTATAATGTTGTGAAGAATTTAACACAAAATTTAATAGAAATGAATGAAGGATGTTATGGTTAAAAAATTCAACTGCATAGATATAGTATGGAGACTTGCTACACAAAAGTTTATGTGAAAAAAAGATTGTTGTTAATTAATGGACTGCAAATTCAATATGAATTAATAATGACATTGAAGCCAAAAAAGTCATTGTGTTCTTAGGCTGCATTAATAAAGGCACAGTATCCAGAATAGGAAAGTCTCACTGCGCTATACTGGGGTCAATCATTCAGTAAACATATATTAAACACTCACTGACAGCAAGGCACTATATTATGTACAAGAGATACAAAGACAAAAATGAAATAGTTCCTATCCTCAAAGAGCAAGTAGCAATAATATAGAGTGTGACATTCAATTCTAAGTGTCATATTTTAACTCTGTGTTGACATTAGATTGCTGGGGAAAGTGTGTAGGTTGATCAGAAGACTGATAACCACAATATGTGAAGAATTGTTGAAAACACTAAGGATTTTTAGCCTGGAGAAGAAGAGAAAGGGTCACCATGATAACAGTCTTAAGTGTCTGAAGGACTTTATATGTTCTGCTTTGTCCCCAAAAGGTAGAACTAGAAGCAAATGGCTGTATATAGACAGATTTAAGCATGGTACAAAGAAAAATCTTACCATAATTGGAACTGACAAAATGTGACAAAGGCTGCCTTAGCCCTAGGGCACTAATAGGTTACCCATCATTGGAGATAATCATTCTAACAGAGGCCAATGATAAGAGAGTTGTTAGAACTCTGAGATTCTATAACTGCCCTCAGAAGTGTTGGACTATTCCAGCTATCAGAAAGTTCTTTCTATATTCAACGAAAGTCTGTGTTTCTGTAACTTCCTAACATTAGTCCTAGACATGCCCTCTGTAATTCCACAGAATATCTTATTCTCTTTTACCCGATTTTCCTTTATACATTTGAGAATAGCAATAATGACTCTCCTCAGTTTTCTTTTCTCCAGGCTAAGCATTCTCAATTTTTATTTCACTGGATATATATGTCCACATGCACTCTGTAATGCCTTCAGAAGCCATCAAGAAAAGTGTTGCAATTCATGTGATGCAATACCTTAGGCTGCTGGTCAAAATCTATCTAATAAACATCCTAGTCCATGAGGTCTATGGCTGTCAATGTACACGGTTACATTTTGCTATCCTAAGCTATCTTGATTGCCATATGAATAAGCAAAGTTGAGGTAATAGGAGCAGGCATTCCTATAGTGCTTTTACATGTATTATCTCATTTAAGTGCTATACTGTCAGATAGAATCTCTAGTATCATTACCCTCATTCTATGAAGCAAACTGAAGCTTAGAGAAGTTGTGATTTGCCAATTACAACAAAGTTATTAAATGTCGAAGAGAGGACTCAAATCCATCTCTTTCCTGATCACAAATCTATTTTGTTTTAGTGACTTCATCAGTTTTCATGGGTTTAATTATCATCTCCATGCAGATGAATCCTAACTCTATATATTTAACCCAGCTATCTTTCATTGACTTGAGTCCTGCATCCACCCGCTTCTTGGATATTTATGATTAGATGTCCCATGGGAAACTCAAAATCAACTTGTCCAAAGAGAACTCATTAATTTTTTTCCCCCTCAAACCCATCCCTTTCCCAAACTTTCTTGCTTTTTATTGAGGGCATCATAATCTACCCAGTCACTGATGTTCACAATGGAGTAATCCTTAACTCCCCATTTGTCCCTCAATGAGTAAGTTGAGTAAGTTCTAATGTTTCCTGGATTCTCTTTCCCCCACATTTCTCACCTCTTGACCTTCTCTCTGTTCATATAACAATCATCATGTTTCAGGTCCTTATCACCCCTTTCCTCAATGGCCCTCTAATTGACCTAGCTCCTTCAAATATCTTCCTTCTCTAATCTGTCCTTCACAGAGTTTCCAAAAAAGATATCCCTAAAGCAGAGAACTAACCATGTAACTTTTCTATTCAATGAACTCCAATAACTTTCCACAGCCTTTAGGATATATGCAAACTCCTCTATTTGTCATCTAAAGTCCTTTATAATCTACATATAAACACTTATTGAAGGCTAATTAACAGTTTCTTTAATCTAGCAAAATTGGCCTTGGTCTTCACACAGGAGATTCCATCTTCTGTTTCCATGATTTTGCATAGGCTCTCCCCACAACCACAATTCACTCCCTTTTCCTCACCCCTTATTATCCCCAGTTTCTTAACAACAAAACAAAACAGATCAAGCAACATCTTGAACAAAAAATCTTTACTAGTTCCCCCTCAGTTTCTAGTTTCTGTAGTCAAAATGTACCTTGTGTTTATCTTGCATATACTTATATGTATACACATTGTTTCCCTAAAAAGAAAACAGCATTTTCTTGACGGTAATGACTGTTTAATCTTCGTTTTTCAGTGCAGTGCCTAGCACCATAACTGGCATGCAGTCAGCAATAATAAATGTTTATTTCTAAATTGATCAACAGTAGTAGGCTATTGGTTGATATAGGTGGTTTGGTGGATAAAGAACTGGGTCTGGACTCAAGCAGATTCATCCTTCTGAGTTCAAATCTAGCCTCAGACACTTAATAGCTATTTTTCTGTGTGCAAGTCACTTAAACCTGTTTGCTTCAATTTCCTCATCTGTAAAATGAACTTAGAGAAGGAAATCACAAACCACTCCAGTATCTTTAGCAAGAAAATCATAAATGGAGTCAGGAAGAGTCAGACATGACTAAATTGACACCACCACCACCATCATAACCATGAAGTAGGCTATCATGGCAGAGATCTACTGCGTTAAAAGGCAGCATGGTAGAGTAATAGAAAGAGCAATAGTATTGGAATCAGAGAACCTGGGTTCAAACCCTGACTCTGTCATATGATATCAATGTGACCTTAGACAAATTATTTAACCTATTTGTGCTTCAGTGTTCCTAATTCGTAAAATGAGAAGGTTGGATTAGGTGCTATCTGAGGTCAATCAATTAATAAACATTAATTAAGCATCTACTGTGCTGAGTGCTGCAAATACAGAAAAAAAGGCAAAAGATGATCTTATTTTGTGTGTATGTATATGTGTGTGTGTGTGTGTGTGTGTGTGTTTAGGATAAATGGGATATTATTAAGAGAGAGAGAAGACACTAGAATTAAGAGGGATTGGAAAAGGCTTCCTGTAAAAGATGGGATTATACTTAGGACTTAAAGAAAGCTAGTAGGCAGAGATGAGGAGGGAGAGAATTTCATTCACTGAATAAAGCCAAAAAAATATCCAGAGCCAAAAGATGGAGTGTCTTGTTTGTGGAATAGCAAGAAAACCAATGTCATGGGATACAAGGGTATGTGACGGAGAGTGAGGAATAAGAAGACTGGAAATGTAGGAAGGGGTTTGTTTATGAAGAGTTTTGAATGCCAAACAAGAGGATTTTTATGTGATCCTATAAGCACACAGGAGCCATTGGAGTTTACTGAGTATGTGTGTGTATGTGGTGGAGGGAGGGAGAGGGGTGTGTATATGTGTGTGTGTGTGTGTGTGTGTGTGTGTGTGTGTGTGTATGTGTGTGACATGGCTGGACTTGTGCTTTAGGAAAATCACTTTTGTGGCTAAATGTAGGATGGAGCAAGAAGAGACTAAAGGCTGGCAAACCCACCAGCATGCTTAATGCAGGCATTAAGGCCTGCACCAAACTGGTGGCAGTATTAGAGGAGAGAAAGGGCTATACTACAGAAATGTTGCAAAGGTGAAATTGACAGGCTTTTTCAACAGACTGGATACAGGGGTCAAGTTATAGTGAGAAGTCAAGGTTAAAAACCTAGGTTTTAAGTCTGAGGGACTAGGAAGATGTTGTTACCACAAAGGTGGGGGAGGGTGAAGTTAGAGGAAAGTTAATGAATATGATTTTAGAAGTGCTTAACAGGTCGCACTCCAAGGTGGCAAGATGTTGTCCGAGCCACCACTTTCAGTACCACTTAAAGAACAGAAACTCCTAAATGTCAAACTGCATCAGCTACCAGCCTGGATTATGAAGCGGGATTTTTTCCCCTAGTGGGATTGTCAAAGCTTGTCGTAGAGGTTATGATGTGTATTTCAATAAGTACATCAATGTGAAGAAAGGCGGGATTGGTAGTGTCTGTATGGTCCTTGCTGCTTACATCCTGTTTAATTATTGTGCAGCTTACAAACACCTTAAACATGAACGGAGACAAAAATACCACTGAAAAATTCAAGACACTTCAGATGATGAATTTTATCCCTCAGCTTAGAGAATTTATGCAGTTTCTTGGTGAGCGTCTCTTGATGGGGTCAAATACCCATCATTAAAGGACGTGTTTAAACCTGAAAAAAAAAGTGCTTAACATTCTACTGGACAAATTTAAAATATGTGAAAGGTAGTTGCAGATGTGGAATTGGAAGGTGGAAGAGTGGTTGGGGCTTGACAGGTATGTTTTGACAATCATCAGCATAAAGATGGTGATTAAATCCACAGAGTTGATGGGATCACCAAGTGAAGTACTATATAGGGAGAAGAGAAGACAACCCAAGATGGAACCCTGAAGGACACTTACAATTAGAGGGTATGATCTGGATGAGAAAAGAAGAGTGAATAGGAGTGGTCTGATAGGCAGGAAGAGAACCAGGAGAAAGTAGTATCCTGACAACCTAGAGAGAAAAGAGTATCAAGGAAGACAGTATGCTCACCAGTGTCAAAGGCTGAAAGGCAGGTCAAGGAAAATGAAGACTGAGAAAAGGACATTGGATGTGGCAGCTAAGACATCATTGGTAACTTTGGAAAGAGCAGTTTCAAAGGAATAAGTTCAGAAGCTATGGTATAAGGGGTTAAGAAAGGTGTGAGAAGGGAGAAAGTGGAGGAATCTATTGTAGATGGTCTTTTCAAAGAGTTTAGCCACAAAGGAGAAAAGAAATAGAGGATAATAATGAGAAGGGATGGAAGGATCAAGTGAGGAATTTTTTTTTGGATAGAGGATATAATGATATGATTGTAGGCAGTAAAGGATGAATGAGTAGAAAAGGAAAGATTAAAAATAAGTGATAAGGGCTGGAGCCAAGATGATGGAGAAAAGGCAGGTACTCACTTCCTCTCACCTCAAACTCCCTCTAAACAACTTTAAATAATCTGGAGCAACAGAACCAAAAAAGGACAGAGTGAAATAATGTTCCAACGAAAGACAACTTAGAAAGGAAGCAAGAAAGGTCAGTCACACCTTGGTGAGGGTGGGGTACAGTTGAAAGCAAGCTGCTCAAGGCAGACCCAGTCCAGTAAACAAGGAGCAGGCTTTGAGAGCCATGGAATCAGCATTATCAACAGCTGCTTCAGGAACTCTCAGCACACAGACAGTAAGAGGGTCAAAAAACTGGTCAGAAGGAATTTGCAGGGTTCATCTGCTAACACTGAGACAGGACTCTATTGCTTGGCCCATACTTGGCTCTGGGTCACAGTCCTGGACTGCAGTCCCAGTATCAGGAGTAATAGGCTACCAGAACTTGCAACCACAGTTTAGGTGGGACCCTCATCACAGATCAAGGCGTAAAAGAGTGCTTGTGGTTGCTCACAGATTAGAGAACAGGCCAGGAGAGTAGTAAACACACATCTCCTTAGACCACACCACCTTGGAAGAATTGAAAACTTACAAGGCCCTAGAAGTATCTCTGAAACCAGATGCACAAAATCCCTGAAGCTTGGGGCAGTGCAACCTACACCCTGGAAGCAGAGGCCTTCTTTAACAAAAACTTAAAAGTCAAGAAATAGGCTGGGGAAATGAGTAAACAACAGAAAAAAATTCTAACCATAGAAAGATACTATGGTTACAAGGAAGTTCAAAACACATACTCAGAAGAAGATAACAAAGTCAAAGCTCCAACATCCAAAGCATCCAAGAAAAATATTAATTGGTCTCAGGCCATGGAAGAGCTCAAAAAAATTTTAAAAATCAAGTAGGAGAGGTAGAAGAAAAATTGGGAAGAGAAATGAGAGTGATGAAGGAAAATCATGGAAAAAAAAAGCCAAGGAACTTGGTAAAGGAGACACAAAAAATCACTGAAGAAAATAACACCTTAAAAAACAGACTTTGGGGGCAGCTGGTGGCGCAGTGGATAGAGCACCAACCCTGAAGTCAGGAGGACTTGAGTTCAAATATGGCCTCAGACACATAACAGTTACTAGCTGTGTGACCTGGGCAAGTCATTTAACCCTATTGCCTAGCCAAAAATAAAAAAAACAAAAAATAAAAATAAAAAACAGACTATGCCAAGTGGTAAAAGAAGTACCAAAAAAACAATGAGAAGAATAATGCAATGAAAAGCAGAATTGGCCAAATGGAAAAAAAGACATAAAAACTCACTGAAGAAAAAAAAATCCTTAAAAAAGCAGAATTGGCCAAATGGGAAAGGAGGTACAAAAGCTCATTGAAGAAAATAATTGCTTAAACATTAGAATGGAGCAAATGGAGGCTAATGACTATATGAGAAATCAAGTAACAATAAAATAAAACCAAAAGAAGGAAAATAGGAGACAATGTGAAGTATCTAATTGGAAAAAAAACAACTTACCTGGAAGATAGATCCAGGAGAGACAATTTAAAAATTATTGACCTACCTGGAAGCCATGATCAAAAAAGAGCTTAGTCATCATCTTTCAAGAAATTATCAAGGAAAATTGTCCCTATGTTCTAGAACCAGAGGGTAAAATAGAAATTGAATGAATCCATCTAACACTTCCTGAAAGAGATCCCAAAATGAATACTGCTCAGAATATTGTAAACAAATTCCAGAGCTCCCAGAACAAGGAGATGTTGCAAGTAGACAGAAAGAAATAACTCAAGTATTGGGAAACCACAGTCAGGATAACACAACATTTAGCAGCTTCTACCTTAAAGGATCAGAGAGCTTGGAATATGATATTCCTCAGGGCAAAAGAGCCAGAATTACAACCAAGAATCCAGCAAAACTGAGTGTAATCCTTCAGGGTAAAAAATGGATATTCAATGAGACAGGTGACTTTCAAGCATTCTTTTTGAAAAGATCAGAGCTGAATAGAAAATTTGACTTTCAAGTATGATACTCAAGAGAAGCATGAAAATATAAACAGGAAAGGGAAATCATAAAGCACATAATAAGGTTAAACTATTTACATTCTTACATGGGAATATGATACACATAACTCATAAGAACTTTCTCATTTTTTAGGCAGTTAGAAAGAGTGTATATAAACGGAGGGCACATTTGTGAGTTGAATGTGAATGACTGATATAAAGAAAATTAAGAGGTGATAGAAGAATGTATTGGGAGAAAAGGAAAGGAAAAAGTAGAATGGGGTAAATTCCTTCACATAAAAGAAGCAGAAAAAGGTTTTACAGTGGAGGGGAAGAAGGGGGAGCTAAGGTGGATTAAATGAACCTTATTCTCAAGAGAATTAACTCAAAGAGACAATAACATACACACCCAATTGGGTATAGAAATCTACCTTGCTACAGGAAAGCAGGAGGGGAAGGTGATAAGACAAGGGGGAATGACAGAAGAGAGGGAAGATTGGGGGAGGGGTAGACAGAAGCAAAACACTTTTGATGAAGGATGGGGTGAAATTGTAGAGACAAGAGAATAAATAGAGGAAGAGATAGGATGAAGGAAAATACAATTAGAGCTTTTTTTGGTTTCATTTTTTTTGGGGGGGGCAATGGGGTTAAGTGACTTGCCCAGGGTCACACAGCTAGTAAGTGTTAGTTGTCTGAAGACAGATTTGAACTCAGGTCCTCCTGAATCCAGGGCCAGTGCTCTATCCACTGTGCCACCTACCTGCCCCTAGTAACTGTGAAAAATATTTTGAAGCAAGTTTCTCTGATAAAGGCTTCCTTTCTTAACCATACAGAACTGAGTCAAATTTATAAAAATAAGAGGCATTCCTAAATTGATAAATGATCAAAATATATAAAAAGTTTTCAGATGAAGTAATCAAAGCTATCTATTGCCATATGAAAAATGTTTTAACTCATTATTCATTGAAGAAATGCAAATTAAAACAATTCTAAGGTACTACCTCAGACTTATTAGATTAGCTATTAAGACAGAAAACGAAAATGACAAATATTGGAGGAGATGTGGGAAAAATGAGACACTAACACACTGTTGACTGAGTTGTGAACTGATACAACCATTTTGCAGAGCAATTTTGAATTATGCCCAAAGGGTTATGAAACCATGCATACGATTTGACATAACAATACCACTACTAGGTCTATTTCCCCAAAGAGCCAAAAAATTTAAAAAAAAAAAGGAAAGATCCTATATGCTCAAAAACTATTTATAGCCTCTCTTTCCTGGTGGCAAAAAACTGGAAATTGAGGGAATGCCAATGAATTGGGGAATGGCTGAACAAACTGTGGTATTTGATTATGATGGAATACTATTGAGCTGTAAGTAATGATGAAACGGATGCTCTTAGAAAAACCTGGAAATAGGCTGAGGCAAAGTGAAATGCACTATGTACAAAGTAACAGCAAAATTGTGTGATGATCAGCTGTGAATGACTTAGCTATTCTCAGCAATACAATATATTCAAGACAACTTTAAAGACTTATGATGAAAAATGCTATCCATCCCCACAGAAAGAACTGATAGTGTCTGAATATAGATCGAAGTGTACTTTTTTTTTTTACTTTATTTTCCTTGAGGTTTTTGTTTGCTTTTGTGTTTTGGTCTATGTTTTCTTTCACAACATGACTAATAACGAAATATTTTACATGACTACACATGTATAACCTTTATCAAATTGCTTGTCTTCTCAACAGGGGAGGGGGCGAAGAGGGAGAAAGGGAGAGAATTTGGAACTCAAAGCTTTAAAATGAATGTTAAAATGTGTTTTTACCCATAACTGGGGAAAATTAAATACTAAATTTAAAAAAAAATTAATAGAGCAGGAATGCCAGAGGGCAAATCTGTTGAAGGAGATAGGATAGAATCAGATTGCTTGAACAGACAGAGCAGTTAACCTTGGTAAAAAGGCCACCTAATCATGTGAGATAGGGGTAAAGGAGGAAATTTTGGCAGAAGACATCTATCTGAGGGATAGGAGATGAGGAAGAGAAGAGGGAGGTTCTTGTGAATGGTTTCTTCTAGCTCTATACCTAAGGTTCTCTTATTCCTTAGATCCTGCCAACTTCTGATCTCAGTTCTATCATGCCTTTTGTGCTTAGTTTTCCAAAGAAGTTATAAGCATTCATCCCACCCTGAATGATATTCTGAAGGATCTGGTAGCACATTCAGGAAGCCAGGTGTCACAGTAGATAGAGCTACGGGCCTCTCTTCTGAAGATGGGAAGACTTCTGTTTAAATTCAGCCTCAGATACTTCCTAACTATGTTATTCTGGGCAAGTCACTTTCTGTCTCCCTCAGTCTCTTCAACTGTAAAATGGAGATAATAATGACAACTACCTTGCAAAATTGTTACAAGGATCATGAGAATAAATGAGATAATATTTGTAAAATGTTAAATGGAGTGCCTGGCAGATATTAGGTACTTAATCAATGCTTATTCTGTTCACCTCTTCTCCTTTTTAGATGTCAAAGATTTATTTGTTATTTATTTTAGAAGAGAGATGTTTCCAAAAAACACAACTATAACATGAGATACATATATAAATGAATATATGTATATCTGCATATGTATGTATATGTGTGTGTGTATATATATGTGTGTGTATATGTGTGTGTATATATATGTGTGTGTATATATACACACACATATATATACACACACACATATATAAAATTTAGGGGCAGTTAGGTAATACAGTGGACAGAACACACAGGTCTTGAGTTCAAATCTGGCCTCAGAGACTTTGTAGCTATTTAACCTTGGTTAAGTCATTTAATCATCTTTGCTTCAGTTTCCTTGCCTGTAGAATGAACTGGAGAAGGAAATGGAAAATCATTCCAGTATCTTTGCTAAGAAAACCTCACTTCGGATCACAAAGTGTTGGACACAATTGGAATGACTAAACAATGAAAACATGTATAATTTATGTTATGGGTTATAACTCAGAAAAATTAAATCCTATTATTTCAAAAATCAACTAATGGGGCTGTTAAAAAAACACATTTTTGTTCCAAATATGGCATACAGAATCCTCCACTATGCTTGTTTTGAATTCAATTAATGTTAAGGGAAGAAAAAACAAACCCTGAAGGATTTGGCATCTTTGGATTTCCAATAAGATAGAACAGGCAAAGTTAAGCTTCACTCAGAAAAAAATTAAATTAGCTAGTATTCTGAACAAATTATATCTGTGAGAAATTCATTATTGTAGCCTATTATTCACTAAGGCTTACATTTTGCTCACAGTTGGACTATATCTTAATGGACAATCAAACCTCATTACTTGTCAAAGCTCAAAGCCAAGGAAATTGTCATGCAGACACTTACTGCTTCATAGCTAGTGTTTAGCGATACTGAAGCAAGTCACTCAAAACAAAGGCGGGAGAATTAATAGTATTAATGAGAAAGAAGATTTTAACTCTGGACTGAGATTGTTATATTGCATATGCTATTGACCTCTACCAATGAAACATGAGATAGCTATTTTCCCAGTTTAAAGACTCTTGTTTGAATGCAATCACTATGGATGGAAGAGAAGAAAGGATCGAAAAAAGGAGGGCACATGACTGTCTTCTAAAATACCATACTTGGGCTTGAAAGCAAAGCTTTCACACATCAATCCCAATCCTGCTTGAAGGTGAAGAAACTTCTGTGATTCAGTTTCACAGTAATAAAACAAGATAGTTTCACACAGAGCCATAATCGCTCATACTTGTGACTGGGCCAGATTTGGTTGGGGAGATGGACTGTGGCTGCTACAGAAATTACCTCTCAGACTATTATATGGAATCATCAGATCATAGAAAAAGTAGTAAGTGTTAAAGGGATAATTCATAGCCAGGACTTCAGATTTGAATGCCAATGTTCTTTCCGCTGCACCATATTTCCTCAAGCTAGATGACAGAGATGGTAACCTAAGGGAAATTATACCATGCCAGCAAACCACAAGGCAAAGGATGAGGAGAGCAAATTCCATAGGGAAGACATGTTTCACGCTTCCCTGAGGAAGCAAAGCCCTAATGTTCCAAAGCTAGTTGAAGGCCTGAAACAGTGGCTAACATGCTAGATCTGGCATCAGGATGACCTGATTCCAAATCCAACCTAAGGCACTAGCTGTTTGACCATGGGCAAGAACTTAATCCCTGCCTATCTCAGTTGACTCAAGTGTAAAATAGAGATAATAATAACACCTACTTCTCAGGATTGTTGTGAGGATCAAATGAGATAATATCTGTAAAACACTTAGCATTGTACCTGGCACATAGTAGGCACTTAGTAAATGCTTATTCCCTTGACTTCCCTTCCCTCACCTGATCAACAGAAAGTAACAGTGAGAATTATCCAAGTCAGCCAGCAAAGATAAAAGAAACAACTTTTGGGGAAAAAAAAAGCAATCCCTAATAGGAAAATATTTTTAAAACTTTTGAATATCTCACAGTTCATCTACAGAAAGAAAAAGTATAAGTGAAAATGTAACTGAAAACTAAATTAGGAAAAGAGATGTACTAATGAAACACCATAGAACCAAAGAACTGGAAGGAATAACTAAGTGACCATCTAAGTGACATCACCAGGTCTAAGTCGGTCTGAAACAAAATGATCTTAGATATATCAATCCCTGCCTCACACTCAAAAATCCTTAGAGGAGGATATTAATTAAATAACATTTTCATAAGTTCTCATGCCTAACCTAACACATCTTGCTTCAATTTGTCCTTATTTCTTTTTGTAATCTTAGAAGATAAACCCTTCCCTTGTCTCATAGGTACTGTTTCTTAATCCAGGAATCATTCTTTGTGTGCCTTTGACCTCCTCATGCCTTAAATAAATTCACCAAATGAAGAAATAAAGTTGGCAAAATAGGTGAGTTCAAATATAATAAAAGGATTATCTTTTAATTTCTATGTAAAGTCATCCAGAATCACTGAAGAAGGTGGCATCCCACACAAGTGAACTTTCTACACAGTTGATTCTTACTGGTTTAAACAAGGAACTTATTTGTTTTAGTCATTTAGGGTGAAAACCTTTGCAAAGCATGCTGCATGTGTTTTTTTTCTGCTTTCTTAAACAAAATACATTTTTAAAATTGAAAATTAAAAAGTCTATCTTTATAAATGTCAATAATTTTAATGCACTGCAAAAATTGCTTCTGATTATTATAAGTTGGGAAACCAAGTAACCATGTTTATTATAATTATGCCAAAAGTAAGAGAAAATAGTCTCTGAGTGAGGTGTTGAAGGACTTTCCTGTAAATAAAGTGCTGAGTGCACAAGTTAGCTCTTAGGTGCTTTAGAGTACTGTTAGGAGGGATCAATTTTTTAAACTTGAGGTCCTATGAAAGGATGGTATTATTATTATTATTATTATTATTATTATTATTATTATTATTATCATAATGAATCTTGTCCTTATATAAGCTTTGGAAAGTCATTTCCAAGGAAGAAGTAAAATCTCATTTCCCTTTACTTGAATATATAATTCATAAATATTAAATTGAAAAATAATTTTACAGTGTAAAAAGTTTAATATGAATTTTATGTGCACTAATTAAATAATATTTGTAAGCATAATTTACAATTAGTAGATTTTATAACTTCATTTAAGTAAGCAGAACTATACCAAAGAAAGGAGAAATAAATAAATAAATATTTAACAAAGTACTTTCAAGAAGGAACTTAAAAATATGCTCTAGAATAGCAATAGGTCATGAAAAGTAAAGTCTTAGATGCTCAGCAACACATGATTTGCTCTAATTGTCCTACAAAAAGCTAAAATTCACTGAGTTGTACTCCAGATCTTTGACAACATGTTCTACAGCAGCCATCCTATGAAGCCACAAAATTAACCTAATGTCTACAGAGCAACAGGGTTGAGATGGCATTCTTAAAAAAAAAAAAAAAAACAATGAATCTCTGTAATGTGACATAGTGATGGCTACCAGACCTGTAGATAATAGTGACCCCTTTGGTGGCACGGGAGAGAGATGCAAGGCCATAATTCAAATAGGATGAGGAACTAGACTTTCTGATCCAGCATAGCAAATCTCATTAAATGGGTTTCCCTTCTATTGAGAACGTCACCTGTTGTTCTTTAACCCTGGGTTCTAATTAGGGAAGCTAGAATTTACCACTAACTACCTGTGTAGTCCAGGACAAGTTAATTAACATCACCTGAATTAAACACTGTCAAAGGTTTCTTCCAACTCTAATATTCTGTAATGATGAATTATTCATTCAGCACCATTCTATTTACGTCTCTTTTATGCTCTTATTTATAATTTATGGTAAAACATGTACACATCTTACCTTCTTATTAGTTTAAGGTGGCATGATCTTTCCTTCCTCAAATTTATCAAAATACTTTGCTTTGATTTTAATTTATCTCACTATTTCTTATATCTATCTATATACACATACAAACTTATCTATCTTATCTATCAAACCACAAGTTTTTTGAACAAGTACAGAGGCATGTAATAGATATATGAAAAATGCTTATGTAATTTATTTGAATTGAACTGAATTATCCTTCTTGATCATAAGGATTATGTAGTGTTAACCATTTGTTGTCCAAGAAGCAAGAATAATTTTAGGACACAGATTAGGAATAGGAATAGAGGCTAGAAATGTGATTTCATTGATATACGGAACTTCTCTGTGAGAAAAACTTTCACCAATGAAGATCATCACTTTCTCTACAATTTATAATCTTAGAGAGTTTCTTAGAGCACTGAAAAGTTAGGTGACTTGCCCAGGGTCACACATTTAGGATATACCAGGGGTAAGACTTGAACCTATGGCTTATCAACTCACTACTCTACAAAGCACAGGATAGGTGTTTAATAAATGTTGGGTTAAAATGAATAGAGATATTTCAGCTGCACAATAAGATTGTATACTGCCTGTGGAATCAACTTCACTGTTTTATAATGAGACTCCAAGCAAGTACCATGCTAGAGAGTAATATTTCCAAAAGTAGTTAGCAATAGGTTTAGTGTCACAGACTTGGAGGGGTGGAGCTTGTCCAGCATCCATTTTTATTAATCACTATATTGATGTAATAAATAAAATGAGATTATAGGAGCTATTAATTCACAGGAATTTGGAATTAAAATATAAAATAAAAAATGGGAACTCAGTAGCAATAAGAGTATTTTTATTTCAAATTTGCTTAGGTCTTTACTCTAGATGCCAGCCAGAGAACAACTCATAAAAATTCACAGGATGGCCCGGAGGCAGCTTGATGGCGAAGTGGATAGAGTGTTGGGCTTGGAGTCAGAAAGACGTGAGTAGGCCTCTGACACTGTTAAGCTGTGTGACCCTGAGCAAGTCACTTAACCTCTGTTTGCTTTAATCCACATGAGAAGGAAATGGCCAACCACTCCAGTATGGCCAAGAAAATCCCATGGACAGTACTGGTGTGTTATAGTAAACGGGGACAAAAAGATTTGGATGCAACTGAATGACTGAACAACAATAACAGTTTTAATTCCATGAAATCTCTTATTTCTGAAAAAAACCAGAAGTGTAAGAGCCATAAATTATCCTATATAATTTTATGGGGAAATGGAACAATAACTTACATTATTCTAATGTGCATCATGGAAATATTTACATAGAAATGTTATAGCTAATAAACATCTGTGTTGCTAGTGGTTAATCTTCAGTGCTTCCATCAAAAATACCCTAATTTTTACTGAGTCCTTCCTTAGGTACTTTTTTGTGGAAGGTGGATGGTACATCAGAAATAGACTACCCAGTTCCTCCCTCAAGGAACACATAAACTTTGAATATGTTTATAAAGTAATGAGACAGTAGAAAAAAATGAAAAGATCATCAATAAAACATTAAAGAAATACACTGAATTAGTAAGAACTTTAGAAGGGAGTCAAGACATTCAGGGCAGGTTGGCCACTACCAGGTTAAATTTAATATATACTTTTTTAAAAACTGCAATAACAACTCATAGTTTCCTGTACAATCTGATTTTCTGGTTGTTATTGTTTTTTATCTGTAAATGTTCGTTAATATTTTAAGCTAATCAAAAAAATTTAAATGATATAGATCCATTTGTAATTTGACTCTCACTCTGTAACAACTGGTGCTGATAGATAAGTGTAATGATACAAGTGTGAGCCTGTTATATACACTAATATTCCTGGCTTTGTTTAAAAAAAGAAGCACCAAGTGTTAGACTACTTTGGTTTGCTATATGCGGCTCCCCCTTTGACATATTACTAGCCAGAAACAGCAAGAAAGGCCTCTGGCTACAAAAAAACTGCCTAGCATACATATTAAGAGATTTATGTGATCTTCTCTATTCAATAGAACCTTGAAAATGATTTTTAGAATTCTACACCTGTAGTGATTCCTTGGCTTTTCATGGACCATGGCTTTTCCCATCTGTTTAACTAAGGATTTTATAAGAAATGATATCTTATTGGGTCTGCATAGCTTGATGTTGCCTCAGAAAAAATTGAGGAAATTGGCCAAGGTAGCTAGATAGATAGATATTCTATGGTTCATTACTCTACTCTAGCTAGAAACAGGATTATTTTATAGGGTTATAGCAGCTCCAGTGTAAGGCCACAGTTGACTATGCCTGCTAAAGCTTAAGTGAGTCATTTGGGGATGACTTTATAGGTCTCTAAAACTAGTGGTTTATGTTTTATTTCCTTCTATATGAAGTTTTCCTATTTTATATATCATATATGTCTGCAAATAGCCCAACAGTACAATGTAAACAGTCCACTGGGTGTTAGAAGAGCCAAGTTCCAAAGCTGTTATAGTGGTCATCATAGAAATATATTGAAAATGACTTACAAAACAATTTTATATTTAACTGGTTGGAAAGTGGTGGGCTTCCACATGTAGAGCACCCCTGGTGCTATAGTATTCTGTACAGATTTTGGGTAATATCTTGTGAATTGAAGTAAGAAATGTCTGAGATACCCTCATTTGGAAGACTATAAGGAAGGCTTATGGTGAGATCAAAAAGGAGGGAAGTGGGTTGTAACAACATCATTTTGCATAACTGCCTTTTTCTGTTTATCTTTTCCAATGGGGAAAAGCTAAGCCAAGAAGATCTCCTTGGAAATTTATGAAGGAAAAGGTGGTAGCAATGTCTCCATTTGGCACTAGTAAAATTGGCTTCCAAATCATGCTTCATTACTAGCAATTTCCATAGATTGTAGTCCTTGGAACACAAAGACCTCTAGATTTGTAGACAGAGAATTTGGGTTTGACACTTAATTCTGCTGCTAACTACTCGGGGGACATTGAATAAGCCACTAAACTTGTCCAAATTTTGATTTTGTTTTCTATCAAATGAGGATAGAAATGGCTACTTTTAATTTTGGTATTCCTGGAAATTAGCACAATGCCTTGCATATGGTAAAATACACACACACATCAAATATACAATACACACAAATATAAATACATGCATATACATGTATACATACACATACATATGTGTATACATGTGTGTATATATATTTGCTGAATTGAATGGTTAAAATATAAAAACTCAAAATCACTGAATCATCTAAGAATTTGAAAGCACCATGAAGATCAAGTCTTATCCTAAAAAAAGTAAGGACAAGAAAAGTCAAGTCACAGCATCAGAAAATTTCAGGTTGTAAGGGTCCCAAAATATTACACTTTAAATGTGTGTGTACACACATGTATATGTTTGTATGTGTGTATAGATAACTATAGATACAGATAGAGATACAATGTGTGTATATATCTATAAATACAGATATATACATATATGTACATATATATCTTTCATTTTTTCTATCACATAGATTTCTATCTGCATCCCTTTTCCTCATTCCTCTCACAGAATACACATAGACACATGTGTGTGTATGTATATACACATACATACATACATACATTTTCTGAAATGTGCAGTACTCCACATCCATGAACCCCCACCTCTACAAAGGAGGAAAGGAAGAATCTTCTCGTATCTCCTCTTTGGGGTTAAGCTTGCTCTATATAATTTCAAAACATTCATCTTCAATTGTTTTGTGGATGGTGTTATTTAACAATTAAATTTAACAATTGATGTAGCCATTCTTTTTATTGTTTTCTAGGCTTTATTTACTTCATTTTAAATTAGTTCCTGTAAGTGTTTATATGCTTCCCTGTATTCATTATGTTCACTGTTTCTTACAGTAAAATAATATTCCATTACATTTATGTGCCACAGTTTGTTTAGTCATTCTCCAACTATATAGTGCTTTAGTGCAGAGTTGTCAAACTCAGGGTACCCGGGTATGTGTAGCCAATAAACCTCTAGAGTGCTGAACCAGATTAAAATGTAATTAGGAAATACTTAACAACATAAATAAAAAACATAATACAACATGAATAATGGTGATTTGTGGTTTTGTAAGTTAATATGTAGCTACAGGAATATGTTTATATTTGAGTATGACATCATTCCTTTAAGGTTTGCAAGTCAATTTACATATTATTCCATGCTTACAACATACATGTGAAGTAGGTGTTGTTATCATCTGTTTGGTACTAGAAGAAACTGAGGGTAAAAGAGATTAAATAATCTATCCAGAGTTACCATTTTTTGTTAGGGAATGACTTTTGGTCTTGTAAATTTCTGTGTTTGTGTGTGTGTGTGTGTTTGTTTATACATATATCTTGCATACCAAATTCTTAAGCAAGAAATTTGATATTTTTTCTTCATTTGATTGCTTCTCTATTTATCCTAGATTCATTATTTTTATGTGTGTGTACAGAAGCTTTTCTCTTTCATGTAATACGAATTATCAAATTTACTTTCTGTAACTGATTCAATACTTGTTTGGTTAAGAATGCATGTACCAATGAGAGTTACATTACATTATAACTATATATTATATTATATATACAGACTTCAAATATATAAATTATATATAACACACATACATATGCATAAAGGGAGTTTCTGGGAGGAACCAGCCAATCAGAAGAAGAGACCTCACAGATAGAGGGTACTTCCAACATGAGAAATAGTCTATGGGTAGGATGAATTTCCAGGGTAATGAAGGGGTTTCTAAGGCATGGTAGACAAAGTCACGTGGAATGTCAGAAGTGCAGCTTAAAGAGGAAAGAAAATCAACTTTCATTGCCATAGGTTGGCTTGATCCCTAGAGGGTTGATTACTATCATTTTGCTGTTCTAATGGTAATCACATGGATAACTATTCTCTTACAAGATAGCCCAAGTTTTTCTACCAGTATGTTCCAGCTTAGTTAATACATCTCAGTTCTTTAGCAAGACATTAACTCAAATATCACAGCAAAAATAGTAATTACAAAACTTTTTCCTCTAACACCAGGGATATACTTGCCTATAACATCTTGATGTGTCCAGGAGCAGGGAAGACTGGGTACAAAGTACAATAGCAGAGAGAAACAGATGCAAGTGCTACAAGTGACGTTACTATTCACCTGGAAAGAATGAAGCAATATGCAGCTAGACTGGTCCAAGCCAGTCATTCAGTGGCTCTATTGACTCCTCCCCAGCTTTCATAGCCTCAGAACTGGTAGAACTGGGCAGGTTTCTAGGCTGCTGGACTCTTCTCAAGGCTTGGCTTCTCTGATGAACACAATGGTCTGCTAGTGCCCTGAGCTTGCTCTTCAATGGGAAACAGCATTCTTTTCCTACCTTAGGTCACTGGCTTGTCTGAGTGGTTCTGACCCCTCTTCACTATGGCTGCTGCTATGCTTTTCTTCAGTGAGAAGGCCACAAAGCTCTTTCAGCTAAGGCAAAAAGAAGATGAGGATTGCAAGAGATGTCTTCTCCTCACTCTAAGGTAGTTTATCAACTTCATGGAGATGGAAGAAGACTTGCTCCTCCTATAGAAAATGTCTTCCTGACTTAAAATTCCCTTTGCCATAGTAATTCATTCTTTTTTACTTTATAGTGATTAGTTACAGTTCAGTCATTTTCTTTCTTTATTAATTTTATTAACTTATTTTGATTTATCAATACTCACTTCCATATGCTTTTGAGTTTGAAATATTTCTTCCCCTTCCTCCTCATCACTCCCCCTAAGATGGTTCACAATCTGATGTAGGCTATACATTTACATTTCTGTTAAACATGTTTTCACATTAGTGGTGTTGCAAGTAAAAATTAAAACCAATATGAGGAACCATCCGGAAGTGGAAACAAAACTCAACAGAAGAGAAAAAAAGAACAATTCAACTTTCATAGTTCTTTCTTTGGATGTGGATAACATTTTCCATCATGGGGCCTCTGGAGATGTCTTAGATCCTTGTATTGCTGAGAAGGTTAAGTTTATCAATATTAACCACTGCTCAATGTGGCTGTTATTGTGTCCAATGTTCTCTTGGTTCTGCTCATTTCACTGAGCACCAAAAAATACAAGTCTTTCCAGGTTTTTCTGAACTCAGCCCTGTTCATCATTTCTTATAGCACAACAGTATTTCACTACATTCATATACCACAACTTGCTCAGCCATTCCCCAATTGATGGGCATCCTCTCAATTTCCAATTCTTTGCCACCACAAAAAGAGCTGCTAAGAATATTATTGTACACTTGGGTCCTTTTCCCATTTGTATGATCTCTTTGGAATATAGTCCTAGAAGTGCTATTGCTGGGTCAAAGGGTACGCACATTTTTAATAGCCCTTTGGGCATAGTTCCAAATTGTTCTCCAAAATGGTTGAATCATTTCACAACTCTACTAACATCGCTTAATGTTCAAATTTTCCCACATCTTCTCCAACATTTATCATTTTCCTATTTTGTCATGTTGGCCAATCTGATAGGTGTGATGTGGTACCTCAGAGTTGTTTTGATTTGCATTTCTCTAATCAATAATGATTTAGAGCATTTTTTCATATGACTATAGATGACTTTAATTTCTTCATCTGAGAGCTGTCTGTTCATATCCTTTGACCATTTATCAATTGGGGAATGGCTTGTGTTCTTATAAATTTGTCTTAATTCTCTATATATTTTAGAAATGAGGCCTTTATCAGAAGACTGGTTGTAAAAATTCTTTCCCAATTTTCTACCTTCCTTCTAATCTTAGTTGCATTGGCTTTGTTTGTGCAAAAACTTTTCAATTTAATGTAATCAAAATTATCCATTTTGCTTTTCATAATGTTCTCTATCTCCTGTTTGGTCATGAATTCTTCTGTTCTCCATAGATCTGATAGGTAAACTATTCCTTGTTCTCCCAGTTTACTTATGGTATCAGCCTTTATATCTATCATGAACCCATTTTGACTTTATTTTGGTATATGGTGTGAGATTTGGGTCTATGCCTAGTTTCTGCCATACTCTTTTCCAGTTTTCCCAGCAGTTTTTTTCAAAGAGTGGGTTCTTATGCCAGAAGCTGGGGTCTTTGGGTTTATCAAATAATAGATTACTATAGTCATTGACTACTGTGTCTTGCATATTTAACCTATTCCACTGATCCACCTCTATTTCTTAGCCAGTACCAAGCAGTTTTGATGATTGCTGCTTTATAATACAATTTAAGATCTGGAATTGCTAGGCCACCTTCCCCTGCATTTCTTTTCATTAGTTCCTTTGATATTCTGGACCTTTTGTTTTCCAAATGAATCTTGTTATTATTTTTTCTAACTCTATAAAATAATTTTTTGGTAGTTTGATTGGTATGGCACTGAATAAGTAAATTAGCTTAGGTAGGATTGTCATTTTTATTATATTAGCTCGGCCTACCCATGAGCAGCTGATATTTTTCCAATTATTTAGATATGATTTTATTTGTGTGAAAAGTGTTTTGTAATTGTGTTCATAGAGTTCCTGGGTTTGTTTTGGAGGTAGACTCCTAAATATTTTATAATGTCTACAGTAAGTTTAAAATGGATTTCTCTTTCTATCTCTTGCTGTTGGGCTTTGTTGGTAATATATAGAAATGCTGATGATTTATGTGGGTTTATTTTATAGCCTGCAACTTTGCTAAAGTTGTTTATTATTTCAAGTAGTTTTTTACTTGATTCTCTAGGATTCTCTAAGTATATCATCATGTCATCTGCAAAGAGTGATAGCTTTGTTTCTTCTTTGCCTATTCTAATGCCTTCAATTTCTTTTTCTCTCTTATTGCTAAAGCTAAGTTTCCAGTACAATATTGAATAACAGTGGTGATAATGGACATCCTTGTTTCACCCCATCTTATTGGAAATGCTTCTAGCCTGTCCCCATTATATATAATGCTTGCTGAAGGTTTTAGATAGATGCTATTTATTATTTTAAGGAAGACTCCATTTATACCTATGCTTTCTAGTGTTTTTAATAGGAATGGGTGTTGTGTTTTGTCAAAAGCTTTTTCTGCATCTATTGAGATGATCATGTGGTTTCTGTTGGTTTTGGTGTTGATATGCTCAATTATGCTATAGTTTTCCTAATATTGAACCAACCCTGCATTCCTGGTATAAATCCTACCTGGTCATAGTGTATTATTCTTGTGATAAGTTGCTGTAAATCTATTTGCTAATATTTTATTTAAAATTTTTGCATCTATATTCATTAGAGAAATTGGTCTATAATTTTCTTTCTCTATTTTGACTCTTCCTGGTTTAGGTATCAACACCATATTTGTATCATAAAAAAATTTGGTAAGACTCCTTCACCTATTTTCCCAAATAGTCTATATAGTATTGGAATTAATTGTTCTTTAAATGTTTGATAGAATTCACATGTAAATCCATCTGGCCCTGGAGATTTTTTCCTAGGGAGTTCATCAATGGCTTGTTCAATTTCTTTTTCTGAGATGAGGGTTATTTAATTATTTTACTTCCTCTTCGTTAATCTGGGCAATTTATATTTTTGTAAATATGTATCCATTTCACTAAGATTGTCAAATTTGTTGGCATATAGTTGGGCAAAATAATTCCTAATTATTGTTTTAATTTCCTCTTCCTTGGTGGTAGCTTCACCCTTTTCATTCTTGATACTAGTAATTTGGTTTTCTTCTTTCTTTTTTTTAATTAAATTAACCAAAGGTTTATCTATTTTATTGGTTTTTTCATAAAACCAGCTCTTAGTTTTATTTATTAGTTCAATAGTTTTCTTAATTTCAATTTTATTAATTTTTCCTTTGGTTTTCAATATTTCTAATTTGTGTTTAGTTGAGGATTTTTAATTTTTCTTTTTCTAGTTTTTTTAGTTGTATGCCCAATTCATTATCTCCTTTTTTTATTTTATTTATGTAAGCATTTAGAGATATAAAACTTCCCCTAAGAACTGCTTTTGCTGCATCCCATAAGTTTTGGTATGTTGTCTCATTATTGTCATTCTCTTGAATGAAATTATTGATTGTTTCTATGATTTGTTGTTTGACCCAATCATTTTTTAGGATTAGATTATTTAGTTTCCAATTATTTTTTAGTCTATCTTTCCATGGCCCTTTATTACATATAATTTTATTGCATCATGATCTGAAAAGGATGCATTTAATATTTCTGCCTTTCTGCATTGGATTGTGAGGTTTTTGCCCTAGTACATGGTCAATTTTTGTGTATGTGCCATGTACTGCAAGAAAAAAGTATATTCCTTTCTATCCCCATTCAGTTTTCTCCAGAGGTCTATCATACCTAACTTTTCTAATGTTCTATTCACCTCCTTAACTTCTTTCTTGTTTATTTTGTGGTTAGATTTATCTAGTGCAGAGAGGGGGAGGTTGAGGTCCCCCACTACTATAGTTTTGCTGTCTATTTCTTCCTGTAACTCCCTGAACTTCTCCTCTAAGAATTTAGATGCTATACCATTTGGTGCATATATGTTTAGTAATGATATTACTTCATTGTCTATGGTGCCTTTTAGCAGGATGTAGTTTCCTTATCTCTTTTGATAAGATCTATTTTTGCTTTTGCTTTGTCTGAGATCGTGATTGCTACCCCTGCTTTTTTTACATCAGCTAAAGCATAATATATTCTGCTCCAGCCTTTTACCTTTACCCTGTATGTGTCACTCTTTTTCAAATGTTTTTCCTATAAACAACATATTGTAGGATTATGGTTTTTAATCCATTCTGCTATCCTTTTCCATTTTATGGGAGAGTTCATCCCATTCACATTCACAGATATGATTACTATCTGTGTCTTTTTCTCCATCCTTTTTTACCTCCATTTATGCTTTTCTTTCTCCTTTCCCCCCCTTACTAGCATTTTGATTTTGACCACCGCCTCCTTCAGTCCCTCCTCAGTTCAGTCAGTTTCATCTACCATATTCTTTTATCCATGTTATAGAGATAGCTAGTGGCAAAGGTATAAATTTAGACTAAGCCTTCTTGCTAAATTCAGTGTTGGGTTGCCCACTCATAGGCACATAGTAGAACCAGTTTGCATTTATTTTTGAAACTGTTATATTTTTACTGTGAATATAGCTCAGAAAGCAACAATAGTTAGAAACTAGAGCTTGATTTAATGTTTGGTTGATCATCTAGATTTTAAAAAGTGCAAATAAAATATGAAAATTTATGCATTTGTTTTCATTTATTTATTTGGAGAGCCCAGTTGTTAAACATATACCAGCATATCCCTGTGTAAAGTCTACACACATAACCAGAGTTCAGTAGGAATGCAATAGAAGGCTCAGGGAATGAAGCTATCACCAAACTGGAGTCCCCCTGACTGTAGGTTAATAATAATGGTGATGATTAAAAAGAGGACAACCAGGGATGGGCTACACCACCACCACCATCACCACCACCACCACTACCACAACTCTTATTTATGCAGGGCCTGTGGCCTTGAGATTACAGGTGACCCTCTAGGTCCTCAAGTACAGCCTTTTGACTGAAGCCAAACTTCACAGAACAAATCCCCTAACTAAAAGGAATTGTTCTGTGGAGTTTGGATTTGAAGGGTTGCACTTGAACTAGAAGGATTTGTTCTGTCAGTTTGGATTCAGTCAAAGGGCCCAACTTGTGGACCGAGAGGGCCACATATGGCCTCAAGGCCACACGTTCCCCACCCCTGATAGTGCTTTTTTTTTTTTTGGTGGAGAGACTAGTATTCTTTTCATAGTAAACCTATTTCCACATTAGTCCTGTTGTGAAAGAAGAATCAGAACAAAAAGGAAAAACCATGCGAAAGAAAAAACAACAACAACAAAAGAGAAAAGACTATGCTTCGATGTGCATTCAGACTCCATAGTTCTTCCTCTGGGTGTGGATAGCATCTTCCACGATGAGTCTCTTGGGATTGTCTTAAATGATTGCATCACTCAGAAGAGCTATATCTAACAAATTCGATCGTCACACAATGTTGCTGTTATTATGTACAGTGTTCTCCTAGTTCTGCTCACTTCACTCAGCACTCTGAAAGTGCTTTAAGGTTTGTAAAGTTCATTAAATTCACAAGATCACATAAGTCTTACATCACTGCCTTTTCATACACAATTAAGGTTTTAAAGTGTCCAATCCTTTCTAGGGTAGGAAATGTATATTTTACCTCTGAAAGCTTTCTCTTTATTTTTAATGTCTGTCTTTTAGCCCTGCAGACCTCATGCATACACTGAAGACTCCTAGGGGCACCCCTCTTTTACATTTATTTGAAATAAAAATTCCTGACACTATCACCTAAAAGTCAGAGTAGTAATAGGTAATAAGCTATTTCCAAAGCATCTTTTTTTTCCCCTGCATGGGAACTACAGATCCACAAACAGCTTCAATAGCAACTAAGACTGACCCATTCAATTTATTTCTTATTTACCTTTACATATGTAGTATCCCTCTCACCTTCCAGTTTCTCCTTCTCTGACTGTAAGACACCTAGAGATAAGTGACATGAATCTTGGCCAGGCATAAGGAGAGCATGAGAACCTCAAGGGCAAAGAACAAGAGATAAATCAAGATGGTCCAAAATCTGATTTGCTGTGTCTGAGAATGTCTTTGGGTATTTGAATATCTGTCGCCTGGGTGAGGCATTAGATTTATTATGTTGGGCCCCAGAGGAAAGGATCAGGAGCAATAAAGTTTCCAAAAGGCAAATTTAGGCTTAAGGTGAGGAAAACTTTCTTAACAATCACAGCCAATAAACAGTTCACTTGGCTTCTTCAGTAGACGAAGTGAATCTTCTTCAAGGCCTACCCTTGTTTGTACCTCTCTGCTTCACTAGTGATGACCAAGACAGAAGTAAATATGGGAATCCCAACGAATAAAATAGTGTGATAGGGAACAATCACTCAGAAGATTTGTGGCTGCTGCTTAGAAAAGAACAATGTGAGCAAAAGCAGTAGTAATGAAAGTAAGTCTGGCTACTGAGCTTTCCTCCATTCCAATTCAGACATCAACTCTCTCCTGCTCCAGTCAAAGGCAGTGAATTGAACAAAATATCTTTTCTTTCACTACTTTCATGAAGAAGAGTTATAACTATGCTGGGGCTAACAGGGCTAAGTTCTTTTTTCTCCCTAGAAGTGCTAGGATCAGAGTAGGCATACACACACACATACACATACACCCACACCCATACACACACACACACACACACACACACACACACATCCCTGGTGAGGGAGGCTGGTTCAAAGATAAACTACAGCCATGTAGCCACTTGGCATATATTTATGAGATGTTATTTATTTTATTGATTACACGCAAAAAAGTAACACAATAAATATAATATCCATGTATGACTGTTCACTTGAAGGTCAACTCCATTATCCTAAGGACTTATTATAAGGGTTCAATGAAGAATAGCAGATTCAGGCAAGTGGTTCAAGAGCTAATTCTGATGGGGTAAATGAAAACTAATCAGAGCCCTTAGACTACTAACTAAATGAGCAGACCTACTAAAAGGAACTAAGAGTCTATAATCTCATGATCTATGATTCTCAGAGACTGGATGAACCTTTATTCTTTTATTATACCTCTCTCTGAATGGCTCTGCCCATTTAGCTAGTCTAAGGCAAGAGTTCTTAACCTAGGGCATGTGAACATTTTTTATGATGGTACTTCATTATAATTGATATCCTCTGTAATTCTATGTATTGTACTTTATGTATTTATACACATTATTCTGAGAAGGGGTACACAAGTTTTACCAGACTACCAAAAAGTTCTATTAAGAGGTCAATAATCCCTGCTCTAAGACATAGAATTAGTATATATTCAACCAATTAGAATTAGGTCTTGAAGGCCCCACTTCATTGAATCTTCTAAACATTATTTAGATCCAGTCACAAGACTTTGGCATATTACAACTCATCTCCAGGTGAACATCTATAGTACGATATAGCATTTTACTCTTTTTACATATAAACTATAAAAGTAACAAATAGTACATAAGAGAACAAGAAATGTGAGGCTACATACAAGGCCTCTCTCAAGCATTACATGGGTATGTGTTATCATTTCCTCAGTGCTACCCCACACTGAAAAGGAGCATATAAATGCCATGAGTGAGGTAGGATGAATATGTACTGGGGTTTCTCCCCATCTTGCCATGTAGGTTACACTAGTTCTTTCACTAAAAAGCAAGGAAGATGTCCCCAAGACTTAATTGGCCCAGGACCTTAATGCTCAAGTCATGTCATTGTTGCTGTATCTTCCTAGTGGTGTTAGGCTTCAGTGCCATCATTTCCAGGTTATCTAAGGATATAAACAAGGTCTATGTGTGTAGAATACCTGTCTTTCACCCTTGAAGGAAGGCCCTAGGCAATGCAAGTCATGTCACATTGCCTCTGATCAGGCTTTGGAAGTGAGTCCTCTGAAGGTAAGGGAAGGTATCTACATAAGCTGTGGATTTTATCCCTATTGATTATCCTTTCTTTGTATGGGTAAATGAAATCTTAAAAAAACAAAACTTTTGAATAACTTAGAGGTCATGTAGAAAACTCTTTCTT